>NC_080783.1:80505532-81151366 GCF_028018385.1 Neofelis nebulosa | reverse complement strand
AAAGGAGGGCTCTGCCCGAGAAAACAATCTGGCAATTAAATCAGCTACCTATAAAAACAACACGCTTGGCTTTAGGGTAAAATCTAAATTTCTTTTTGATTCTGTATTATTTTTGGTCATCCTTTTCCCATTTATTTCAGATAATTAAAGCTTCATTATAATTCTGCTTTATACAAGATATTTAACGCGATGCATTTTTAGTTCAGAAATTTTTCAACAAGGCTTGGGTTTTTTGTTGTTGTTGTTTTGTTTTTTCCACATTCGCATTTTTTCCCAGTATGTCTGGCTTATCTTCTGAATCAGGAAAACAAATGCCATCTCTTACCAGGGACACAGCAAAAATAGAATGATTGATATTACTTGGCACCAACTGTGCTCAGTGCCTGAAGTAGAAGGCTGTGGATCAAACGCAGACCCGGGATGGCTGATAATTTGTATACCGAGTTCATAACCGGACAGCCATTGTTCTGATGCAAACAGATAGGCTGTGTGCGTACTGAAATCGAAATACAGAACACAATCTGCGCAAGGACTAAACCCCATTTTATTCTTTCTTCTTTTGTGATTTCTGAACATCACAGTGCCTTCCTAACAAAGGTACATGTAAGCATGTACTTCAATCATGAGCGCTCGGGATTTCACATTTGGTTCTGCAGATAAAATTAGGAGCTGTAGTTAATAGGCAGATGCATACTGTTGCAGTGATATGGTGCATATGTAGCTTGTATCTCTATTAAATCCATCACATACACTTATCAGCTGGAATACATTCAAATAGAGAGGGACAGAATAGAAAATAAGTGTTTTCATTGCCGATTTCAGCAAAAAAATGGCATTTTCCTTCAAAGTACACAAGTCATTTCTCTAACATTACATAAGCCAACATATGATAAGGATAGGCAGCTGCTATTAAGACCCAGTAAACTCGCTGGAAAATCTCACGATAATGGATACTAAACAAAAGGGACAAAATGAGCAGGTATAGGGCAGTGGTCCAGACAATTCACACTTGATTTAAAGTGATTTTGATCGGTTTATAAAGAACATCAATTCATGCTGCAAGGCATTTCTTATCAATATTATAAACCACTACATTATACCTCAAAAGAAGGTTAGGTAGCAGGGATGGGAAGGGAGGTCCAGAGTGTACTTGCGGAGGTGTGTGTGTGTGTGTGTGTGTGTGTGCATGTGTGTGTAACAAAGAAAGGAAGAGAGAAAGAAGGAAAAACACATTCTTTGGTGTTTTTGAACATACATTTGTTAAGGCAAAGGAGGCTTGGTTGAAGCATTAATAACTTTCAGGACTTTGTTGAAAACTTGCCCTGAAGGACAAAGGTGTATTTGAAGATGAATACTTGTCAAGCAGTGGCAGAAGAAAAGAGAAACAATCCAAGAATGTTGACCTGCATATAAATTCTACAGAGGGAGGCAGATGATCGATTATTTTCTGATGTTGTTTGAACAGGAAAAAAATTTCTGAACTCAAAGGGACTGCATAAAAATATATTCCAAGAACATGTAGCCAATTTTCCTAAGCCAGTATTGATAGATATACTCATAGATTATTAAATCTTTAATCACTAGGAGTAATTTTCTCTGAAAGTCCATTAGCATTACTGAGATATATATATATATATATGGCTTCTCTTTCCACAGTAAACTCCAGCTCCCCTACCCTTCCCCCATTTCTCCTCCCCAACATACCCACCCACATTCACAGGGCATGCTGGAAGTCACCCTTGGTTTACACAGGATTTCCAGTTAAGGAACATCAAAACAATGGAATTACAGTCTCATAGGAAGGCCTAGTAACAAGCTCTGTCTGGTTTTAAACTTCATGGCCAACTACATAAGGCAGGAAAATGCTTTCATTGATTTTCTAAATCTTTGAACCAGAAAGGATCCCACAAATGATCTACTCTACCCTTCTCCAGTCAAATTTTACAAATAAGAAAACTGAGGCTTCAAATAGTTAATGACTTGCCTAATAAAACCTGAAAATGCAAATCCACCAATGACCCTTTCTGGATGAAAACATTTTTATAGTTCCTTACCCTGTACAGAATAAAGCACAAGCTCTCCCTTTATTTTCACTCTCCTCACCTCCCCCTGCCCCCCACTTCCCCTCCATGGTTTTGTTAAGCAGCTCAGAACTGTTCAGAGATCCCCACAGGACCCACTGAATCTGGCCTCAGGGACTTATTCACGGTGCCCTTTTTCCCTAGAGCACCCTGTCCACCTCCAAATCTTTGTCTCCCTGTTTAGACAGTGTTCAGGGGCATCTGGGGAGCTCAGTCAGTTGAGTGTCTGAGTCTTGATTTTGGCTCAGGTCATGATACCAGGGTTGTGGGATCGAGCCCTGTGTCAGGCTCTACACTGAGTGTGCAGCCTTCTTACGATTCTCTAGCTGTCTTCCTATACCCTTCTCCCCTGCTCACTCTCTCTCTCTCTAAAATAAAAAATAAAGAAAAATAAAAAAGAAGCGTTCAAAATTCAGGATGAGGCATCATGCTTTTATAGAAATCTCCAAGATTCCTTGTTTGGTTTAGGGGTCTCTCTGTTACCTCACAAAACCGTGAACACCTTGATCACCGTTCCTAAGCCATTGCAATTATCTGTTGACCCTTTCTAAGCATTTTGTTTTTTTTTTTTTTTTTTTTTCTCATTTTCTTTTTTTTTTTTTTATTTTTTAATATATGAAATTTACTGTCAAATTGGTTTCCATACAACACCCAGTGCTCATCCCAAAAGGTGCCCTCCTCAATACCCATCACCCACCCTCCCCTCCCTCCCACCCCCCATCAACCCTCAGTTTGTTCTCAGTTTTTAAGAGTCTCTTATGCTTTGGCTCTCTTCCACTCTAACCTCCTTTTTTTTCCTTCCCCTCCCCCATGGGTTTCTGTTACGTTTCTCAGGATCCACATAAGAGTGAAACCATATGGTATCTGTCTTTCTCTGTATGGCTTATTTCACTTAGCATCACACTCTCCAGTTCCATCCACGTTGCTACAAAAGGCCATATTTCATTCTTTCTCATTGCCACGTAGTATTCCATTGTGTATATAAACCACAATTTCTTTATCCATTCATCAGTTGATGGACATTTAGGCTCTTTCCATAATCTGGCTATTGTTGAGAGTGCTGCTATAAACATTGGGGTACAAGTGCCCCTATGCATCAGTACTCCTGTATCCCTTGGATAAATTCCTAGCAGTGCTATTGCTGGGTCATAGGGTAGGTCTATTTTTAATTTTTTGAGGAACCTCCACACTGCTTTCCAGAGCGGCTGCACCAATTTGCATTCCCACCAACAGTGCAAGAGGGTTCCCGTCTCTCCACATCCTCTCCAGCATCTATAGTCTCCTGATTTCTTCATTTTGGCCACTCTGACTGGCGTGAGGTGGTATCTGAGTGTGGTTTTGATTTGTATTTCCCTGATGAGGAGCGACGTTGAACATCTTTTCATGTGCCTGTTGGCCATCCGGATGTCTTCTTTAGAGAAGTGTCTATTCATGTTTTCTGCCCATTTCTTCACTGGGTTATTTGTTTTTCGGGTGTGGAGTTTGATGAGCTCTTTATAGATTTTGGATACTAGCCCTTTGTCCGATGTGTCATTTGCAAATATCTTTTCCCATTCCGTTGGTTGCCTTTTAGTTTTGTTGGTTGTTTCCTTTGCTGTGCAGAAGCTTTTTATCTTCATAAGGTCCCAGTAATTCACTTTTGCTTTTAATTCCCTTGCCTTTGGGGATGTGCCGAGTAAGAGATTGCTACGGCTGAGGTCAGAGAGGTCTTTTCCTGCTTTCTCCTCTAAGGTTTTGATGGTTTCCTGTCTCACATTCAGGTCCTTTATCCATTTTGAGTTTATTTTTGTGAATGGTGTGAGAAAGTGGTCTAGTTTCAACCTTCTGCATGTTGCTGTCCAGTTCTCCCAGCACCATTTGTTAAAGAGACTGTCTTTTTTCCATTGGATGTTCTTTCCTGCTTTGTCAAAAATGAGTTGGCCATATGTTTGTGGGTCTAGTTCTGGGGTTTCTATTCGATTCCATTGGTCTATGTGTCTGTTTTTATGCCAATACCATGCTGTCTTGATGATGACAGCTTTGTAGTAGAGGCTAAAGTCTGGGATTGTGATGCCTCCTGCTTTGGTCTTCTTCTTCAAAATTACTTTGGCTATTCGGGGCCTTTTGTGGTTCCATATGAATTTTAGGATTGCTTGTTCTAGTTTCGTGAAGAATGCTGGTGCAATTTTGATTGGGATTGCATTGAATGTGTAGATAGCTTTGGGTAGTATTGACATTTTGACAATATTTATTCTTCCAATCCATGAGCAGGGAATGTCTTTCCATTTCTTTATATCTTCTTCAATTACCTGCATAAGCTTTCTATAGTTTTCAGCATACAGATCTTTTACATCTTTGGTTAGATTTATTCCTAGGTATTTTATGCTTCTTCGTGCAATTGTGAATGGGATCAGTTTCTTTATTTGTCTTTCTGTTGCTTCATTGTTAGTGTATAAGAATGCAACTGATTTCTGTACATTGATTTTGTATCCGGCAACTTTGCTGAATTCATGTATCAGTTCTAGCAGACTTTTGGTGGAGTCTATCGGATTTTCCATGTATAATATCATGTCATCTGCAAAAAGCGAAAGCTTGACTTCATCTTTGCCAATTTGGATGCCTTTGATTTCCTTTTGTTGTCTGATTGCTGATGCTAGAACTTCCAGCACTATATTAAACAGCAGCGGTGAGAGTGGGCATCCCTGTCGTGTTCCTGATCTCAGGGAAAAAGCTCTCAGTTTTTCCCCATTGAGGATGATGTTAGCTGTGGGCTTTTCATAAATGGCTTTTATGATCTTTAAGTATGTTCCTTCTATCCCGACTTTCTCAAGGGTTTTTATTAAGAAAGGGTGCTGGATTTTGTCAAAGGCCTTTTCTGCATCGATTGACAGGATCATATGGTTCTTTTCTTTTTTTTTGTTAATGTGATGTATCACGTTGATCGATTTGCGAATGTTGACCAGCCCTGCATCCCAGGAATGAATCCCACTTGATCATGGTGAATAATTCTTTTTATATGCTGTTGAATTCGATTTGCTAGTATCTTATTGAGAATTTTTGCATCCATATTCATCAGGGATATTGGCCTGTAGTTCTCTTTTTTTACTGGGTCTCTGTCTGGTTTAGGAATCAAAGTAATACTGGCTTCATAGAATGAGTCTGGAAGTTTTCCTTCCCTCTCTATTTCTTGGAATAGCTTGAGAAGGATAGGTATTATCTCTGCTTTAAACGTCTGGTAGAACTCCCCTGGGAAGCCATCTGGTCCTGGACTCTTATTTGTTGGGAGATTTTTGATAACCGATTCAATTTCTTCGCTGGTTATGGGTCTGTTCAAGCTTTCTATTTCCTCCTGATTGAGTTTTGGAAGAGTGTGGGTGTTTAGGAATTTGTCCATTTCTTCCAGGTTGTCCAATTTGTTGGCATATAATTTTTCATAGTATTCCCTGATAATTGTTTGTATCTCTGAGGGATTGGTTGTAATCATTCCATTTTCATTCATGATTTTATCTATTTGGGTCATCTCCCTTTTCTTTTTGAGAAGCCTGGCTAGAGGTTTGTCAATTTTGTTTATTTTTTCAAAAAACCAACTCTTGGTTTCGTTGATCTGCTCTACAGTTTTTTTAGATTCTATATTGTTTATTTCTGCTCTGATCTTTATGATTTCTCTTCTTCTGCTGGGTTTAGGCTGCCTTTGCTGTTCTGCTTCTATTTCCTTTAGGTGTGCTGTTAGATTTTGTATTTGGGATTTTTCTTGTTTCTTGAGATAGGCCTGGATTGCAATGTATTTTCCTCTCAGGACTGCCTTCGCTGCGTCCCAAAGCGTTTGGATTGTTGTATTTTCATTTTCGTTTGTTTCCATATATTTTTTAATTTCTTCTCTAATTGCCTGGTTGACCCACTCATTCGTTAGTAGGGTGTTCTTTAACCTCCACGCTTTTGGAGGTTTTCCAGACTTTTTCCTGTGGTTGATTTCAAGCTTCATAGCATTGTGGTCTGAAAGTATGCATGGTATAATTTCAATTCTTGTAAACTTATGAAGGGCTGTTTTGTGACCCAGTATATGATCTATCTTGGAGAATGTTCCATGTGCACTCGAGAAGAAAGTATATTCTGTTGCTTTGGGATGCAGAGTTCTAAATATATCTGTCAAGTCCATCTGATCCAATGTATCATTCAGGGCCCTTGTTTCTTTATTGACTGTGTGTCTAGATGATCTATCCATTTCTGTAAGTGGTGTGTTAAAGTCCCCTGCAATGACCACATTCTTATCAATAAGGTTGCTTATGTTTATGAGTAACTGTTTTATATATCTGGGGGCTCCGGTATTTGGCGCATAGACATTTATAATTGTTAGCTCTTCCTGATGGATAGACCCTGTAATTATTATATAATGCCCTTCTTCATCTCTTGTTACAGCCTTTAATTTAAAGTCTAGTTTGTCTGATATAAGTATGGCTACTCCAGCTTTCTTTTGGCTTCCACTAGCATGATAAATAGTTCTCCATCCCCTCACTCTCAATCTAAAGGTGTCCTCAGACCTAAAATGAGTCTCTTGTAGACAGCAAATAGATGGGTCTTGTTTTTTTATCCATTCTGATACCCTATGTCTTTTGGTTGGCGCATTTAATCCATTTACATTCAGTGTTATTATAGAAAGATACGGGTTTAGAGTCATTGTGATGTCTGTATGTTTTATGCTTGTAGTGATGTCTCTGGTACTTTGTCTCACAGGATCCCCCTTAGGATCTCTTGTAGGGCTGGTTTTGTGGTGACAAATTCCTTCAGTTTTTGTTTGTTTGGGAAGACCTTTATCTCTCCTTCTATTCTAAATGACAGACTTGCTGGATAAAGGATTCTCGGCTGCATATTTTTTCTGTTTAGCACACTGAAGATATCGTGCCAAGCCTTTCTGGCCTGCCAAGTTTCAAAGGAGAGATCAGTCACGAGTCTTATAGGTCTCCCTTTATATGTGAGGGCATGTTTATCCCTTGCTGCTTTCAGAATTTTCTCTTTATCCTTGTATTTTGCCAGTTTCACTATGATATGTCATGCAGAAGATCGATTCAAGTTACGTCTGAAGGGAGTTCTCTGTGCCTCTTGGATTTCAATGCCTTTTTCCTTCCCCAGTTCAGGGAAGTTCTCAGCTATAATTTCTTCAAGTACCCCTTCAGCACCTTTCCCTCTCTCTTCCTCCTCTGGGATACCAATTATGCGTATATTATTTCTTTTTAGTGTATCACTTAGTTCTCTAATTTTCCCCTCATACTCCTGGATTTTTTTATCTCTCTTTCTTTCAGCTTCCTCTTTCTCCATAACTTTATCTTCTAGTTCACCTATTCTCTCCTCTGCCTCTTCAATCCGAGCCGTCGTGGTTTCCATTTTGTTTTGCATTTCATTTAAAGCGTTTTTCAGCTCCTCGTGACTGTTCCTTAGTCCCTTGATCTCTGTGGCAAGAGATTCTCTGCTGTCCTGTATACTGTTTTCAAGCCCAGCGATTAATTTTATGACTATTATTCTAAATTCACTTTCTGTTATATTATTTAAATCCTTTTTGATCAGTTCATTAGCTGTTGTTATTTCCTGGAGATTCTTCTGAGGGGAATTCTTCCGTTTGGTCATTTTGGATAGTCCCTGGAGCGGTGAGGACCTGCAGGGCACTTCCCCCGTGCTGTGGTGGATAACTGGAGTTGGTGGGCGGGGCCGCAGTCCGACCTGATGTCTGCCCCCAGCCCACTGCTGGGACCACAGTCGGACTGGTGTATGCCTTCTCTTCCCCTCTCCTAGGGGCGGGATTCACTGTGGGGTGGCGTGGCCCATCTGGGCTACTTGCACACTGCCAGGCTTGTGGTGCTGGGGATCTGGCGTATTAGCTGGGGTGGGTAGGCAAGGTGCACGGGGGCAGGAGGGGCAGGCTTAGCTCGCTTCTCCTTAGGTGATCCACTTCAGGAGGGGCCCTGTGGCAGCGGGAGGGAGTCAGATCCGCTGCTGGAGGTTTGGCTCCGCAGAAGCACAGAGTTGGGTGTTTGCTCGGAGCGAGCAAGTTCCCTGGCAGGAACTGGTTCTCTTTGGGATTTTGGCTGGGGGATGGGCGGGGGAGATGGCGCTGGCAAGCGCCTTTGTTCCCCGCCAAGCTGAGCTCTGCCGTCCGTCCGGGGGCTCAGCAGCTCTCCCTCTCTTTGTCCTCCAGCCTTCCCGCTTTCTGAGCAGAGCTGTTAACTTATGACCTCCCAGACGCTAAGTCGCGCTTGCTGTCGGAACACAGTCCGTCCGGCCCCTCCGCTTTTGCCAGCCCGACTCGGGGGCTCTCCTTGGCCGGCGAGCCGCCCCTCCGCCCCGGCTCCCTCCCGCCAGTCCGTGGAGCGCGCACCGCCTCGCCGCCCTTCCTACCCTCTTCCGTGGGCCTCTCGTCTGCGCTTGGCTCCGGAGACTCCGTTCTGCTAATCCTCTGGCGGTTTTCTGGGTTCTTTAGGCAGGTGTAGGTGGAATCTAAGTGATCAGCAGGACGCGCGGTGAGCCCAGCGTCCTCCTACGCCGCCATCTTCCGAAACTCCTCTAAGCATTTTGAAGACAGAGATGGTGTCTTTCCATCTGTCCATTTCCAACGAGTGTCTGCAGCAAAGTATTTTCTCAACAAATTAATGGATTATGCATTTTTATCACTAAAATAACCTTGTTTTCTCTATTTCTACCTATATGGTAAGCATGGGCATATTATACTTATTGAGTGATTGAAATTTAATAAAAAATATATATCACTTATGTAGAGACTGAAGTTGAGAGCATTTTCACATATGTCCTTTCAGTCAGATATTCTTTGAAGCAGACATTCCTCCCCCGCACAGCAAAGCCACCACTATCCCCTATCCATGGTGTAGTGAGATAAATATACAAAATAATCCTTGTTTAACATTTGCAAAGTCTCTGACAAATCACAGTGTTAAATTATTGTTATTACAAGTATTTTTACAGATTCATAATATATTTCTCCCATATATTTCTGCCATAATATTTGAACCTGATTTAAAGTTTCAATCTTAACATTGTTTCTCATTTCTTCTAGAAAAAAAAAAAATGTTCTCAGGATCCAGGGATAAGATATGCCTAAAACTGAGAAGTAGAACTGCGTCAAGATTTTTAAAAATAGAGGAATGTTTAGGTGCTGTAGATATTTAGACTAAGAAAGAAAATGTCAAGGAGGGATATCACGATCAATGTTTTAAAATATCTGAGATCCTTAATGTGAAAATACGGCTCATACTGTAGAGTAAATACATGAGTAGATGTTATGGAAATAACAGAAGCAAAGCTGGATGATCACCAGTTAAGATTGGTTTATAGAGAATTCCTCTAAATATAGACCTTTAATCTATGAAATACTAAAGAATAATTTTAAAGAGATTCAGCTTTATCTGTAAAAATAGTTTTTGTAATGAAATGTTAAATGATTTTAACTTAAAAAAGTCTTCACTATTTTCTACATAAATCGTAAAAGGAAAACTTTAGTGTAATAAAACCTAAACTATTTCACTGGAATTTATAGGGGGGAAAAGGCATAGGTCAAGGACTGATCATATTTAGTGATATCCCATAATACCAAAATCACTAGTTGCATTGATAAATATATCATGCATTGTATTTTATTACCAAAAGGTGGGTAAAGTTCCATGGGGGAAAAAAAGGTAGAAATTAGAGAAAGAACAATTATTTGTTCTCTGAAAACATACATCATTCTGAACTTTCCTTCTGGTTTCCTGGCAACCTCCAATTTTAAATTCCATCAATAGGCGTAGCCTACGTAACATAAAGCTCAGATGGCAGTCTAGGCGTCTTTCTGTTTGCTTTGGCAGACCTCTCATGTCTCCTAACAAGACTTGGGTAACAGATGAAAATCAATAAAATTATAGTTGGTTATGAAAGACGGCAGTCCTAGGTCATTTAGCGTTTTGTACTCCACCTCCTGGGGAACGAGAATTCCACAGATTTTATGCCTCTTGGGGTGGGCCAGCTCAGTTACTTGGACAAATGAAGGAAGAGGATTTGCACATTGTTCTTGGTAGTTTTCCCAGGTGTTTATTTTCTTTAAAAGAAAATTCATAGTTACTTTAGATTACAGGAAAATCCAAGTATTCTCATGGTGGTGTTTTGGTTTATCCTCTAATATCCTTATATTATTTAGTTTCAGTGCCTTTGCAAATCCTTCTTTTAGGTTGTTTTCCAACCATCAGTATTTAAACTAATGGTTTACACATATTCCCATGGGTGCATACAGATTTATTTGTGATTCTCTGAAGAGAAATGATATTTAAATATCTTTCATTGAAGCTCAATAAGGCATATCAAAATACAAGTTAGAAGAATGTTATATAGGTAGCCTTGAACCCATTCTGGTTTTTATTCAGTAAATCATTCTCAAACATCTACACTTTAACTATTATTGCTAACAAATTGCAACACACTCAACATCTGATTGCATCATCCAGATGCCTTCACCGAGGTAGAGAACTGCTCTTAAACTGACATGGAGTTTGACCTGCCCATCATGATTTACCAGCTTGAAAATAGACACACTGAGCTTTTAAATATTTCTCATAATCAGTCAACCTGCTTCATTCTTTAGAAGTGTGTTTTATTTTAATGAATCTACCCACTCTAGTCTGTTGAGACATTAGAGCTGATGTATCCATTTGAACTCAGTGACATTCATTTTTATACTCATGGTACATGTTTGTTACTCTTTGAACCTAACTGCAAATCTCATAGCTTATAACATGCAGCCTGTAGCCTCATCATGATTTATGTAGCTTTGTAGTGCCAGCAATTGGTTCATTACGTAGCACATTGCCGTTGAATTAATTCGCAAGAATTCTTCTGATACTGATGTGACAGGGTTTCCCAACTGCCCAATTTTAAAAACAAAGTCTTTATGTTTTTGAATAAGAGGGTCAGCTGATAGCTATGGCTTGATGTGCCTGGAGATTTTCCTTTGAAGGTGTGAAGAAAGGGGTAGACATTTTTGTATGGCACCAGAAGAAGATAGGGAAAGTCAAAGCAATGGAGAAGGATGGCATAACATCTCTAAACCAGCTTGAAATGGAGCCTTGATTATCAACAGAAAGGGTTAGAGCCTTAAGCTGAAGAAAATGATTATATGAAAGATTTTTTGAGATTTTAAGTTTAAGAAATGCTGCTTTGGAGAATAAATGAAAAGGTACAGTTGAAAACACAATGGAAGGGGTATTTCCCCTCCCCCCACTTACCCCTGGACAGCACCTCATTAGCACCTTGAGTACAAGAGGCTTTCCTCCATTCAGAGAGTCTCTGTTTTTAAATTATTGAGTTCATCTTATTTATATTTATTGACATAACAGGTACATTTGTTCTTAGTTGTTGTTTTGATTTCTTGTTACCGCTTTCTAAATGATTATTTTTTATATACAATGCCTGTGTTTTATTTTGGGTATGTTTTCCAACCGATGGCTTGGAGGGCACACACATTATTTTTAGGTCTTGTAAACCTGGTGTTTATAAATTTTAACAATAATCTTAAAAACAAAAATCTTCTCATTTTTTTTTCAGTTATACAGAGTGCATATTGACTATTCTTTTTAAACAGTGAATAAACTGGAACATTCATATTTTCTCCCACTTTTCTTTCTCACTCTATCTCCTGCTTTTAGTTGTTGTGTTATTAATGAAAATTTTTCTTATGAATAGCTTTATATCATGAACTAATGCATTTACACCTCTATTGCTTGATTTGCCTGCTTTAATATGAAAGATTAAAAATTAAGCCTAATTATATTAGTTTCCACCATTCTCCACTTTCAAGAGTTTATTAATTATATTGCTATTTCTACATTTTCAAAATTTTAAACATTTATATTCTGCTCTCAAGCCATAATCCATACATTTGCGTATGGTTAATGCTAGCTCTGAATAGATGGACCATTTATATTCAGCATTTTCCCACAATGTCTTCCTATGATGCAGCAGAGTTGAGGGATGCTTCCCCATAACGTCTTGAACCCCAGAGTTTGTCATTATAATACAGGAGTAGTGGGTCCCTTA
Organism: Neofelis nebulosa; assembly: GCF_028018385.1. Lineage (NCBI taxonomy): Eukaryota > Metazoa > Chordata > Mammalia > Carnivora > Felidae > Neofelis > Neofelis nebulosa. The sequence goes on along the minus strand of NC_080783.1, from coordinate 81,139,238 downwards.
TACCCTACTTTTAAGGACCAAGCTATATCAGTTAGGATTATGTTAGCTGCAAGTAAGAGGATTTAAATCCCCCAAGGACATATATTATCTTACATAAGAGGAATCAGCAGGTAGGCACTGGCAGGGTGGTTTATTCAGTGGAACAGAGACATTTCTAAAGGTTCAGATCTTTTGCATCTTTTCTGACTGCCAAATTCTGTGTGCTCACTTTCCCCTCAGGCTGGCTGCCTTCATAGTCCCATGGTGGTTGGGACTATATTTCCAAGATACTAATATTCAGAGTCAGTAAAAGGGTTCACCTATCTACTTATCTGTGTTCCTTTTTAAAGTGAACAAAAATTTCCCAGAAGCCCACTCTTATGTCCAATTTCTAGAATTGTGCCACTTCTCTATCTCAAACCAGACACTGACAAATTATGATGATGGGCCAAGACTAATCACAATCAATCTCTGAAGTTCATGGCCACCCCATAGTTACACAAAACTCAAGGTCTTTTGGCAATGAATAAAGTCAGGGGTAGGGGTATGTGTAGGGAGGAAGCAGGTTGAAGGAATGGCTATTCAGTAGGAATGGCTATGTCTGCCATAGTCTAGACATTGCCAGAACTCTGCAGAGTATGTGTCTGCCCTCAGTTTTGTCCTATAGAATTTGGTAGCTATTCTTATAATTCTCTGATAAATGGTTATACCCATTTCCTAGCTTCATTCCTTTATTTTTGTCCCTTCTTCATTTTGGTGGGTTTTGAGACAATAGTAAAAGAAACAACTTTATTCTGTGGTCTGTCAAGCCAGAGATCAATGGAATGGATGTTGTTGTAGCAATAAGTATTTGATAAAGCAGTAGAGAGTAAGGCTAGCAATGCACTAGAGGCAAAAATATAACGACTTTTTCTTGGACAATTAGGAAAGCTTTCTTTCCCCTGCCCCACCCCCACAGGTGAATTCTACAACATTTCTTTCTTTTTTTTTTTTCAGTTTTTAAAAAATTTTTCTGATTTTATTTAAATCCAAGTTAGTTAACATATAGTGTAATAATGATTTCAGGAGTAAAATTTAGTGATTCATCACTTACGTATAAGACTCAGTGCTCATTAATGTCCTCCTATATGCCCATCACCCATTTATCCCATCCCCCCATCCAGAAAAAAAGCCCATTTATCCCATCCCCCCACCCAAAACATGGATGATTGACTATTTCTCTTCTTTACATCTACTAGGGACAAACATTTCACTACACTAAGAAGATATAGAACTGGGTCAAGTGATTTCATACACCTTTTCTTTCCTTTCAAATGCAACACTCAGAAAACATAAGTTTTTTGTTTATTTGGTTGGTTGGTTTCGTTTGTTTGTTTGTTTTAATTTACTGCAGTGCTTTCTTTCAGTCTTTTTCAGAAAGTAGAAATCCTAGTTCAAGCAGTCCTGGGACTCAGACCTCAAATAACTTCTTCGGTGATGGGAGGAGACAAAATCAGATTGGGTTCACAACCCATAGCTGGTCTTCTGTAGGGACATGCAGGTGAGTGTTTTAACAAAACGACATACCTTTATTCTTTGTATAACCTTTTCTGGGGCAGAGATTGAAGGCTGATGATGAAATCTCACAATCTTTCCAAGGCTTAATCCCATTAAACTTCACACAGGGGAAATCCCATTGGACATGAAACAAAGGAACAAGTCCCTCCCTAAATAGATTAGAGAGCATATATCAAGCAAGCAGGCTTTCCAAACAAAGGAGCTTCAAGCAGGGTTATTATTTGTTTGTTTTTCAGTGCAAACAAAGCAGGTATTTTAAAGGAAAGGATGCAGTGACCCTTGGCCAACTTGCTTCACAGCAATGGCTACAGTTTCAGTGCACTGGTTTTCTTTAATAAGAATAAATCATTACAGGACTAGAGCCATGTATACAGAAGGGCTGGGAATGAGACATAGAATCCATCATGATTTGGACACTGTTGCTACAACCTCTCTCTCTCTCTCCCTCTGACTTTCTATATATATGTACAAGTATATGCAATAACAAGGCCAGTGCCCTCAAAATAGATTGATCTCTATTACTTCTCAACTGACTTCTGCCAGGACAAATGTAAACCTATGGCATATAGAACCTATTCCTGAAGTTGAAGCGGCAGCTGTGGTGGAGGAGAATGAGTCCAAGAGCTCTTTGGGTGGTAACCTTCTGACCCCTCAGGCTAAACCCCTCCATGATGGCATAGTCAGCAGAGGCCCAGAAACACCAGGCACCTGACTACTATGGTATAGATGAACCCATTGATTAATCTGATCAAAAAGTAGAATCAGAAGGAAACTCAGAACTATTCTGAAATTATGATTGTGGTTCTAGGAGTAAAATACAAAAACTGGTCAAATGGGACTCTGGGAAAATACAAAACAACTTCTCTTTGTGGCAAATGCTTACGGAATCAGCTATATTAGCTGGTTTGGTTCCACAAAGTGCCTTGAGTTCCACCACAAATCTGGCCGTGGGCTGTGGATTACCACTTTTCAAGGAACTAAATTTAGCACTTCACATTATGGAAAGATATTAAATTTTCTTTTATCTCTTTCTGATTATTCAGGAGGCACTTTTGATCTTGGGTTTGTTTTGTTTTGTTTTTTTCTGTGTTCAGTACTCACCATCTTAAATGTCCATAGGAGAGAAGTATGGGTTTTTGAATGTTTTAAGGGTACTTTCTACAATTAGATAAGGCTTGAAACAGGGAACAGGACATAACTTGTGATTTACTTATTTTGAGCCTCTTTTATCATTCTACTCCCTAAAGACTAATAATCAACAGAAAGTACCTGATTTTAACATCTGCCAACACACTTTTATAGTCTTTTTTTTTTTTTTGAGGAACTGAGACAATTACCCTTAAGTTGAATAAAACTCATACTCTTTCTAAATAGAAAATGAAGTGTGACTTTAAATTTTTGAATTATCTAGATAGTTTATAATTTTCCTACAGATCTATATGTAAAAAGAAAGCTAAAGCAATTGCATAATAAGTTTAATGTCTTCAAAAAGTAAAATATAAGATTTACCTGTTTCTATGGTACCTGTCTCCATGGCACCTGGTTAAAAGGACACGTGCATGACCCAGCAGGTCTTATACCTGTAATTTATGTCAGTGGTGCTAATTATGCTTTATATAATTTAAATCAGCCACCTTACTTGAATCTTACATTTCAAAACAATTATTTCCTCATCCTGTTCTCCTTGGGAAACGGGACATTATTTTATCCATGACATGTGATTATTTCCAAACCACCAATTTTGAATGGCCCATCTCATTTCTTCTTCTGTCACCAAAATATGTATATATAACATCAGTCCAGAGTAGTGATTGAAGATAGCATGCAATAGTGATAGAAATACCTCTCCCTTTAAACAGTAGAACCCATTAAAGGCTTTTCACTTTATCACTGGTTACTTTCATTTCTCTTACGACTCAACTCAAAGCTCATCTTTCGCTTTTATGGTGCTCATCCTTTTTGAGCTATTGTTAGTGTGAAAGTAAACACTGAAAGATGAAATTCAATGAGACAACACATCAACATAAAAAAAATTCAGTAGGATGAAACAAAAGAAAAGGAGAGTAATAACAATACTGTGAGGTGGATCTGTTATTTGACTTAAAACTCGAGTATCAGGATGAATCCTAGACCTTCTCATTATAACAGACCTGAAGGAAGACAAAAATTAGCACAAAAGCACTTACTGAGCACCAGGCACTGTTCTAGGAGTTTTACACATATTACCTCATCTAATCTTGATATCAGTCCCATGAGGTAGGCTAGTCGTCCCACTTTACCACAGGAAGAAATGAGGCCCAGAGAAGTTAAGTAACTTGCCCAAAGTTATACAGCTTGTATGCGTTGCTGTCTGAAGGTGAATGGAGGCTATTAAATTCGGATTCTATGTTTTTTACCACCATGCCTGTTCAATGTATAATAATCATAATACCATTAACTGAGAGAAGGGGAAATAGAAGGTAAAAATTAAAGGCAATGCTGGAACATGGATCACCAGCAGTGTATTTCCCTTCCCATATTTTTAGCCCCACCTCTCCCCTTGTAGCACTGATTCTGGTCCCTTCCATGTTGTCTACCTTGGGTTCTCTCCGTCAGATCTCAATTCTTCTCATGTTTAATTCTTCATAGCTCAATGATCTTCACCTTTGGGAAATCAAATGATCTCACATAAATGTCTTGGGGATAGTGGTAGAAAAGATACACTGAGACTTGTTACAAGAAAAATATATTTTTGGAATTTCAATTCTATTTTCTAGGAAATTTGGGACTTGTAATACTTGAAAAAAATGCTCATATTTTTTATCATCTGAAAGCGTGTCTTAATAAGGCCCAAGGCCAACTTAGACAGTACCTTCAGGTGAGTGACAGTGACATTTATTTTCCTAACTGGTATGCTTTTGGAAGAAAAAGACTGTGTTATTAGCAACTGTGCTAGGGTAAAATGGGACAATGTTGGGCAAGCTGGTACATCCCATCACCCTACTTTTAGAGATTGAAAAGAGGCAGAAAGATGATTGAAGTACCTTGAAGGAGGGGAAAATATATGACTTTTTCTTAAGATGCTATGGATTTTTCTACTGATATTAAATGTGCTTGCACTGCCTTTCAGATTTGTTTATTCCCTAGGCTCATGATCCCCAATGTATTTATTATTGTTGCTATTATGATTTCATTGATTAGAAAATTATTAAAAGACTGTCGTTGTCCTGAAGACTTAATTTATATTGTGTGCCTTACACCTCACAACAGTCCTATAAGGTGGGTTTATGATTGTAGTTGTTTTGGAAATTAAAATGAAGTGACTCTGCCAAGGTCACCCAGCTTGTAAATGGCAGAACTGAGACTTGTATATGGTGCAAGTGCAAAGCCCATACTCTTTACCACTATGTTATGTGCCTCTCAAGTTATTTGGTGTTAAGAAACTTTAAACATATATTGATTTTCTCCACCACGAGCTTGTGAGATACAATTTGCTTAGATTAGAGTACGCTTAAACTACTGGCTCATAGATATACTTATTATTATAAGAAAAATAAAAATTTGGCTTATAATACTAAAATATTGAGTACAATTATAAACTCACATTCAAATTTTTTTTCTTTTTAACGTTTACTTATTTTTGAGACAGAGAGAGACAGAGCATGAATGGGGGAGGGTCAGAGAGAGGGAGACACAGAATCTGAAACAGGCTCCAGGCTCTGAGCGGTCAGCACAGAGCCCGACGTGGAGCTCGAACTCACGGACCGTGAGATCATGACCTGAGCCGAAGTCGGACGCTTAACCGACCGAGCCACCCAGACGCCCCTATAAACTCACATTCAAACAAACAAACAAAAAACAACAGGATCCATGGCATGTAATTATTCAAAGATAATATATACTGGAGTAGTTGAGTGCCCTCCAAAATGCTGATTTTCATAAACACAGCTCACAAAGTATATACTCACTTCTTACAGTCAAACAATTCCTTAACATAAAGAATTATATAAGTGTGTTATATAATACCTTCTGCTCATATGGTGTTTCCTGCATATGAAGAGCTATTTGAATCCCTTGACAAAAACTATCATAAGCCTCAATTTGCAGATGAGGAAACTGATGTACAGAAATGTTAGACGGCCGGCCCCAGGCTAACGTGTGCTGGAACCAGGATTCAGATATACCCATCTGGCTCCAGATCAGTGCTGGAAATAATAGGGCCACACTTACCTTCACAGCATTTTTCACATGCTTGTTACTGAAGTGTGCAGAGATAGGAGATCAATGTTAAAAATCTTCTTTTTTTAATTTTTTAATGTTTATTCATGTTTAAGAGAGAGAGAGCGTGCACAAGCAGGGGAGGGGAAGATAGAGAGGGAGACACAGAATCTGAAGAAGCTGTCAGCACAGAGCCTGATGCAGGGCTCTAACTCAAGAGCCGTGAGATCATGGCCTGAGCCGCAGTCAGATGCTTAACCGGCTGAGCCACCTAGGTGCTCCAGTGTTAAAAATCTTCTACGGGGCGCCTGGGTGGCTCAGGTCATGATCTCGCGGTCCGTGGGTTCGAGCCCCGCATGAGGGTCTGTGCTGACAGCTCAGAGCCTGGAGCCTGTTTCAGATTTTGTGTCTCCCTCTCTCTCTGCCCCTCCCCCACTTGCACTCTGTCTCTCTCTGTCTCAAAAATAAAAATAAACATTAAAAAAAGTTTTTTTAAAAATCTTCTAAAACACATTCTTGCTCCATTTTGTTAGTTTTCTAGGATATGTATAAATATTTCTCAAAGTTTGTAGCAAGTTAGAGTAGGTGTATGTGTTTATGAGGGGTATAAAGGAGAGTAGAGCTTTTACCAATGATAAACAGGATGAGATCAAGAATGAGAATATGAACTAGTACTTAAGCAAAAAGAAGGTGAAAATAAAGCAACAGCAGCAGCAACCACAACAAAAAACTCGAATGTGTAAATAAGCACATGCATTCTCTCTATTCCCATAATGCACCCGTGGCAGTGGCAACTGAGTTTTGAGAATGAGTTTTTAGTTGTTTTCCTCCTTGTGTTTGATACGACTAGCTTCCACTGCCTTGATGCAGTCATATAGATGTTGGCTTCTCAAATTTTGGTTTCTGGATCAGCAGCATCTCTTAGGCTTTGGGAGAAATGCAGGCTCTCTGGCCCCACCCACTCCTACTGATTTGGAATCTGCACTTACAAGACCCCTCATGATTCTCATGCATATTAAAGTTTTAGAAGCGATGGGCTACAAAATCATGATGAAGTCCTTCACTGATCACAAATAGTCCTTTTTACATTTTTAGAAATAATCAAAAGGAGGAAAGGTCAAAGCCAGTCATCTCTCTGTAGGGGAAGGGGGAGGGCAGGAGTAGGAAGGATGCCTAGGTAAGGAGATACAAACAATGCTCTGTTTCTTGTTTCTTTCTCTGTTTCTCTATTCTTCCACCACCTTTATCTCAACCCCCAATCACCACTCACGCACAAGTTCAGCTCACAGTATGAATACACAGCTACAGAGAACAATGAAGTCCATAATATTTGTATCCAGGATAACACGATAAGGGAAATTAAATCTCAGAATTGGGGCTTACCCGGCCGGCAGTATCGGTAAAAGGAAGTTTTCCTTAACTCCTGTGGGCTAATTAACTAGGCCAAATGTCCCAAAGGATACAAAATGGCAAAGTGAAGTGGGACTGAAAGTTACTATTATGGGTGTTCTCTACAAAATATTGCAAAGTTCTCACAATTAGTTGACAAGGTTTTTATCCCCATTTGACAGGTTAGGAAGTTGAGGCACAGAGAGGTAAATAAAATAGCCTAGTTAGTAAGCTAAAACTGCCAGATTCCAAATCTGATTCTCTGATTACTAACCAGTGCTCAGAGCGGGAGGTATAAAAGAAAGCAAGCAACGGGTCGCATAAAACCGAGTACCTCCTGCCTCATCTTTCTCCTTCTGTTTTGCTTTGACTTGATGAGAATTGTTTCTAGGGTGTACTTTTGGTGAATTATTTACTATAGATGGGATCTTCTACTTAAATGAAAAACACAAAAGATAGGTTTCTGCCATAGGCAGTTTACAGCTTAACTGAGCAGAAAAACTAACCTCCATGTAAAAAACAAAGACGTGGTTGGTTTAGACTGTGTTAGTGGCTGGCTGTTAGTACAGAGGACATTAGAGAGATCAACAGGGTCACTGCAGTTATCTGAGAGATCTTTGAAATGACATGGGCCTTGGGATAAGACCCAGAAAGATGCCTCACTCAGGTTTAAGTGTCTGTGACTTTACATTGAGTTAATTTGATTCTAGACCTTTAGTCCCATACCCTAGGGCGAAGATTAGGCTTGTTTCTTATATTTGTGCTTCCAACTAAGATTGCATTTGGACAAGGATTCCATGGCTAAAATAATGAAGGTAAAAATGTTTATTTTTAACAAAGGTGAGCGGGTAAGATAATGGGCTGGGGTGGAGGTGTCGCTTGGAGCAGGTGGAGAGGGAACAGGGTGCTGGAAGGGTGTAGAGATGGTGCCACAGGAAGTGTATTCTCTTCAAAATGTTGCCTAGCACTGGCCACGATCAGCATTCATAGTGTGGACCACAATCTGCCAGACGCCGAAAAGTCAAAATCACAGGCTATTCTAAGTCGAATGTTCATTCAGTAAGAAAATTGTTTGGGCAGGAGTCTAGCAGCCCTGGTTGAATGCAAACTGTGTCCAGCCAACTCGACTTGCTTGGCCGTTGGGTTTTTGCAGTGTGGGCAGCGTCACGCTGAGCCGTGTTTGAAACATCACCAGAGCCGGTCCCTCAGCAGAGCCTGACGACGATTAACCAGTATCCTTATCTGCAGGCATCATGTTGCCTGAACTCCTGAAGAATTTGTACCTAGAGGAATTCCTGATGTGATTGTGTTTAGCCTTGTCTGGGGACTATTAGAATTTGGAAACTTTAAACATCGCTGAAAGGAAAAAGAAAAAAAAAAACATAAATAAGGGATCTAAGAGAACAGCTACTGAACGCCACCATTGGGGTTTAAATGCTGGGCTTTAATGACGTGAAGCAGGTTACTTCTCTCTTCATGCAACAAATCTTGATCCTGTACCTACTCCGCGCAAGGCATGGAAACAGCTCTATCTGCTAGGGCTGTTGGTGAAGACTAAACTGCATAATATTTGTAAACTGCTTAGTGTCTGAAGCATAGCAATTGTTCAGTAAATGGTAGCTGTTATGGTAACAGAAATAATCAAGGGTACATTTCCACATCTTTGTTAAAAAGCACAATCCAGTTTTAAATGGGAATAATTGCAGAATACCTATATGCAGAGACAAACCCGCACAATTCCAATCTCTAAAAGTAAAGTACAGGTCAAATCCTCTTTCAGAGACCTGCAAGAGTCAATTTAAATTTTCCTGTGCCCTGGAATTTTGCTGATTTAAATATTGTTCCAATAATAATATTATTATTATATTTTTATGTAGCTTTAAAAAACATTTTTCACATTCATTAACTCTAAATAAATTATTGCCAGGAGGCTTGGAAACCAACTTGTTTTATAGAGATTTTGGTAGGTTAAATTTGTTTTAAATGAATTTGGCCTGGATCAGCAACTGAGGTAAAACAATTAAAATGTCCAATTTGGGGGAATTCTTGGTAGCTTTCCAACATGCCGTTAGTTTTCATAATCAAGCTGTTATATGATTTTTTTTCATTATGCATGAGCAAATAGACTTCACTACACTCAATTTGAAGCAATTATTATCTGTGGCACAATATAATCAAAAGGCTACTGCTATTTGTTGAAGGATTCTTTGTTTGCCAAGATTATTAATAAAGTTATGCCAGAAGCACATACAGCACTGGTTGGCACTCAGCAGCTGGCTCTGGAAGTGGGAAAATAAATCAGAATTCTTGATGCTTGTATTTTTCACTATTTCTGCCAGTGTGTGTATTGGAGAACATTTCACATTAAATAGAACTAATTGCCTTAATTGGCTTATGGCTATCAAGTTCACTGTACTGTGGGTGTGTAGTCAGAGCATGACTGGGGGAACTTCGATTCTTATGGATTTAGTGGTCCAGGTGTAACACACAGAGCAAGGCAGTTGAAAAACATGCACTGCCTCTTGTTGTGTTGTGGAATTGTGGGGTCTGGAGTAGGTAAGAAGCCTCTTCTCATCAGCCTGGGGTGGTGACTCTTCCCACAACCAGCAAAGGCAAATAATTCCCTTTAGAGGGCACATGAAGGAATATCCATGTGTCATGATGGCCTCCCAGAGCAATCCATGAGCAAACAGGAGTTCTCATTTCCCCACGTTACACCTGCGTTTTCAATAGGCAGAACCCAGCTTTGCTTTCTGGTGGCTGATAACAAATTTAATAACACTTGCAAAATTAAATTGCCTTCCTATTTTATCATGACCCCAACACATAAATCTTGAGGCTTTCTTCATTGCCACTGAATCTTTCATTTTGGGTGTCATTTCAAAGGACAGCCTGGTGGCTGGGTCATTCAACAGAGCCTAGAGGGCACTGGCACCGCCTTCCTCCATTAGCTCCTTGCAGATGCCAGAAGTTCCAGAGGAAAAAGCTTCATCCTCTGTTAAAATGCAAATGCCCAGCCCCTACATACACGCACATGCACACACACTCACACACACACACACACACACACACACACACACACACGGAGCCCCTGTATACTTCCAGACAGTTACATTCCGATATGCTTCAGTTTAAAATGGTAAGATGGAACATGAAGAAAATTTAGGGAGGCCTAAATAGGGAAGAAAGGCCAAGATGGGGAGGAGTCATTGTCTCCCCAAAACATCATGCTCCATAGTTCTCAAGTGGTGATGGTTTGCCACTTTAACTGATTAGTCTAATGAAAGACAAACAAACAAAAAACAACTGATTATTATGCTTAATGCATTTAAGGAGTAATCTTGCTACATCACGGCATTAAAATGGTGTGTGATTCAGGAAGAGTGAAAGTACTGGAATAATAACATTTGCCATTTATAGCTAGAAATAACATTGAAATACTCAGAAAGAATCAGAATTATCTTTGAATAAGTGAGGGAAACTCGCCTCCTTGGGCACATTTAGTGGGTGGGCAAAATTTTGTGCCTAAAGTCACCACTGGGATATATCAAGTACTGGGTATACACTTTCTGGAGTAATCAATTTCACATTGGGGTGCTAAAGGTGTGGGCTGGTTCTCATGAGATGGGGCAGTGGGTCTCAACCTTAGTTCTACCCATGCATGAGCTTTCACTGGTCTCTGTAGGGAGGGCTCAAGTCTCTTGTTTTCCTTCTGCCCCTGGGAGAAGGCTCTGGCACACAAGACCACATAGGTAGAGATCACTTTTATTTGGCACTTTTACAAACGTGGGAAAAGGAAATGCAAAATGAAACCAGAACACCCCTATAATTGATGGAGCAGTTTGATCTGTCTCTCCTCTTTTTTGATGTTCTTATTAAATCTGAAGTTTATAATCACTTCCCACTCATGCTTGTGAGCAATTAAGAGCATCTGCCATCACAAGAAAGAAAAACATGTACGTGAGTAATGGAATCAATGACAGAGAGGGACTCATTTGTGCATTTTAAGCTGTAGATTTAAAGACATGTTCTTGATCATTAAAAGTAGCAGTTATTTTCATGTTCAAGAAAAGTTTTAAAATACTAAAAATAAAGCATAGGTAGAGATACTTCCTTTCTATCCAGATAAAAGGATTCCTGACTACATTTTCCAACATCAATCAGTTTGAAAAATAGTACAACATGACTGCCTTCTGAATAAAACTATTTTTGAGGTACTCACATTGCATATCTATCTCTTTGGATGCTGTAGTGGGTGGAATATACTTGTAAAATGTAAATGCATTCAGATTTTCATTCATTCAACAAAATCTGTTAAGCAGTCACTATCTACCAGGCATTGGACTGGGCCCCCAAGATCTAAAGATGATTAAAGCCATGGCCTCTGCTTCAGGGTAGCTCATGGTTTACTGGGCATCCTGTATAAGTTAGGGTGCTTTTGATTACAGGTACCATTTTTAACTTACTAAAGAGTCAGGAAGGGTGTTGAGGTGGGCTGATCCAGTGGCCCAGCAATGTCTCCCAGAACTCAAGTTCTGACTCTCCGTTTTGCACACCCCATGATAAACTCACTCCACCTCTCGCTGCTTCCCCTAATGCTCATGGATGCCTGCTGGTAGCATGTACATTCACATGCAGTGCAAGAAAGAAATAGAATAATTGCCTCTTAAGAATAATGAAATTCATTGCCCAAAAGCCTGAACAATGTTTTATGTATCTCATTGGCTCACACTGGTTCAGACCTGCAATATCCCCAAACATATCTCTGGTAAGGGTTTTGGTATTGCCATCATTGGCTCAGCCTAATCGGGGTCCACCTCTGAAGCAGGGGTCGGTTAGATTTCCCGAGACATATTAGCTCTCTGGGAAAGGGTTCTACTAGACAGGAGGAAAGGAGTAGGTACTGGGCTCTATCTTTTGCCACATTACCCTTCGTAACACTAAAAGCTATTTTAGTAATAATGTAGGACTTGACTGGCTGATGATGTGATTTTTGAAGTTTACTGTTTCTCCTGGATCAGAGGTTCTCAAACTTGAGAACCCAGAGGGCTTATTAACGCACAGTTTCCAGGGCCCACCCCAGAGTTTCTGATTCAAAAAGCCCGAGGTGTGGTCTGAGCATTTGCATTTCTAACAATGCAGGTGATGCTGATACGCTGACAACTTTGTGGAGGTGACACATCTAATAGCAATTCGGCAGCCTTTGATGTGCTAAGCTCACCTCGGGGTTGGACAAAACTTACTTCAGGATTTGAACACATTTTCTGTCCATGAGGCAGACAGTTTCTCATGGACTCTATTGCTCATTTGCCTGGTTAGCCTTGAAAGTATCCTTTCCTCCACTGGACGTGGCTTTGCCCATTACATAAAGAACCTCAAGAATCTTTTGAAAGCTATTGTTGCTGTTCCTAATAAAATAGTCTCCAAAATTATTTTTAAAAGCCAGTTATGAACATGCAAAAGGTAACCTTGTTTTACAACTGAGCTATAAGAAAGCTCCAATTCATATTTCTGCAATTCAGAAGATATCTAGTATTGTATAAATTGAGCTCTCCTATATTGATACCGACAAGAGGAAATATATTACTGAAAATACTGAAAAACTAAATTGCTTAGGAAGTAAAAAGATCGTAATGTATTGACTCTCCACACATTGTACACAGACTGTATTTTGACATTGAATAGAGCAATTTAAAACCACTTCTTCAATGCCCAATTTTTATAATAGACCTTTGCTGAACTTACGTAGAAACGTCAGTGATCGTTGTCACTGAAAAGTTACTACATTTTCCAAAACAATTTGACTTGGTATTTGAACCGCTTAAGGAGGTAATTCTGGGGTGCCTGGGTGGCTCAGTCGGTTAAACATCCGACTTCAGCTGAGGTCATGATCTCACGGTCTGTGAGTTCAAGCCCTGCGTCGGGCTCTGTGCTGACCGCTCAGAGCCTGGAACCTGCTTCACGTTCTGTGTCTCTCTCTTTCTCTGCCCCTCCCCTGCTCATGCTACATCTCTCTGTCTCTCAAAAATAAATAAGTGTTTAAAAAAAGAAGGTAATTCTGAGGAGCTCAGATGAATATGAGTTTTCAGAAAAAATATACCTGCAATGGGCCACATATTGTGCTGAGGACTATATTTATGAAATTACATTTAATGAATTTAAAACTTAAAAAAGAACAAATTAGGGGCATCTGGTTGTCTCAGTCAGTCAAATGTCCAACTTCAGCACAGGTCATGATCTCAAGGTTTGTGAGTTCAAGCCCCGAGTCAGGCTCTGTGTTGACAGCTCAGAGCCTGGAACCTGCTTCAGATTCTGTCTCCCTCTCTCTCTGCTCCTCCCCCACTCACACTCAGTGTCTGTCTCTCAAAAATGAATAAATGTTATTTTTTTTTTTAAAAAAAAGGACCAATCAACAACAAATAAGAGCTCTCCTCATTTGCTTTTATGAGTTTGAGTTTCTCTCTCAGTGACTTAGGAAAGGTCATGACTCTAAGCAAAGATGTCTTAAAATGCCTTTCCTCAGTTTAAAACCCTTCTATAGTTTCTGATTTCTCACTGCATAAAGACTGAATTCCTTAATGGCACCATGGCCCCATCTTTGCCCTCTTGATAGAGCCTCACCTGAGGCCCTCTGGCCAGAACAACCTGCATGGGCCACACTGACCTTCCTTTTGAGTCTGGGCAGAGCCATGCTCCTCCCACCATAGGCTCTCTGCACCTGCACATCCCTCTGTTGGAAACACTGCCTCACACTCCCCTTGCTTGATAATCCTCCTCACCCTCCACGTCTCTGCTCAAATCTCACTTTCTCAAGAAAGACCTGCTGGGCCATTAAGATTTGTGAATTGAATGTTTAAGAGCCTATCATAGGACAGGCATGTGCAATATGATATTTAATCCTTCTGTCAACTGATCAGCCAGTTAGGCGTAGCTGCTCTTTCACATACGAGGACTGCAATTTGTCCAATATTAGACTAAGACAGTGCTGACTGTGGGAACTTGTGTACTTCTAGTAAACAAAGAAGAATGCTTTATATTTCTGCAGAGCAAACAGGATTACCACACACTGTCTACCTTGATTATATATGGTTTAGAATTATCTAGATGAAGGTATGTTTTATTTCCCCACACATAAATGCTAACAGGAAAAGACATTAGTTTTTGTCCTTCTTTCTTTCTCAACACTTGGCTTTAAACTGAACTTAATAAAATATAATATATATGAAAATGTGTTAATATAAAAAGCACAGAAAAAATGTGGCATGCTATGAATAAATGCTTGATGCAAGATTTAGAGATGATGCTCAAAGACCATCTTGCAATTTTTCTAAGCTGTGTGTATAGCAGAAAATGTGAATTTTGACAGAAAAAAATGACCTTGACTTATTAAGAAAAATGAACATTTTTTCTAAAGGGAAAAAAATAATTTTAAATTCATGATCTAAATTACATTTCATGAAAATGCCTCCAAATTTAATTTAGAATTAAAAAAAACCACACAAAACGTCTACAGCATTCAGGAGAAGCCTGCATTTAAGACATGTTCCTTCCTTCAAGTGAAGGCATGGCATTCAGTCACACTATTTTAATTGAGTTGTAAGTATGTCCCAGCTGCAATTCAGTGGTACTTTGTCAAATAGAATTTTCTACCCAGAAGAGATATAGAAGCTAAACATTGTGGCTTAAACTTAAAGAAATCCTGAATTATAGATATTCTCAGGATTCCAAGTCATTCCTGAGTTCTATTTGCAGAATGCAGTCCTGTGCAAGTAGGTTTTGATCTTCGTCTTCTGTTTTAATTTTTTGTTACTGTTTATTTACTTTTGAGAGACAGAAAGCACACAAGGGGGAGGGGCAGAGAAAGGGGGACAGAGGTTCCAAAGCAGGCTCTGCGCTGAGAGCAGCGACCTCGCGAACTGTGAGATCATGTCCTGAGCTGAAGTTGGATGCTCAACCAACTGAGCCACCCAGGCGCCCCTAAGGTCTTCATCTTCTAATGAATAACCACTAAGATATGGTTTAAAGAAACATCATACAAAGCTAAAAGAAAAAAGAAAAAAAACTTAAAATAAAATTGCACCATAGTTCTTTAAAATTTTTTGGGACATAGTAAACACTCAGCAAGGCTAGAAATTAAAAGGTGTTTACAGATTCAGATGAATCAGAAACTGAAGATTTTCTGGAAGATTGCCTATGAACTATGATGTATATTACATTATACATCTCTTATGCAATTACATATTTTTTTCTATAATCAAAGCAAGTGAGACTTGAATTACAAATCCATATGAAGTTTCCAGAATTTTCTTTTTAAGACAGCCTTGCTTTTTGTTATTATTTTTTTAGCCTGTTGTATTACCACTGCCTAACATACGATATTCTAGGAAACATTTCATTTTAAAGGGTTCCATTACAGTTAATGAAGATAAGTCCATATGGTGTAATATTATAATGAATTTTCCGGTGGAAATTAATTAGATGTGTGAATGTGTGAATGTTAACATTTATTTACATCCCAGGCTAAATGTTCAAAGGAGTGTATGTTAAGCACACAATTAGAAGCAACGATGCATTAAATTGGCCTCACCAAGATTTAGTATTAATTTTAATAGTGCAATGGAACCCCTTGGAAAATCCATGTTGCTTGCTGCCCAATTGCTTGCTTTTGAGACTCCTTGTCTACCTAAGCAACTTCTTTACATAAAACTTGATAGAAAACTGAGGATGGAGAAGGAAAGCACATTTTCCACCTCCTATCATGAGGCTGTCTAATGTTCTCATTAACCTATGGACTTTCTCCCAACTCCTTTTGATTTGCACTGTGCAAACAGTATCTAACAACTCCTTTTGCAAACACTCAGTGACCTTTTAACCAGAAAGGGAATTCCTCACAGCTGCAAACCTGGAGTTACTATGTTCTTTTTAAAAGTGTTACTTTACTTAAAGTATAAAGAAACAGCAACAGTCTTTCACCAGGGTTTTCTTATTCCAAGACAAGCTCTTAGTAGGGAGGAATCATAGAACTCCAGAACCAGCTGGAGGTATTTCCTTCCCAGGTCAAGCATCATTCTGATTAACATTCTGAGATTATATTTAATTTGTGCTCAGAATTTATTGGGCTATTTTTAGTCATATATTTAGATTAGAAATATTTTATTGTTCTAGCGTTTCCTTAAAACACTATATAAACTAGTAATAATGAAGTCTAACCAGGTGTGAGCACTGGGATAGTAAATTGCATGGATTGTCTAATTTAGTTCTCTTACACATGCTACGCATGCATATATCCTATTTATATCTCTATTTTATAGAAGTGAAAAGTGGGGTATGGAAGTTACATAACTTTATCTCAATAGCTGGCAAGTAAGTGGTTGAAGTAATCTTTGAACCAATGACTGTCTGACTGACACCCAGTGTGTCAATCAGCCAATACTAAATGTTTTGAGGCGATTTTCATTATAGTCTTTAAAAAAAGCACCAACTGATTAGATCATAGTTATTTTGTGATTTTGTGTAACAAATATCTTGTTAAACCCCCAAAACAAATTTCACATACACTCAGTACAAAAAACAAGAAAGCTTGAATAATGAAAATATTATTTGCTGTGCTATACAGAGGAAATACATGATTGGATGAATACTTTGCAGCATTGTAAGTTTGCAAACTCTCTCTGAAGCATTCCGTATGAAGCTACTTCTTATAGGGGGAGCCTGGGTGGCTCAGTCAGTTAAGGGTCCGACTTCAGCTCAGGGCATGACCTCACGGTTCGTGGGTTTGAGCCCCACGTCTCACTCTGTGCTGACAGCTCAGAGCCTGGCACCTGCTTCGGATTCTGTGTCTCCCTCTCTCTCTGCCCCTCCCCTGTTGCACTTTCTCTCTCTCTCTCTTTCTCCCTGTCTCTCTCAAATAAACAAACATTTACAAAAATTTTAAAGTTACTTCTTATGTAATGAGACCTCTTCCTGAAACCCAAATGCCTCTATTTCCCTAATAGTCTTGATAACTGGGAAAGGAAAAGAAAACAGCAGTTGGTGAACACAATAACAAGACTGAGTTAGAGTATGTGTTAGTCTAAAAGACATTTGCAAGTCAAGTAACATATTTTAGTAAATAAAAGATGGTTTCAGGCAGCTCAGAATTCTGGATAAATGTCGTTTGCCTTATGAAGAAATTTCAGCAAGAAAAGTAGCAAATTTCATGATTTTTGAAAATGTGAACTTGATCTACCCTCGTAGCCTATATGCCCACCTGGACTTTAGTTCTTGCAAAGGCACTGGAAATTTCACGGTGATGAGCAAATCTTCACTGCCACTGACTATGCAACTTTAATTTAAATGTATAAGACTTACAACCCCATCACTACCCCTTCTCTCCTTATAAATTCTAGACCTGTCATCTATGGGACTGATGAATGTGATGAGTATTAGCTGTACTCTCCAAGCGATTTGTTGTATAGGAAAAAGACAAAGAAGGATGTAGGAAACATGTAGACTTTTATCCTGAAAGCAGAATAGAAAGGAAAAGTAAAATTTTATTTCTTATTTTGACTCTGGCAAGAACTGAAGGTTTGAGGTCACAAGTTTCCTTGTTTACACATGTAATTGTACGGCAAAACCATTGCAAACTGACTTAGGTTTTCAATCTCATACAGACTAATTTTATATCAACAGATATAAAATTTAAAGTGAAAAGGGAGGGGCGCCTGGGTGGCTCAGTTGGTTGGGCGGCCGACTTCGGCTCGGGTCATGATCTCACGGTCCGCGGGTTCGATTCCCCGCGTCGGGCTCTGTGCTGACAGCTCAGAGCCTGGAGCCTGTTTCGGATTCTGTGTCTCTCTCTGACCCTCCCCCGTTCATGCTCTGTCTTTCTCTGTCTCAAAAATAAATAAACGTTAAAAAATTTTAAAAAATAAATAAATAAAGTGAAAGGGGAATTACCAAATAATTTCAGGGTCTAACTTTATGTGTTCAGTAAATATTGTGCAGATCCCACAGCTAAGAATTGCCATGGAATTGGAGCTGGGGAAGTAAGTAAAATCTTCTCTTGCTTTATTTTTCACATGAGATTTAAAAATTGTAACATATTCTCAGATCCATTTCTTGAATGACACATACTATTATAAACTTATAAAAACAAAAGAGTGGTTAGTCATCTCTAAAAGCAAATCAGACAACGTATAGAATGAGGGGGACCTCATAGGTCATCAAGTCATCCCTTGCCTCTAGACATAATTACAAGTACATATGCTACTGTCATGAGTCTTCTTAAAAATTCTTGCCTTCCTTTTGTCTCCCAAACTTGAAATGAGTTTGTTTTCACTCCCATTTGCCTCTAGTTGACTTGGTAAAGAGGTGACTGTAATATTCCCTACCTGGAAAACATTTGAAAAGAAGCTGAAGAAAAGCTATCAGAGATAATTCAGGCAAATCAGAATTCCATAATAACTGTGGGTGTTGCAAACAGTTCAGGTTTGGATATCAGATCTAGGATGGATCACTTGTTTCTTAACTCATGTGGTCAGAGTTTTTCAAACTTGATAGCTAGAGAGCGGGTTAAAACTCATCTCTGGGTTTCATCTCCAGAGTTGGATTTAGTAGGTCTGAGTGGGGCCTCAGAATTTGCAGTTGTACCAAATTTCTAGGTTCTGCCAAGGATGTTGACGTGTGTGTGGGTGGGGGGCACTTTTGGAAGTTCTGCCCCTGATCACCAGGTAACTTGTTTTAAGTAGCTGATCTTCAATTTGCTTGTCTCTGAAAGGGAATATCATTATCTGTGAAGACAGATACACTTAGCCCAATCCCTGGCACAGAGTGTATAAATTTGCAACCCTGAAATATTTAAAACCACCCACACTCCATATATGACAAAAATGCAGGCGGGGATAAATATGAAGGTTTTATGTTTGTTTGCATTTTGTTTGATCATTGTGTTTTGATTATTCCCAAGGTCTCCATGCTTCTAAAAAATAATTTTGATTATTCCCTTTATTATGTTATTTTAATCCCTCACCATAAAAATAAAAATACATGATATAAAACTCATGTAAAAAAAATCTCTAATATAAGATCCAGACAAACACTGTTTACAAATAGAATAGAATTTTTTGACTTGATGGTATCTTAGAGACTATCCGGTCAACTTGTTCATTGTAAAGACAGAGAAACTTCTCCAAAGTCACAAATTATTTAGTGACTAAATCCCAAGTCATTCAGATCAAGCCAGCCTAGTGCTGTGCCACCACCTCCAGAAAACAACTTCACATATATGTTTAAAACTTATTATTATTTAACAATATATTTATTAAATCATAAGTTGGCAGGAGGGAGAGACGGCCTGACCTCAATGTGCCAAAGTCTAAAATGACTGTATTTGGCTTCCGTAGGGTCCTCTCATGGGACAGGCATGGCAGGAACAAGTTCGTGGTTCTAATCACTGGAGGTGTTGGATTGGAAGTGGGGGGCAGGGGGCTCATCTGTGGTAGGTCTGGAAGACAAACCTGAGAGAGTGTTTGAGGACCTGGGTGGGCAGCAGCATTCACTCCCATTAGGGCAGGGAGGGTGGGTCAGCCTTAGGGTAAGGCTCTTTCTTTGGACTACAACCATCACCAACCTTCTCTAGGGTCCCATTTGGCCTCTTATTGCCAAACAATGATTTGGCCTCCCCTCCAGACTGTGGGAAAAAGTTTTGGTAACTACTGCCTGTGATCCTCAGGCCCCAGTAGTGAGTCAGTGGGTTAGGATAGCAGGGTCATCTCAACTGGCTCCAATCCACAACCTGTTCTTAGCCACTACAAAAAGAATAACACTCTACCATCGTTTCATTTATCATCATTAGGAAAATTGTATCTATTACTTGGGAGGAAAGCGTAGGGTGTCTAGGAGCAATGCTGAGCTACACTGTGAATTTCTCTTCAAACACGTCTGTGTGAAGCTGTCTTTGAAATAAAGTTTTCTCTAAGGGCTAGAGTTTTTCAAGAATTCCCAGTAATACTCCTATGCCAGACTTCCTTTCCTATGCCAGATTTCCTTTTTTCCCCTTTGTTTTTCTTTTTTATAGATTTTCCTTTCTTACAGTACACTCTCTTTGTGGTGGAGTTATTTGTCTCTCTTCTTGTACCACTGGCTATTATGGTTGTTATGGCACAGAAAGGAAATGAGAGATAGGAATCCCAGACATTGGTAGATGAGAAAGATCCTCCAAAGTTTCTACTTTCCCCTTTTGCTGGGGTCTTATTTAAACTATTACTAAAACCATCCAAGAATAGAGCAAGGTCCCATCTGGAAATGTTAACCCCTACTGCCATCAAGGGAAAAGATAAAGGAACTATTATGGACTGAATATTTATGTATCTCCAAAATTCACTTTTTGAAATCCTAACTCTCAATGGGATGGTCTTTGGAGATAAGGCTTTGGGAGATAATTAGTTAGATAGGGTCCTGAGGTTGAGGCCCTCTTGATGGGACAGATGTAATGCCCTTATAAAAAGGAGACATGGGATCTCCCTCTCTTCTCTCTACCATGTAAGGATACAACAGTTAGAAGGCCCTAGGCAAACAAAGAAGAAGGCCACCTGACACCTAATCTACCGTCATCAGGATCTTGAATTTCTCAGCTTACAGAAGCATAAGAGATAAATGTTGGTTGTTTAAGCCATCCAGACTGTGGTGATCATTATGGCAGCCCAAGCTGACTGAGATAGGAATTGAAGTTGAGAAACTTCAAGAAAACAAGTCTAAGAATCAACATTTTATTTCCATTAATGACAGGTGAAATTCAGGACATGAAATGATTTAGAATACAGGATGAGAAAGTATAGTTCACCATACAGAAAAGCTTTATAGAAGCAAGGAAATTATTATCATAAAATTCATGAGAGAGTGACTCTTGAGAAGAAGAAGGGGCTCATGGAAGGGATACATACAAGAGATGCTGGCCTCTTAGGTGCCATCACCCTCCATATCTTATCCTGGATGGGGTTGCATGAGTATTTGTCTTTCAACTACTAGTGAACGATACATATGTTTTTATAAACATTTTTGCAACTATGTTTTATTTCATATTTTTAGAGCCTTGTAAGAAATTAAATGGCTATTTAATATTTGGAATTTCTGTATAAAATTTTAAAGAATTTGACTGGATTATATGAATAATAATAAAGACAGAGGCGCCTGGGTGGCTCAGTCAGTTAAGCATCCAACTTCGGCTCAAGTCATGATCTTGCAGTCCACGGGATGGAGCTCTCCATTGGGCTCTGTGCTGACAGCTCAGAGCCTGGAGCCTGCTGCAGATTCTGTGTCTCCCTCTCTCTCTGCCCCTCCCCCACTCACGCTCTGTCTCTCTCAAAAATAAAACATTAAAAAAAATTTTTAATAATAATAAAGACAAAAATAACATGTCTTTTATTAGCATATTTCTGTAAATTCTATGACCTTTGCTGTCTCACTGCACCTTTCCTAACAGGCTGAATTTCTTGAGTGCTTTTTTTGGTATCTTGCAGTAATCATTTATTAGATTTTAGTTGTTTATTATGTGCCTAGGTTTTCAGGAGCAACTATAAGAAGCAAAGAGAAAATGTGTAACTATTTTACTCTAAAAATGAGATATTGAAAAGCAGCAGTTGTATAACTCGGATTTATATCAGCCCAAAAGGATGAAGAAAGAAAAAAGGAAGAAAGAGATGGAAGAGAAGGTAGAGAAAGGTTTAAGGGAATAAAACTATGTACAGAGTGCTCAATGCATGCTAGATGGTTTCATTCAAGTATTAGATTTATTTCCCCAAACCATGGGAGCTCTTTTTTTACCAAGGGGAAAAGAGACTCCAGGAGAGTTTCTTGTAGCCCTTCAATTTGATTGCTCCCAGATTACAGCTCTGATGTTACCATATATTAGTAGCAAGAAAAAAAATAATGGCATCCAGTTCTGGTGACATCGACAACTTTCCGAGTAAAATGACTTTAGGTATCATTTGCCTCAAGAAATTCCAGTGGATTGGAAAAACTGTAGTTCCTTCCCTGTCAGTTCATTAGAGACAGGGACTGGGGGCTCTATAAGAGTTTCCACACTTGCACTTTTCAGAGCAATCGGGCTGGCATTAATAGAAATATAAGTGAATGGATCTTGTCTTCAAAATCTGATCTGTCACCTGGTTCCAGAGAGAAGACAAAGTCATACCTTATTGGGGGATGGTAAAATAGACCTCTGAAATTACAAGAAATTGTATGATGTGTCATTAAATGCAATTTCTTTTTAAGAATTCTCTCATTGGTAATTATTCTTATTATGTAGGTGGACAGTCTCTTAATATAGATAAAGACCTTTGCAGCTGCTCTCATCATAGGCCTCATGTTTAATATGCACTTTGTAATTAGCGTGGATGTAAAGCCCCACATTTGCAGTCAGCTTCCCTTTCTGTCAGATCGGTTTTTAATCTGGGCTGTGTTCAGCTGCGAAGGGCTGATAAGCATTTCTGAAATCTCTGTACACGACAAACAGCACTTTAATCTCGTCTTTCAATTTCCAGTGCACTCATTACACAAATTCAGCTCAAAGAACCTTGATGCATGAAAATTAGCCTTCCTGGATGTGGTACAATTTCTTTTAACCTTTTAAAAAATACTCTGACCCTCCAGGCCATTCGTCCCAGCAAAATGTACGCAGTGGCTTACTTGCAAAATGGAGGAGATTCATCTCGAAGGCCAGGGAGACTAAAATTGAGCTAAATGTTAGCTATTTGTTTTAATTGAAGATGAGGGAAATAATTTCTTCAATTTTAACCTAATTTTTAGAGAATAAACATCATTACATAGAGATCAATTATATTTCTGTGTAGTTCTTTCATATACAGAACCTCCACTAGCCCGGCTGTCTGACAGAGCTTGCTCATTTAAACCTCAAGCCAATTAGCACCAATTTTCAATCAGTTATGTAAGTATTAACCTGTTCCTCTCTGTATGTAATCTGTGTGTGAGCTGGCTTGAAGGAGATGAAATTCTTAAAGTGTCAAATTGCTTTCCCTAATACGTGCTTAGGTCTTTATTTGCATTACACCCTAGGCTCTGATTTCAAGCTTTCAAAGATAAAAATGTGTGAAATAGCTGCTGTTCCTTCCTAGTCTCTAGAGATGGGTCACAGGCTGGGGAGGGGCGTGTACTACTTGAGGAAAGATCCCTCGGTATAAAGACTGAGCCTATCTTAAAGGGAAGCAAGAATGAATGTTATCTGTCATTTGGCCCCACATAATAGTCCTCAAACACAAATCAAGGCAAGTTGAGGAAAAAAAGATGCCCAATGTATTTAACCTTGTTTGGATTATCCAAAGTGAATCAAGCTTCTGAGATTCTCCAGTAAAAAAGACAGGTTATTGCATGTACATAAATTGCTTAAAAAACAAAAGTTTGTTTATTCATTTTGACAGGCAGGAGGAGGGGCAGAGAGAGAGGGAGAGAGAATCTCAAGCAGGCTCTGAGTTGTCAGCACAGAGCCTGATGCGGGACTTCAACTCATAAACTGAGTTGACCTGAGCCAAAATAAGAGTCAGATCATGACCTGAGCCAAAATAAGAGTCAGACACTAAACCAACGGAGCTATCCGGGCACAGCACACCTGCACATAAATTGCTTTCATGAAAGCTACAAACATTTTTGGTGCGAAAATATTCAGGAATGACTTGAGGACTTTTCTCTAAGTTTACAGAAGAGTATTTTCACCCCCAGCCTCCCAAACACAAAAGCCCTGGGTTTTTCCTAATTCTCCCAGCTCTGCTTTAGAGTTTCACTGTTCCACACCTCAGCCATCCCTTCATCAGCTATCCACAGGCCACCTGAAAAGATGGGTGGGCTTTGGGGAAGTGA
Source organism: Neofelis nebulosa (assembly GCF_028018385.1). NCBI lineage: Eukaryota > Metazoa > Chordata > Mammalia > Carnivora > Felidae > Neofelis > Neofelis nebulosa. The sequence continues at coordinate 81,115,265 of NC_080783.1, read as the reverse complement.
CCTTGTTTTGTATTTAGGCAAAGGATTATGCCAATCAGATAATAGGTGTCTCATGAAGACAAAAGAATAATATTTACAAAGATTGTTCTCCAGAGTGATCTGTGACGAAAGCTCACAGTGGATATACTCAGGGGCTTTGCTAAACGTATAATAAAGAAGATAGTTTATTTAAGAGGAAGAAATATCAGTTCTCCTGAAGACAACACAGAGATTTAAGAATGAAAAATGGATGAGGTGTGCATATTTTCTTTAGTTCCACAGGTAAAAAATTTGGAACATCACTATTCCTTATGTACAGATAAACCCAGGATTCTGACTTTGCTGACACAGGATTCTGAGCCTGGGACAACAGAGAAGGGCAGGAGGGGAAGTTTGGAGAAGACTGGTTTGATAAGACCACTATAATTTTCTGTTTTCAAATCTTGTTGGGCTTTGTTCTCTTAGAGAATTGTCTTGAGAACTCTACCCAAAGGCAAGTTGCAAGAGACAGGTTTCCAAAGGGGTTGCTAAGTGAACAATTGTATTTAAATTACAATATCTGTCACTTTTGTCTAGCCATGTATGCAGATCTCTAAGCAGGGAGGGGGAGTGGATTTCATTTCTATAATGTCACTGGAGGCAAACAATAGAGTTTTTCACATGGTAGAATTTACTTTTTGTAATTGTAAAATTCTCTTTTAGAAATTAGAATGCTGGAATCAACTGTAAAACAAAAGGTGTGAGCTGCCTCCTAGAGCACAGTATGCCTCTCAGGACTCTACCCCTTAAAACCAGAGAAGAGGATAAATTCCTGGGCATCCAGTTCTCCTCACCAAATAACACCCAATGATTTGGCATTGGTGTTGTGTCTCTTATGTGGACACACTGGGACACTTGTGTTCACCCCACAGTCCGGCCCAGGGCCCATCTGCTCAAGGCTGCCATATTGACCCATGTGGTCCACTCAGGAGGATTCCAAAATGACTCAGAGCTCAGTCCATGGGTGTGTGCTCCATGGGTTCTGCTCTCAGGTGCTGGGTGCCAATCCCATGTGGTTAACAACTTACTGATTGGATTATCACCTACTTCATTTTACATTTACTTATTTATTCAAGAAACATCACCAAGTTTCTTTAGGTGTTAGGAAGTGCTTTTTTTTTTTTTTTAAATGTTTATGTATTTTGAGAGAGAGAGAAAAAGAGAGAGAGAGAGCACTAGTGGGGGAAGAGCAGAGAAAGAAGGAGACACAGAATCTGAAGCAGGCTCCAGGCTTTGGGCTGTCAACACAGAACCCAATGCGGGGCTCGAACTCACAAACCACGAGATCATGACCTGAGCTGAAGCCAGATGCTCAACCGACTAAGCCACCCAGGCATCCCAGGAACTACTCTTAAGAAAGTGGGACACAGGCTGAGGAGAGATTGGGAGCATATTTCTCACCCTGTTACTTCCCGGGGAGAAGATCCACTCAAGGCTCAAATAGTCAAAAAGCCTTTGGTGTTAGTGTCTCTGAAAAGACTACACCTCTCTGCCCTAGAACAACCTTCTTGTTTCATGGACTTCAGGTCACTGACCCTTGATTGTTTGTGTTCTGTTTACTTCTTACCTCTTAACTGCTTTTTGATCTGCTAGGAAGGAGGTAATAAATATTTTCTAAGGAAATCTAGAGGAGCCCTCTCAGGCCTGCTAGACAACTTTATTTATTCATTCATTCATTCATTCATTTATTTTAATGTTTGTTTATGTTTGAAAGAGAGAGAGAGAGCAAGCAGGCAAGGGGCAGAGAGAGAGGCAGACAGAGGATCCTAGGAGGCCAGCTCTGCACTGACAGCAGTGAGCCCCGTGCAGGGCTTGAACTCAGGAACTGTGAGAGCGTAACCTGAGCCGAAGTCAGACGCTCAACCGACTGAGCCACCCAGATGCCTCTAAATGACTTTATTAATTCAACAATGCTGAACTGGGCTCTGAACTTAGGTGCAAAGAAACCAGAATGCCTGTCACTCAGGGACCTAAGAATTTAGAGGGACAAGTAGAAAAGTAAATATTTAATTGTGGTACAATCAAGGTGTGTATAAAATAACACAGCATTTCTCAGAGTGGGTCCCACAGTCCTTCAGACCTATTCTCTGAGGTCTGGGAATCTCGGCGTTGGAGAGAGCACATAATACTTGCATCTCAGTTCTGCCACCCCCTCGTCATATGATCACAAGCAAGATGTTTTAGCTCCCGATCCTTAGTGTCCCCTCTGTAAAATGGGGGTGTTAGCAGCCAATTTTGTTGTGGAAATTAAATAGAAAAAGACATGCAATTAAGTGACTACTGTCCTATTGTGCAAGGGGTCGTATGTGCCCGATTTCAGTTGTACATCATTAGAATCACAGCTCACTATAGCACAAAACAGCACAGTATAGAAGGGCAAACACGATGATTTATTTATGACTGAGGGGAAGTAGAGAGTTAGCTACCGTGCACCACTGGAAGAATACACCTAACATTAATTTATTCTCCTCTTTCCTTAGGAAATTTGCCTGCCTTAGGAAAAAATGCCAAATTTTTACTTAGGAATTCCTCCCAGGCTAATCCAAATTAAACACATTCCGCTCTAAACTTAAAAACATAGTCTAGCTCAAAATCATTTCCCAAACACTTTAAGGAATGACCCAATACCCTGTTTTTAACAGAAGGCTCACTATATATATATTTTTATTAACCATTCAATTGAGACTATCTATTACTACATTTATGATAAAGATGTACAGTGGTTTGTTTTCAGATACTTGCATCAGCTTTGGAAGCAAAGATTTGAATATGGCAAATAAAATGTCACCTCTTTTCAAATGATAGCTTAAGCAACGAATTGGTTGTTGGAAATAATGTGAAAAACACAGCCACCCAAGTAAAATATGGCTCCCTTTGACAAACAAGCAAAGGAAATGGGAAGTAAAGCTGATGCTGAGTTGAACCTGACTCTCTGGGCCACTTTGGAGGCATCCTTTTTTTTTTTTTTAATTTTTTTAACGTATATTAATTTTTGAGACAGAGAGAGACAGAGCATGAACAGGGGAGGGGCAGAGAGAGAGGGAGACACAGAATCTGATACAGGCTCCAGGCTCTGAGCTGTCAGCACAGAGCCCGACGCGGGGCTTGAACTCACAGACCGTGAGATCATGACCTGAGCCGAAGTCAGCTGCTTAACCGACTGGCCACGCAGGCGCCCCCCTGGAGGCATCCTTAAGTTCAGATATACCCCTCAGGTAACCAGAGTATGTGTGGCTTCTCTACCAAGAAGGGTCATACTGCTGCCAATTCACCTCCAGAAAAATTATATGGGAACTGCTTTTCAAGAACAATAAACAGTGCATCGGAAAGGCCAAACATATCATTCAGTGTCTGGTGGGTACTCCCGAGTGCAGAACTGAAAAAGAAGGGGGTTAGATTAAATTAGTTATCATGAATTAAAAAAAACAGTCCATATTTCCTCAATTCTAAGATGTCCTCTATTTCAAGACATAACAAACATTTGATAGCAATCTTTCTGAGAAACAAATAAACAAAAACCATCCCTTCCCGCACATATACAAGAACACAAGCACAGAGTTTTTTCAGTAAGAGAACCAGCATAGATTCATCTATACAATTACATGCCACTTTACTCTTCCCTATCACAGTTAACCTTGATCCCAAGTTTTCTACAGCTGCAGAGCCGAGAGATCCTTCTGAGTCACTTTCCACCAGTGGCAGTCCTGCTTCTCATCGTGTGACATCTAAGTATTACTCTGAACCTGCCTTGGACCACCCATACCCTTCTCTCAGCTCTAAATGCATAGGCAGAGTTTCCTGCTTACAATGCTTAAGTCTCATAAACTCTAACTAGTTCCTTTCCCACTTATTGTCAACCTCAGTTCATTCTCTCTCTGACCATTTACAAAAGTACTACAGGGGCACCTGGGGGGCTCAGTCGGTTAATGATCCAACTCTTGATTTTGGCTCAGGTCGTGATCTCGTGGTTTGTGAGATTGAGCTTCATGTCAGGCTTTGTGCTGCTTGGGATTCTCTCTCTCTCTCTCTCTCTCTCTCTCTCTCTCTCTCTCTCTCTGTTTTCCTCTCTCTCTACACCTCCCCTGTTCTTTCTTTCTCTCTTTCTCAAAATAAATAAATAAACTTAAGAGAAATAAAAATGTACTACAGGGTTTAGTTTTTAATTGGATGATGTCTTGTGTTAATGTTTTTATGAAATAACATATGTAGAAATGTTTTCAAATCTCTTAAATGCTCTATAAATATTTATTCTTAGTGTTTAAGTAGGTACTTCTCCATCCTCCTCCCACCTTCCAAACTGAAGTCCTAATGAGAGCCCACTTTGTCTTCTGTCACCTGAAGGTCCCACATGGCATTCGGCAGACATCTAGCCCATACAGCATGTGCTTGGTATTTAGCATATACACCATACTTGATGTATTTTTCACTTACAGCAAAGGGCTTAACAGGAAGGTGATTAACAGGTTGGCATTGTGATTTAAAAAGTAGATAATGGTGGCTCACCCAGGAACTAATTCTGGCATACTTAGTAGCCTGTTCTCACGCCTGATCTGCCTTGGTTTATCCATACAAAGGGAGAAGAGAACAACAAAATAAGTATCATGGCATGATTGTTAGGATTTACTTATATCATCAGGCATAATGGGTCCTAGCTGGGCTCTGCAGTCTGTGTGTGAGCTTTGCTGTTGCACTCACATAAGAAAATCATATGAATTTAAATACTCCGCAGAATCCTTCTAAGATTTCCCCTCTCCCACATTTCCTGTGAACATTTCTGTTCTCTACCTTTTGATACAATTAAAAACTAATTCTCAGAAAATTACAGGATTAGTCAGCAGTATTGACAGAAGAAGAAGGAGAAAGGAGGAGGAAGAGGAGGAGGAGGGAGGAGAAATAGACAAGAAAGAGGTGTCTCAACATAATGTGGATAAATGGGTCCAATTTTATTCCTGAAAACTGGTTCAAGAAACATTGAAAATCCATATTTCACCTTCTAAAATTATTTGCTCCTCCTGGAAACAGTAAACATTTTGTAAAATTTGTCCCCAATTCACCACTGCCTAGAAGAAACTGTCCTGGTTTATATATATATATATATATATATACATATATATATATATATATGTATATATATATATATATATATACACGTATATATACGTATATATATATACACGTATATATATACGTATATATATATATACGTGTATATATATATATATATATACGTATGTATATACACACACACACATATATATATATTTGTATATATATACATATATATATTTGTATATATATACATATATATATGTATATATATACATATATGTGTATGTACATATACATATATGTTTATATATATAATATCCCATCTTCCCATAATATGGACACAGTTAATTTCATGATTGTGTTTGCTGCCACTATTTTTCTATGCTCATTCTTAGTCAGTGGTAGCTATTTTTCTCTGAATCCTCTCAGAATACTGCATTTTTTCCCCTATATCTTAAACAATAACAGTGTTGCCTGCCACCATCTTTATCCATTGGCTTCTCTAATTGTAGGTGATAGAATGTAAGCAGAAGTATCATATATACTTTGAGAAGAGTGGGAGTGGAAGAAGTAAAGGCAGTGTATCAACAGCAGCATTGTTGTCACCTACCAGTCACTTAGGTATCCATTCAACGTCTGCCACATGACTCGTGTTGTCATGATATAAACCGCACATTGCTGAATTGCGTTATCTACTGCATCCAACATCTCTCAAATTTACTAACAGCTGTTTTACTTTATTTGTTCATCTACTTAGTGTACCTTCATTTATTATGCAGATAAACATCATCTAAAGATCTCACTTACATATGTTAGGGCATTTTAATATTGGCTCCTAAAGATTGCTGTAAGCTAAAACTACTTATTTTTATCTGAAATCACACACACACACACACACACACACACACACAAAGAGAGGGAGAGAAAGAATTTAACACAATCCAATTACTATCTTTGGTTTAGTGAGCCTTACTCAGGTACAAAAGACACAACCAGAGAGGTGAAATTCCAGTGTGAATGATTAAGTCTGTCAATATCCATTACCAAATATTCATTGATCACATGCCATATGCTAGGTACTCGCCCAGATTGCAGGAAACAAAGCAAAATCTCTGCTCCCAAAAAGTTTGTATTCATATATGAGGAAGTAGATAAGGGAAAAATAAAATTAAATGAAATATTTAAAAAATGTACTCCGTGGTAATGTTTAAGTGCTACAAATAAAATAAAACAATGTAAGAAAGAGAAACGGTTAAGCAGGGGTGGGTATTCAGTGATTCTTTTTTAGACAGGTTGGTCTGGGAAAGTTTCTCTGAGGAGGTGGCATTTAAATTGGTACTTGAATTTGGAGAAGCAGCCATCATGTGCTGGGGAATAAATGCTCTAAGCTACTGTGGCTGAGCAGACAGATATGGGAGATAGTACAGGGGGATGGGCTTGAGAGGTCGACAAGTGCCAGACCATGTATCTAGCAGATCATGGTTTAAAACAGTTTTTTTTTTTTAATTATTCTGATTATGATGAGGTGGAAAAGACTGTGGTCAGGAAAACTGTTATCCAAGGCCAGATTATGTATGATATTCTTGACTCTGGTTGTAACAGTAGTGTTCAGATAAAAAAAAAAATAGATACTATGGGTAGAGCAATAAGTTATACTAGTGAATTAGATGTGGAAGGAAAAGTGACAAATTAAAGATAAGATATTGACCCTAGAGCTAGATGAATAGTATTGCCATTTACTTAAATGTTGAAGACTTGGTAGGCTAAGGATTCTGGAGTTTGTGTTGGGGTGAGGGGATAGGGAACCAATGGCTCTTTGTTGGCTACATTAAGTTTTTGGTGACTACTGGACTTCCAACTGATGATGTCAAGTCAGCAGTTAAATGTGAGTCTGGTATTCATCAAGGAAGTCAGAATTGGAAATATTCAATTGATGATTTGCAAAGCCATGAGACTAGATAGCTCAGAGGGTGAGTGTAGTAATAGAAGAGGAGATGTCTGGGGACATCCATGGTTAGACAGCTGGGAAAGACCTTGAAGGTGAAGGAAAACGTGGCTTTCTTTAAGCCCAAAGAAGAACACATCAAAGCAGAGAATGCCAAGAAACCAGTGCCAAGAGCTGCCAAGAGACCACGTAAAAGGAAGACAAAAACCAATAGTTTGGGCAGGATGTGGATCATTGGAGACCTCAACAAACTGAGCCACATTGCTGGATGCTTGATTTGGATGGGAGTAAGAGAACAGGAGGTAAAGAAGTGGAAACAGCAAGTATATATAGAGAATCTTTCTAGGAGTCTTGCTAGAGAGGGTAGAGAAACATAATGGTTCAGAGTGAAGTTAGTGTATTGTGTGTTTAGGTGATATTAGACTCATAGTTGTGGGAATGATCCAAAAATTAAGGAGAAAAGAAAGATACTAAAGAAAAAAGGGAATCCTGGCAAAGCAAAGACCAAGTTACGAGGCAAAAGAATCCAGGGCCTAAATGGAGGGTTTCTTGTAGGTAAGAACAGTGTCACCTCATCAGTTGTTACAGTAGGAAAGGCAGAGTTGATAACTACTAGCATGAAAATGGACCGACTTAGTGGCAGCTCAGTAGCAAATTGTAATGGTGTGCTCTCTCAAAGACAACGATTGATTCTTTTGTAAATACTGGCTGGCTGTAGATGTTCTTTATAAAGTTCCAATAAAGCAAGAGAATAGGAAACTAGTAAAGAAAATCATCTATTCTCTGTAGATACAGATGTAGATGATATAGATTATAGATATAGATATCTATATAGATATATTTTATTTTATATATTTTATCTTATTTTCTATATAGATATCTATATCTATAACCTATATCTATATCTATATATAATGTAAATTTTCCCACTGAAACCATCTTTATCAAATACACTGGTGGGGAAAAAACTCAAAACAGAAAGTAAAGCAAGAAGAATTCATCTGTTTGAAAAATATATGAAAATGATACCAAATAATGTTGATCTTAACAAGAACTTCCTTTGTTGTCAGCAGACACATTATCGAGGCTTTCACATTTTAATTTTTTTTAAAAATAGGGCAACTGTCAATTTGAATTACTCCATCCTGCTTTGCATAATAATTTACATATTTATCCACCAAGCATGCTCTGATAAAGGACAATATCCCATGAGAGATGAAAAGGCTTGATTCTTGAATCACACTTTTGCATTCTTGAATAGCAAATCCTCTTTTTCAGCAGCAAAATTGTAGTATTGAGAAAGACAATGGGCCAGGTCAGTGATTTGTAGTTAATTTTTTACTCTGAAATTCTATTATACAAAATTGCTTGGAGCAATGCTTGTCAACACTGCTCCAGTTAAAACAGTTTTTTTTTGTTGTTGTTTTTTAACCATGAAAAATAATTTTTGCCTACAACAGGATGATCACAAGAAGGCTTTTATCAGCTTCCAACAAGAAAAGCCAAACCAATGTTGAAAGAGAGAAAAAATGATTTGTTCACTGTTTTCATTTACTGGTAATTTGTAAGTGTTGACTGATACCTTTCACTTAACAAATGAAGATTTTGGTCTGTAGACTTCAGGCCTATGCTGTGAGTTGCTCGGGGCTTTGAGAACCCTTCCTGAGGTTTTATTCCCACCTCAACAGAAAGTCGTCTACGTATGGCCTAATGTCTCATACCTCTCTTGCTTTTCTGCCTCTCTGTGAGCAAGGTGTATCCTGACACTGGCATAGCTCACATTCAAACTGCTCTATGATATACTCCCTGGTGTGTAGGCTTTTTGTGTTGTTGTCTCAATTTCCCCAAGCATGGGTCATCAAAAAGGGTCACCCGGAACCCTGAGAAGATGATCACATGTACACCGGAGATCTTTGACATCCAAAACTTGGACATGACACTAAGAGTTGGAAACACTGAAGGGCTGCTAGGACACTAAGTGAAATTCCACTGCTTACATCTGCATTGATGCTTGAATGCCAGCTCCAGCTGCCCCATGGTAGCTCCCACTGAGAACTGCCCCATTGCCATCAGCTTCCACTCCTCATCCTTCTTTCTTCCCTACCTGACTCTGACCCTACCACAAGATAACCAATCAGTTTGCATTCCCACAGGGCTCAGGTGTCCTTTTCAAATCAATCATTAATTGCTTTCTAAAGAATGTTCATTCCATAGGGCTGTAAAGTTCACGGACAGGTCTCAGGGTCATTGCTGGGAAGTATTTCTTCAGTGTAACGAGGAACACTTCAGTCTTATTTTTCCTTTTCAAACACAGCATCCCTACTTCTGTATTTTATAATACTAGAGTTCTACTGTAAGCTTTCTTTTGAGCAAATGTTCTGCTTTAGAAAAAAGAAAAGCTGGAAAGTCACAAAAGTTATCCATATTAATGGAAATGTAGGCATTAGTCTGCGAGTCCTTCCAGGTAGAATTTTCACAATGACATTCTAGAGGCAATGCCTTAACCTTGTGGATCTAAGACAGTGGAAGTGAAGGATGGACATTTACGGTCAGTTAGTTTTTATGTGAACTTAAATCACATGGACAGCCAGCCTGCCCAGTGTAGAGGTAGGAAGACAAACGTTGCTGAGACAGTAGCAACAAGGAAAGCATTCTCTCTGTTATCATAGAAAATATCTAACATTTTCCTCCCTTCCCACTTCTTTGTGTCCCTGTTTGTTTTGCACAGTCTTTGCTTTAATACAGTGATCTCGGTACAAATGGAAATTTGTGTTTTCCTTAAAAAAAATAAAACACAACTAAATAAGAGCTCATTTACAATGTCACCCACTTCATCTAGTGAATCACAAACAAAACAAAACAAAACAAAAAAAAACCAAAACTATATGTGGTGCTTCAGTCCCTGAACATCCACGGCATTAATCAGAAAAGAAAACCATAATGTATGAGGTCTTTGAGGTCTTTTTATTTTCTTGTAATGTAGTAGAATCACATGATGGATGCTGCCTTATGGCAAGGGGGAGCTTCTGCTCCAGGCCCACCTTTCCCAGCCCTTTCTGTGACCAGGCAGTAATGCTATGGATGAGCTGAACACACACATAGAACTTTCTTCACCTTTAGTGTAGTTTTTTGCATAATTATTTTTTTGTTTCAGAAATTCCTTTCATATTTAATCCAACCAGATATTTGCCTCATAACATTTTGCTAGATGATCAGGGAGTTACGTCTCTGGTCAAGAGAGGAGAGAGTGATATGATTTTCCAGTTTCCTTCCTGCCCTACTTTCAGGGACAGTTGGTTGTTATGCAAATCATCTTAAAGCAACATTCTGGGTCAATATTTTGGCTTTTATATAGAAAAAGAAGTTTCTGTCCTTTGTGATCTCACAGTCAGCAAGCTGCACAGACCCTCCCTTTCCAGTAGGGTGAGAGGAATAGATGCATCTCCTCTGACTTGGCTATTCACCATGCCCACAGGAAGAGTGGACCTTGCTGGGGTGTGAAGGTTGGTTTTCTCTGATGTGGCACTCACACAGTCGGGAACGTGTGGAAAGCGAAGGAAATTATCCAATGGCTGTAATTATACTGACTCATTGACACAAATGCTGAGAGGCAGATGTGGCATAAATAATGAAAGAACACAAAGGAGACTCTTTATTATCAAATCCAGCTTTCACTCTTCATCACACAGGAAGCAGCCAAGACCACAGAGGCCAATGGTAAGAATCCCTGTTTCTCCCACGGCCCCTTGATTATTCCCCCACTGGGAGAACTAAGTGGTGGATATCAGAACGCTGACCTATTCGAGTGAAGCAAAAAAGCAAACATGAACCAACCTCTAACATGGCAAACTGTGTGACATCAAATGAAAACTGCCATATGGATGAAATAAACAGGACATGTTGAGGGAATGTACCAAAGCCACAGGGCAAAAAGGAAACCAAATCAAAGAATGGCTCCCACCAAAGTTGGGTTGAGCCATGAAGAGACAGTAACAAAACAGTCAAGTCAAGTCCCTCAGCAGCATAAGTGGCAGCCATTATGGCTCCCACAATCTCAACTATCTCCTTTATAAAATGAGACAACTAGTAGCCCTTGCCTTGAAGAGAGAATTTTCTTAATTTTGTTTTCAGAACGTTATTACTGGTGTATAGAAATATAATTGATTTTTGTATATTGATCTTGTGTTCTGCAACTTTGCTGAACTCATTTATTAATTAGTTCTTACAGTTTTGTGTTTTTTGGGGGGGATGGGAAGGGGTGTGGATTCTTTAGGATTTCTTGGCATCTGCAAATAGGAATTGATTTACTTTTTTCCAATCTGGATACTATATATATATAACTTATTTATTTTTACCTAATTGCCCTGAATAGAACCTCTAATACAATACAATATTAAACAGAAGTGCCAGAAGTGGATATCCTTGTCTTGTTCCTGGTCTGAAGAGGAAAGGCATTTAGTTTTTCATAATTTGGTATAATGTTAGCTGTGGGTTTTTCATAGATGTCCTTTATCAGGTCGTGATAATATTTTTAAGCTCACATTCTAGGAGTCGCTTCTGGGTGAGAGTAGCTTATTGTTCAGTCAGGGTTTCATCATATGTTGTGTTTAAGCCTCTTGTGTCAGTGAAGCTTCTGTTTCGTATTTGTGGGTCTATGTGTGGCTTGGAGGATGCTTTCAAGTCGGTCTCACATCCTGCTCTCACTGACCCTGAGTAGGTGCAGCCTGCTGCCAGGGCACAAACTACAAGTTGTATCTGATCCTAGGAAGGTTGTTCGTGACTGTCTCATCACCTGCTTCCCTCTGTTAAACTTTTGGATGCCCTGACATTTTGCATTTATCAGATCAACTAACCTTTACATTTTTCTCCACAAAAATCTCCATTATTTTAGACAATGACCTTAAGAATGGAGTTCTGCTTTTATTCCAAATAAAGTCATTCCCTACAGGCAGAAGCTTGTTGCCCTTATGGCCTGACTTCTTCCTCTTGTACAGAAATCCTGCATCACTTTCCTGGGGCTGGGAATGGAGACTGGTTTTTCAAGAGTGGCATCCGACTGGTGAATGGGCATGGAAGGGAGTGGCAGCCCTTGGTTATATTGGTTTATCCTTAAGCATGGGACCTAAGGAGTTGAAGCAGGAGCAATCAGGAGCCCTGTACTCAGCCTGCCGTGCCTGGGATAGATCAACAAGTCAGGGCTGGGTGGGGCAAGAGAAACCCGGTCCAGTTGGCTGTGCCTGACAAGAATAGGGTTCCTGCGATGGGGGTGAAGGGCTCTGGGGGGAGATGAGAAATATTAGCAGTTTGCCCCTCCCATGATGGAACTATAGCCCTAGACTAGGAGCTGAAGGGAGAAGCAGCCTCTGTCTTCTTGACCACACTTATCCTGAGCAAGACCCCTGTCCTACTCTGTCCATATCACAGAGCTGGGGTGTTGGAGAGTAACAGAGTGAATTACAGCTGGATTCTTGCCATGGATTCTTGCTGTTCTCACTAAGGTTCAGCAGATTTTTTTGAATGAATATTTCTCCATATGCCGTATACCCTTGGGAAAATTTCTTGAGACTTTTAATGATTTCTCTTTTAAACTTTTATCAGTTAAATTGTTATTTTGCTGGGGAGGATTCACAGGGAGTTCTACCCCTGATTTGCATTTGGCTATGTTTTCTTGAGTGGGGAAGAGAGAGGAGGGATGTATAGTACTCTCCCTGTAACAGTACATGGACATGTATCACTGGAGTGAACCTGTAATATCAATGTGTGGCATTTGGTAACATTTTTAGGACTTCTAAGATAAACAACAAGACGTTATTAAGGGTTTCAAACAAAGAAAGGACATTATTTTAACCACCATGAATGTGGCAGTTCTTGTAACTACCACAAGAATATGAATTTGATAGTGATCAGATTGGGAACAAGGTAACAGATTAAGAGGCTACCAAAATTGAATCAAATATCTTATCAGCTCTCTCACTGCAGCTTGTCCAAGAGGCACAGCTATTACAAATGTTTCCATAAAGGCTTATATTAGAATGATGACATTTGAATGGGAAAAAGGAAGTGAGGAGAAAATACTATGAAAGAAAATTCTATAGGCCTGATAGTGGATTGAATGAGGAAAGGGACGAAAAATAAAGAATTAAAGGTTACATTTAGTTCCTAAGCCACCGTTCTGATTGCCATTTAAATGGTAAGAAATACAGACCTGAAATAAAGGCTCCAGGTTGAGGAAAGCTAGTATATTTGGATATTCGTTTTTATGAGGATAAAATAGTAATGCTTCATAAGGAAGGTCTAGATCCATCAGGCAATTGCCCATTCCTAGATAGATTTTTGGAAAACAGCTATTGATAATGAAGCTGTGAGTGTGGATTAGATTACTGAAATAGAATGGACAGTCGTAAGCGGGTTAGGAACTTCCTGGAAGGCTTGCACATAAAGAAATAGTGGAAAGGAAGTAGTGAAGGAAACTACAAAGGTGTGGTCAGCAGGAAGGAATGAAGAGAGGAGCACAGTCTCCATTACCTTTGCAACTGAATTAACTGTATGTTAGTTAATACACTCTTTAGTTTTTCAGTGCTTCTATTATTCTTTTAAAACCCTTACCCTGAGGCGCCTGGATAGCTCAGCCGGTTAAGCCTTTGACTTTGGCTCAGGTCGCGATCTCACGGCTTGTCTCATGAGTTCAAGCCCCCGCAACAAGTTCAGTGCTGACAGCTCAGAGCGTGGCTCCTGCTTCAGATCCTTTCTCTCTCCCACTCTCTCTCAAAAATAAACATTAAAAATAAATAAATGTAAAAATTTTTTTAAATGTTTATCTTTATTTTTGAGAGAGAGAGAGAGTGAAACAGAGCACAAGAGGGGGATGGGCAGACAGAGAGGGAGACACAGAATGTGGAGCAGGCTCCAGGCTCTAAGCCGTCAGCACAAGAGCCAGATGCGGGGCTTGAACCCTCAAACTGTGAGATCATGACCTGAGCCAAAGTCAAACGCTCAACCGACTGAGCCACCCAGGCGCCCCTGCAAAAAAAAAAAAAAAAAAATTAATGAATAAACATTAAAAAACAAAATTAAAACCCTTAGCCAAAGTCAGTTTGGTACAGGATAGACAGAACCAATGACTTCCTCATTGAAGTATTTCACAGGAAAATATTTTATTGTTTCTATAAGATCCTTCTGGGGATCTACTGCTATGCCTCTAAACATGAAATAAAATACAGCATTGATGCACTGGGAGACTCCCAGTCTATCTCCCTCCTGTATGTATCTATTTGTGTGTTCCTTTGACTGTATTTATTTATTTCTTAAAAAAAATTTTTTTTACATTTATTTATTTTTGAGAAACAGAGGGAGACAAAGCGTGAGCAGGGAAGGGGCAGAAAGAGAAGGAGACACTGAATCTGACACAGGTTCCAGGCTCTGAGCAAGCAGTCAGCACAGAGCCTGATGCAGGACTCAAACCCACGAACTGCGAGATCATGACCTGAGCCTAAGTTGTCATGACCTGAGCCGAAGTTGGATACTCAACCGACTGAGCCACCCAGGCGCCCCCCTGTGACTGTATTTAAAGCGGGAATGCCTACATCTTTGCTGAAAGTTCAATGAATTTTCAGTTTTCGCGAAAGGGCACATTGAGCATAATTATCAGGATATTTGCCTAAAGGAGTTATTTTACTTTGGCACACAAGATGCACTCTCAACTCCTTTCTAGCACTTTGTGTTTTAGCTACCCTTTTTTTTTTTTTTCTGTCACCTTCCTTCCTACAGGTCCAACCAGTTCAGCATAGCTTACTCTAAAAGTGAGAGAATGATCACATTTCATAACTTGAGATAACGATAGCAATAACTGATACTTAGTAAGCCCTTAGTATTATACCAAAACTAAGGGTTTTAATATCTGAACTCTTTTGATCTTGAAATACATACTCTGTGGTAGATACAGTTATTCTTTCCATGTCACATGTAAGAGAACTGAAGCAGAGGGACATGGAGGGACTTGCTCAGTCTTACATACCCATTCCATGTGGCATAAGCAGGATTCAGGACACAGAGTGTGCCTCCAGAGCTAGACTCATCCTTTTCATCAAGCATCAAAATCTATAATTATCCGAGTCAACATTTTTCTTATCTATTTCACTAGATCTGTATTTTAAAAAAATCAAAGAATGTATCCTAACTTTCTCGGGTCTTAAGTTGTTGGACATTAAAATACAAACAGATCCTGTTTCACTCAAAAGTTACTTCTAGCAATTTACAGATGGTTGAGACCTGCAGGTTCAACAAATATGAACCTAATAGACAGTAGAACCTGAAAACTATTAAGGGTGGTTTACAAATGGGTTTCAAAAATAGTGTCATCTTAAAAGCAACCTTGTCTTTAATTAATGCCCTTCTCCCTCCCTTTCTCTCACTCTCTCTTTCCCTCTCTCTTTTAAAATAGTTTTGATTCTTTGTATTCCCTTTCCTTTTTTCTGAAATTTCTCACTGGTTATTTAATCCCAATAGAACTGGTCTACAAGCCTCAATTACTCAGCCAGTCCAACACTTGAATAAATATTGTTGGGCTCAAAAGGCAAAGCTATTGGATGTAAGAGATACCAGTATATTACTCAGAGTATTATTCGATGCAGAATGATGGACAGGGTGCCATTCAAGTATCTCTTCCCATTGACGTTTCAGACAGCAGTTCCACAGGCACAAATGGGGCCAAAGGCCTCAGGACTTTTCATAAGAAAGGAACATGTGCACTCTGAAGTTCAAGTTTGATAGATATCCTAATTTCAATTAAACATTGGGCTCAATCTCCAGTTAAAGATCCAGCTGGTAATTGTAAGACTGGAAGTGGTATTAGAAAAACTTGTTAGAGTTTTAAATGGCATTACAGCTCAGCTGCCAGTTGAAAAGAAACAGTCATGCCCATTCACATGTTTAATCCAGGAAAGCATATATTGGAATAAGTGTTAATTCTTAGTGAGGAAAAAAATATGTCTAAAGCACTTATAATTAGCACTAAAGGCTGGTGGTTCTTTGGCCCACATTATTTAGTCAGTTGCTACAATAAACCTTTATGTATTTTTGTAGTGGAGACTTGGCCAAAATGCTGTTTTACCTCTTATGTGCTTCTGGCTTTGTGAACAAGAAATGCACCAAGATAAACCTTGAATGTATTTAAACTCAGTCCTTCAACTCACAGCAAACAAGTTATAAGCAGCAAGCCTGGTAAAATGAAATATTCTTTATGGGAAAATGGATTTAC
Organism: Neofelis nebulosa; assembly: GCF_028018385.1. Classification (NCBI taxonomy): domain Eukaryota; kingdom Metazoa; phylum Chordata; class Mammalia; order Carnivora; family Felidae; genus Neofelis; species Neofelis nebulosa. Next base: position 81,098,997 of record NC_080783.1, on the reverse strand, counting down.
ATACATTAATCCATTCCATGGCAGGATGGAGACCGTTCCTAGACTGTGACCCAGAAATTGATTACTCAAGCAAGTTAAATGTGAGAACAGCCTACCTTTCTATGGGTTAAGCTGGGAGGGTGCATATACATTTCTCTTCTCCTTGTACATTACTATAAGATCTGTTAGACGGGAAGGAGGAATCGAGAGGAATTTGGTGTCAGTGATTCTTACTGCATTTTTAAGCCAATTTCCATATTGGGAGCAGAGAGCTACTAGGTGGCCCTAAATTCCAGGAATATGATACAGACTTTGTATTTTTCCCAATCTTTTCTCTCTGTGTAGCAAGAAAGCCCAATATAGCAAGTAAAACAAGGGTAATTCATTTTAATCTATAAGCAGTCCCTTCAAGAGCCTTTCCCAAGAAATCTGAGGAAGAATTAGAGCCATTCATGAAGTCAAGTATTTAATTAGGTTGGAAAGATAACATTTACTAGTGTGCTCCTAGAAAGAGTCTCTGAACATTTGGGACTCTAACTAAAAGTATGATATTAAAGTTTTGCCTTTTGGGAGCTATCTACATTTGTAGCAATTTTCTAGGTATTTCCATCCACAGAAATTTGCCTTTAATTTTTGAGCTGGAGGAGAGGGTGGGGTGGACAACAGAACAAAAACAGAGCACTGAAGCCAGGAATTCAATCACAGCTGGATACATTTTGCATAGACATCTTATACAAGTTACTGCAGAGCTGAAAGACAAAAGCAAAACTGAAGGAGAAACCAGTTATTACCACTTAATGGGACATGGAGGGGCAGGACTAAGTACTCTAAAAGTACACGATAACTATTAGCTGATTGATTCATTAGCTGATTGAATTCTTAGAGAGTCAGGGAATTTAAAAATGATGCTTAAATCCTCCTTCAGAAACTCCCTTGTTTTGCTTGTCTGGGCACAATTTATATTAAACATAGTGAACATAATTCTGAAATATCATAGAATACTCCAAATCAAGTAGATAGACTTAAGGAAAATACATTGTTCTAAAATATATTACATATCTTCCCTACTCTTTTCTGCTTCCTGTCCTCAATTCGTTTTTTACAACCTCCACTATGGTGTTTCCAGTTTATATGTATCAGGGCTAAGAAATTCTTTGTTTTAAACATAGGCACACAAGTTGATTTCCTCAGCCAGTGGCAAATATTTAAGGTGGCATTGAGATCAGAGGGTCTGATTAGAAGTAGCTCAAATATAAAAACATAACCTGTCTTTTCTCAGTGTTCACTATCCTACAGGAATTAATGAAATCACAAAGTAATGATTCAATTAGCACTACCTTAGCTGTCATGAGAACTCTAGACCTCTGTAAAGTCCCTTGTATATATTTTTTGGTGTCCTTAAGGGAGTCTTATGAATGCTCACAGATATGAATACGTGCCAAAGTGCATCCAATTCTCCATTTCTTAATGTGCTCAAAAAAAGTCTGAAACTGAATAACAGTGTTTTGTGATGATGTAGTATGGCTTTTTTCCCTATTCTGTGTCATATTCTATTAAATACTCAAATCAGTACTTCTTGTACTCCAAGGTATTATGGTATTTGGTGAAACAGCTCCCTCGATTTTGAGTTGTTTTGTTTTACCAGGTCTATTCCTAGGATCCACACATGTAACCATTGCATCAAGCAATGCACAGGTTTACAAAGGAGCCATCAAATTGAGCTCAGAACCCCAAAAATATGATTTCGTAGCTGACTCAGTGCCTCAGTGCCTAACTCCTTCTTCCCTCAATATACTGTTATTCTCTGGGAAGATCTTCCAGCTTCTGAGCTCACAGCTTCTGTTTGGTCCATGCTAGTGGTTAATCAGACATGCAAAGACCTGTCCCCAAACCAAACTGGAAGTTCTGACAAATAAACCATGGAATTGTCATTTTATATAAAATTTGTTACCAAATGCTCACTTTTGTTTAAAGAGGAAGACATTAATACGATATAAAAGATTTGCTTCTCTTTCTGAATCAATGGCCACTAAGCTAATAACTTTCTGAGTTTGCATGTTGCAGAGAGGTCCAGTTTGGTGAGCCCTGGAGGACAAATGACTACAGGAAACCTTGAATGATGCTGCTTCTTGCTAAAGCATCATAATGCCTGGCAGAATTAGCTGAAGACCCCATTTAATAGAATCTTCTCTACCTTCATCTAGATAACATTTATCAGTGGTTCCTTAGGGAGGAGAAGAAATAAATGGCATTCTGCTCTGCTGAGACACATGAAGCAGGCACATCTTGAAGGTCAACTCTACAGTCTGTCAAGTTGTAGCAAGCTTGTGAGGAGGGGCATTTGTTCTATTCGCCTCTCCTATCAAAGAAAGTATCTAATCATGTCCCTTTTAGAAAAAAAAAAAAAAACTTGGAAAGCATCAGTGTATTTCAGATCACTTGACAGTGCATGAATTATCAACATATATGAAATTATTCATTTATGCAAAACTATAATTTGTATAGCTTCTTATTCAGCATGACTATAACCCATGTGTGCCAAACATACACAGTCATAACTTCATTAGAATAAGTATTCAAGGCAGGGATTTCTAACCTCTAATTTCTTTCCCTGTCATACACACACGCACACATAAATTGCACACAGAAACACACACACATAAATCCACATTTGCTCATTAAGGATACTTTTGTTAAAAGTAGTAACCAATATGTGGAAAATAAGCCCTGTGCACTGCATAAGATATTTGTAACAGTGTGAGCAGAGTGGAGACCCCCCAAAAACATCTGAAGGCTATTTGATCCCTTGAAAATGTCAGGAATTGCATATTCCTAAAAGAATGTTAACAGTATAACAAAAGAGCAAAGTGAAGAGAAAGAAATAGATACATTCATTTAAAATTTCTTTCACATTTTAGGCAATACCAGAAAATATCTTGATAGAATTATCCTGTTGGTTATCCCACGCATTAGATATTAATTAGCTTGATGTTTTGAAAGTTTCACAGGGAAAAAAAAAAGTGAAATAACTGAATAAATTCAATCTCTAATAAAGGAGTGACTTCCTGATTTTCTGGACTATCCTAGTATTTATTGAAGAATTAAGAGGAGGAGGAAAAAATAAAAGTAAAAAAACAAATAAAACTCTCCATCTCATTGGACTAAATAAAACCCAAAGAACTAATAAATGGTGTGCTTTTTAAAAAGCCAATTCTTATGTGTCAAAAAATATATTTATTTTTATTATTATTATTTTTCCAGAGATTGTGGAATGGGGGATTACAGGTGATGGTTACAGTAGCCAATGCTGCTATTCACAGAAGAAATGTCATATTTGGAGTGGTGGTGGTGGCCATGAGAGAGCTTTCCAACAGTCTTTCTGGACAGACACAAAGGAAAGGGTAAAAACAGCCAAAGCTATTCAATTGCAGAGACTCATTAGTGTCTGAATGTGGAGCTCCAGCAACACAGCCTTTTGAGGCGTGGATAAATGCCAGAATACTCTCTACTTCTCCTTCCATCCCACTCGACCCCTACTCCAGCTCTGAAGTGAGAAAGCATTTATCGGTTTGATATTTTGCAGCAAAGGAGAGAAAGGGGGAGTCCCAAGCAAGCTGAGCAAGAAGCTTAATCCCATATTTATTCTTAAGAAGAAGGAAATCTTTCAGAGACAGTCTGCCTCTTCAGCTCCACCTTGTACGACTCTGGTGTCTGTGGGGTCCTCAGTGGATCTTTGAGGAGCTAACTGCTAGGTCTGGGCAGGTCTAATATAACTGGCTTGGTGGAGGTGTCATTCAGAAGAGTACTGACAAGTCATTTAGTTTAGATTTGTCATCACCATCATCATCATTATAACTCACACAGAGGCAGGAAGTAAGAAACCAGTAGTCAAAAATACAGCATGAAACTTCTTCACCTCAATATACATATTTATAAATATATAAATATATAAATAAATATATATACAATATAAATATATATATTTATCAAGGTGTTTTGGTTTACATCAACCAACTGCTAAGTATATTGAAATGACATCTAAGTATTGAAAAAAGGATGCCAAATATTATTTGGAGATAAAAAACTATAATTCAAGTTTTACTTGCTTTTCTAAGAAGGTAGCTGTGAATATAATTTTTAGAAATGGTTACTAGAGACTTCTGGTTTCATCTCTGAAATGTAAATGGCATGGAAGTGGTTGCTCCCATCCTGACAACAAGAAAAAACTGGAAAAATTAAAAATCAATAATTTTTTCTTGAACCCATCAGAAAACTGAGGTTCTAGGGCAAATGAACACCCTGAAATTGGGAGAAATAGTTACAAAGAGAGAAAAAGAGCTGAGATCAGCTGACCAGGAACAGGAAAAGCTAGAGTTCATAAACTGAGAAGACACTTAAATGGTAATTTTGATGAATTGCTGGAGGCTGAGAAGAAGTACTCTGAGAGTGAGAAGCTTCTTGGGGCTGTTGTATTAGGGAGCTGTATACGTTTGAGGACTTTAACTCCTGGAACCTGCTAGGTTCTCATGGTGAAGAGCTAAGATCTCATGGCTCTGACAAACAGAGAGGAAGAATAATTATTGCAAAATACAACCAGAGCTTTCTTCATAACAAAGGCATACTCTCCAAGGAAAAGACTTTTTCAGAACCTTATCCCCCATGGAAAGGGGATTCCTCCCACTCCATCCCCTACCAGCCCTCCTGTCTCACCAAAGGAGGAATGCAACGTAGTCAAGAAATAGTTAATGGAACATTGTCATGAACTCTACTTCCTCAAGGAAATAGATCGGGAATGCTGCAGCTAAGGAAGTGGCAAAGTGAATACAGGCGGTAGGGTTCTGCTACAACAATAGCAACAACTTGTGAAGGTCAGAGTCCAGAGACACAGTCCACTAACAGACTGAGATTTAATTGGAAGCTTAGAGAACATTCCCCTTTCCCATACTTTACCACCATATCAATGTAAAATTACATTGGGTTACAGTTGAAGAGTTGTAAAATAGACTCTCTTTGAATGGAAATACTTAGAGAAGTCAATGGAGGAGACCAATACAAAGATTCTAGAAGAATGTGAAGCTTCTGCCACCCATCAGATGTATTCCAACTCTTCATCGGATTAACAGAAAACCTCACATTAAAGGCTTATTTAATAATTTCCTACTACCTGGAACAGCATGTTTGACTTTCAACAAATAATTACAAGCCATGCCAAAAAGCAAGAAAAAAAAAACATTCTAAAGACAGAAAGTAACTATTAGAACCAGACTGACCTATAAAACAAAGATTTGAATTATTAGACAGGTAATTTAAAATAATTATGATTAATATGTTAAAGACTCTAATAGAAAAGGTAGACAACATGTAAGAACAGATAGGCAATATAAACAGGATGGAGGATCAAAGTACAAAAAGAAAATGCTAGGAATAAAAAAACCTGTAACAAAAATAGAAAATGCCTTTGACAGGCTTACCAGCAGACTTGACATGGCTAATGAAAGGGTCAGTAAGCTTCAAGATGGAACAAATATGTTTCTTTGCTCTGTCAGCTGAGGTGGCGTCCAAGCAATAACACCCCAGTAGCAACAGGCATACCAGCACCTGCATTTTGGTTTCTAACACCATGTCCCAGTAAAAGGAACTGGACTCCTTGAAAAAATGTCTGATTATAGAACTGGGGCAAGAAACATGAAAAATAAACCTAGAACATCCTGCTGTGTCAGGAAGTAAGGAAGTGCTCACACACACACACACACACACACAGAGTATGTCACAGAGATAAAACGGCCAGCTGAAAGACCTCACAAAGGCCAAAACTGAAATAATTTGAGCAAAAAAACAAAAGTAGTTTTGGATTATAACCCAAAGTATAGAATAAATATCTGTGAGTTAATACTGATATAAATAAGTGACTAAATAGATAAACAAAAAAAAGAAAAGAAAAGACAAGGGGCACCTAGGTGGCTCAGTTGGTTGAGCACTGACTGTCAGTTTCAGCTCAGGTCATGATTATGGGTTGGAGCCCCCCATCTGCACTGGCAGCACAGAGCCTGCTTGGGATTCTCTCGCGCGTGTGCTTTCTCTCTGCCCTACTCCTGCTTGCACTGTCTCTGTCTTGTCTCTATCAAAATAAGTAAAAAAAACTAAAAACAACAACAACAACACACAAATCTCCCATTCAGGAGAATTCCAAATTATTTATGTAGATATTCCACTCTCATAGAGGTGGAGCACAACTCCCCCCTTCCTTCCAAAGGCTACAGAAAGTGGGGAGTAGAGGGTAAGTTTAGAGTGGTAAAATCCAACACTACAATAGACAGGAGGTCAAGGTGAATGTTGACAGTGAAGTCATGTTGATAGTATGCATCATCAACACCATGGGATGTGAATGGGACTTAACCTCTGTGCTCTTACTCCCCAGAATCCAAAGTCCCAGTCTAATCATGAGAAAAACATCAGACAAACTCCAAAGAAGGGATGTTCTAGAAAATACCTGATCAGTACTCCTCAAAACTGTCAACATCGTTAAAAACAAGGCAAATCTGAGACCCACAGCCAAGAGGAGCCTAAGGAGACATGAAGAATGACTGTAATGTGACATACTAGAAAGATCCTGGAACAGGAAAAGGACCCTAGGTATAAACTAAGGAAATCTGAATAAAGTATGGGTTTTGGTAATATTATTTCAATGGCCATTCATTAATGGTAACAAATGTACCATAGTAATATAATATTTTTAACAACAAGGAAAACTGAGTGTGAAGTATATGGGGAGCTTTGTACAGATTACTGTTATAATTTTTCTGTAAATCTAAAACTTCTCTAAAATAAAGTTTATTTTTTTAAAATTACTATTGGAGTTAAAATTTGTCAGCCTTTAATGTTTTAAAAGGACATAAGTAGCGCCTTGTCATTGAACAAAAATCATAAAATAATTATAGGCAAAAGGAAAATAACCATTAAAATTCCAATACTCAAACTAACCACTTAATATTTGGGGGTATGGCCTTTTACGTTTATATGCGTATGTTCCCCAAATTAGGACCATACTGTATGTACCACTTTGAATCTACTTCTTTCATATAAAAACATACTATGAATATCAATCCATTATAAAAATAGACATCTTTATTATAATATTTAAATGTGATAAAGTCTTCCATTGTACTTTTGTAATAGAATTCATGTAACCGATCCCCCTATTGAAGAATATTTAAATTTTATATTTTCTCCTCCAAACTCTTTGTAGGCATATTAATGAATTTTCATAGTTTAAAATCTTGCAAGTAGATTTGTTCAGTTAAAGGGTATGTTCTTTCTAAAGGCTTTAATATGTATTGATAAATTTCCCTACAGAATGGCTATGCAATTTTATACACTTTCCAGCATTATAAGAGCATGGTCTTTTTTTATACTTTCCTCAAAATTTAGGATTATGTTCTTAAAATTAAAAAAAATCTTTGCCATTGTAAAAGGAAAAAAACTAGTTACCTCCTTGTTGTTTTAATTTGCATTTCTTTCCCACTGGTCATTTGTTAATAATCTCTTTATACCCTTTGTCCATTTCTATTATTATTTATGTCTTTCATTTGATTTGAAAGAATTCTCTTTATATTAATAAGAGTAACACTTTGTTGTAATTGTGTTATAACACAAAATATCCAATGCTTTTTCAGTTTGATTTAAAACTTGTTTCTTTTTTGCTTTGATTTGTTTCTTTGTTTTCTTTTTTGTTTTCCTTCCTTCCTTCCTTCCTTCCTTCCTTCCTTCCTTCCTTCCTTCTTTTCTGTATTAAAGTCAATTATATCAAGCAGTTGCTTTACGGTTATATTTTAGAATTCATGCTTACAAAGCCTCCCTGATACAAAGAATATAAATACTTACTTAAATATTGTTTTTACATTTAATTTTTTTTAATGTTTACTTACTTTTGAGAGAAAGAGAGAGAGAGACAGAGGCATGAGCAGGGGAGGGGCAGAGAGAGGAAGACAGATTCCGAAGCAGGATCCAGGCTCTGAGCTGTCAGCACACAGGCCGACATGGGGCTGGAAGTCACAACCGTGAGATCATGACCTGAGCTGAAGTCAGAAGCTTAACGGACTGAGCCACCCAGGTGCCACTGTTTTTACATTTAAACCTCCAGCCAATTTATATTTTGTGTTGTGATGTAACTTATTGGATAGAATTTATTTTTTTCCAAGAAACTATTAACCAACAGCCCTGACACTCCTTATTCAATAATAGATCCCTTTCCTACTGATTTAAAGTTCCACTGTTATCATACTTTAAATGCTTTTATGTATTTGCTTCTGTGTCTTGCTCTTTTAATGTATTCCTTTAATTTCAATGCCTGTTACAGTACATGGAACAATTTTAATTTGTTGTTTTTATTTTGATGACTAAATTGATAACATCCTGGATGTTTTTTGTTTCTTAGCAAAGCCCAATAATCTTGAGAATGTACAGACTGCAGGAAGTCTTTTCTTCTTCGACCACCTCCTGAGAAGAAGCAGGGGTGGGGGGGGGTTGGGGGGGGTTGGGGGGGGTTGGGGGGGTTGGAATTCACTAATCTGAGTAGAGGCTTCAGTGTCAAATGCTCTGGCTTTGCCTTTGTGTAAGAGAAGACCATTTCATGACTAAAGATTGCCTCTATGTTAATTCCACTTAAAAAGCCAAGAAATTTGGTGACCTGTGTTAGGTTGTAGGCTTAACACTGGAAAGGTCAAGAAAGATTAGTCTCCCACCAATCTGTCCCCATCCCATTGCAGTAGCACAGGATAACCCCACAAAACTGGTCAAAAGCTTTCACACTCCTTCAAATGAATACCACTCTTCCTTGAAGTATCTTTCTTCTCTGCTGTTAAAGCAAAGTTCTCTGGGTAGGAAAATACTTTTTATGAGAAACCTCTGCTACCTTTGAACATTTCTGAGAACTCTGTTGCTACCATCAAAGAGAAAACTTGAATGTTAATAGAATTTCTTTCTTTGGGGTTGAATCACGAGTTAGTGTTCTATTAGTGGGTTTACTTAATAAGATTTTTTTCAATGCCAGAGATTTCAAAAATTAAGCAGTCCAAAGTGACTCATTGGCTCCATGATAAGGAGCCAATTTCACCCATGGGCGAAATTTGTTCTGTTTTTTTAAACTTACCTTTCTGTTTGCCATGTTTTCTAGGAAAGCAGCATTTTATATTTGAGTTTGATGATTCTACTCACTGATATTTATATGTTTCCTCTACATGTAACATGACTTAGTGGCTAAGAGCATGGAGTCCAAAGCCAGATTGCCTGGATTCAAATTCTGGATCCACTACCAATAAGAATAACTATGTAATTATTATATATAATAATTATGAGAGATAGGGGAAAAGGATCACAATGATTTTTCAGCCTCATATTATTGTCTAAAAGACAATAAACCAAGGATTATTTAATTAACTAAGGAATGTACTTTCATTTATAACGTAGATCGGCTGCTCTCAAACTTTGGGTCTCGGGACACTTTACATTTTAATAAATTATGGCAGAAACAAAAAACTTTTGTTTGTGTAGATATATTTGTGGATATTTATCATATTATAAATTTAAAGTGTGAAAAATTTAAAATATCTATTAGTTCATGCAAAATAATAATAATAAGAGGAAACAAGAACAAAGAGCTGGTTACATGTTAATAAAATAACATTAAAAAACCTATATTTTTCCAAACAAAAAAGTAAGTGAGAAGAATGGCATTGCTTACGTTTTCGGACTTTAATTTTGGGCCAAATAGAAGAATGATATCCATACCATCTTCTGTATTTAACCTGTTCCTATGTATTGTTTGTTTCAAGTATGTAAAGAAAATTTGTCATCATACACATATATAACTGGGAAAGGGAAGTCTTTAACAGCATTTTCTGACAATTGTGGATATTCTCCTTTGTTTATACACCAAAACTCTGCAGGAGCTTGTTTTGTCTTTTTAATTTTTTAAATATTTATTTATTTTTGAGAGAGAGACAGAGACACAGAGAGAGACAAAGCACAAGTGGGGGGAGGGGCAGAGAGAGAGGGAGACACAGAATCCAAAGCAGGCTCCAGGCTCTGAGCCGTCAGTACAGAGTCCAATGCTGGGCTCAAACTCACAAACCCGCAAGATCATGACCTGAGCCAAAGTCAGACGCCCAACTGACTGAGCCACCCAGGTGCCTCTGCCAGGGGTTGTTTTTAAAGGTTAGTTGCAATGTGAACTTTGAAACTATATCAGTGAACTTTTTGTACTCCATTTAGTTAAAGTGCACTGGTATATTTGCAGCTTACGTGGATTATTCACCTATGCATAGTTTGTAACAAGATGAACTGTCATTTGGAAAGTATTGGGTCATTGAATTATGTACATATCCCAAATGCTAACACATTTTTATATGATATCAAAAAATTACATCTGTTAATATCACCATTGATCTTATCAGGAAAGCCTTTAAATATCAGGAAGCTACCAAGTTCACAGGTGCAGATGCAATTTTTCAAAAATTCTAATCTTAGCTTGAAAGCTCTAAATTTTTTCTTTAAGTTTTTATTTAAATTCCAGTTAGTTAACATACAGTGTAATATTAGTTTCAGGTGTGCAATATAGTTATTCAACACTTCCATACAACACCCAGTGCTCATCACAACAAGTGTGCTCCTTAATTCCCATCATCTGTTTAACCCCTCCCCCACCCACCTTCCCTCTGGTAAACCAACAGTTTGTTCTCTATACTTAAGAGTGTGTTTCTTCGTTTGCCTTTCTCTCTCTCTCTCTTTTTTCCTTTTGCTCATTTGTTTTTGTTTCCTAAATTCCACATGCATGAAGTAATATAGTATTTGTCTTTCCCTGACTTATACTGCTGAGCATAATACTCTCTAGCTTCATCCATTTCGTTGCAAATGGCAATATTTTATTATTTTTTATGGTGGAGCAATATTCCATTGTATATATATATACACCAGATCTTCTTTATCCATTCATCAATCAAGGAAATATGGGCTGTTTCCATAATTTGGCTATTGCAGATAGTGCTACTATAAACATTAGGGTGTACATATCCGTTTGAATTAGTATTTTTGTATTCTTTGGGTAAATACCTAGTAATGCAGTTGCTGGATCATAGGGTAGTTTTATTTTTAACTTTCTGAGGAACTTCCGTACTGTTTTGCACAGTGGCTGTACCAGTTTGCATTCCTACCAACAGTGCAAGAGGGTTCCTTTTTCTCCACATCCTTGCCAAACCTGTTGTTTCTTGTTGACTTTAGCCATTCTGACATTTTTGAGGTGATACCTCATTGTAGTTTTGATTTACATTTCCCTGATGATCAGTGATGTTGAGCATCTTTTCATGTGGCTGCTGGCCCTCTGTATATGTTCTTTGGAAAAATGTCTATTCATGTCTTCTGCCCCTTTTTAAATTGGATTATTCATTTTTGGGTGTCAAGTTTTATAATTTCTCTACAGATTTTGGATACCAGCCCTTTATCAGATATGTCATTTGCAAATATCTTCTCCCATTCTCTAGATAGCCTTTTAGTTTTATTGACTGTTTCCTTCACTGTGCAGAAACTTTTTGTTTTGATGAAGTTCCAATAGTTTATTTTGCTTTTGTTTCCCTTGCCGCAGGAGACATATCTAGAAAGAAGTTGCTATGGCCTATATCAAAGAAGTTATTTCCTGTGTTCTCTTCTAGGATTTTAATGGTTGCAGGTCTCACATTTAGGTCTTTCATCCATTTTGAATTTATTTTTGTGTATGGTGTAACAAAGTGGTCCAGTTTCATTCTTTTGCATGTTGCTGTCCAGTTTTGCCAACACCATTTATAGAAGAGACTTTTTCCCATTGGATACTCTTTCCTGCTTTGTCAAAGATTAATTGACCATACAGTTGTGGGTTCATTTCTGGGTTTTCTATTCTGTTCTATTGATCCATGTATCTACTTTTGTGCCAATACCATTACTGTTTTGATAACTACGGCTTTATAACATAACTTGAAGTCCAGAATTGTGATGCTTCCAGCTTGGCTTATCTTTTGAAAGCTCTAATTTTATCAAGTCAACAAATACTATTAGCTCTTTTTCTCTTGAACCATTATGCTTGCTTTGTTTATAGTTGAGAAAATCCCTGTGAAATATTCAAGTCAGAATAACAATAGTTTATTCCTCTTTTTTTCAAATCAAGTGACATTTCATGAAAAAAAGTTAGCTAGTTCAATTGACAGTACAAAATACTGCCTAAGTGTGCTTCCTTAAAACTACCATGGCATTTCTCTAGGCAGTAGAAGTGCACATTTTGTCACAAAGGATGTTAAGAAGACAGGTACTCAAAGGTTGAAATTTAATACGACTCTTATTGTTATATCAAGGACATCTTACAGAAACTGTTAATTTTTTAAATGTGTGACTATCTAGTAATCAAGGATTTCATAGAGACTCTTACGGTTTCGTGCTATCAATGTTACCTACCGCTGCTTTTGTATCATTAATGTGATAGAGTGAAAGAGGCAAATAATATGTCATTATTACTGTAAAAGTAGTTTTGACTTTGTGGGCCCCTGAAAAAGGCTGTTTCTGCAAAAGTTCATGGACCAAAGTTTGAGACTTGTTGACTTAGATGTCAGAGTGTAGGTCCAGTAAAGTAACAAATGATTTCTGTTGGGTAGAAAACACAACCCCAAAGTAGTGGGTTTATTGTTTTCTAAGTCATAAACTAGTTCGTCTCTAATTTGGCAAGCTTATGTCAACTGAGTAACTATAAAACCTGCTTATCAGATGCTTTTTTGAATCCACTGAACCATTTTGCCAGATTCCTCATTAATGAATTAAATATATCATTTATATGTTCTCACCATATATTTGAGAGTCATTTTTTACCTCTGAAAAATTATGCTTTATGCCACTTACTATCTGATGTTGAGTGAGTTACGTAAATTCTCTGTGCCTTATCTATAAATAGAAATATTAACAGTTACTACATATAGAGTTATTATAACAATCAAGTGATTTAATACATTGGCTACATACATACCGTGCCTGGCACAGTATGAATGGCCTGCCTAAATGTTACTGAAAAAGAAATTTTCCTGAATAAACTTTTTTTTTTAATAGAGATGTGCTCCCCCTCCCCGAAAAATCAAATTTTGATATGACTATTTGAAAGCATGAAAACAGTTCAGATGGTTTAGGCAAATGTCCAAAATGAACCTAACATTCCAAAAGACCTTAGCCATCTTGCACTTCCTTCAGTATAGAAAATGAGGTAAAGCCAAGGGACCCCACAACCTCCATATACGGTGAATGTCCCCCCAGGGCAAATGCTCTACAAAATGAGCCCCAGATCTAGCTGAGGTGAGTCGGTGGGGTTTTGTTTTTAGACAGCTCTCCTCTGCAAGTCTTGTTTTGCTCCTGTTGACTCAGATATTTGCCGGTTATTGGGTGAGTGCAAAACATCTGACCACGACAGAAATAAACTTTAGTGGAGTCATGCAGACCCAGCCAGAGTTTAGCCAAGAGTGCAGTGAAAATGAGATCTGAAGACATTATCCAAGCCACTCCTGAGCCCAGACTTCAATGTTTACTTGTACTGATGTTCATAAAAAATAGTTGAAGTGTGAACCAGGGACAAACTACTATTTTAAAGCTGACAAGAGTATTTTTTCTATTGCATGAAGTAGAGTAAAGTTAGACAATTAAAAATGGTTAATGCAGGAGAAATAACATTTTGCATCCCGTTGTTGAAATAAAATTTGGCATGTGGTAGATCTTTCCTTCTTTCCTAGGGGCACTACATTAGCCAGTCTTTTTAGCCATGTAGATGCAAAGTCCAAATCCAAAAGCACTGAAGACTGAGATGTCTTGGTGCAAACTGCTGTCTTGGTCTCTGCTGAGATGAGTATAAATGTGTCCAGTTCTGTCTCTTCCTAAGGCCTGTGATGAGGCAGGACATCTGCCCTTGTTAAAAGAGAGGACCAGAAAACAGTCCCATTTTCTTACCACACACACACAAAAAAAAAAAAAAAAGAAAAAAAAACCCACAAAAAACACAAAAAACAAGTAGATAATTCTACCTTTAACATGGTCGATTTTGTTTTCACTGATAGCTTAGAAAAGTTTCCGTTCCATGACTCCACGTTGGTAATGCTGTGTTTTTCAGATTGTCAAATGGGAGAAAATCTCTTCACTGTTACTCTCTTGGACAAGTGGAAAGATTTCACAACTTTCTTTTACAGTAACTAACCATAAATACTATTTGCGTTGGTAATATTCATTAACCAGTTTGTCACCAATATCCTCATTTTTGTGGAATGATAAGTATTATGTTTTTTTTTTTTTTTTTTTTTTTTAATTTTTTTTTTTTTTTCAACGTTTATTTATTTTTGGGACAGAGAGAGACAGAGCATGAACGGGGGAGGGACAGAGAGAGAGGGAGACACAGAATCTGAAACAGGCTCCAGGCTCTGAGCCATCAGCCCAGAGCCTGACGCGGGGCTCGAACTCACGGACCGTGAGATCGTGACCTGGCTGAAGTCGGACGCTTAACCGACTGCGCCACCCAGGCGCCCCAAGTATTATGTTTTTTGATATCTTTTTTGTCAGATACATAATAGGAAGCTTTAAAACAATGTGTTCATATGGCTCCCTCTTCCTCACCAATGGAATTACCAAATAATTCAAGGACTTCTTTAATTCTTCCTTTCAAACTTTATTATTTCCTCTTAAGAAGTGGCTGCTTTTGGTATGATTTGAAAAAAAGGTTTTGTTGCAGCTTACTTTCTGAAGTCAAAATAATTTCTATTGATTTTATTGCTCTTATGTATTGCTTTTATTTCATTTTAACTTTTTTCTCTGAATGATCTCTAATTTCTTTGAAATATGAATTGAAAGGTAAAGAAATAAGTTACCCTTCATATGTGTCTGAATAAAGATTCTCTTGTTTTATTGAAATGCTACAAACTTTTTTTCCAAATGTCTTTATTTGATGTAACTAGGTGTGAGCAACTTTGTGAATCTCGTTTATATCCAGATGACAGAGTCCTTAAAATTTTGACATAGGATATTGTAAGCCTTACGCAACTTGGCAACAGGCAGACTTTCCTCTTTTGCTAAGACTTGGTATGGAAAAACCAAGTTGGAATGCATGTCAAAAGTATTCCATATATAAAAACTGAACTTGAAATGGATTAAAAATACTTAAACGTAAGACCTCAAACCATAAAACTCCTGGAAGAAAACATGGAGAAAAAGCTCATGACATTGCTCTTGGTCATGATTTTTGGATATGACACCAAAAGCATAAGCAACCAAAACAAAAATATAGAATTAGGTCTAAAAAGCTTGTGCACACCAAAGGTAACAATGAATAAAAAGACAACTTACGGAATGGAAGAAAATATTTGCAAATCATATACCTGATGAGGGTATATAAAATCCAAAATATATAAGGAAATCATACAACTCAATAGCAAAAATATAAAAATAATAGTTTTAAAATGGACAGAGGGTCTGAATAGATATTTTTCAAAGGAGACATATAAACAGCTAACATTTATATGAAAAGGCATACAACATCACTAGATATTAAGGAAGTGCAAATCAAAACCACAATGAGATATCATCTCATACCTGTTGGAACGGCTGTTGTCAAAAACAGCCATCTAAAAGAAACGTAACATGTTGGGGCGGGTGTAGAGGAAACAGAATCCTTGTGTACTATTGATGGGAATATAAAATGGCACAACCATTATGGAAAACATCACAGAAGTTCCTCAAGAAATTAAAAAAAGAACTCCCATATGATCCAGAAATCTCTATGTAGATTTCCATGTAAAAGTGAATCTGACACACTTTTCCACCGTATTCAAAGATGAGTGTTTGCTAGAGAAATAGCCACAGAAAATAGCTCTAACCATGCCATGTCCATTTGTGGGAATAGAATTAAAGTAGAAATAAAGTGACATGCATAGTTTCTGCTCCTTTCTCTTTGTTTTCCTGGAGCATGAAAGGAAGTAAGGCCTCTTCCATGGTTTCAGACTCTAGAGAAACTTTTATATAATCACTAATTCTGACAGTTTTCCATGAACCTCTGAGAAAAACACAGGAAAAAGCTTCAGAGTAGGTCCTTGGGGATACTGAACTTGGACAGACACCTGAGACTTTGTGTGACTCAGTGGAGACACATGTGGCTCATTTATCCACAGGATTGCTTCTTTCTCCTGTGCTCTCTTACATGTCAACTTCAGAGAGTTCCTTCCACAACGTTCCACAAACCTTTGGCAAAGTCCCGAAAATCAGGCAGAAGTGTCCCTGGGAGACAGATGGCACCACGCTCCTCATACTTCAGTAGAGATACTATCTTCAGATTCTCTTTGGGCAAAGACAACCAAGAAGATGAGTACTTGGGAGCTGCAGTAATACAACACATTTCCTTATGTAAAACATCTGTCTTAGGGACTTAAATTAAATTTCCTCTTTTATTATTCATTCATAATGAACCTAGGAGATTTTAATGAGATCTGTTTCGCATCTGCTAAAATCACATCCATTGATAACATTCTTATTTCTTTGTACCAAAAAGCACCCCAAAAATAACTGCATGGTTTCATCAAGAGCTCCTTTGGATTTACCACCCTTTGTTACTCTGATTTCTGGATTCAGATAGCTTGCTCAGTTTTCACATTTGACAAGCTTCCTGTCTCCGTTTCACTGATGCTTCCACATCTGTTTCTCACTTTGTTCCAGAAACAGATGTGGCCATCCCCAAAATTGATTTGCTAAATACAATTTACAATATCCATGTTTGCATGGATATAATCTTTGAGGTCTGTGAATCTTTGTGAAATCTTTATGAAATAATATTTTCATCCCGATGCTTGTCTTATAAACACTTTTTGAAGATTTCGTTTGTTTGTTTCCTACATACAGAAAGGACTTTAAAAAAACATTGGGTCCATTAATACAATAGAGGTACTCAAGGTGAGGAACTGTGTGTCTTCAGTGTTAACAGCAGAGTCAGGTCTGGAATCAGAAAGGCTGGGTTTGGAGACAGAACAGAAAGCGGAATAGGAGAAAAGATAAAGGGAGCTGATCCAGCTGTAAGTCAGCCCAAAGGAGGGACAACTAGTCCAAATATGGATTATCTCAATTGCAGGTGCTGCTGTCAGGGTACAGATGGTAAATACTCAAAATCTGTAATGTGCTTGGCTCTCTTGCCTGCTTAACCTTCTTTTAGTGCAAAGGTAGGGTTTTGGCCACTGGTCTATGGTTAAGGGTTCTAGACCCAGAAAGGCCAGGCCAGGGCAGAGCAGGACCTGAAGCTCCAGAAGGAAGATAATCAGATTAGATACACAACACAGGGAATAGGGAAACAGCACAGTTCTAAAACATGGTGCACAGAATTGGGGGAAAAGAAAGACAAAATGGTGGTGGGAGGCATAGAAATGGCCATATATTATTAGAATCAAACTATAGAATCAGACTATGTAGCCTGGCTGTTAATACTGATTTCTTACTGACCCCTTTTTTACATCTGTAGGGACAAGTTCACATAAAAGGAAGAATCAATCCTTTCTCAAAATTCTCTAATAAATATGTCACCATGGAAAATTAAAATGCTTGAGGAGGGGTGCCTGGGTGGCTCAGTCAGTTGAGCGCCTGACTCTTGGTTTTGGCTCAACTCACGATCTCGCAGTTTCCTGGGTTCCAGCCCTGCATCAGGTCCTGTGCTAGCAGTGCAGAGCCTGCTTGGGATTCTCTCTCTCCATCTCTCTCTGCCTCCTTCACTTGCACTGTCTCTGTCTCTCTCAAAATAAATAAACTTTAAAAATAAATAAATAGAATACAACGCTTGAGGAGTTTCATGCTCTGCTCTTGTCGCCTCCCCTCCTTTCACTAATATTGGCTTTTGCACTAGAGCTCATTGGCTCCCATTCCCAGGACAGCTTGCCAGTTGAGAATCAATGCCCAGGGTAGAGCAAGGGCAAGTACAAAGCAAGCAAGCAAGAATCAGTCCTACAACACTGTCTCTTCACTCCCACCAACCACAACCCAAAGTGGTTCCTGCTGTTCTGCAGGGAGAGAGAGCTTCCTCCCTCCTCCCTGCCCCTCTCCCCTCTCCGCATCTGGGATCTCATATCAGCCAAGGAGGTATGGAAATGGAATGTAAGACGTGCTGAGTCGCTTCCCAGAGGAAAATGGAAACTATAACCCACAACTAGAGCAAATTACCTTTTTCCAATTGTCAGAGGGGAACTGAGATTATCA
The DNA here is from genome assembly GCF_028018385.1 of Neofelis nebulosa. Lineage (NCBI taxonomy): Eukaryota > Metazoa > Chordata > Mammalia > Carnivora > Felidae > Neofelis > Neofelis nebulosa. The sequence continues at coordinate 81,080,751 of NC_080783.1, read as the reverse complement.
AAGAAGAACGACACACCTCTGGGAAGTTTTTTGGTTTTTTTTTTTTTGGCATCGTTGTGCACCAGATTTTACTTTGTGTATACTAGAGTGAGTTCCTGCACCCCTCTTGGCTTCTGTGCCATTTCTACACGTTTACAACTGCCATGGATCCACGCCTAGACCATGCAATGCATGTTAACACCTACCCTGGGTGTGTGAGCTCAGAGCAGCTGTCCAGCATGTGTTTCTGATGGTCTGGAGTGTGTTCTCATCAGAACATGTCCACAGGAGTCTAGTAAAATACTTCACCCTGTCTTTCCCTTTAGTTCCTGCCTACACATGCACGTGGAAGTTGCGAGCTGAGTGTGTGAAACAGGAGGGGTAAAATGAGATCTGTCTCTTGAGTTAATGCAGGAGGTTCTCAGTTGGAAGTTCTCAATTGGGCGAGATGTAAAGGGAAATTTCTAGTCTTCAGATGGAGCCATGAGTCTGAAGCCTACTGAATCCTGTTCTTCTGGGTATAATGGAATGTCTTCAATAGTCTAATCTCCGTTTGACCTGTAATTATTGCCAAAACCAAAAAAGTATTGAGAATTTGGTCACTATTTTCCTTCCTTCCTTCCTTCCTTCCTTCCTTCCTTCCTTCCTTCCTTCCTTCCAGAGGCTGGGTTATGCAGCTATAAATACAAAACTCATTCCATGTAAGGATACTTGAGAAATTCACTTATTACATGCTGTTTAGTAACAACATCTCTAAACAACTAAGGATAATTTGCCACGTGACTTTTTAATTGAACAAATAATTCCTGAACATTTCAAAGCTTTTAAATGGTGCAGAATGGGATTCAGCAAAAATCATACTGCCCAACCCTGAACCTCTGTTTCGGTTTCTCAAGTAACTTCTCTTGGGACAATCACTGTTATAAGTTCCTTCTGCAAGCACAGCGTATTTGCATGTGTGTGTTTGTGTTTGTGTGTGTATGCATATATACAGACCTACAACCTCTTTTCTTTTTTTATGCATTTAAGCTATACACATTCTTCTGCTCCTTTTTCCCTCTTTGGCAATTATTCCATACCGGTATATAATAGATCCATCTAATTTATTTAAATATACATGATATTCCATTATATGAATGAGCTAGAAGTCATTTGCTTCACATATTTAAATTGAAATATTGCTTTCCATTTTTGTTTGTTTGGTTGGCTCTTTGATGTTTTTGTTAGTTTGCTCTAAAGTAAAACGTTACAAGTATCCTTGTATTACTTCTTAAAAACGTGTGTAGATTTCCGGCACAAAGGATATGTGAATATTTAATTTAATTTAATAAATATTAACAAATTGTCCTTCAAAGAGATCATGAAAATTCTACTTCCAGCAACAATGTTTCCATTTCCCAATAGTCTTATCAACTTACATAGTTACATAATGCTTTCATCTCTACCAAACTGACAGGTTCCCAAATTTTATTTGTCATTTTATTTCACATTTTCTTAATTATGAGTCTGGTTGAACTTTTTTTTCATCTATTTAAAAGTCCTTTGGGCAGTGAAATATCTATTTATGCTCCTAGCCAACTCTTCTGTTTAGTTGTTGGCCTTTTAATATTATTATTTAGTGGAATTTAACAAAGATTAAGGAAACTAATCTTTTATCATATGTGTTACAAATAATTTTCCTAGTTTGTCTTTTGACTTTATTAAATATGTTCCCACTCATAGTGCTTAATTTTGCCAATCTATATTACTATTGGTTCTGATTTGTGACATACCTTGAGGAGTGTTTTTCCTACTCTAAAATTACATATTTAAAAATTTTTCCCTATATTTTATTCTTTATTTTTATAAATTAATCATGCTCAACTTTTTATCCCTATAGCCTGATTTGGGAATCAAGAAATTAGGAAATGATACAATTTTCCTCCAAGGGTTACCTGTTTATTGAATATCTTTTTTCCCCTCACAAATTGGAAAGATTTCCTTCATTATATTAAATTTTTATGTGTTTTGTGGTTTCTGTTTTCTTCCACTGATCTCTTACTCTACTCATTGATCATTGCAAACTATTTTAACTGTTCCAACATTATAATATATTTTAATTTTGGTAGACTTACTTCCCTTCACTATTTTACTTTTTTCACAGGTTTTTCTAGTTATTGGTGAAGGTTTATTTTGTGAAGTATGAACTTGAGATTCATATTTCCTAGTATGCAAAAGATAATCTAGTAAAGTTTAAAGTAAGATTCTATTAGGGGTTCCTGGGTGCTCAGTCGGTTAAGCGTCTGACTTTGGCTCAGGTCACGATCTCACGTTCCGTGGGTTCAAGCCCCGTGTCATGCTCTGTGCTGACATCTCAGAGCCTGAAGCCTGCTTCAGATCCTGTGTCTGGCCTTTCCCTGCTCGTGCTCTGTGTCTCCTCTCTCAAAAATAAATAAATATTTAAAAGGTAAAATAAAATAAGATTCCATTAAACATGACATTATTTCAGGGAAACTTACATGTGTATGATAACATTTTTTAATGTTTATTGGTTATTATTGGGAGACAGAGAGAGACAGAGCACAAGCCGAGGAGGGGCAGAGAGAGAGGGAGACACAGAATCGGAAGCAGGATCCAGGCTCTGAGCTGTCAGCACAGAGCCTGACTGGGGGCTGGAACTCACAAACCGTGAGATCATGACCTGAGCTGAAGTTGGATGCCTAACCGACTGAGCCACCCAGGTGCCCCTGTTCATAATAACATTTTAAAAAGATGAGCTACCCAGAAAATGTCATTCTCTTTATTAAAATTTTCTTAAGTCTCATAGTTGCTATTATTGCCTTTTTTTTAAGATGACACCTATTGTTAAGTTTATTCCTAGGCATTTATTATTTTTGTGCTATTGTAAATAAAATAATTTCTCACCATTAAATTTTCAAACTAATTATTTTTATTATACAGAAAAATTATGACTAAACCTTTATTAAATTTGTAAAAATCCATGCACTTAGCATTTTATTATGTGCCACAGTTTTTCATTATTTCTCTTGTCTTTGCAAGTGTACTATCACATCAGCTACAGACAATGATTTTTTTCTCTTCTTTAACTTGTTTACACTACTTACTTTTTTTCTCTTCATAGATTGTGTTTACTAGTATTTCCAGAACAAGTGTACATAAAAATGGGGATAATGAACACCCTTGGCTTGTTCCTTACCTCAACTGAATTTTGTCTAGTATTTTACCATTCAGCCTGATGTTGGACTTTGTTTTGCAAACTTTTAAAGAAGTAACCAAAGTAAGCATTACATTCATATTTTTTTCAGGTTTTTTTTTTTAACTCAATAGTGAAAGTTAAATTTTATTAAACATCTTTTTGCAATCTATGTACATAAACTACTTCTCTTTCGTTAAAGCAATATGGGAAATATTTCACTAGATTTACTAACATTGCATTATTCTTAAATTCCTGATATGAATCCTTTCATCTCCTGCTGTGATTTGTCCTGTTCTTTCATTTGGGACATATTCCTCTGTCTCCTCATTTTTCCTCTGTGTCTATTTCCATGTGTTAGGAAGGTCAGCTCTGTCTCCTGCACCTACAGGTAGTGGCCTTATGAGGAAGAGGTCCTGTAGTGCCCTGCAATGCAGTGTCCCCCGTTCTCCAGAACCTGGTGCTTCAGAGGTGTCTCCTTTGTGTGTTGTGTGCCCTGCTGTTGTGGCTGAGCTGCGTTTGCCTGCAGTTCTGTTGTCTGCAATGGTTTTCTGTGCCTCGTGTGGGCAGGGTTCAGTTTCTGTGTCGTTAGTGGGTCAGTCAGGGGCCACCCTGGGATAGAGTTGAGTCAGACCAGGGATTTTCCGGAGATGAGGTAGCACCAAACTGCAAGCTGCTTTCCCTGTGCGGTCCCCTGAGAAGCTTTCACTGGTACTCAGGGCCTGCAGTCAGACCAGATGTCACCCCCCAGCCTGCTACTGGGGTTGCAGTCAGACTGGTATGTGCTGTCATGTTCCCTCTCCCCAGGGAAGGAGTCGCTTTGAAGGTGCTCGTCCCTGTGGGGGCTGTTTGCTCCCTGCCAGCTTGTGGCACCCCTTTGGATGGGCTTTGGCAAAGGCCTATTGGAGGGGGTGGGTTTGCAGGACAACACTGCAGGCAGGGCTCAGGGTTTGTAACAGTCTGCTATAGGAGGGGAGCTGGAGCTGAGGCCAGGCTTGAGGGAGCATGTCTGCACTGGAAGACGGAAGTGGGGTGTGCTGTTAGCAAGTCAGGTAGTGAGTGCTGGTGCTGTGCTGGTTCCCAAAGGTGTCCCCATGTCCAGGCTGGTGCTTGGGGCAGGGAAGTGGTGCTGGCCGGCCCCTTTGTTCCTGGAGAATTCTCCCAAGGGCCCTTGCTCCTCCAGCACATGCTCTGAGATTAGTAAACAAATCATACACCCTCGTTTCGTTTCATGCTGCCGCTTCTATGATGTTAATACTGCAGATTGAGGTAGAAGAGGGGTGGAGACAGAGAGACTTTTAAAAACTGACCTGCCTTTCTCCCTCTCCTTACTCACACTATTCTTAGCTCACAAAGGATATGAAATCGCTTACCTCAAATCATAGAATATTAGAACTGAAATGGAACATACACATTATCTGCCCTAGCATTCCCGTGATGAAACAACTGAGGCCGAGAGGCTGCTGAGACCAACCCGTCTGCCAGGAGCTGTGCTTCTGTCCTGGGAGAGTGGTTCTCCAGGGAGCAGCCTTTCTTAGAGGGGCAGAGGCAGTTTCCACGGACCTGCAGTTTCTGCGGTTTATAGGCCCTCTTTAAGAAAAAGAGTATCTTAATTTGCAAATATAACAAAACCAAGGCCTATGTGCATACATAGCTAAAGACCCTCAGTAAGCCTTGGAAAGGACCTGTGTGCGTGCACGGGAGGTCCCTCTAGCTCTGCCCTTTATTTCGTTGAACATGGGTTTGATTCTTGTTAGGCTAGTGCCTGAGTGATGATATCAGGAATTTCTGTTTTGAGGTTCTTCTTCTATCAGGTCAGGGCTTGGTGTTCTAATTATCCTTTGGAAATTCTTTTAAGCATAATTGAAATTAGATTTTTTTAATTTCAGGTGTTTTCAGATAATTTTCAGAAGTCCTAACCCAGAGGTAAAACTTCCTTGAAAGAAGCTCTGTGTATTCATGCCATTCAAGGTCATGACCTCCTCAAGTTATTTTATTTAGAACTCTTGAGTGTAACTTCAAGACAGACAGGGTTACCTGAGCAAATAACACTAGATCCCGTTAGTACTTCCTTTTACTCCATAATACCATCTGCAGTGAATTTATCTTCCACTGTCACACAGAGTGTTATATGAGTCATCAAACATCAGAAAAATAGGCTCCTGGCTTCTGTGCAGAGGAGATAGCTTTAAACCCTGAGGTAAGCTCTCTCCTCTTCCGTAGGAGAGAAATGAATGGACACATTAGAGGAATGATTAATCCCCATCAATTTATTCTCAGGAGAGCCTGAGAAATAACTGAGGTCCCGTTCATATTAATTAATGCCTGAGTTACAATTGCTGGACATATTCTCCCTGTCTTCCCTCAAAACCTCTCTCAGTTATTGCTGGAAATCCCCAGGATGATGGCATTGAACCTGAGCTAAGAAACAAGTCCACTTGTGTTCTTCCACTTCACCAAGGTCCCTCACCACTGCTTCTGTGTCAGTGACTTCCATAGGAACACTACATCACTCCATTAAGACCAGCCTCCTCTGATGCCTGTTCTGAGCCAGAAGTACAACGTGAGGTGGGGTGACAGAGGAAAGGAGTAGAGTAGCCGTTGGGACTTTTTGAGTTGGAACTTTAGGGGAGGAAGAGGTTACCCTTGGCCCTCTTAGGGTCCCTGGCTTGGTTTGAAAATTTAAACAACAAAGACACATTCATAGGAGAAAGAGCATACAAATTTTGTTGAATTTTTACATACACAGTGGTGCCTTCATAAGATAATGAAGCTCTGAAGAAGTGATGAAAGCAAGAAGCCTTTATGCTTTTCAGGCAAAGAAACAATACATTTGGGAAGAAATGAAAAGATAGAGGGTTTGGGGCTAGAGGTAGTAAATGGTAAAGAAGTAACTAAGAAGATAAGGGTTAGTTTAATAAGATTTGTTTGTACAGAATCTTGGCCCCAAATTCCCTGTCTCTGGTGATAAGAATATCTTCTCTCCCCCTGGTACAGGGAGGGTAGCTTTCACATAGGAATTTTATGATCTGTTTCAGGAAAGACAGGCAAGAGTGGGCAGGCCCTGAGTGACCTTTCTTCTTCAGTCATTTTGTAAAAATTCAGCTTAAGATATTTTATATACCTAAATGCTATAGTTTAGGATAGAATATCCTGAACCCCATCACAAGTAAAGAAAAAAACCCGTACAAAACTGCACATATAAAAAAGAATGTATTAGCTCATAGAACGGAAGTGACCACAGTGTTTGGCTTCAGAAATAGCTGTGCACAAAGACTGAAAGAGTGCCGACAGGACCTTGTCTCTTGACATCCTTACCCTACTTTTCTCTCTGCAGACTTCACTCTCAATAGGTTTTTCCATATGGTGGCCCCAATAAAAGAGCTTCTCTTTACCTCTTGTTCCATCAAAAGACATATAAACATGTCTCATTGACCTGATTTGGCTTGCTTGTGAATTAATCAACATGACCAAGAAGAGACAAAATTTGGGTCATGTGCCCTCTCCTGCATTTGGGACTTAGATTCAAGCTACCCAAATTCCACAGATTATGAATAGAGGAGGAGAAGTTCCTTGAGATGCCTTGGCCAGAAGGTAGAATTGAGGCTGGACAGGAACAAATAGTGAATGACCACCTCAAATGCTTCTCCATACACTATCAAATATTATCGCCAAGACTTGAGCTGTACTATTTGTGCCAACACAAAGTCTTTTATGAATACCACTTCTTCAGTCTGTAGCCTAAACGCTGTTTCTATATAAGTCCATATCCAGTTCCTAGGCCAAGAAAGGCATAGATGTTATCCTAACCAATTTCCCATTATTGCTCTCCTCTCTTCTGTTTCCTAGGCTCCCTTGCATTGCCATACACAAAACTCTTCCTTGTGCCACAAAAAAATCCTTTGTGGATATAGACATAAAAGAACATCAATAGCTTACCAATTCTGCAAACACCAATTCAGCTGAGGTTTATTTATCTGCTTCATCATCACCGCATCATCATCGTCGTCGTCGTCGTCGTTTTTGTTATTATTTTAGATAGTTGATTTTCCCAGCTGCTCATGATGTACTACTGCATATGAAATCAGGCATGGAGGCTTACCCAAAATATCTTGGCAACATCTTGAGGAAGTGAGAAAAATTGTTTCTAAAGACACAGGTGGTATATTTAGTAATATAAAAACAAAACCACCATTACTGTGTGCTAACCTCGTGGATAGGAGGTTATTATATGGCTGCCTTGTGCAAGAGGAATGCAAAATCATAAAAGAGGCTTAAGACATCTATCATTTGCTTTATCACCTCTGAACAAGATTTCCATTTCAATGTGGAAGCAGAAACTAAAGAAGCTTGTTGGGCTTCTTTCTGACCTTCAGAAATAGAAGGGCAGCAGTATCAGCTACTTTTGCTTTGCACCTTGCTCCTAAAATACAGTACGAGGTGTTACAGAGAGTAAGTATAAGACAGACCTAGAAAGAGAATTCTCTCCCCTCTGCATTCTCAGAGATAACATCCTGAGCCAAAGAGAATTGAGTTCAGTCAATAGGATATTTAACAAGGACTAAATTTTATTTCTCCCAAACTATATCCCATTTACTTAGGAAAAGACAATCCACATAGCAATCATTGCTATGATTGCTTTCATAGCAATGTCTTTCCCTCGCATGGTACATGAATCAGAAACTTTATATACTGCAAACTAAAATTCTAACAGAGTAGGACTACAGAATTTAATATGCCCTTCTCATTCAGTAGGCTACATTTACCTTATGCCTCAAACAGGAACCCTCCCTCAACTGGTAGAAATTTGGAAATGCCCTTTTCAATGTGGCTATTTCATAAGAAGCAGAGAATGACCCCAATCAATTTTCTCAGCTATATCTGAATCTACCACAATTATAAAGGCATGGTCAAGTTTATTTACACATTAAAATATTGCTAGAATTAATACAATGAATAATAAGATTATAGCATTTGATTCCTGGGCTTTTCCATTTTGGGTGTCTCTGTATGCAGACATTGATTCTTGGTCTTATTATAAAATGCAACAAGTGAAGCAAAATTCTTGGCCATGTCTTCTGCTTGGTTACAAGAGGAATATCTCAAAGCCTTTTATAATCAGTTCCTTCATTTTGACATAATAACTTAATCATATTAACTTAAAGTTCTCAATCCCTTGAATGCTTTTATAATTTAATGGGGCTGAAAATATTCATGTGTAGTTTGTTCCTTCTCCTTCTCCTTCTCCTTCTCCTTCTCCTTCTCCTTCTCCTTCTCCTTCTCCTTCTCCTTCTCCTTCTCCTTTTTGGTCACATTTTTTACAGATATCTGTTTAGGCAATGTAACTAGAGTCATAATCAAGTTTTCATTTGGTTGACCCAGTGCCCAAAAGTTTTAGTCCTTTGGTGAAATGCCCAAGTTAAATGGCCATTTGATTGAAATACATGGCTGAAAGCATTAGGGATTTGGCAAAGCAACAAGATTGACAGCATGACACTCTCATATACATAAAAGAGACAGACTAAAAAGATACATGTGGTTGGCTTTCCATCCAAAACAGAATTTTAGTCCCAAGTGGAAGGACGGCCAGTGCTTTCCCAGTGATAAAAGGAACCATCATCTCACTCCCCTAAGTGGAGTCATTGTTTAATATACACAGATACAACATCACCAAACACACAAACTCATATGCCAACAGAAGAGGAAATGATTCAAGTTCTGGTCTGGGAAAACAATTGCACATAGTCCCTTATTTTTATTTTATTGTATTTTACCTTGGCTGATTTATACACTTTTAACACTGTAGCCAATGGGTCTTCTATGTCTTTCACAAATCCCCTGGTTAAATTGGCAACAGCTATGACATAGCTTAAATGATTTCTTTGAAACAACCAGGATAGTGTTCATTTGGGGTTTTTTTTGTTTGTTTTTTGTTTTTCAGTTGTCTGAATGGCTGATCTCCAGGAATCAATCATATCACCATGTGGCCAACCTAACATAGTAATTATTCCAAAATAGAAATTGTATGATAAGTTCATTAGTAACCAGTCTACAAATAACCCATCTTTTCAGACTCATTTCCAAAATGGAGGTGGTTTCTGAAAATGTTGGTATTTAAAAATCTTGTTAAGATTTATCTATTAATTCATTCTGGGTTCCTAATTAATTCACTTTAGTTTGGGGGAGTATTTTATATTGAAATTCATTGATTTCTGTGCATCCTATCAATTCTCTCCATTTACTTTCTTTTGCTTTATTTTGTTATTTCTATTTGTTTATTAAATTTACAAAGTTCAACAATGTAAAGTACTTTTACATAATTTTTATTTAATGGAGATAGAACATAAAGCTGTGAACATTTATTTTATAGACTGAATATTTTCATCTTCCCCAAATACATATACTCAATGTACTATATTTAGAGATAGGCCGTGTGAGGAGATAATGTTTAAATGACATTAGAAGGGTAGGTCTGGAACTATAAGACAAGGAAGAGACACCAGACTTCCTTCTTGGCCATGTGAGGACACAAGGTGGCCATCGGCAAGCCAGCGACAAAGCCTTCACCAGAAACCAAATTGGCCAGCACCTTGATCTTGGACTTAACCAGCCTCTAGAACTGAGCAATAAATTTTTATATTTTAAGCCACCTAGTCTGTGGTATTTTGTTATGGCAGCCCAAACTGGATAATACAACTCTTCTAAATAAGCTTTCAGCTGTCTCCTTAGATTTTTATAAGAATTGTTCTTAACTTCATTCATCAGCAAATAATTCATAATATCTGTACTATATTCCTCTTTAATATGAGAGTTATTTAGAATAGTGGTTTTAACATTTGCAGGTGGCTAAAATTATTTTTGTTAATGTAGAATTCCTTTATTTAATTTAAACATTATTTCTATTAAAGTATAATATATATATATACAAAGTATAATATATATATATAAAGTATAATATATATAATATATAATATATATATAAAGTATAATATATATAATATATATAATATATATAAAGTATAATATATATATTATATATAATATATATATTAAAGTATAATATATATATTATATATATATTATATATATTACATATATATATTATATATATATAATATATATACACACATATATACATAAAAGAGAAGAAATCATTGGGCATGACTTTAGAAATCTACCACAAAGTAAACATGCTGGTGTAAGCATGACTCATGTCAAAACAGTGTCATGAGCATCCTAGAAGAAACTAGCCAGCCATTCCAAAGCACTCCTCCTCCCTCCCTCAAAGAATAATCACTGTTCTGACTTCCAACACCGTAAACTAGTTGCATCTTTTTGAATATTATATAAATTGAATCACATGATATATATTTTGTGTATCTGGCTTCTTTTGATTGCTATTAGTTATTGTCTATAATTTTCATTGCTTTATAGCATCCTTTGCATGAATACAACAAAATATATTTATTCTGACGTTGATGAAGCATTTCTATTGTCTCATTTTTTGGAACTGTTTCAAATAATGCTGCCATGAATACTTTTGTACATGTGTTTACATGCAAGTGTGTATGAATTTCATTTGGCTACATATGTGGAAATGAGATAGTTGGGTCAACTTTCATAGGAAAAGCTAAAATGTTTTCCAAGTGGTAGTGCCACTTTGCACTCAACAAAGGATGAGATATCCCATCGTTCTTTATTCTCCCAATCACTTTTTATCTATATTCTTTTTAATTTTCATAATTCTGGAGGGTGTGTAATGATGTCTTGTGGTGGTTTTAGTTTGCATTTTCCAGAGGACTTAGTGAATTTGGACATTCTTTCAAATGTTTGTGGACTATTTGACTATCCTCTTTTGTAAAATTTTTTTTTCAATTTGTCGAAATTTGTCAATTTGATTAACTACATTATTTGTCAATTTGGGTTAGCTACATTATTGCAATTTGTAGGAGTGTGTGTGTGTGTGTGTGTGTGCACACGCACGCATGTGTTGTAGATCACAGGTCCTTTTGTTTGCTGTTATAGCTTTGCAAATAGAATATAATATTTGTTTGCTGTTATATTCTTTGTCCCACTCTGTGACATCGTTTTAACTCCCTTAATCATGTCTTGTGATGATGAGAAGGTCTTGACCTTATTGTATTTCATTTCATCAATATTTTCTTTATGGTTTCTACTTATGTGTACTGTTTAAGAGAACTTCATCCACTTCAAGGACATCAAGACATTTTTTCTATTTGTATCTCTAGCTGTTTTATTGTTTTACCTTTAACATTTAGAAGGTGTGAGATCAACGTCAATTTTCGTTTTTCAAGTTGGATAGCCAATTGACTGAGCACCATTAATTGACAAGACCATGATTTCCTCACTCCTGGGTAGTACTACCTCTGTCATAAATAAAATATCCATAGATGTGTAAGTCTATTTCTAGACTCTCTATTTGTGTAAGTGATCTCTTTTTGTGTCTTTTCAACACTTCACACTTTTCTACTCTTAACATAATTTCCACATCTAATATCTTTTAGGATATCTTCTAGAACATCTTGCAGAATAAGTTTTCTTCATTTTATTTTCTTTCTTATCTCCTTACATTTCTCTATAGATTTTAGAAACAGCTTCTCAAATTCCAAAATTTGTTCAGTTTGGATTGCATTAAATCTAAAAATCTATTTATAGTGTAAACACAGCAGGTCTCTCCCTTTATTTAAGTTTTCATTAGTGTCTTTTAATTATTTTTGGTTTTATGTGTGGATAGTTTGCACACCTTTTGTTAGTTTTGTTCCCCCAAAATTGATTTTTATGCTATTGCTATTGTATGCTTTGAGAAAGGTAATTTACTGTTTGTTACCTGTATATGCAAGTATAAATTTTTTTAACGTTTTGACCATGCAACCATTGACTTTGCTATGCATATCATTATGATCCCAATGTTTGTGTCCCACTAAAATTCATATGTAGAAACTTAACCCCAAGGGGATAGTATTCAGAAGTGGGACCTTTGGGAGGTCATGAGGGTTGAGCCCTCATAAAGGGGATTCGTGCTCTTATAAAAGAGGCCTCAGAAAGCCCCCTTGCCCTTTCCACCTTGTGAGGATACAACATGAAGCTGGCAGCCTGTAACCTGGAAGAGGGCCCTCACCAGAACTTGACTATGCAGACACCCTCATCTTGCACTTTTGGCTTCCAAAATTATGAAAAATAAATTTCTCTTGTATATAAGCCATCCTGTCCATGATATTTTGTTATAGCAGCCTGAATAGACTAAGACACACATAGATATAAATATGTATATATTATGAATGTATTATCAGGTCATTTGTAAAAAAACAAATTTCCTTTCTTTTATATATATATATATATATATATATATATTTTTTTTTTTTTTTAATTACTGTACTGGCTATGACTTCAGAATAATGTTAAAGTGAAGAAACAATTAGAGGCATTTTTGTGTCATTCCAGACTTGGGGAAAATCTTTTGACATTTCATCATTAAATTTGATATTTACTGAGTATTTATGGAAAAACCTTAATGAGATTAAGGAAGTAATAATCTGTTCCTAGTTGGATAAGAAATTTTATCATGAATGGATATTGAATTTGTCATCATGTGAATTTAGTATATTGGAGTTTTGTTTGTTTTTTTTTTTTAATTCTGGTTGGTTTTTAATTCTTTATTTTGTAGATACCTGAAACAAAACCAACTTGTCCCATGATGTATCATCATTTTTATATATCACTGGCTTTGGTTTGCTATATTCTTCTCCTTCTTCCTCCTCTTCTTGTTCTTCTTCTTTTTCATCACCATCATTATACCATTTCAAATCTATATTTGTGAGTGTGATTGCTTCATAATATTCCTTTATTCTAATTTTCTTATCAAGTTTTAGCATAAAAAGATGTGAGCCTCATATAATGGAGTAGTATTATTTTTCTTTTTTCCTATTCTCTGGAAGAACTTATCTAAGATTGGTGTTATTTCTTACTTAATATTTGACATAATTCATCAGCATAGCCATCTGGAGCTGGGTCTGAAGTTTTTCTTTATAGAAACACTTTTTTTTACAGATTGAATCACTCTTACAATTTACAATTTTTTCTTGTGTCAAGGTTTAAAGAATTTGGTGGTTTATGACATCTTCTTGTCACTTTAATATCTATTCCACCTACAGTGATGTCACCTTTTCATTCCTGGCATTGATTATTAATGCCCTTTTTATGATCAGCATTGCAGGGTTTTATGAATTTCATTAGCCTTTCCAAAGAACCAGATTTCCAGTTACCTCATCTTTTTCTATGCAGGATTTTTTTTTTAAATTTTTTTTTCAACGTTTTTTATTTATTTTTGGGACAGAGAGAGACAGAGCATGAACGGGGAGGGGCAGAGAGAGAGGGAGACACAGACTCGGAAACAGGCTCCAGGCTCCGAGCCATCAGCCCAGAGCCTGACGCGGGGCTCGAACTCACGGACCGCGAGATCGTGACCTGGCTGAAGTCGGACGCTTAACCGACTGCGCCACCCAGGCGCCCCTATGCAGGATTTTTCTAAAGTTAATATCTGTAAATTCAGCAGTTTCTTCTTTCTACTTTTTGAAGCTTAATTTTCTGTTCTTGAGATACAAGCTTAGTTCATTGATTTTGAGTCTTTCTTTTTTTCTAAGGTATGAAGGCTATGTATCATACTCTAAAGCATGGTTTTAGCTGCATCCCAGAATTTCAGAAATATAATATTTCTATTTTCACATGGCACAACTATATTTTATTTCCATTATAATTTCCTTGGGGTGTCTGGCTGGCTCAGTCAGTAGAGCATGATTTTCTTGATCTCAGGGTCTTGAGTTCAAGCCCCATGTTGGGTGTAGAGCTTACTGAAAAGTAAGTTAATAAATAAATAAATAAATAAATAAATAAATACATAGTAAAAAAAATCCATTATGATTGCCTTTGGTTTTTTACAAGTATATTGCTTAATTTTCTAGCATGTGGAATTATCAAATTATCTTTTTATATTGATTTCTATTTTAATTTTACTGACATTTTTATTGATTTCCAGCTTAATTATACAGAGAATACAGAACATTCTCTGTATAATTTCAACACTTTTAAGTTTCAGACATGCTTTATGACCCAACATGTGGTCTATTTTACCAAATATTTTGTGTGTTCTTAAAAAGAATTCATATTATGCAATTATTAAATGCAATTAAGTCATATGTTAATATGTCGATTAACTCAATTTTGTTAATAATATTGTTCAAATCACATATATCCTGACTAAGTTTGTTCTCCGATTATTCTATCAGTTACTAAGAGAAATGTATTAAAAATCCTTTACTATGATTATGGTATTTTTATTCATATAATTTTTGTATCATATATTTAAAAATTATTATGATAGTTTCTCTTGAATAATTTAGAATTGTTTTAACTTTCCAGTGAATTAAATTTCTTTGTCAAAATTAAATAACCTTCTTTATATCCAGTAAAGTTTTTGTCTTAAATTCTACTTTGTCTCATAATAATCTAGTTTGTGTATTTTGTTAAACATTTTCCTTTCATCCATTTTGTATCCCTATAGCTAATGTATGTCTCTTGCAACCTGGGTACAGTTAAGTTTTGTTTTGATTCAGTCTGGAAACTGAATGCTTTTCAAGGTATTTAGCTCTTTCATATATAATGTAGACAGTAATGCAGTTGCATTTAAATTTACATTATTACTTTTATTTCCATTTCTCTGACCTGCTTTAAGTTGTTTTTTCTCTCATTTCTGACATTTCTGGACTGATTTCTTAAATTTCAATTTTAAGCATTATTCCATTTTTCCTCCTCTGTTAGCTTGGTAATGGTTAGTAATTACTACATAGTACTCTTTTTTTTAATTTATTTTTTATTTATTTTTTTAAGGTTTTATTTATTTTTGAGACAGAGAGAGACAGAGCATGAATGGGGGAGGGGCAGAGAGAGAGAGGGAGACACAGAATCGGAAGCAGGCTCCAGGCTCTGAGCCATCAGCCCAGAGCCTGACCCGGGGCTCGAGCTCGCGGACCGCGAGATCGTGACCTGAGCCAAAGTCGGACGCTTAACCGACTGAGCCACCCAGGCGCCCCAGTACTCTTTTTTTTTTTAATGTTATTTATTTGTTTTGTGAGAGAGAGCACAAGCAAGCAATGGAGGGGAGAGACAGAAGGAGAAAGAGAATCCCAAGTACGCTCTGTGCTGACGGACATGGGGTGCTATCTCATGAATCATGAGATCGTGACCTGAGCTGAAATCAAGAGTCAGATGCTTAACTGACTGAGCCACCCAGGTGCCCCTAGCAGGTACCCTAAAAATTATAGCATGTATCCATAACTTCTCAAATTCTCTTTTTCTTTCTTCCTTCCTTTTCTTTCTTTCTTTCTTTCTTTCTTTCTTTCTTTCTTTCTTTCTTTCTTTCTTTCTTTTCTTTCTTTCTTTCTTTCTCCCTTTTTCTTTCTTTCTTTCTTTCTTTCTTTCTTTCTTTCTTTCTTTCTTCTTCTTCTTCTTTTTTTTTTTTTAAGTAGGCTTCATGCCCAGCATGGAGCCCAGTGTGGGACTTGAACTCACAACCCTGATATCAAGACCTGAGCTGAGATCAATGATCAGATGCTTAACTGACTGAGCCACACAGGCACCCCCATAACTTCTAAAATTCTAATATAAATTAATACTTTTACTACTTCCCTGTCAATACAAGCACTTTCAAACTTTTCTGCCATTTGATATTTCCCCATATTGTATGCTGTACTTTTCATGAATTTGTATTTTCTCTGTCCCTTAAACTCAATATATTAATATTGTTATTATTGCTTTATACATTCAATATTCCTTTGGATAGCTCACATTGTGACCCTTTCCATTACTCTTCATGCCTTCATGCATATCCAAACTGACATCAGGACCACTTCTCTTCCACCTGAAGAATAGCTTCTACTCCATGTGTGTCTGCTGTTGTTGAATTCTTTCAGTTTGTTTTGTCCAAAAGTGTCTTCCTTCTGTGTTTATTTTTCCACTGATATTTCTATTAATAATGCAATTCTAAATTGGCAATTATTTGCTTTCATTACTTTAAAGATGTCATTCTGTTGTCTTCTGGCTTCCATTGTTTATATTAAAAAACCTATCTTTCTCCAGGTACCACTACTGCATTATTTCAGATGTCCATTTAGGTGTCCTCTTCCTTCAACACCAACTTAATCTTTGTACTATGTTCCTTTGATAAAATTCTTAAGTGTTGGGTCTGTTTTCCTGACTGAACTGTGTCGGTCTGATATAGTGCAGTTACTTTAAAGTGTATATCTGACTACTCTAACATCTGTTGGTTCTCTTGTTTTAGTGATATACTGTGTTGTTCCCTGTATACCCAGTTGTTTTGACTTGAGTGTTGAATACTGAATATGAAAAATTGTGGAGAAAGTTTGACAGTCTGCATCCTGCATCCAGCTGTGAGATTTACAACCTTTTTCTCTAAAGGGCACAGAGTAGGGGCACCTGGGTGGCTCAGTTGGTTGGGCGTCCAACTTCGGCTCACGTGATAATCTCGAAGTGAGTTCGAGCCCTGTACATCGGGTTCTGTGCTGACAGCTCAGAGCCTGGAGCCTGCTTCAGATTTTGTGTCCTTCTCTCGTTCTGCCCCTCCCTTGCTCATGCTCTCTCTTTCTCTCTCTTTCAAGAATCAATAAAGATTAAATTTTTTTTAATTAGAAAAAATAAAAATAATAAAGGGAAGAGAATAAATATTATTGGCTTTGCAGGTCATAAGGTCTCTGTTGCAACAATTCAACTTTACCATTGTGGTTTAAAAGCAGCCATAGATAATATGTAAATAAATGAATGGGCCTGGATGTGTTCCAATAAATCTTTGCTTAAAAAATAAGCAGTGGGATGGATTTGACTTAAGGGCTATAGTTTTCTGACCTCTGTTCCAGAGAGGTTTTATCACCCAGATAAATGAATAAGCCAGTATGATGGTACTTTATTCCAATCAGGAATTGAGATAATTCAAGACTAGGCTTCTGTTCTTGCAAAGGCTGGCCTGTATCTAGTTCATCCAAATACTTACAGCCTAGAATGCAATATCTCAAACTTGACAGTATTTGGGGCTAGATAATGTTTTTTTGTAGGAGGGCTATCCTGTGTGTTGTGGAATGTTTGGCAGCATCCCTGACCTCTAACCCCCAGGTGCAATTAGCATGCCCCCATCCAAGGCGTGACAACTAAAAATGTCCACAGGTTGCCAAAATTGTCTGCAACTGGGAACCACTGGCCTAGATTACAGCACTCCAGGGTTACCTGAAGGTCCCTTTGCTGGTCGGACCTGACCCCATTTTTTGTTCTCCTGATGCCACTAGTGCCATGTGCTTTGAAGCCTCTGCTCTGCTTTTCAACTTTCAGCTACCTCTTGAAGAACAACATGGCAACTCTAGTGTTTGGCACCCCCAAATGTTGGCCCCACCTCTCTGGATTTCCTTCTTCTTCTGGTCTTGGCACACTAGTCCCTTCTTCCCCAAGTGTAGCTTTTCAACAGCTTCTATTTCAGGTTATTTTTCCAAGTTTAGCAGTCTCTATTACTATAAGTAGAACTACCAATATATGGGACTGTTAATGGACATTTTTCCCAAAGAAATACAGTCACAAATATAGAGGGATATCATAATGTCACTGACGCTATTTAATTATATCTTTCACTAGATCTAATTGGCAGTGATAAAAATTGATAGTAGATTTTTCAATAAATTTTCAGTTGATTCCAGTTGTACTAAACATTAATTGCACTTATTACAGAACTTTTCCGTGTGCATTAATCAGCTAATTCTAAAGTCATTATCAAATTTAAAATTAAATCATTCAATTTCCATGGGAAAAAGAACGAACTGTTATGTTTCTAAATTGACTTTGAAAAACCTATAGTACGATTGAATGTTGATATAATTTATTTGTTAATCGTAATTTAGTACTAAAATAAAAAATACAGATCATTTGAGGATACTAGTTTTTAAGTGAGCAAAAACGATTTAAGTAAAAATTATGAAGAAAAATTAGCTTTAGTCTTTTTCTCGGGTAGAGCTAATGGGTTTGTTGAAGAGTTTTTAATTACATTACTATGAGAGAGTCGTGCGTTCTAGTTCTTTTATTAACAACCTGTATGACTGTGGCCTGTTCATTTAGCCTTTCTGGGACCCGTTTTTATCTCCTACAAAATAAATGTTAGCAAATATTTTTCAAACGTTTACTTCCTGCATTTTCTATATATTTTACATTTATTAACTAGAGTAATTCACATAACTGGTACTATTATTATACCCACTCCCCAGATGAAGAAATAGCTTTCTATATCTGTTATAAATATAATGCTTACATTTTATATAATATGGTTGAAGATTAGAATTGGAGTTTTGGCATGAATCATTCTATTTAATTCACATAGCTACTATCAAATAGCGTCACTTGTATGTAATTTTGTGAAATCTCATAATATATGTTAAAAATTACATTGTGAAATATCTTAGTTAGTCATATTTCAGATATCATCATCCTCGAATGTTTGTGCCCAAATACCCAAATCTGTTTTAAGCAAACTACTAACATTCTCTTACTGCTTTTAAGGAAAGATTCAGCCAATCTATGTCAAGGTAGTTCTTACATACCCTTTACCAGACTTGCTTTCTTCAGAGACTTAGACTTAGTTGACCATTTCCTGGAGCTCCAACTAACTGTAAAAGAAGAAAAATTACTTTAAATACTTTACCTTATAGGGGTTGACTAGGCAATTGCCGAGAATCAGATTGAGAAATTATAGAACATTATTTTTAAAAAGTCAATTTGTTCACCAAAAATTGTTATAACATAAATCATAAAAAATTATGTTATGTGTTTTAAATGGCATATATACATGGTACAAAATTAAAAAGATATCCAGGGAAGAGTAAGTTTACACCCTATTTCTTTCTTTAGATATTGAGTTTCTTTCTCCATTGGGTCCACCGCTGGATATTAGGCAAGCATTTGAGAAGAACTATCACAAACTAATTTTAAAGAAGTATTTTTCCTATAAGAATCTTACAAGATCTTACATAGAGTACATTGCAGTTTTTAAAGGTTAACACATTTGCGGGGCGCCTGGGTGACTCAGTCGGTTAAGCCGCCGACTTCAGCTCAGGTCATGATCTCGCGGTCCGTGAGTTCCAGACCCGCGTTGGGCTCTGTGCTGACAGCTCAGAGCCTGGAGCCTGTTTCAGATTCTGTGTCTCCCTCTCTCTGACCCTCCCCTGTTCATGCTCTGTCTCTCTGTCTCAAAAATAAATAAAACGTTAAAAAAAATTTAAAGTTTAACACATTTATTCTTTTATTCGGTAATCATTTGCTAATGCCTAATAGTTTCAAGGTGACATTTAGACCAGTGATTTTCAATTTGATATACATTAGACTCAACAGGAAGCTTTTTAAAAATACTCTGGTACCGGGGCGCCTGGGTGGCGCAGTCGGTTAAGCGTCCGACTTCAGCCAGGCCACGATCTCACGGTCTGTGAGTTCGAGCCCCGCGTCAGGCTCTGGGCTGATGGCTCGGAGCCTGGAGCCTGTTTCCGATTCTGTGTCTCCCTCTCTCTCTGCCCCTCCCCCGTTCATGCTCTGTCTCTCTCTGTCCCAAAAATAAATAAAAAACGTTGGAAAAAAAAAATTTAAGAAAAAAAATACTCTGGTACCTAGTCAAACCAACTAAGTCAAAAGCTTGGAGGTGAGCTGTCCAGGCATCAGATTATTTTCTCTTTTTTAAAACTACCTAGTGGATTCTAACATGCACTGGATTTAATACCGTACTCCACACTGTGGGATATACAAAGATAGGTTTGGCACCAGCTCTTTTCTCAAGTTGCTAATAATCAAATGGGTGAAATACCCATGGCGTATTGTAAATGCTTAAAAACTGGCTATCTGAACAAAAAGCCTTAATTTGTAGCATTTCCTGATTTTCATGGTGAAAATACTTTCATCATGTCAATTTGAAGCTAACGATGTGACTCTTGAATGCAGGGTTGGAAAGAGGTGTGAGATAGCACTCCATTATATAGTATTTCTACCACACAGATAAAATAGATATAAAAACCTCAAGATCATAGGTGATAATGAAATGTAGAAAAATAATTGGGAAGTGTTGAGCTTTGATTATTTGCTGCCCATATTTCAATGTAATTTATTTAATTGTAAGTTTATATAATTTAATTTTTAATAATGACTGTGTTTAACAACCAGCTCACAAAATCCTTCAAAGTATAAAAATCTGTTCTTATGAGCCTATACAGGCTACTATCTCCAATACATAACAATATGCTAATGACAATAGAATACAGGGGGGGAGAAAAAGCACAGTAGAAGCTTATTTTCTTCTTTTCTCCTGGAAACCACTTAGTGAAGGTGGTAGAGTGCATATTATTCCCTTTGAAGTGACAAGAATATCAAGATTGACAGAAATCCTAATTTGTCCCCTCCTAATAAGCCATAGAGCCGAACCAGAACACTAGCATATGACCCCCAATCAACATGCCTTTCTAGAATCGTCCTAGAAACAAGGAAAATTAATTTGCTCACTATTTTCACAGGAAGATTTAATTATTAATGTATCTATATTTAAAATTTGTCTGAGTTAATCCTTACTGATCACTGAGTTGATTTCCTTTTAATGATGAAGTGTAGAGTAACACTTTACACAGAATCTCTGTACCATCAACTCATAAATATTCAGTAAGCACTTACCATGTGTTCTACTAGAGATGTGAAGATGGCAAAAGGGATGTAAGTTTTGGTCCCTGCGCTCAAGAAACGTTCAGTCTTGACCCTCAGAATAGCAAAAACATAAAGCAAATCAATTCAGTGCTTTAAAATAAAAGCTACTAAAAAAAAAATTTAAAAAAAAAAAAATAAATAAAATAAAATAAAATAAAAGCTACTGACCTTGAATATGAAGAAGAATTCTAGTAAGCCAGAGTAGGCTCTAGAGGTTATGTTTAATGGAGAAGAGAAGACTTGAAATGGGACCTTCTAAAATGGGTAATTACCTCTCCAGAAAAGAGAGAGAAAGCATCTCAGACAGCACGTGACTTTTTAATTTCTCCGCTTCTCACACCTGTTTGTTTGGGGATTACATTTGGGCCTAACCCTATTCACTACACCTTTCCAGTCACATAGTGTTTGTGTCTGTGTAGGTATTTCTGAACAATGACAAAGTGGTAGTCCAGACAAACTCCTTAACAGTTGTGTGGGTATTAGCTAGAATTTTCCCCACTTGCCTTCACCTTTGCTGTCACCCATTGCTAATGCTGGGAAATATTTCTTTCTTCCTTATCGAGAGAACACTTTCATTTTCCAATAAAGACCTCGTAAGTGTGAACAGTGAGTCAAGTCCTTATGTTCTATTACCTAAGTTTTTAACCCTCTCTCTGGTTTCAGGAAGACATATAATACTTTTTTTATTTTTATTTTTTAATGTTTATTTATTTTTGACAGAGAGAGAGAGACAGAGCATGAACAGGGGAGGGGCAGAGAGAGAGGGAGACACAGAATCCCAAGCATGCTCCAGGCTCTGGGCTGTCAGCACAAAGCCGGACGCGGGGCTCGAACTCACAGACCGCGAGATCATGACCTGAGCTGAAGTCAGATGCTCAACTGACTGAGCCACCCAGGCGCCCCAGGAAGACATATAATAGTGAGGTAAAGACGGCAACGGGTTTAAAATCAAGCAAAACAGCATAGCTCTTGGGTACATTGGATTCCTATAGAGCCAGCTATGATGTAGCCAGAATAATGAACTAAAGAATCAAATTCCCAATGCATATTTTGAAGTAGAGAAAGAATGCAATTTAACAGAATTTATTTTATCACTCTTTTAGGTTCACAGCAAAATCGAACAGAATGTACAGAGAGTTGCTACATATCCCGTGCCCCCACACAAGCACATTTTCCCTCCTTATCCATATCCCCTACCAGAGTCATACATTTGCTACTGTTGATGAACCTACACCGACTTACTATTATTGCCCAAAGTCTACATTTTACATTAGGATTTATTGTATTATGGCGTGTATCCATCATTATGGTATCTTACAGAATAGCTTCACTGCCCTAAAAACTCTGTGCTCTGCCTATTCATCCCTCTCCCCCTCCCTTTAACCCCTAACAACCATCAACCATTTTACTGTCTTCATACTTTTGCATTTTCCAAAATGTCATATAGCTGGAATCATATACAGTATGTAGCCTTTTTGGATTGATTTCTTTCACTTAGTAATACATATTTAAAATTCCTCCATGTCTTTTCATGGTTTATTTCTTTTTGGCACTGAATAATATTCCGTTGTCTGTGTGTACTACACTTTATTTAACCTTTCACCAACTCAAGGACAACTTGGTTGAGTCCAAGCTTGGCAATTATGAATAAAGCTTTTATCGATGCCTATGTGAAAATTTTTGCATGGTCAAGTTTTCAATTCATTTGGGTAAATATCAAGCAACATGATTGCTGCATCGTATAGTAAGAGTATGTTTAGCTTCCTGAGAAATCACCAAACTGTCTTCCAAAGTGGCTATACCATTTTGCGTGCCCACAAGCAATGAATGAGAGTTCCATATACTTGTCAGCATTATAAGAGTTCTGGATTGTGGCTATTCTATTAGGTGTGCAGTGGTATCTCAGTGTTGCTTTAATTTGTATTTTCCTAATGATATATGATATTGTGTGTCTTTTCATATGTTTTTTGCCATCTGTATATCTTTTTTGGTGAGATGGCTGTTCAAGTCTCAGCCATTTTTAATTGAGTTATTTGTTTTCTTCTTGTCAAGTTAGAGTCTTCTATATATTTTGGATAATAGTCCTTTATCATGTGTGTCTTTCGTAAATATTTTCTCCCAGTCTGTGGCTTATCTTCTCTTTTTACAGTGTCTTTCATAGAGCAGGAGTTTCTGATTTTAATGAAGTCCAGCTTACTGACCATTTATTTCATAAGTTGTGCCTTTGGTGGTCTACCTAAAAAGTCACTGCTATACCGAAGGTCATCCAGATTTTCTCCTATCTTCCAGGAGTTTTATAATTTTGCACTTTGCCTTTAGGTCTATGATCTATTTTGAGTTAATTTTTTATAAAGGCTGTGAGGTCTGTCTAGATTCTTCTTCCTCTTCTCCTTCTTTTTCTCCTTCTTTTTCTTCCTCTTCTCCTTCTTTTTCTCCTTCTTTTTCTTCTTCTTGATGTGGATATCTATTTCAGCACCATTTTTGAAGGACTATCTTTGTTCCATTGTATTGCCTTTGCTACTTTGTCAAACAGCAGTTGACATTTATGTGGGTCTATATCTGGGCCCTCTATTCTCCTTCAATCTGTTTTTTTATTCTTTCCTCAATACCATACTTACTTGATTATCATAGCTTTATACTAAGTCTAAAATCAAGTAGGGTCTGTCCTCTGACCTCGTTCTCCTCCCTCAATAACTATGTCAATTGTTCTGAGTCTTTTGCCTTTCCATATACACTTTAGAATCAGTTTGTTGATATCCACAAAGTACCTTGCTGAAATTTCGATGGAGATTGCATTGAATCTATAGATCAATTTAGGAAGAACAGACATCTTGACAATATATCTTCATTTCCATGAATGTGGAATATCTCTCCAGATATTTAGTTTGTATTTGAGTTTTTTTTCAATCAGAGTTTTGCAGTTTTTCTCATGTGGATCTTGTACATATTGTGTTAGATTTATACCCAAATGTTTTATTTGGGGGTTTGCTAAGGTCAATGGCATTATGTTTTTAATTTCAAGTTCCACTTGTTCAGTGCTGGTGTATGGGAAAGTGATCGACTTCTGAACATTAATCTCATGTCCTGAAATTTTGTTTATACTCACTTATTTCCAGGAGATATTTTTGTTTTTGTTTTTGCTTGATTTTTGTCAATTCTTTTGGATTTTCTACATAGGCAATCATGTTCTCTGCGGACAAAGATGGTTTTATTTTTTTCTTTTATAATCCATACACCTTTTATTTCTTTTCTTTTGGAATCTTATTGCATTACCTCAGACTTCCAGTATGATGTTTAAAAGGAATGGTAAAAGGGGAAATCCTTGCTTTGTTCCTAATCTCAATAGACAATCTTGTAGTTTTGCATAATTAAGATGTTAGCTGTAGGGTTTTTGTAGATTTTCTTTACCAAGTTGAGAAAGTTCTCTATCCTTAGTTTGCTGAAAGGTTTTTATCATGAAAGCATGTCGGATTTAATAATGCATGCTAATAATAAAAAACTATCACTCATGGGCCAAATGAGTATCCTATGTTCCTGTTGCTTTAATGAGATTAAACAAGAAACTATTACACAAGAGAAATACTTAAAATGCTTTTTGCACTTTCTCTCCTCCTCAACTCCTTTTTATAACTCACTTAAACTTTAACCCCTTAATCTGTCCATATTTGGCCTAAGAACTTTTTGTTTCAACCCTTTGAGTCATTCATCACAGAAACATTAATTTAGTTTATCCAAATATCAACTTGACTATTTTAAAAAAGTGCTGAACTCTGTTCCAACACACCCAGACATGTATGCATTCATGGACACATGCACATAATGCATGCAGGTTGCAGTATTAGGTGTTTCCCGGGGAGAGTGGCTGCTATGGTAGCTAGATTGTTGGATTCTGAATAAAACTGACCTTTTTCATGTCTGTGTTTAGGCAGTTAACTTAGCAGTTAAGAGCTCTAAAACTGGAGTCACATAGACTTGAGCTTGAAGCCTAATTCCGCCACTTACCAACCGTATAATCTTGGGTTAGCTACTTAACTTCTTTTTTTTTTTTTTTTTTTAATTTTTTTTCAACGTTTTTTATTTATTTTTGGGACAGAGAGAGACAGAGCATGAACGGGGGAGGGGCAGAGAGAGAGGGAGACACAGAATCGGAAACAGGCTCCAGGCTCCGAGCCGTCGGCCCAGAGCCTGACGCGGGGCTCGAACTCACGGACCGCGAGATCGTGACCTGGCTGAAGTCGGACGCTTAACCGACTGCGCCACCCAGGCGCCCCACTACTTAACTTCTTTAAATCTCAGTTTCCTTATATTTAGAATAAGAATAATAATGGTAGTTTCTACCTCATAGTGGAATTTTTAGGTAATTCATGTAAAATGTTTATCACAGTGGCCAGAACAAAATAAAAAAGTATATATGTATGCATAACTATTTTTCATATATAATAGTCAACAGTCAAAAATAATACATATAACAGAAACAACACGGTTTGTCAATAAGACAAGAAAGCCAATCAATGGTAAATCCAGAAATTGGAGATATGAGATATACGCTTTAAAATAACTATACTATATCAATCATCGTTTAATCAAGAACACAGAAATCACGTAGAGATTTTATCATAAAGATTTTAATATAAACATTTATTTAAACAGGAATTGGAGGAATGAGAGAGTAAAAAGGGATCTCTGAAATAACACAGAAATAGTGCCTGGAGAAGGAGCCAATTTATCAATATAAACAATGGAAGCTAGAAGACAACAGAATCGTATTTTCAAAGTAATGACAGAAAGTAATTTCAACTTAGAATTCTATTATCAGGGAAAACTTCTTTCAAAAAATGAAGGCAAAATGAAGATATTTTCAGATAAACAAAAACTGATAGAAGAATTCATCAGCAGCAGACACGCATGGAGGCAAAACAGGAAAGCTTCTTCAGGCAGAAGAAAATGGTCTTGGACGGCAGCTTGAATATGCAAGAGGAACTGAAAAGCACTGGGAAGGGTCATGATGTGGCTATCCAAATGAATATTGCATGTATAAAGAAATATTATCAATAATAATATATTGAGAAGTTGACATCACATAGAAAAAATATTTATGAAAGCAGTAGGATATAATATGGGAAGGGGGCAAATGGTCCAAATTTTCTAATGCATACACTGGCTACTAATTTATCTGTCATGCTTCCTTCCTGTTCTTCTCACAGGTGTCCCTTCCCAATAAACCTTTTCAGTGTCTGCTTTCCAGAGAAACCGACCTGTGATGAGTATCTTCAACTACAGAAACTAATGCAAATTTTATTTTTCTAACTGTACCTTTGATAACACTGTATGAGTGTTCTGATTGGGCCACATTCTCACAAACACTTCGTATCATCAGTCTTCTTAATTTTGGTCACTTCTGTAATTATGTAGTGGTGTATCATTAAGGTTTTGCTATGCATTCTCTGTTAATGGCATCCCAACATTTTTTCATTTGTTTTTGCAAAGTTATTAGAAATGTCTGTCATATTTCTTTTCCTTTTTTTTGTTACTTAGTGATTTCGGTTATAATTTCATATTCCTTAGAGTGTTATCTGCAGGAATTATTGGCATCCCATTGGAAAGTAATTGCTTTTACATTTGCTATGGGCCCCCTACCCACCCTGGATCATTGTAAACTAATAGTTAAGAGACTTAAGTTTAGAGACATTGAGACCAAGCAGGACATTTAGAGTCTATACACAGATAGACAGGAGTATGTCTGTAATTAGAATTTCTCAATATAGATTTTTCTTTTCTCTTTTCCTTTCTTTTTCTTTCTTTTCCTTTCTCTCCTCCCCTCCCCTCCCCTCTCCTCTCCTCTCCTCTCCTTTCTTTTCTCCTCCCCTCTCCTCTCCTTTCCTTTCCTTCTCCTCTTCTAAAACCTGAAGCCAGACCAGGCAAAATCTCCACAGTCTTCCTCCAAAAGCAATTTTATTTTCCTAAATTAAACCCATTGAGTGTGTCATCCCTTAGAAAATCTAGTTTTACAAACCAGTATCCAACCCAGTCCTTCACCCTGATTGGCCCACCGACCTTGTCTCCTTTCTACCCAGAGTTGTGGCCATTACAACAGATTTTAGCCTCCAGAGATTTGGAGATCATCTCCAGGGGAAATTTCCGTTCTGGGTCTCATTAAATTCCATCAATTCTGCTTTCTCATCACATCTGGTCTGTGACCAGTAGTGTGCTGGTAAATGTTTAACAAGCAGCTCTCCAGGAAAAAAGTAGGAAAAACAAAGTCCCTAATATGTAGTGTTTGCCAATTTCCACAGTAGAAATCATCTTACCAAGGCCAAACTACTAATGTGACTCCACGGAAGAAATAAAGAGCAACACAACAATTGACAGCATTTCCACTGTGCGGGTTCAATAGGTATGAATAACTTAAAGAGCATGAGTGGTAGTACCATTAACAAAATAATTTGGAAATTATGAGCTTTGGTATTTATTACCTTAGTTTTTAAATGCAACTTGTTTAGTTGTAAGTTTATATAGTTTTATTTTTAATAATGGCAGAGTTTAACAAGTGACTTGCAAAGTTTCTAATAATTTAAAAAATAGCTTTTTGTGAACCAACACAAGCCACCACCATCACACCACTGACTATGGGGAATTCATATTTGTTTTCCTATTGTATTTATTTATTTTCTTGGCTTTTTGATGAGTCATCTACTACTGAGATTTTTTTCTGAGTGTCTAATGTGTCATACTGCCTGAGATGGAAATCTCTTTCGAGCACTCTAATATATTGTGATTTAATCCTCAAAACAACCCCAGAAGCTTTTTTTATTATTATTACTCCCATTTTATGGATAAGGAAATTAAGTCATAGGGAGATTAAGCATCCTATAATCTCTTAGAAAACAAGTAATAGAGCCAAGATTGGGACCAGTCAGAATTCATATCCCCTCTTGTTAAGTATATGTTCACTGTCTTTCATCTCAAATAAGCAACTAAGATAAGGATATTTGTTAAATTTTTCAGGTTTCAAGGGCGAAAAAAACCCAAAAAACAACCATTCATACTTTTACTTCTTGCTCAAGAAAATTCAAGGGATGAGCATTAAGCCATAAAAGAGACTCGTGGAAAATCCAACAACAGTGTGTCAACTGGCTGAGTTCATTCCACACCTCAGTCACCAAGTGTCACCTGAATCTAATCATGAGGAATCTGACATGCCCCAACTGAGGGACATTCCACGAAACAACTGCCCTGTTCTCTTCAAAACTGTCAATTCATAGAATATAAAGAAAAATCCAGAAGTGATTCCGGAGTACAGGAAACTAAAAAGCAGTGGCAGTGAAATGTAATGCAAAATTCTGGGTTCTCTCTTGCTATGAAAGACATTTTAGGACAATTGGTGAAATCTGAATATGGTCTTGTAGATTAAATAATATTATCGCATCAATATTTGTTTCCAGATTTTTATAATTATATTATGGTTCTGTAAGAGAATGCCTTCTTTCTAGGAAATAGACACTAATGTATTTAGGGGTAGGAGCGCCTGGGTGGCTCAGTAGATTAAGCTCTGACTCTTAATTTCAGTTCAGGTCATGATCTCATGGTTCTTGAGTTTGAGCCCCACATTGGGCTCTGTGTCGACAGTGCGAAGTCGGCTTGGGATCCTCTCTCCTCTCTCTCTCTCTCTCTCTCTCCTCTCTCTCTGCCTTTCCCCTGCTCATGCTCTCTCTCTCCCTCAAACTAAGTAAATAAAACTTAAAAAAACAAGATATTTAGGAGTAAAGGAGTATCATTATGCAACTTTTAAATATTCACAAAAAATAATTATAGATATGTAAATATAAAGACAAATACACATACATATATACTCTCACGCATATATACATCTCTCTGTAGAAGTACATGTAAGGGAATCTCATTAAAAAGGGTATCTTTCTACTACTCTTACAAATTTTCCGTAAGCTTAAAAGAATGTCAAAACAAAAGATTAAAGGCAAATGGTCAAGATAAACCCAGCAGAACTTTGTTTTGTCCTTCTCTCTGAATGTGACTCAGCTAACTTCCTTGGGTTTGTTCACGTATATATCTACTTTGGCTTCTCTCTGCCAGCCTCCTATTCTGTCTGGTCTTCCAATTCCATTCCATTTTCGAGAAGACTTTACATTGGCCGCTCAATAACCATGACCTTTGGTTACTGGCAAGTCTCTGGATGGGCTGCCCGTGGTTGGGTTCTGACACCCGCTTCTATTCCTTCACTGGCCTTTGTAGCAGAAGTTATGACAGAGCCATTCCCTTCCCAGGAACCATTGACAGGCAGATAAGAACGATCAACATTTCTAGTACGGAGAGAATAATTACAGAAATGCAAAAAGAAAAACAAATGCAAGATTTTCAGTGTTAGAAGTTCAGCCAGTGGTTGTATTGAATCAGAACATGTGACTCCATTCAGAGCCATAAACGACATGCCTGACTTTGCATAGTAAGTCAACATTAAACTCCAAAACTCTGCTGTGTGCAAAAAGGTCAGGTCACTTTTATTCTATTAACAAGGCCATTTCTACAAAAAATATGTGGCCTCCATGAAGATTCCAAAAATTTGCTTTTTGTTTGATGAGTTTCACTTCTTTTTGCTTTCTTGCTCCATGGTTATATTAAGGATACGAGTTCAAAGGTCGAGGACTCGATTTGGCTCAATTTTATTTATTGTTCAGTCAGTGTGGTTCTACATTTAAAAGAGCTAAAGGATGGTCCTTCCCTGTCTTTCCTTTTTTAACCATATCTGAAGATGCCCACAGCTTTTGTAACTTTTTCCAAAGACTTTCCCTAAAGGAAATGGGGAGATTTCATTTTATGTTATTTAGGTCATTTAATCAGAAAGCAAATCATCTGTCTTTGATCATGCCCTTGCCAGAAGATCCCTAACTCATTAGTGTGCTATTAATGAGGCTGGATTTTTAAGCAGGTGTTGTTAAGTGCAATCAGAGCAGCTTTATTAAGCCGCGAATTGTCTTGCCATGACAAAGGAAGTCAGATTGGTCCATGCTCAGTTAACCTTTGTCTATATGCATGACTTGGCTGATTAAACAGCAATTGATAATGACCTTCAGTCTGGCAAAGCCAGAAAAAGGTGATGTCTGATGTTGGCATTCATTTTATGTGATGTGAGTGACAGGCAGGCAGTCTGTCTAATTTAGAAATCTATAACACAATTTCAAAATTAACTAATATCACAGTGCAATGAGCAACTAATTTATATGTATTAAACTGATATTTTGATGTGTGTGTTATTTCAGAGCAAAGGCATTATTGCAGAGAGAGAGTGAACATCAAGTCAAAGTAGCTTTGACTAGCCGTCGTTAGTAGCTGGAACAACAAGACTGTGAAGATAAAGGACAGTTGTTTTTTGGAGATTATTAATTTATTTAACAAGCACACCAAGCTCCTAATATGTTGAAGACCCTACCCTGGTGAATTAAACACAGGCGCAGCTTCTCAGGAGCTCACAATGGGGTGATAGACAGGAACACCAATTTTATTACAATTTATTCAGTGCAGTAGCAGTTTATCATTAGCACGTGAGAAGAATACTGTCTGTCATTCTCAGGACATAAGCTGATTCCAAAATGTGGAGGGAGAAGCAGAGGGCTGTGGGAGAATTATAATTTATTGAGTGGCTATTATATGCTAGATACTTCATGCATGTTACTGCATGGAGTCCCCGTAACAATTTTTAGGTAAATATTTCATTTCACCGATGAGGAAACACAAGTTTATTCACAGTTTCAGTGTTTTGCCCAAGGCCAGTCAATGATAAGTATCACAACTAGGATTTGAAATTGAGCTCTGTTTGTCTCTAAAACTCATGGCATTCTTTGGAAACACAGTAATAGACAGAAATAGAAGTGAACAACAAATGATGTGCCTCTTGTGCTATGCATTTGAGTGTGTGTGTGTGTGTGTGTGTGTGTGTGTGTGTTCTAGTTTATTTGTTGCCCACCTTAGGGAACATAATGCATGGGTCACATTGTCTTGAAATCAATATGAACTGATACTTTCTGCCTCATGGTTATTATAAATTCCTCTGTATTTTTTTCATCTTCACAAACAGACAATGACTTTACCAATCACCCAGCAAACATCCTTTGCATTGAGAAGGATTTACAAAGCACACTGCTAAAATATAAGTAGTCTAGACATGGTTGTAATTTGAAGTTTTGCTAACACTCAAACTTCCCCATTTGAGGTTAAGAACATTTTATTTTGGAGTGTGTCAATAGACATGCCAAGAAAAAAAAAGTCTTTCCTGGCTCAAATAGGTTTGTTTAACAGTTAAGCAAAATTAGAGAGGTTTCTTTCTTCCTGCAGGACCTTTCAGAGCCTTTAATATGCTAATGAGTATTATGACTTTCCTAGGAGAGAATCTGGTATTCAGCATTTCCCAAGTTTTCTTGACCATGAGGCTTTTTGTTCTTTGAGCACCAATTAACACTCACAAGAATCAGTGCGTGCAGAACAGAGTGCTCTATAAAAAATTAGCACCCAAGTAACAGCATAGAGAAGAGAAACAAAGATGAAGGGATACTCACACGGGAAATAGGAAAGGCCAACAACGAGTTTACCTTTGAACAACAATGTTGCTAGAACCCGTTGTGAATATTTAAATGCTGGACAGATCTTGGGGCGCCTGGGTGGCTCAGTTGGTTAAGCATCCTGGTTCCTGATTTCGGCTCAGGTCACGATCTCACAGTTCATGATATTGAGCCCTGTGTCTGGCTCTGAGCTGACATTGCAGTGCCTGTCATTAGGATTCTCTTTCCCTCCCTCTGTCCCTGCCCTCCCCGCTCGTGCTCACTATCCCTCTCCCTCTATCCCCCTTCCCTCTCTCTCCTCAAAACAAATAAATAAACTTTAAATGCTGGACAAGTTGTAATGAAGAGCAAGAACCATCTGACATAAATATAGATGATATTCATCTATATTACATAAACATCAATAGAAACTATAAATATTGGTTGAGTGTCTCCAACTTCTACCTCTTTCCTGGATAACACTTGAATAAGTGTTGAACACTTGAAAACACTATGTTTTCAGATTATATAAAGGTCATCAAAGGATTAATGGGGACAGATGAAACATGGAACCTTGAAATAAACTATGTAGATTTACTCAGAGTTGACTAACATCCATAAAAGTACAAATTACTTGCAGCTTTATTAACTGTATTGCTCTGGGCCAACCATGGTTGTACTTCTAGAATCACATTTGAGAAGTCTATTTTAAAAACTACCAACTCAAGAACAAAATCTCTGATGTGCAGTCAGAGTCAACTGGCAATTATTCCCCACTAGGGTAATGTCTCTTTGGTCCTGTCCAGGGTCCTCCACTTTCTGTCTTTGCTCTACAACATTCTATTTCTGCCCCATGTTCGTCCCACGGGTCTCCTCCTGCTATCAATGCTAGGAAACCAGTGAACATCAAGTTCTAAAACCCTCCATCCGGAAGGGCAAAACCTTAAATTACACGTTATCTCTGACACTCCAAGTTCATTTGCTATATTGTAATTGTTATTGCCTTAGTTCCTCCTCCTCTTGTCCCATTCCTGCATTAATGCAAGTATCACAGTAACCGTGGGAGCTGACCAGCCATGCAATTCCCCCTTGAAGCTGCTGGAATGTTTCCAAGCATGCGCTATAATGGTATCATTGCTTGGAAATGCCTTCTGCTCACAGGGAAAGAAGGCTGCTTAGAAGACTGAGAATTGTTCATTTTGAAAAAGCACCAGGTTCACTTTGCCACTGCCTCACTACTATTTTTTTCCATTCATCCCTTCTCCAGACTTCCTCAGAAGACCACTTTAAAGAAGTTGTACCCACTTTAAAGAAGCTCTATTCCTTTCTATCTAATCTATCACATCTGCAGCAAGTAGATCCCCAAATAACAGGTGATAAATATTACAGCTGGCATTAATGGCAGTGGAGGCTACCTGTTTATTCCAATGACAGTCTCAGCTGACGTGACCATACAGGCTGGAGATTGGCAGATCGATGGTGATGATGCCTGGTCATTTGGCATATGATGAAACAGGCATGGGATGTGACCCAGATGACAATTTTTGTAGGAAAGAGCAGGACTTTTCCAAGTTTTCCTTCAAGGTCGTTCATTTCTTTTTTAGATAACAAACAGGTTTGAATAAGGATTATTGTACAGGTTGAGCAATTGCGGATTGTGACTTGAATAGGTGAAAATTATTTAGGGGAAGAGGATAAGAAATGCGCACTTGGCTGATGGATGTTTCAATTTTCCTGAAGAAAGAAATGCGTTTACCAGATCCTAATCATTTTGGTAAATTACATTTCAATGCTGAGTCACCTGCACAACAGGGAAGTGGTACGAGCCCTTTTGAAAGAGAAATCATACAGCTGCATTACCCAAATCTCTGGGTTCGAAATGGCTTGAGGGGAAACTGTGAAGGGAACTGACTGCATGCAGGGAAACACCCAGCTTTTGCAGTTTTCCTTTATTTTTATTTATTTATTTATTTATTTATTTATTTATTTTTAATGTTTCTTTATTTTTGAGAGAGAGCATGAGTGGGGGAGGGGCAGAGAGACAGGGGGACAGAGGATCCAAAGCAGGCTCTGTGCTGACAGCAGTGAGCCCAATGCAGGGCTCAAACTCAAGAACCATGAGATCATAACCTGAGCCGAAGTCTGTTGCTCAACCAACTGAGCCACCCAGGCACCCCAAAGTTGTCCGTTAAAGAGGAAAATAAATCCAAAGGTCTTAGAAAGAATCTCCAGGAATCCTTGCACTGGAAGACACACTGCTATCAATGATTGCCTTTATGCTTCACAAAAATTGTGTGTGATCATCAAATGGATGAGAAGGACATGAAATTCAAGGAGCCATCTTTGAGGCTCATTTAATTGAATTGAATAAAATGATGACTATTTTGCTGCTTGAGTCTACTTCTCCTCTTGATCAGTTGTACACTCACATTTCCGGGAGGAGCAGTGTGATATACTAGGATCATGGCTCTCAAAATGGGGTTCCCACACCAGCAGCATCAGCATCATGGGGGGAACATGTTAGAAAACAAATGCTGAGCCTCTAGCCCAGACCCGCTGAATCAGGAACTTGGTCGTGGGGCCCAGAGACCTGTGCTAGTACAGCCCTCCATGTCATTTGAATCCACACTACGGTTTAAGAACCTTCCTATTCAGAAGCTCTCTGGAATTTGGAGATCGCGATTCACCAAATCAACTGGGTGAACATAGACAAATCCTGTAACTTCTCTGAAGCTAATTTCTTATCTGCAAATTGGGGAGTGTGGGTTGCATGATTTCTGATTCTGAAATTCTGCATTATTACTTACACGTTAAAATGTAAATTCCACCATAACACATCAGTTAGGCTCTGAAGTCAGGAAGCCATGATTTCAAATTCCTGCTCTGCCCTACTATTTGTATACTCCTTCTTATGTGTAGCCTCTCAGAGCCTGAGCTTCCTCATCTGTCAACTCCAGGTAACAGTAGTGCTTAGGTCATAGATTTTTCAGAGTTAAATGAGATAATGCATGTGGAATGCTTAGTGTGGT
The DNA here is from genome assembly GCF_028018385.1 of Neofelis nebulosa. Taxonomy (NCBI): domain Eukaryota; kingdom Metazoa; phylum Chordata; class Mammalia; order Carnivora; family Felidae; genus Neofelis; species Neofelis nebulosa. Next base: position 81,046,201 of record NC_080783.1, on the reverse strand, counting down.
GGTTGGTGTAGAAGAGCTCAGTAAAGAGTGATTATTGTTATTTGGAAGTAGATCTCTAAAGAAAAAAAAAAGATGCTCAATTTTTAAGTTCATACAATTAGAAAAGGACTTCCATTTCAGTTCTATGCATGAAGATTGCAATTTTCAGAACAAGTGGGTATGTTTAGCTTTAGTTACTTGTGACTCACAGATCCAGGCTATTAGAAAATTCATTGGCACAAAGACTTCGTTTTTTTTGTGGGGGGAAAAAGGTGTGTTCTTTTCATGCTTTTGGTTAAGTTGCAATTATTTTAAAATATGAAGAGGGATTTGGTTAAATTTTGGTGGAACAATGAGATGCCTAATGTAATGATCGTGTGTGTGTGTGTGTGTGTGTGTGTTTCCTCAACATCTTTCTTTATTTTAATTTCGTTCAAAATAGGAAACAAAATTGTTTGCGCTGTATTTGCAAACAATCAACAAGGAAATCATGCATTAATTGTTCAGATGAATGCATGATGCTGCTCATATTTATCTGTGTTTATCACGGCACCAGACGGTCTGATTGGGAAAGTGCTTCATAGTAGAGGAGCTCAGGATGCAGAAGCTAATAGATGCCTCTTTAACGTGAGGGGTTCAGTATCAGACTGGCTTTGTTGACCCTGTTTCTACACACAATGAGTCTGTGCGGAGGCCTGTGTGCAGCAGCGCCTGGGCCTCTGTTTTAGTTCTTAATTTCTTTCACGGCATCAAAAGGCCTTTTCTATTCAAAAGCTTTTCTTTTTCTTTTACTCCTGAGCCTCTGCAATCGAGGCAGAGTTGCAATCTACCAGCAGCAGCCTTTGTTCTGGTCTTTCAGGAGGCCGGGAAACAGTGTGAGTCCTTCCTAATTAGGCCTGGGACCAATGAAACAGACCCTCTGAGCGCGGAGAGGCTGCAATCCCACAGCCCAAGTGGCAGAAAAGAGGGGAAAGGCCTCTTTAATTAAGGCCCAACAAAACTGGGTAAAAAAATGGTATTTTGCTCTCTACAAATGTCTTTTTTTCAATCCCTGTAAATGCTGGCACATGTACATGCTTTTAAATTGTGCCTTCACTTTTGCCAATGTACCGTCGCTCTGCTTTGGCTAAAGACCATAGATATTACTGGCCCATAAGAGTGTAGGACCCAGCAGCCTTGGGCTGTGTCTGTGTTTGCATTTCACAAGAGGTACAGGCTGTGCTAGAGGCAACGAGCTGATTAGCAGGAAGGAGACGGTCTTCACTTATAAAAGTGATGCCGAACAGCAACATCTATAGGTTTGGTGTTTACACAGGACGCTTGCAAATATCATCACACAAAAACCCTGCTGATGCCACATATGTATTAATTTGCTACTGTCTTTCTATGTCTGGCTTTCTTCTATGTCTTTCAACTTGAATGCGTTTATTTATTTATTTTTTTCTTCTGTGGCTTCTTTAGTGACATAATAAGGTTCAGGTCAAGCTGGTTTTGAATGTGGTGTCTACCTCTCAGCTATGTTCTCACTTTACCTGACCATGGGTATGGGAATGATTAGCTTTGTTCCTTTAGCTTCAAACTGAAAGTACTTTCCCCTGATTTCAAAAATTATAAATTTTCATCACAAAAATGAAATGTACTTAATGCAGATAATCATAAGAAATTTTTTTTAAAAAAATCATGCCCAGTTTTACCATTTAGAGATAACTACTAGTAACATCTTTTGGTCAGTCAGTCCAGTCCATCTAATATTCCCAAGCAAGTTCCCACAAATAGAATGTTTTATACACATTCTCTCTTCATCTGACAAAATGTGTAGATGAACATTTAAGTCAGTAAATATGAGGGCATCTTCATTTTTAATGGCTGTGTGTTAGCAATCTTTTGAAGAATAAAAAGGCCATTATTCAGTATCATTTTTGTGTTTGTATCCACTTAATATCCAGTTGGATTCCTTGAGTGCATCACAATATTAGACCATTTCAAATTTTTACTTCAATGAAGGCTTTTCTCTTTTGTAGATAATATCATCTAGACAGGAATATATACGATGAAATGGAATAATTGCATGGAATAATTACATGATGGGGGTCAGAAACACACTCAAACCTAAGCAATGTTTTTATTTTTAATTTTCCATTACACAGAATTATTTTTCCAGCAGGACAATTGTAAATAACTTACTTTTAGTTGGTGAATGACAATGCTCTCTCGAAAGCTGTCTTTGTAAAGATTTCAAAATTATTCGGTTTCTTTTAAAAGGAGACTGTGTCTATATAACATAAAACATTCAGTCAATTCACTATAAAGTTAGTCAAACATTGAAATGTCTGGCAGATATTCTGTTTGAGTTGCTCATGATCCGGACATCAAGTTGACACGGTGCGAGTAAATGGGAACAGAGAAAAGTAGGATAACTCCTTGAGCTCTGTTTGATTTGCTCTCCAGAATTTATCCTGAGATAGAGGTGCCTGGGTGGCTCAGTTGGTTAAGTGGCTGACTTCGGCTCAGGTCATTATCTTGTGTTTTGTGAGTTTGAGCCCCACGTTGGGCTCTGTGCTGACAGCTCAGAGCCTGGAGCCTACTTCAGATTCTGTATCTCCCTCTCTCTCTCTGCCTCTCCCCCCCTCACACTCTCTGTCTTTTTCAAAAATTAGTAAACATTAAAAAAAATTATCCTAAGATATGTATACCCAGACTTAAAAACAGGCTACTTAAGATCCATTGTCTCCACCCACAGTCACTACTTTGTGGCTTCAATGTCATTACCGATAGAGAAGGAAAATGTTCAAAGAAATGCTGTGAGGATCAAGCATGAGAATGTCAATAGCTAGTACTTCATGTTTTAATTACATTCAGAAAAGTTTCTTGGAGTACCTAATATGTTCCAGGATTTGAGAGAATCATAAAACCAGATTCATTTTTATAGCATATCTTAGTATACAGAAGACCTTCACATATATATCATTTTTAAACTATAACTATGAATCATTGCTGTGATTATCATCCCCCATTTTACAGTTGAGGAATTTGAAGTTCAGACCCAAAATAATCACTTGAAACCTGCAAAATTCATTAAATGTTAGAGTTAAAACTCAACCTCCAATCTTATCCCCTGGTTCAGTGTTTTCTCCTTTACACTGCCTTTTTGGTAGAGATCTTGGAACGACATAATGAATGTCTTCAACACTGGATTTACAGGTGGCTAGACATTTTCTCCATACGAGCATCTCGTGAATGAAGGTGTGATAGTTAAATGCAACACGAGCCAGCGGAGGTGTTTCTCTAAGTGAGGAAGCTGATGTAAGCAAATGCATGGTTCTTGGAGACCCAAGAGGTAACACTGCTGTGAAAGGAGAGTGTAGAGTCTTGGAAGGGTGAAATGGAGTTTGAGGTGAGGTTTACACCACAGAAAGATGTCATGCAGGCAGGTGGAAATGTGTTTGAGAGCTTGGGAGTGGTGCTTCAGTGGAGCCGTATACATGGCACCCGGTCCTCTGTAGCAGCACCTGGAGCTGTTGGCATGGGGGAGGTGGCCCTGAGGAAACCGCCATGGAGGAGAAATAGGACTTATTTGAGACATAAGTCCTGGAAGCAGTGTTCAGAGAAGGAGGGAAAGCCAGCTTCCACAGCACAATGGGGGCACACTGGGCAGATGGCTGCAGGAGGCTGAGGGAAGGCGTGTGGAAGGAAACCGCCCCCATGGGCCTGGCAAGTATGCAGTTCCGTACTCTCATGTGTGTTATTGATTTAGTTCTCTGAACCATCCTATGAAATTCGCTTGAGGAAAACAGGGCTGAGAAGATTTTGATAATTTGCCACAATCACATACCTCATAAGAGGTGAAAGTTTCCAGTTGAGGTCTGTGTGACTCAAACCATGCTCAACAGTGTTAAATCCATGTGCAGAAATTCATGAGAATAAGTAAAAACAGGGAAGGAAAGAATTTTGAGGCCATTGGTACTTTTGAGTGATAGTTGTCTTAGGAGAAAAGGAGATACAAGGGGGAAAAAAGTAGTAAAGAATAGGGACAATGAACATAGATGACTTATTCCTAAGAGGAATTCTAGGAAAGAGGCTGTGTGTCATTATCACCAAGAACAATTGACTGTCTTATAATTATTTAAAAACAATTCAGAAAAGTCTTGGAAATGGAGTCCATTGGAGGAGGGGATGATTTTGTAAGGTTCAGTCCAACATTCAATTTGATTTTTATATTAATTTAAAGAGTATTATTCTTTTAGCAGTAGTTTTTCTGTCTTAGTAAAAAATAAACTGAGGCACATTAAAATTTGCAAGGGTTTGTGAGCAAGCATAGAGTCCAACTGAGCCGCACCAAATCGGGAAGTGACTGGGAGCTCTCCACAGGAAGGAGTTTAAAGAAAAGGCTTTTTTTTTAAAGTTTATTTATTTCAAGAGAGTGAACATGAGTGGGGGAGGGGCAGGAGGAAAGAAGGAGAGAATCCAAAGAAGGCTCCACACTCTCAGCTCAAAGCCCAACATGGGACTCGATCTCACAAACTACAAGATCAGGACCTGAGCCTAAATCAAGAGTTCACCACCCAACTGACTGAGCCACTCAGGCACCCCTAAGGGAAAGGCTTTTAAAGAGAACATGTGGTGCAAAGATGGAAAATTATTGGACTGGTGGTGTAAGCAGGTGCCTTATCCAAGAAAGCCTAGTTAGCTGTTTGTTATTAGTTGTTCTTAAGTTTCGTTTCTTAATCTTCAGGCATTTACAGGACCTGACTGGCTAAGGTTCAGTTTGCTTATGTAAGCTGCCAAGGTGTTAGAGCCACCTCAGTCTCATGGCCTCCTTGTTTAATTACGCAACAATATTTAACAGTTCTTCTCTTCTTGATTTTCCTTTTTTATGGTGCAATGAGCAAATTCAATTCCTTTCCTTTAAGTCAGTTTAAGATTTTGCTTTATTCTCATTCGTGTTTCTAAATGCTCACATGAGTTTGAAATTCAGGAGCTGCCTGCAAGTCTGAGGTCCGTGTTGGTAAGGAAGGATTCTAAAAACAAATGAATGCACCTACCAGAGTCAGTCGCTGTGGTGTGCTTGCTGCATCAAGTGATGGGTTTTTTTGGCTGAGCATCAAGAACGAAAGATACCTCTCAGTGGGAGAGCAAGCTGTGGACATATCCATAATTGCTCCTTCTACAGTTTTCTTTGGCACATTTCTTCTCACCAGTAAGTCAACCCAGGGTCAAACCCTGGATTGGCAAGCAAGCACCTCAGCAAGGCTGATCCAAGACTGCTTACTGCTGGAGTCTGTGTACGTACAGTGGAGCCCAGAGGGCTGGGTTGAAGCCACCCTAAAATTCTTCCCTTGGAAGAGTCACATCACCGAAAGATGTGATGACAGAAACAAGTGAGGCCAGGGCCTTGAAGCCTATTCAGATTATGGAGCAGGATTCTAATGTGATTTTACAACAATGAAACCACCTCCCTGCTGTTGAGATTATGATGACGAAGCTTTGTCCTGTAGTATCAAAGATAAGGCTCCCAAGCCCTGGCAAGACAGAAAAAGTTGTCACGAGGAAGTTGCCAAGGAAAGCATGCTGGCGGGGCCCATGCTTGTGTGCACAAATGTATGTCAGCCTGTGGCAGGAGGTAAAGGGTCAAAATAAGTCATGGGCAAGGAAGGGTTGCTTGAGTAGAGGGACCATTTCTATGGCATGGGGTTTGAGGTGTGCAAGGATTAGTTAGACTTGCTTAAAGTAGAATACGTAACATTGTTTTTACCAGAGCTGATTTGGGTTAGTTAGTTAGTTAGTTAGTTACTTAGTTAGTTAGGGTTTTTTGTTTGTATGTTTTTTGTTTTTAAGACTAGTTGTTTTTTTTTTTTTTTAACGTTTATTTATTTTTGAGACAGAGAGAGACAGAGCATGAATGGGGGAGGGTCAGAGAGAGAGGGAGACACAGAATCTGAAACAGGCTCCAGGCTGAGCGGTCAGCACAGAGCCCGACGCGGGGCTCGAACTCACGGACTGCGAGATCATGACCTGAGCTGAAGTCGGCTGCTTAACCGACTGGGCCACCCAGGCGCCCCTTTAAGACTAGTTTTTAGAGCGACTTAGGTTGGCAGTACTACTGAGAGGAAAGTAAAGAGACTTCCTATAGACCCCTGCCTCCTCCATTACCATCAACCCCCACCAGGGTGGAACATTTGTTAAAACTGATGAACCAATATTGACACATCATTATTACACAAGGTCCATAGTTTACATTATGGTTTACTCTTGATGTTTTACATTCTATGGATTTGGACAGATGTATAATGGCCTGTAACCATTGTTATGGTATCATACAGACCAGCTTCACTACCCTGAAAATCCTCTGTGCTCCACCTGTCCATCCCTCCCCATCCCTACAACCCCAGACAACCACTGATATTTTCAGTGTGCCCATAGTTTTGTGTTTTCCAGAATGCCATGTGGTTGGAATTACACAGTACCATTTCAGATTGGCTTATTTCACTTTGTAATATGCACTTAAGTGCCCTCCAGGTCTTTTCATGGCTTGAGAGCTCATTTCCTTTTACCCAAGTAATATTTCATTGTCTGGATATACCACAGTTTATTTATCCATTCACCTACCGAAGGATATCTTGGTTGCTTCTAAGTTTTTGAAATTTTGAATAAAGTTGCTATAAACATCTGTGAGTATGTTTTTGTGGGGGGGGTCATAGTTTTTTATTTGCTTCTTTTTTTTGTTTGTTTTACATTTTTTTTTTGTTTTTGTGCTCTGTTGTATTTCACTTTTGCCCCGCTTACATATGAACTTTTAGAATCTGTTAAGTTGTGTTTTTTTTAACTGAGAAAAACATTTTTTCCCAATTCACAATCAGAAATGGGTGTCCACACTATCATTCTTAAATAAAGGTAAAAAATGAGAGTAAATTATGATTTTCAGCTTCAGGCTCAAGTCAAATTGGGCAATCGTGCATTTTTGTATCTTGCTGGGTCTCTTAAAATTGAAATATATGACATGTAATAAGAAAAAAAAAGATTAATAATAAAGCAGCAAACATCTAAAGGAAGGCCAAATTGACTTCCCTATTATAGTCTGTCAAAGTAGTAATTGATATAAAATGTGGAAAGAATGTTAGGAATTTGTGAAAGTAACCAAAATATCAACCTAGAAATGAGTGAAAAGAAATCTTATGCTTAAAACATTTCAAAAGGACTGTGTTATTATTATTGTTGTTCTTCCGCTGAGACTTTTATTTTAACGTAATGATATTAGCACTTTTCTTTTGACTAATATAATTCAGTCCTGAAATTATAAAGAAATGTTTCTAGGGCTGTCCTCACTGGTGCCTCCAGTGGTTCATTTGACAAGTCTTTGTATCCCCTCACAGACTTTGCATAATAGATGCTCAGTAAATGCTTCTCAGATAAATACCTGTGTACAGATGTATAAAGCAGACATGGCTTCATTAAGTGAATTCATTAAGTGAATCATTAAGATAATTACTGGGGACATCTCACTTCTTCTCATCACTTGTATTTCCTGTTCTTTGTCCTTCTCTTTTTCCTTCCCATCCGCCTTCCCTCCCTTCCTTTTTTTTTCTTTCCCTTCTCTTTTAAGGCTTCTGTTTTCTGCTTCCATCTTATCTGCTATTCTTCTTTCTTTTCCTCCTTTCTTTTTTCTCTCTTTTCTCTTTTGCTTCTTTCATTTTCTACTCCATGTCTTCTTTCAAGTGCTTTTGTTCCTTTGCTTATAATTTACTTATTGATCCCCAGAACTCCAATGCACATCGTGTTGTGCCACTGGCAATCCCAGGGGCTAAGGAGGTTATCCAGCTTGCTGGATAGGCTACTCACAGTTGTAGCTGGGGGGATTGACATTTCCATAGCTGTGTTTGTTTGGAGTGAATTTTCTACAATCATTCAGTGTCCTAGATATTAAGCATGTTTGCCTCAGTGTATTCTATAAACCATTTGGATAACTGTCCATGCAGGAATTCTGAAGAGATTATGAAAAATTGAAACAATACGGGGTAAAATAACACATTTTACAGAGGGTAAGATTCTATTAATGGCATGGTGTAATCTATTCATTGTATTATGGTCCTGCATTCTCTACGGGGTGTCTGAAATCTATGAGATATTTCTATATCAAAATTTACATTGGTCTCTCCAAATCCCTCTGAAGACATTAGTTGTAAAATAGATCAAGGTCTACCCTTGATTTCATTTTGCTGGCAGCAAGTGCTCTGGGAGATTACATTTCTCTGGCTTGAGTCACTGAAGCCCTGAGATTAACATTCTCCTGGGAGGATATACCAGCATCCACACAGAGCCTGGCCTATGCATTTTGAATTTCAAAGCCCACAGAAGACAGCTAATGATTTACTCAAAAGCTCACAATCAGAATCTACCCCAAAGAGCCCTAGTTCTGAGTCTTCCTTACAGTTTCTGTCTCTTTCTGTCCCTTCTCTTCCTACCACCTTCAGAATGATTGGACCTCCGTTGGGCCCCTCAGAGGGCCTAGTGTGGTACTAAACACTTAAGCTTTGAGTATGTAACTTCTTAACCCTCCCACAATCCTTCCTTTGCTGCACATGTATATAGTCCTCCCCCCAGTTTTGTTTCTTCACATTGATTAGTTGTAATGTGCACTGAAGAACTAATTTTTATAATGGAATCTATATCCATTCTTCTTCATTTGAAATGCAGCCGAATTCAGTATTTTATATTTCCCTTTCTTAAATGCAAACAAAATCAAGCTAATTTTTACTTCTGTTGGGAACTTAGTTTGTAACTTTTTCAAGGTTTAACTCCCCTTCTTCTCAATCCCAATCAGTAATTCTAGATAGAAAAACAAATTCATGCTCATGGCATACTCTGACCAGTGTTACCCAGGAGAACTACTGTGATAATAAAAATGTTCTCTATCTGCATTATCCAACTCAATAGTCATGAGCTGTGTGTGTCTAATGAACACAGCATATGAACTTTTGTTTTTCTCCCTTGTGAAATAAAATGCTAGTAAAAGAGAACATATTTCTGGATAGAAGAAAAACATGAAATCTACCTTCCAGTGATACACATTGCAATGGGAAGGAAAGTCTAGAAACATATTTTTCAATAAGAGATTTCTACCAGGACTTGATGAATAAAGAAAATAGATGAGTAACAAACTGAGCTTTTACAGAGTTCAGAAACTAGTTTTGCATGTTAATTGGTTTTGGTCAATAATTTAAAACATTTAGTCAAAGCTGGATAATATATGTTCGAATGTTACTTTGATAAATTTAATCAAATCAGCTTGTGCATACAAACCCAAATTTGGAAACTGTGGAAACATTGTTACTAAGGTTACTAAGTGACACAAAGTGACAGAATGGACAGAGATGTTAATACCGTGTAATGGGTCCATCCCCCAACTGAATCCAGTCTAAGTGCAAAGGCATTCCGGATAGAATTCTGGAAGTTTATTTGCCCACACTGAGCATGTATCATTGATATCTCAGTGATATGCTTTACAAAACACAAGACTGAAGCCATGATGGTTTTGTCACAGGTGGGCTCATGGTGTCCATTAAGATATAATTTGTAAAAAAAAAAAAAAAAAAGACATTATATTGAACATTAAGCCTTTCTCAAGTAACCACAGGAAATTAAAACTGAAAGCGTTCATGGAAAAGACATGCTGCAAGCCTATCCACAAGCTCTCGTTGTGGTTATGAGACACTTGGGATGACCATGGATGCGGTGGAGAGAGATGAGGACAAGGCCCTTGGCCCTGCATTGCTTCTCGGGGAGGAGGGTAGGGTGTTGGCAGGTCACTCAACATTCCCAGGACTCAGTTTCCTCGGTAGTAAAGTAAAAAGTAAACTGAATTAGTGGTTCATTGATTTTTTTACATTATATTACCCAGTAGTCGTTTAAATACATATTAGATATGATGAGCCTTGCCAAATTTCAGTCTTACAAAAGCAGAGACATTAAAAAGTGCCATCCATCTACTCTCACCATGATTTCATAAACAGTAGGAAATTTTAGCACCAAAAAAGTTATTAAACCTAGCTTTATGAAAATCTGTCTTAGTAGTTACTTTTTTTTTTTTTTTTTAGACTTTATTCCTCACCAGCATAGGTCTTTGGAACCAATTTGGGAAACCCTGGATCTTTATAGCCCTGATTTTTTTACTTGTTAACCAAAAAGTACTGTTAGGTAGACCTAGACTCTGAGTTCTGCATTACTCAATAGTCGTTACTCATCTATTTTCTGCCTTCTACTATCTATTTATTGCAAAGTCATAATAGAAATTCCATATTGAGGAATAACCAGTTTCTAAACTTTCCTTCCTATTGTACCAAGTATCACAGAGAAGTAGTTTTACTATTTTTTTATATCTACCCCAAACTTCTTTCTTATTTACTAAATATTTGACTATGACAAAGAAAAAAAAAAACAAAACAAACTCCTTTCAAATGCTCAGTTATCACATGTGGCTAGTGGCCATTGTACTGGGCAGTGCACTGTTAAATAGAACAGAAAATTCTTTTGGGCAGGGTTAATCTAACAATACATGGACCTGAATATGAATTTTCCTTTTTTGCTGACTAGAACCTAGCGGAAGGTAAGGGTTGAAACTTGAGACAGTTATCAGCTGAACTCCCCCACAGGAGTCAAAAGTAGGTAGATTTCTTTAGGGGATTTTCTGAACCTAGACCTTTAGGGCCCTGCTTACCTTTGAGATTCCTGTAGCTGCCTCTTTCTGTTGGAAGTAATAGAGCAAGGCCAAACATATTTTATGATTTTAGTTTCTTGAAATCCAGATTCAGATCCAGTTCCAGGTTCCAATATTTTATAAGAGTGAAGGATTTTTGGAAACCACTGCTCTGTTTAGAATACCCTCCTCTCCTCCTCCCCGGCTGCTTCCCCACCCAGTCTCCATTTACTCAGTCTAACCAGCATGCCGGCCAAACGCCTCGAATAGGCTCCATCTGCTCACTACCTAATCTCTATTTAAATCAAGCTAAGAAAACACTCTTTCTGGAAGAACTGGGCACAGTTCTGTAGTGGAATTGCATGAAAGCATCTCCGCTCACATCTTTTACAGTGTTGGTTTCTGGAGTTTGTTATTTTTTAAGGTCTTTCAGACCAGGCTGTAATTAGCTCTGTAGCTTTCGCTGATTTTTAAAATGATTATCTACCCAACACAAAAAAAGAAAGGCAAAGCTGTGGTTATTTGGTTAATTTAGCTAGTGGTGTCAGCCACAACAGTTAAGTAAGGCTTCTTTTTTTTTTTTTTAATTTTTTTTAATGTTTATTTATTTTTGAGAGACGGAGAGTGAGTGGGGGAGTGGCAGAGAGAGAGAGAGAGACAGACAGGCAGACAGAATCTGAAGCAGGCTCCAGGCTCTGAGCTGTTAGCACAGAGCTCGATGTGGGGGGCCTGACCTCATGAACCGGGAGATCATGACCTGAGCCGAAGTGGCGCTTACCGACTGAGCCACCCAGGTGCCCCAGTAAGGCTGCTTTTTTAAAGTAATCATTCAGAGAATGAATGACTCTGCGGAGTTACCTGTACTGATCTATCTGTCAGATAGTGGGCACTTCATCCAGTGCTATCTAGAAAGAGGATATCTACATCTCTATTACCTTCCCCACCTGGCCTTTCCATCCTCCCATCCTGTCCATCCCTAACCTCCTGGTTCCCCTCCCGCAAAACATTCAAGGAAAGTGAAACTAATATCACTAGCTCTTCTAATGGCCAATCTGAAACCTGACACTATTTTCCTGGAAATTGTGTAGGGCTCTGCCATTTCTAAATGAATGGGAGCAGAAGTGTGTCGACTCAAAATCAAACAGTATGTTAGCTGTTTTCGGGAAGCAGGACAAAGAACTAACAACTGATGGATCTTGAATTTCACTTTTCAGCATATTTATTAGCCACCAAAAATGTTTGACAGAAGATCATACAGGCACACGTGTGTGTATGCCTCATTTTCCTGCACAGATTATTCATAGTAGCCTCTTCTGGTTCCTGGGAAGGTAGAGTCTGTTTTAGTGGTTACAATGCAATGTCATGAAGGATTTCTTCTGTTTTCTGTTTTTATTTTTAGACTTGTAAACAAGACTCAAAAATTTTATGTAATCCAAAAACTGTAGACGAGTTTTATTCCTTTCATGCTGTTTTCTTGACAGTTAAGTTTTTTTTTAAGCCTATGCAGATTCTGTCTGGTCTCCAAGGTTCATTGATCAGTGTTGCTCTGGGTACACATGTTGTGGTGATCTCCTAGGTTAAGATCCTTCAGAGCATTTCAGACAGCCTGACAGATCTGAGTGTATCAGGCCCATTTGACTTCTGAGTTTTTCTTTATTTTTGGTTCCTTCCCCACATGTAGTTTGTTCCCCAACCTGCTATTCACATACTCATGGTCTATGAAGATTACTATTCTATTCCAGTTTTATGCTATGTACATTCAATATTCCTTTTCAGAGACTGAAAAGGAGAGAGAGACTGCTGTTTCCCACCAACAGCAGCATCAAATGTTCTCCTACAAAAGATTCTCAGTGGCACTGTAGGCAGGTACCCCGTAGTACCGTGTCTCAAATTTCATGTTATAGATTCAAGCAGAGATATTGCTTCTTTCATTTTATTTATTTATTTATTTATTTATTTATTGTTATTAGAAGTATGCTTAATCACAGAAGACCAATAATTTCTTGCATCTGAATATCCCCTCCATTCTTTCACAGAAAAAAAAAAGTATAGGCTTTACAGCCAATCAGAGGACTTGGCCCCGGGTCTGGCCAGGATATTTTGTGGCCATAAGATATTGGACGGATTAATTAGCCTGTCTGACCTGACGATTCATTTATTTATAAAAGGACATAATAATCTATAACTCATAGGGTTGTGGTTGAATTAAAATAGGTGGTGTTCTTTGAGGACAAGGACTGTCTTTTTCATGTTGGTATCTTCTGTACCTCATACGTTGCTCAGAAGAGAGTGGGCCCTCACTGAAATGGTAGTTTGAGTGAATGAGCATGACTGAAAGGATGGATGTAAAATAGTCAACAGTAATATTTTTGATTTTATTAAAACAAAAAGGAAATTTCTTGTATAGAAGATTGAAACTCTTGCTAGGAAATCAAAGGTCACTATGACTTTAGTCACTTTTGCTGTTTAATTATCACCTAAAGGGAGAGTCTAAATCAGCAGCCAACTTGATGACATTTTTTTCAAAGCATTTAATTTACTAACAACGTCAACAATAACGACAATAATAATAATAGTAGTAATGGCAAACATCAACAGAGCACTTAACGTGCTAGGCACTCTGCTAAGTACTTTGTGTGTTTTGTTTCATTTTACGTACAAAAATGATCTGCAGAGGTAGGTATTGATATTTTCTTTCTTTCTTTCTTTCTTTCTTTCTTTCTTTCTTTCTTTCTTTCTTTTTTCTGACGTTTTCTCTAGAGGCAGAGAGGAAAGATAACCTGGGCTGGCACATGGCCAAGCCACTGCTGAACCACTATCTCCTTTTGCTCAGGTCACACTGAAATATAATCTTTGCTTTGCTGGTCTCTGTTTCTTAGCAGAAGCTACAGGAGAGCATACACCATGCCCTATTCAACATTAAGTTCTCAGAACCTAGAAAGTGCCTGGCTCATAGTAAGTACTTAAATTTTGAATGAATTAATTGATGGTTCAGCCCATAGTATACATAAACTCTGTTTTTAGGCATCCTAAAGAGTTCTGTTCAAGGAGTGCTATCTTCCCAGCCCATTTATTATTCTCTCCCATACCATTCAGCCAATCAAACTTGTAGTTCTCTTAGGGGATCATTTTTGAAAATCTGCAGTCCAATTGAAGTTATAATGGAAAAGAGAGAGAGAGAGAGAGAGAGAAGCCTACAGTATATCTCACTCTGAGATTATAGACCGAATCCAATATTTTCTGTCTCTATGCTTTATTATTTTTTTCATTTTTTAAATGTTTTATTATTTATTTTTGAGAGACAGAGAGAGAGAGAGTCAAAAAGAGAGGGAGACACAGAATGTGATGCAGGCTCCAGGCTCTGAGCTGTCAGCACAGAGCCCCACGTGGGACTCAAACCCACAAACCGTGAGATCATGACCTGAGCTGAAGTCAGACATTTAACTGAGCTGCCCAGGCGCCCCTATTTTTTTCTTTTTTTTAATTTCAAGTATGAGTACATGATGTAAAGTCTCATGTTGAGAACTGCTTTTGGGTCATGATACGTAATGTATGTTTGCGTTTGAGGTATACGTGCTCATAGGGAATATTTTGCCTTTTGTGCAACAGCTCACAGACAAACTCTATTATAAGACATTTGGATCAGAAACAGCATCTTTCCTACTAGGGATCTAGCCTATAAACTGGGAAAAGAATCATGACAATTTTGGCGAGCAGCTGCCCTCAGCCTTCTGATTATCCATCCTCAATTTCTTTTTAATAACTAGATTGAGCAATACCCTTGTTGGCTGCCCTTCTATCCTGCCCCGGGGGATGCCGTGTTTTATTAACCATCTCCATAGCTCTCTACAGGTTAAGTTTTCCTGGCTGCTCCTCCAACCTCAACACTCATTATGAAATAATGCCCACCTGGCTTCTACTTAAGCACGGCCACCTGGCCCCTATTATCTCTGGGACCCTATCATCCTTATAGCTCTCAGAAAGCCAAGTTCTGTAAGAGTGCTCCTACCATCAGTCCAGACCAATAGAGAATAATCATCACAGCGATGGCTGTGCCACTGTCACCAATGCATAATATATATATGCATTATATATATATATATATATATATATATATATATATATTTAAAAAATTTTAATTCCAGTGTAGTATGTATTAGGTGTACAATATAGCGATTCAATATTTTCATACATTACCCAGTGCTCATCAAGATAAGTGTACTCTTAATCCCCTTCACCTATTTCACCCACCTCCCCTCTGGTAACCATCTGATTATTCTCTACAGTTGAGTCTGTTTTTTTGGTTTGTGTCTTATTTTTCATTTGTTCACTTGTTTTGTTCCTTAAATTCCACATATGAGTGAAATCATGTGGCATTTGTCTTTCTCTGACTGGTTTATTTGGCTTAGCATTATACTCTCTAGATACATCCATGTCAACTCAAATGGCAAGATTTCATCTATCATCTATCAATGGACACTTGGGCTGCTTACATAATTTGGCACTGTAAATAATGCTACAATAAACATAGGGGTTCATATATGCTTCTGAATTTGTGTTTTCATATTTTTTACCCAGTAGTGTGAATATCATAGGGTAGTTGTATTTCTAATTTTTTGAGGAACCTCCATACTGCTTTCCACAGTAGCTGTACCAGTTTGCATTCCCACCAACAGTGCATGAAGGTTCCTTTTGCTCCACATCCTCACAGATACTTGTTTCTTAAGTTTTTATTTTAGCCATTCTGACAGTTATTACATGATACCTCATTATAGTTTTGATGTGAAATTCCCTGATCATGAATGATGTGGAGCATCTTTTCATGTGTCTGTTGACTATCTGTATGTCTTCTTTGGAGAAATGTCTGTTCATGTCTTCTGCCCATTTTTAATTAGATTATTTGTTGTTTTTTTGGTGTTGTGTAAGTTCTGTATTTTGGATACTAACGCTTTATCAAATATGTCTTTTCCCATAGGAAAAGTAGGTTGTTTTCACCAACGTGACGTTGTCTCCTCACCAATGCATTTTTTATCACTGTGGTAAATGGGGTATCCTCTAGGCCATCTCACAGAAAAATGTTGGCTATTGGGCTTTCCAGCCTGATCCATTGCATCTAGTCTAGCATGGACTCATGCTTTTCTGAGCCTTTCAACACCTTCTTCCACTCTCAGTCATGGGCAGTTCTGGCATTTCTACTTCATCAAACACGAGCCATTATTTTCTTCTCGCTTCCAAGAGCCAGGCCATCTGCACATTGCCCTAGGTTCTTGGGGTCTGTGCCATGGTATGAAATCCTATATTATGGCAGAGTGCTACCATATTGACAAGGTTTTCTCTTTCTAACTTTATGTTCTGCTCACCTCCCCACCTTGATCAGCATCTTTAGTCCCATGTATACACCCCCAGCTAGATTCTGCAGCTTCTTTGTGAGATGGTCCCTTTCCTCTCTTAGCAGACTCAGACCCATATTATGTTTTAACTTAGCTATAGTTATTCTTCTGCATGCAGAGAGAGAAGTGGGTGTACCTCCTGCTAGATGTTCATGTAGTCTTCACCATTGTCTACAAGCAGGGAGGAGGGAGAGCTAGACTTTCATAGGAAAGAGTGGGCCACCTCTGTGGAACTGGAAAAAAACAAAGGGATCTGGGGATTCACGATTTTGGAATTGATCCAGATGTCCCCATCCCAGTTTCAGGGTCCCACTCTTTCCCTGGACTTTGTTTAGCTGAATTGCTAAGATTGAGCATTCAAACTTCTCCTACTCTTATAATTCAATGATGGGTCTGATCCTCACTTTCTCTGCCCTCTGGTTGCAGATGAAATCTTCTGTAATGGCTGGCAATGACACTCTCTGGTTTTCACAATTCACTTCGAATCGTTGATTCATCATCCTTAGCTTGTCCTTGCCTTTCTGAAGTGCATCAGTTGCCTCCCACAATAGTCCTCTAATTCAATATAACCATTTCCCCAAACTTTCCAAGACCGGGGACCCTGCCACATCAGTGCATTCTTGTCCACCATTATCCCATTCCAGTTCACCAGCTGTAAAAGTTATAGCAGTAGTCCCATAGCGTGACAGGGCTATATCATTACTACACTTACTACGTAAGCGATGGGGTAAATATATTACCATTATTCACCTCCAAAATGCCATTTTAGTTTCTTCTTCCTAGTACCACTCCTGGTACCCTGTTGTATATCAGACCCCCCCAGGAACAGACTCATACAGAGTTTTGCGTTCAAGAAGTACACTTGGGATCCGTCTCAGGAACAATGTCTGCAGGAGAGTGACAAAAGTAAGATTGAACAGAGAGAGGAGTCAAATTGTGATGCAATCACTTCATAAGCCTCATATGACTTTATAGTAAGCTCTGAGGCTAGGAAAGTTCTTCATATTTACCCCACCTTAAGACAAGGAAGCTTTGCACTCTTACTTCAACCAGCTGCTTCTTGGAGTGTACTTGATCATAGGCAAGGAAGTTCTCTTCAGTTGAGAGCCCTGGGAGCACTCTGGGAGAATGAGCATCCAATACTCCCAACACCCAGAAGAAGTCCTGAAGGGAGATCTGGGCAGCACCTGACTTCACCCACTTGTAGATTCCATTAAGAGCTTCTAAATTCCTTTAGATAGGCAATATGTTCCATTCGTATTTGTAAAGTCACCTCCTGGCCTGGTTCCTGGCATACAGTAGTTATAAGATAAATGCGGTTGACTCAATGAATGTAGATGGGATGGTGAGGGAAGGAAATCAACTCTAAGATGGAGATAAGGTTTAAGGATCTGGACATGTTGGGACTGAGAGGCCATTGTGACTTTTTGTACTGGTGTAGACGTCCAGTAAACATTTGGATGAATGAGCTTAAATCTAGAGAAGTCAGAGTTAAAGCCATAATTTGGGGGTCATAGAATGTAAATGTTGTTAGAGCTAAGAGAACCCTATTTTAAAAATAAAGCAAACTATGGTTTTCAGTGCTCTTTGCAGATGGATGTAGCGATGTGACAGGATATGGGCTAATGAAAAGTAAGTTCATGTTATTGAGGGGGAGAGTCTTTAAATACTCCAAAGAAGGATCAGATTCAACTAGCTCTTGTTCTTTTCCTCTCCTCCTGATGCCTGAATATGTGCAGATTTTAGTGTTTGAGGTGCAGTAGCCCTATTGTGACTGATCATGAAAGAAAGTCCAACAGACATCAGCCCCGACATCCTTGAACCACTGCATCAGGGCAGGATGGCCTACCTGTCGTATGAAAGAAAACTAAACTCCTGCCCTGCATTCACTTCTCTTCTCTCATTCTCTCATGTGCCACATGCAATCTATGACTGATAATTTTCTTGGATGAGATGGCCCCAGATAAGAATTTAGAGTGGGAAGGGCAGAGGCTGTCAGAAATTCTGAAGAACACTAATGTTTAAGGAAGGAGTAAAGGAAGAGCAGTCCATGAGGAAGATTGACAAGATAACAGAAATTACTTGCTGATACAGGAAGAGGCCACCAAAGAAAGTGAAATCATTGAGAACAAAGGAGTAATCAACATTTAAAATGCAGCAAAGCAGACCATTAGGAGTTAGGATGTGTCCATTGGACTTAGTATTGAGGAACTTACATAGCTCAGTGCTACAATAGAAAAGGCAATTCTTACTGGCATTGCTTATTACTGAATTATGATGATTCATTCATTCAACACATAATTATTGAGCAGGTACAGGGCACTATATGTACAATGATAATCGAAACAGACTGAAAGCTTTGAGTTTCATGATTTATGAAGATGTTTCCCACTGGCTATTAGTGGAAATGTGAACATTTAAAGCATTAGGTTTTTGAAATGCCTGGTTAAAATTCTGTCATGAAGTTTTTAAACAAGGACCATTAAACAGCCTACATTACACAAATACCTATTCATACTTTTTTATACATTGTGGAAACCCAAATCTTTTCACCACATTACAGATGCTGAAAACAGCCATCGGGTAGAGTTTATGGGTGTGTCTTGGTGAGAGAGCTAAGAAATTGGCTCATAAGTCAACTGCACCCATTCAACCAGATGTGATTGAGCTTGTGCTATTCCATCTGTGTTGTATGAATAACGGAAAAAATGGAGAAGAGGGCTTGAATCAAAGAACACATATCTATATGTGTAGATAACAGCAACAGAGGCATACTTAAAAAAGTGCTTTGAAATGAAATGAAATAGGTTACCATCAAGTTGCATGTGAAACCTTCTAACTTTTCGCATTTTTGTTCTATCTATTACGTTGTTAGATAGTGTGCAGATCTGAAAATCCAAATGCACAGCTAGTGGTACATCACAATTGTTTATCCTCACTCTAGCAACTGTTGGAATTCAGTTCATGATAAAAATCACTTCATGAAGTACATAGAGTCACCCCATCTCGGTGTAACTTGGGCAGCAAAGAAATATCCCACTTCAGGGAACTTGGGTTGCTGGGCTTGAGCTTCTTGCCAGGGCAAGTGGATTTCCATTCTTTCCCACAGGCCACTATAGCTCTATGGGTCAGTAATGCTGTAGACTTAGAGGTAGTTTCAAAGCAAGTCAAAGCAACAATAGGAACTGGTTATTACAGGAGGAGAAATGAAAGGGGTTGGAAAGATTAAAATCATGGGCCAGAAAATATATATTATTTGCACACTGGGTTTGCTAGATATAGATCAGAGTGGGCATTAAGAGGGGTGATGACAAGGAAAGATAAGCAGATTTCAACTACTCTTAAGTACCTGTCTGAGAGAGATGAGTGAGAATTCTTTCTGTTACGGCCACTACAGTTTCAATTTCTAACCCTCCTGATTCAACAAGAGCTTTCCCAAAGGGCTTTACAGAATACAAACATGTTTCACAAGTTTTGTAAGATTCTGTGTCCTCAAGGTATTTTGCTATTGTTGAGATATACGAAGAGCACAAAGTCAAGGAAAATTATAATAGGATAACTTTGTTAATCATCCTTGACTCTTTAGACATGTTTATTCGGCATCTACATGGAAATTGTATTGAGCTTTGGTTGTATGCAAAATAGTAAGAAATATGTGGTAAGGATGGATAAAATGCAATCAGAATTTCGTATGACATATTCAACCAGAATAAATGACTAATATAAGGTATATATGATGTATAAATGATATGTTGTATGTATAATGACAAAAGCCAGAGTAGATTGACCTAAATTTCCTTTTAGAATATATATATTTCCTTAACACATTTATCAAAGAGATCCCTTTAAGAAGATAAAGTTGGTGAAATGCCTATCCTTAAGCTTTTGGAATTTAGATTTACATTGTTTTGGGAGAGTTTAAGAATGCATTAGTGATAAGTTTATAGAAAAACAAGCAGGCAACCAAATAAACCAAAAAAGGAAAAAAAACTATTAAGTTTAGAGAAAACAGGAAGGGTTGCAGGAAAGGAAAACTAACCATAGAATCCCCACATTGTTTAGATGTGAAAATTGTGTATATACTCATAGTAGTAAATACTGAATACTGAGCTACTCAAAATACTCTATACCTGTAGGATGGAAAGAAAGAAGATGAAGGTTTATAAGTGTGTGTGTGTATGTGTGTGGGGTGTGTGTGTGACACACACACAAGTTGGGGGTCAATAAATAATACTTAAACTGAAAACGAATAGCAATACACCAAAAGCATGCTACTGTAAATACCAAGATAGGTAGCTAAAAATCTTAGTGGTTAACTCTGGGGAGAAGTGGGAGGGCAGTGTTTAGGAATCGCTGTTTCCTCAACAAGCTCAGAATTTAAAATCTGTAAGTATATAATTTTGATAAAAATACCTACTTAAATCTTGAAATGCAAGTTACATCACAGCATGTAATACCAAAACTATGTGTATATATGCATTTAAGAGGTCTTTGAGGATTAATTACAGTTAATAGTTCATATTTCTGAGGACTGGAATTATAACAAGGAGAAGGGAGTGTGTGGACTTTTATATACTTCAGTAGTTTTGACTTTTTGAATGAACATATATAATTTTGTAGAAGTGACATTTCTACATAAATAAAAATTTATGTACATTTAAAATTAAAACATGTGGCAAATTAAATAATTCATTTATATTAGAGCTTGTTTGTATGCAATTTAAGCACTATATGTGAATTTTGAAACTCAAACGAATTGGCTAAATTACCCATTTGTCATTTGAAGACTTTCGTTTGGGGAAGATATAGCTGTGTGATGCACAGGAATAAAGTCTGATCGAGGGGCATATTTGATGAGGTTAACTGAAATCATAAAATCATTTTAAAATGCAGGACAAATGGGGATGCATGAATGGCTGTCGGTTGAGCTTCTGACTCTTGGTTTCGGCTCAGGTCATGATCTCACAGTTCGTGGGTTCAAGCCCTGTGTCAGTCTCTCCACTGGCAATGTGGAGCCTGCTTGGTATGCCCCATCTCCCTCCACATCTGCCCCTCCCCTGCTCCCTCTCTCTCTCAAAATAAATAAATAAATAAAATTTAAAAAATTAAATGAAATGCAGAACAAATGAATATATTAATTGTAGTGCCTGAAGAATATGTAGGCAAATAGTAAACCACAAGTGGGCAAAGACATTTCTTAAGAAGAAATGACCCAGAAATGCTTGGAGTCTCTCAGAAGTGATAATCATTCAACATTCAAATACCTACCTAGACTACTGAGGGTCTTAGCATGAAGTATCGCACTTTAATGAAGCTCAAACCCCCTGAGTTGAGGTTAATTGTAAGAAAAGCATATGTGGTTAACAAAATTGGTCAGAGAACTGGTTGAGTACAGCCAAATGTCTTGCTTTGATCCCCAAGTGGACAGCCTCGCTTGGTTCTATGCCTCAGCCACAGACTGTACTTCCAAACCCAGCAGTCTCAGAACTGCATGCCCTTGGCCACAAAGGGGATTAGACAGAGGAGTGTGGTTAATCCATGCAAATCCATCCACACAACCAGACAAAGAGTTCAAATAATGTTCCACTACATTAGGTAACTGGCAACACATTTTATGAATAGAGAACATATTACTATTTCAACATAGATGCTGCTTTACTCCTGCTGCTGGGAATGGTGGCTCTTAGAACACTTCTGTTTTCTCTAGGCTAAGGTACTTAGAATATCAAAAACACAGGGGCGCTTGGGTGGCTCAATGGGTTAGGCAACCAACTTCAGCTCAGGTCATGACCTCGCAGTCTGTGAGTCTGAGCCCTTAGTCAGGCTCTGTGCTGACAGCTCAGAGCCTGGAGCCTGCTTCGGATTCTGTGTCTCCCTGTCTCGGCCCCTCCCCTGCTCATGCTCTATGTCTCTCTCAAAAACAGATAAAGATTAAAAAAAATTAGGGGGCGCCTGGGTGGCTCAGTCCGTTAAGCATCCAACTTCAGCTCAGGTCATGATCTCGCGGTCCATGAGTTCGAGCCCTTCGTCAGGCTCTGTGCTGACAGCTCAGAGCCTGGAGCCTGCTTCAGATTCTGTGTCTCCCTCTCTCTCTGCCCCTCCTCTGCTTGTGCTCTGTCTCTCTCTGTCTCAAAAATAAATAAAACATTAAAAAAAAATTTTTTTTAAGTGGAAAGGTTCCTGGAGGTCATTTGCCCCACCCCTCTGCATGACGCAGAACTTTTCTGTACGGCATCCTTTGAAAAAATAGTATAGTCTCTGCTCGATTATATGAAGTGGTAAAGGGAGTGAGGCTTCTTATTGCATTGTTGGGAGTGATAGTTGTCAAAAGGTCACCCTGGTGATGGGACTGACCATTGATCCTAGTTTTGCTTTCCGGAAGAACATTGAACAATCTTAATCTTTCTCTGAATTATAGATAGATAACCTATGTTTTCCCATGCCTTTTCTAATCCTGACAAAATGGTTTCTTTGGCCATTTCTCCAAAGGCCTACTTTTCATATTCCTTCATATTCTTGATGATCCAGATGTGTTCCAAATAGTCAATGTATAGGACACAGACCTTGCACTTTGTGCAAGCAGCACTACGACCTTCTTGCCCTGTACAATTTCTTGTCTGTACAGTTCTGTGAAGACAGTGCCAGAAAGAAGAGCCACTGGCAGCTCCAAGCCCCGTATGGCTTATGTTGGCCTTCTGGATCTTACCCTGGCCCTTCCTCTGGCATGTAAAAACCCACCAGGGCAACAAATCAAGAACCAAATTGAAATATTGGGCTGATTTTGAAAAAGTGACTAACCCTCCTGGTGGCCAACAAATTCTTTTGTGAATCATGTGGTTTCCAAATCATTGCTATCAACAAAATTGAAGGAAGACCTAATCAAGTTATTAAAAGACATATCAGTAGAAATAACTTTTTAATAATAGATTTTTATGCAATTATATAACTCAGAAAATGTTAAAGGGATCGACGGATATTTTTATAATAAAACTCCTTCCATTCTCATCTGTTTATTTATGCAAACAAGTCTTTTTAGTGCTTACAACCACAAACCAAAAAGTAAAATCACTAGAAGGAAGAACTCTGTTTAACTCTAACAATATATAATATTCGTTCATGGATTCATGGACTAATGTTTTTTTAAAGTTCAATTCATCTTATTAAGAAATACATCAAAAAAAAAATAAAAAAGAAATACATCTACACTACAATTTTGATTTTTATTCTTAATAAGTATGCATTATGGGCGGTATGCAATAATTTATGCTATTTTGGTGAATAGTGTACTAATAATAATTATTTTATTTTTTAAATAATAAGAACCAATGGTTATAAGATTTTTTAAGTTTTCATGTTTCGATGTGCACATATACAAATTCTTGAAAGTTATAGGGTGACTAATAAAACACTTTCCAACATAAAAGTATGGAAAAGTGGAATGAAAATGTAAATTTACATTAAAAAGAAACAATGTAAAATATTATGCAGTTAGGAGGAACATATTCCTATATTTTAAAAAGTGATGATCATGAATATCAAATTAGTAACCAACTAAATTTTATTGGATACATCTAAAGGATTGAAGTCACCATTTCATTTTTAAATGTCAATGTTATCAACGTGGCAGAATTTATATTTTTTGGAAAGCCTTAAAAATTATATTCTTTAAAACTACTCATGATCAAGACTTATAGGTATCAAACTAAAACTGTATGAAGACTACATTTTCTTTATGAAAATTAAACAGATTTTAGGTTGTTTTTCCTTAGATGACTATAACAGTTTGAATATCACTTCCTTATGTCTCTCACTAGGAAGACTAGAGCCGTTCACCCACATTCTGGACTAGTTAGGACACAGAAACTGGAGGAGTGTCTCAACTGTATAATTCATCAATGTCCTTGGTTGAAGGCAATATGCAAAAGCCTAGACAATATACTCAAGAGTCAAGATTGGAGTGAACGTGGAGGGATAGGCCTGAGCCAAGAGCAGTATAGATAAAATTATAGGCAGCACACCTTATTACTCTTCCATACTGCAACAGTCCTTGCCTACCAGACTTTTCTGATGATACCGGTATTTTCCCCATTTACTACATAGGTGTCAAATATTTTATGTTTTCATGTCAGGTATAAAAGTACTTTCCGCTCAGCTCCAGAAGAATATATTATTCACCTACTTGTATGCTTTTTAAAGTGTCAAAATTTAATGGCAGAATTGCATTCGTTTGTTCTCCACGGCCAATTTTAGTCATACCAAACTTAAATGACTGAAACCACTCCTTGCTTATTGATGTTTGATACCATGTGAAATGAAACCCTGCCCTAACATGAGTTTTGGAAAAGCAGATAGAGAGGCTGCCACAATCTTTGATTTAACTCAAGAGCCTCATTATTTCCTGCCGGAATGAGTTCATGTATGTCTATGGAAAATTATTCAGCTCCATCAGAATAGCCTCATGAGTCAGTCCTTTGAGGAAAACTGGGGTGGGGCCTCTCTTTCGTAAGCAAAAAAATGTCTTACTCACCGGGGCCCAGCAAGGAGACAATGCAGCCTGCAGATGATTAACTCAGGTATGCTCTGAGGAAGGGCAGATCCTTTGGCTCAAAAAAGGTTAGAGACTCATTTGGCAACCAACAAAAAATAACATTTCAGAAACTGTTAGGCTCTGGTTGAATTTTGCAATTGCTTGAAATAAACTTTTTAATGATTGCAGCCACTTCTAGGCTTGGCTATATTCTGAACAAGTTGGCTCACCCTGATTAAAAAGCAAATACATAAATAGTTATGAATAATGTAATGAAAAGATTAATTTTCTCTCCCTAGCATCAGTCTAACCATGCTTCATGGAATAAGGAAGCTGTGTACCACATTAACTCCATAGGTCCTTCTGATTGTATGAGTGTTGATTATGCTCCTAGATGGGGCAAATCAGTGGAAAACCATCACTGGAATTATAAAAGTACCAAAAATAAATATCCTGTTGGTAATGGATTAATGGAATCATAAATGTTCAGAGTCAGAGAAAACGTTAGAGGCAATCTGGCCTATTGCCAGGTTCCAGATTAGGTAAAACTGAGGTCCAGTAAGTTCACATCACCTATTTAAAGGTAAGTAATGGTGAAACTAAATTGGAATCTCACTCTATTTCACTGTTTTTCTTATCTTCTGTGTCTCTTGTTTAGATATATGAAAGAGACATGTTGTTAAAATAATGGACGAAACTTCTCTCCCTTTGGCAGTTTTGTTGATTAGCAAATCCAAAAGACAATCTAACTTCCTTCTTCTTTGCCACCTCCACTGTAGAGGCCAGAAAAGCTAAATACAGGTTTCCTCTACTATCCAAAAGTAGGGCATTCCCATGAAACCTTTTGTAAACTGAAATGGTGTCAAGCAAAAAAGCAATTACCATTAATTTATATGGAAAATATCTTTGAGCCTTCCCAGACCCAAAAAATAACCGAAGTCTTTTCTGATACGTTAAGACACGTATGGATGCACAAAATAAATCGAGATAAAGTTCAGATGCTCAGGGACACCATTCAAGATATGGTGGCTTGATACTGAGATGTTGAGTGTGGTTCCCAGGGAAGGAGCTTGGCAGGGCCGCTCTGACCGCTTGAGTGAGCACTATGATGGCTCGCTACAAAATGCTGAATGGTATTTTTATTTTTCTCCTTTTCTCATAGAAGTAAAAATCCTCTTCAGATTTCTTTCACTTGGTTAGTGAAAATACATACTCATGTAAGTCTTCTCTAAAAACGAGGTGGTATATAATGTGGACTCTCAAAAAGTTGGGGATATCTGTCTTCCCTTTACCTGTGTCCACTGTGGTGACAGGTGCTTGTTGACATAGTTCTGGCCAATAAAAGGCAAACTGAATGTCTGTCAGGGGCTCGAGAGAAGATTTTGCCTTTTTTAGATAAAAGAAATGTAGAACTACTATTATCTTTTCCTCTTTTCCTGCCTTGAATACATTTTTGCAACATGAAGATGAGCCAGCCACCTTATGAAGTAACAAATATGAAGAAATATCCAAGCAAATTATGAAGATGCCCTAACAAGTTTAGGTCACTGAACCATCAACACGAGCTACCTATTTGCTAATTTCCTGTTTTATGGAAAAAAAAATATTAACCTCTTTTTTGTTTAAGCCACCACTGCACTTATATCTTCTGTTGCTTGTATCCAAAAACATTCCTTCCTGACATTTCCTTTCTACATTTTGTGTATAAACACATACAAAGGAGACCCAGGACATCAACTTGGGAACCCAAACGAAGAGTAAAAGTACATGTGATGGCTTAGATCACCTGAGGAACTTTGGGAAGTGTGTCTTCGGCACCTGCTATTTGTCTTTCTGAGTTTTCTTTTCTCCTTTCAAACTCCCTTCTTACAGTGGATTAAAGTGAACCCAAAAGATACATGCAAGTTCTAACCCTTTGTACTTGAGAATGTGACCGTATTTGAAAACAGTCTTTACAAATGTAATCAAGTTAAGAATCTTGAAATGAGATCATCCTGAATTTAGGCTGGGCCCTAAATCCAATGACTAATATTCTTAAAAGAGAAAGGAGAGGGAAATTTGACCCAGTCAGACTCCAAGAGGAAAAGACCACGCATGAAGATGAAGGGAGAGACTGAAGGCAGTCACAAACCAAGGAATAGCAAGGATTGGCAGCAGCCACAAGAAGCTGGGAAAGAGGCATCAAATGGATTCTTTCTCAGAGCCTTCAGACAAGCACGGCCCTGTCCATACCTCTGTTTCAGACTTCTGACCTCCAGAACCGTGAGACAGTAATGTCTGCTATTTTAAGCCACCCAGTTTGTGTAGTTTATTGTGACATACCTAGAAGACTAATACATTCCCGAAGATGCCTAGTGCTTTTATGCTGTAGGCAGAACATCTGAAAAGGGAGAAAGAGCCACACTTAACATAAGAAAGATGTATCTCTAAAATGGAGAGCTTCTAGGCATCAATAGGATATTCAATCATATTCAGAACACAAGTAAGGCTGCCTTGGCAGACTAATTTTTCATAAAAATCCTACTCTGGAATATAGCATAAGGTTGGGAGGACTGGCAATTTGGGAGGAAAACTGTCATTTCACTAAGTCCTCTAGAAGTTTTCATGTTTATTTATTTTTGAAGGAGAGAGACAGAGGCAGAGCCTGAGCAGGGGAGGGTCAGAGAGAGAAGGAGACACAGAATCCAAGGCAGGCTCCAGGCTCCGAGCCATCAGCACAGAGTCTGATGCAGGGATGGAACTCACGAAACACCAGATCATGACCTGAGCAGAAAAGTCGGACGCTTAACTGGGCCACCCAGGCACCTCTGATTTTTTTTTTAAGAGAATGAGGGCATGAGTAAGTTTGGGGATGTTTAGAAATGAGTGCGATAGTTCATCTTATTGAATCAATGACAGGTTGGGGAAGGGCAACTGTCATTTCATTAGTAAAGACCAGAGGTGTGAATTGTTCTGCAGCTCTCAAGATTCCACATGATCAAGCGTATCCCTCCCAAAATATCAACATCACCCCACTGAGAAACTGTCCTAGAGGATCCTGGGGAAGTTGAGCTACCAACACTCCCTTTTGAGATCAACACATCTTGTCCTTGTGTCCACAGTGATAGGAAACTCTCTCCTTTTCTATTCTAACTTTGGATCATTGTCCAGGACTGTCACCTCAAGTTCATGCCAATCCTTCCTTCTCACTTTCTTGCCCAGGGGAGGGAGAATTTTGCAAATTCAACAACTAACTCATCATTAAGCAAGAATAAAGGGTTGCATTTTATTTTAAATAACTTCTCCCTCCATTATGAATTCTAGTAGAGGCCATATTAAAATTGTAATTAATGAAAGAAATGTTAATTCCAGTGATATATTATTTAATGAGTTCATCATTCATTAACTTGAAAGAATCCATTTGTTTGCACAAAATGAATCTCAATGATGGAATTATATAATTATTTAATATAAATGATGATAGCATATTTAATAAAATTAGGACAATTATTTTAGGTAAATTTTACAGATTAAGGTTAATTAATAAGTTATGTATAATGGTTTTAAAGATTATATATGTAAATTAGAGTATTATAATAATTAAAACATTCCATATAACAACTCCAATTGGAGGACCCTTCTCTTACTCTTACTGAAGTCACCAAAATGAGCCAATAAAATTAAAATCATATTCCTACTATCAAATCCGCTTCTTTAATAACAGCTGTATTTGGTGTGGAGAAACACAATGGTTTTATTTCACCTTGGCTTATATAATATTCTCCAAAGATTACTATTACCCTGAAATCTATATAGCATGTTCTTAAGAAATGAGTACTACCCGTGGTAATTTTGTAGAAAGACTAGGCTGTCATAGTAATTTTTGCCTCATAGAAATAAGCAACAAGATAAAGCAGAAAATAACTACAGTCCAAGATAATTGCTAGTTCTTGGAGACATCATTTATTTTCCTGCATAGAAGAAAGGATATCTTTTAAAATTACTGAAAGCCAGCTGTGTATAAGCCATAGGGATTTCAGTCATCATATTCCAAAGAAGACAAACTCTTTTGGATTAACAGAGCATTCACTTTATTATGAGACTCTAAGAACAAACTGTTCTGTATTAACAGCCAAAAGACAGAAACTATTTTATACCAAGTAAAACTGAGGCAGAGATACATGAAGTGAGACTGGAACCCAGATGTCCTGAATTTCTGCCTTGTGATTCATCATTAAAATGCTAGAAAGTTCCTTTTGGGAAAATGGGGGGAAAAGAGAAATCCCTAAGGAGAGGAGAAAACATTTGGTATCTATGGCAGACTCACTGGCAAGGAAAAAGTCATGCAAAAGTGCCCTGGATTTCCAGAAAACCTGATCCCTAACTCCTCTCATGGGTAAAGGGGGTTTCTTCTGGTTATGTTGCCCTCCAGGGCTGGTGTGGGTCAATATCCTGTAGACCGTGGCCAACTCAGTGTATATTCAGCTGTAACAGTATGTGAACCCTTAGTAAGTTCATCTGTGGAGCCTCCTGTGAATGGGGCCTTTTCATAATAGGGTGAGCCACATGTTGATGTGAATAAAGGAAGTACAGATTTGGAATTGGTCCTAGTGAATTAGGTGGTCACAGAAAGGTTAAATGGATAAGACATACTCTCTAAAAATATACATTAGAGTGTACACTATTTGGATTTGCCAACCATAACTGTATGGCTAATGAATTCCAAATATTCACATCAGCTGGCTCTGTATAGACTTAGCTTTAGGCTGGTATAGACATGGCAAGTGAATTGAGTTGGAACAGAGAAAATCTTTCCATGTGGCGGTTTGCAGAAGGGACTGAATTAATCATTCCTTTCACAATATACAAGCTCAGTAAGCTTTTAGTCTACCTTTCCCATATATCACTAAGAATTCTATTAATCTGCATATAGTAGACAATATTAAATTGTTTGGCTGGTTGCTTCATTAGTTTATTCATTCAACAAATATTGATTGAGAATCTCCCATGGGAAAAACTTGGGTGGAAAGTAACACGAAGGAGCCACAATGACCTCGTCCTCATGAAGCTCTCAACTAGACAATAACAGACAATTAGTAACAATGCTTTAATGATAAATTCAGGGGCAGCAGCATAGGAATGCATGGGGATGCTTGGGCAAGCAGGGAGTTTTTCCAGAAAGGAGGTTATATTTAACCCAGAACAAGGAGACAGAGGAAGGGGAACAAAACTGAAGGCATTCTAGGCAGAGGAAATAGCAAAGCCATAAAAGTCTGAAGTAATACTAGACTATAATTTCTGAGGACCTACTCTGGGCCAGGTACCATTCTAAGCACTTTCATGTATTAACCCTGATTCTCATAACAACCCTATACAATGGATGCATTTATTTGCACAGGATATGAAAACTCAGGTCCCAGAAACCCAATTCACTCTCCCAAGATTTCAGACACAATGAAGGCACAGCTGGGATTCAACCCCAAGAAGTCTGTCCTCAGAGACCTCAGCGCCCAACAGCACACTGCCCTTATGGAGCACTTTGAATCTACACAGGGAGAGTGGTTTGGTGTGGCTGAAGCATCAGCTCTGTGAAAGTGTATGGAAGAAACCAAGAACAGAAAGGGAGTTTTGGATCTGAACAGGGACTCCATGCCTCCACAGCTGACCAGTGAAGACAGGCAGAGCAGAGAAGTTTTTGGAAACAGCCAGTGTGCTTGGTGCTGGGTTATCAGGAAGGCCAGGAAACAAAAAGCAAGTATGAAGAAACATTAATCAATTGACATAACATTGGTCTAGTTACACACACAGATGAATGATTCTTAACCACCTTAGTGCTTAGTGGTTTCTGTCCTTTGTGACATTTTTATTCTTCAGCCAAGTCCACTCAAGTGTTAGATGATACGTATTTATTTTCAATACAGAGTTGTGTTGAGAATTTTATGACATTGCTTAACATAGCGGGAGATATCACCAAATGGATGGTGCTATGATTTTATTGCTTCCTTTCTCATTGCATGACACATATGCCTGTGGTTTCCTTTTCCTGTGGGCATTTTTCCTTCTAAGTCACAAAAGAGCAGAGTCAGTCAGTGGAGCACTTGAGCTCAGTCAGTGCCTAGTGTCACAAGCCCTCACACAACCTGATTCCAGGCATCACATCCCTGTGGAAACTGTGTGCATCTGATGTGACCCCAGCAGGTTATGAGGGCTCTAAAGCTAAAGGCTACTGTCCAGGCTTTAAGACACAAATATCTCCCTAGTGTTTCACATGGAAAACAACAAATCGAAAAAAGATGTCAGCCATCTGGGGTTTTTATCAGTGGACTTTGGAGACAAGTGTTTTATGGGACACCAGGACTAACAGCATAATAGGCCTTATCATATTATAGTAGTGGCCCTGATAATGAAGTTAGCTCACATGCATCTGAACATGGGAAGTTTGCTTTTATCCCATGTCTACTAGTAGATCAATAGATTTTTCGTTCTTTCCTTCCTTCCATCCTGAGAACTGTCTCCAGGGGTTAAATATATAGAGGATAAAAACTTGCAAGATGGAGAGCTATTTTTTTCTAGTCTCCAAAGACTGATTTTTCTTTGGAGACTAATTTTGAGGAGGAGGAGAGAGAGAGAGAGAAAAAAAAAAGAGAGAGAGAGAGAGAGGCAGAAGAGGAGAAGCAGAGAGAGGAGAGAGCTAAAGCAATTTTCCTATTGAGGCAGCAAAAAGTGTTGCTGTGTGTCACCCTAAAGCCCATGGGGCATCTGGCCACCACCCAAAGCAACATGCCTGCTCCCTTGGTCTATGGCCCCAAATACAGACCCAGGGAAGGCCGAACCAAGCTCTCAGAGAATGCTAGAAGAAACTTATTAACTCCTCTATCACCCTGTCCTGGGCTATTTCTCACCCCATTTTCATCTCTAGAGTATGCGTAGCAGGAGCTTCCCTGGGGGTAGATGGCCATGAGAGAAATGGAAATGTTGTCCATGTCTTCTTCCTGCTAAGGGCGGGAGGGCTGTGTGTACTCATATTTGATGCTTACAGAAAGTCACAATGAATAGGAGCCTGTACCAGAAACAAAGCAAGATGCACCTCCTAGAAGAGGTCTTCCATGGGGCGCCTGGGTGGCTCAGTCGGTTAAGCGGCCGACTTCGGCTCAGGTCGCGATCTCACGGTCTGTGAGTTCAAGCCCCGCGTCGGGCTCTGTGCTGACAGCTCAGAGCCTGAAGCCTGTTTCAGATTCTGTGTCTCCCTCTCTCTGACCCTCCCCCGTTCATACTCTGTCTCTCTCTGTCTCAAAAATAAATAAACGTTAAAAAAAAAATTAAAAAAAAAATAAAGAAGAGGTCTTCCATGAATTCCCATATTTGTTTCTTTATTTTTAGCTACTATTTCTCAACTATTTATATAGTCAGTAAGTATGAAATTCTTACGTGCTTTATGTCACTTGCTTTAATCTTCCAAACAACCTATGAGACAGGCATACATATTCCCTAGGGTCTTGGAGAGTTTAATCAGGGTAATCAGGGCAAAATCATATCGCTGGTGAAGTTGGCAAGCTGACAGTCGAACTCAGACTCCAAAGTCAATGCTTTTAAGCCACTCAATTACACTTCAAAGAACTTGCTGAAAAAGACACCGCATTACCTCTTTCAGTGTTTATCATGTTCTGCTTTGTATGATTTTTTTTAAATGTTTAAAATGCTACAGTGAACAATATTTATGATGTGGAGTTACATTAAAGAATCTGCGTTGCAGTCCTATTTTTGCTGCCTACTGGACACAAACTTTGAGAAGTGGTTGTAAACTCTCAAACTCTCCATTCTTACCTCTATGAACATAATGTCTTCATAAAATGGTTGAGGCCAGCACACGATGCTCAATGTACTTGTACGGCATGGACATTTTAGACATTTTTCTATTCTCCATAGCACCTAGTGCAACACTGAGCAATGGAAGATGTTAAAAAATGCCTTTGAATTGAAATGAGTTTTAAACATTTGGAAATAGATAAATTACTAACTTTATGTTATATCCTAATTATTACTTGTTCAGCCTGTTCTGGACTATGGTTTACATATTTGCTGTTCTCTGTATCCTTAGTCATTCACTTATTTGTTAAAAAGGTTTAACTTTGCTTTTAATAGTTTCAACTTTTTATTAGGGATTAACTAGCTTTCCTCAGTATGATAGCAAAACACATATCACATTGCATGATCCGCTATTTTATTTTAGCTGCACCAAAGGCCAGTGCCCAACACTGCATTGGGATAGTTGTGAATAAGCAGCAGAATGAGTCTAGACAGACCTTAGCCAATGCTCGATGGTGGGATCTTGTACAAGCTGATTAACTCTCTGGACTTTGATTTTCCTGTTCATAAAATGAAGCTTGACAAAGGTAATTTCTAGGGTTCCTTCTAGTTTCCACATTCTATGGGGCCTTTTGCATCACCTATGAGAGTGGTGGTATAGTCTAGAAATAAGACAAAGTGCTTGTACCATTTGCCTAGCCCAGTAAAACCAGCTGGTAACAATACTACCTCATGGATAAACTTTGGAGCTCCAGACCACCCAGAGCTCTCTGTCCCAGACCATAAAGTTGGGATGAGATTTCATATTCTCCGTCTCAAGATAGAGGGTCCAGGATAGAAGGAAAACTAAAGTTCAATTGCATTTCCTTTAGTATTGGCTGAGTAGTTGGCCTTCTTAATGCATCAATTTTCAATTAAAAAAAAGGAATGTTAAAAAAATAAAATGTCTCTCTCCCTCATCCAAACAGACCTGCTTTTTTGGCCCCAAATATGGTGCTTTCATCCCTCATTTGCATGAGTTTAGTACGGATTCAAACACATAACGTGCCTCAACATTTAAATTGAATCACTTAGAATGGTCATTTTTATTTTAATTTATTGGCTCAGACTGGTCACATGACACACAGCAGTCCCCATCTTCCTGGCATTCTGTACTCCCTTTGTGGCATCACCTTCTCTGAATCCCAAGCCTCATGAGGAAAAAGACTTCCACTTCTACCTATATGCAACCCTTGCATAGGATACACATTTGGCTGAAATTAAACAGATGGGAGCATATGCAAATGGTGGCCAGGAGTCGCCTAAGTGCACAGACGCCCAGAGCTCCCTGGAGCTTTCCCAAGCTTGGACCCAAATCCTCTGTAGAGTGTTCTGTTGGCAGATCTCAATGGCTCTGAGAACCTCTCCTGACCTTTCCTTAGAGGGCCTGGCCCTGGTTCCTGGCATAGAGCTCCTTGTAATGTCTTAAGTGATAAAAACACTAGGATCATCTTTTGTTCTAATATTTCACCTTTTAACTCTGGTCCCTGACATAGAGCTCCTAAATCCTGTGAAGTTCCTGAATGATAGGTATATCTTTTGTTTCAATGAAGTGACTCTTGGTGGACTCCTGGATAGCTTTAGGAGGGGGAGCTGGTCACAAGAATGATCAAGCACAATTAGAACCTTGGAACTTTCTACCCCATTTGCCATCCTTCAGGAAGGGGGAGTGGGGGTGGGGGCTAGAGACTGAGTTAATGACTGATCATACCTATGTGATGAAGCCTCCATAAAAATCCCAAAAGTTCAGGTTGAGAGGAGCTTCCGGGTTGGTGAACACATGAAGGTTCCAGAATAGTGGTGTGCCAACAGATGGCATGTCAGCTTCATGCCCCTCCCCACATATATTGCCCTATGCATCTCTTTATCTGGCTGTTCATCTGTATCTTTTATTATATCCTTTAAAATAAGGTGGTAAAAGTAAGTGTTTCTCTGAGTTCTATGAGACATTCTAGCAAATTTTTGAACCCATGGAAAGGATTATGAAAAATCTGATTTATAGCCAGTAGGTCAGAAGTACACATGACAGACTGGGATCTGGCGATTGGCATCTGAAGTGGGTGCCATCTTGTGGGACCTTTACTTGTGAGATCTGATGCTAACTCCAGGTAGATAGTGTCAGAATTGAATTAATTTATAAGATACCCAGCTGGTGTCTCACAGCTTGGTGTGGCGGGAAAAAAAGCAGAATCTGGTGCTAGAACTATTGTGTGGGGGAGTAAAGGAAAACACAGGAATGTTTTTCCTAGACACCAACCATCTCCCTTATTCCAGTGTCTTAGTCCAAGTCTGAGTACGTAGCAGATGCTCAATACAATATTGATAAAGCCAGCAAGTCAATAAATCTCTCCCTGTTTGTAACCCTTGCTCCGTTTGCTTTCTCCATGGTACATTTACAAGCTCCTTTCTGGCTCTGCCTCTGAGAACTGTCCCATGCCTGCAGAAGGTGGAAGAGTACTGAGGAATAATCTCCTGCCAAGGTTTCCACTGTGCTACCACCCTCTTATTCGCTTGCTTTCTGAATTCCCGCCACCATCTTGCCTTGACCATCAAGACTGGTTTTTATCCTCCTGCCTGACTGATCCCTGAGTTCTCAGACACTGGGGTTCCTGAGGGCCAAGGCTGACTGTCTTAAAAAAATACATAGAAGAATTTGACGATACTGGGTCATACTCTTCTTCAATGACCTACAAAACTGACCCAAGCCAGTCTAGTCATATATAACTCAGGTTCTTTTGATAGGTAGACAGTAAACACTGAAAACTTTTAGGAAGCTGAGAGTTAGCTCTTCTTCCCAAGTTCTCAGCAAGTTTCAGACGAATTTCTGCCACTGCTTGAGCATTTATTAAATAAACCTTTGGGAGCAAGTTGTCTGTTCTGTGAGGTTGTTTTGAAGCCCTACAAAGCTCTTGGTCTTTCTATGTGCTCTGACCAAACCTTACATAAAAGGTTCACCCCAGGAAGATGCAGCATGATTCTAGAAGCAGGATTCTACTATGTCAGTGTCAGAATAGGGTAGCCTGCAATGTTGTCATCCAGTGACTGGATACAGGGATCACGCTTTGGGAATCTTCCTAACAGGTGTTACTAGATTCTTATACAATGGTTGTACAAGTTTGGGGAGTGGTCTAGAACATACTTCAATGCTACCAAGAGAGGCCATTTCTCTTTATGCTCATCTTTATTTTTCTTCATGCTAATCACCAATTCACTGATTAAAAACAAATCTCTGGAACTCCATATGTTTATTAACTAACCTTCTGAAGTTGATCTGACAGAAGCAGTCATACTAGTAGTCACTTCTGGAGTGTGGTCTTTTTGATATAACATTGGATGATTATCCCTGCAGTGTGAATTACTTTCTGATCACAATGCTCACTACATCTGGTTTGTAGTTTAACCTTACCACACACAACATATCACATTGTCTAGGCCAGCACTTCTTTACCGTGCCTGTACAGTAGAATCATCTAGAGAGCTTTAAAAAAACTCCAACGCCCAAACACTACCCCCCAGAGATTCTGATTTAATGGCTCAGGTAAAGCCTTCAGGCTTCAATATATTTTTAAAGGTCCTCAGGTGATTTTAAAGACCAGGGCTGACAATCAGCTTCAGCTAAAGTATTTTAAAATGCATTACTGTCATGGTAACAATAACTAGCTGGAGCTCAACGGAGTCTGCTCTGTTTTGATGGGGATGGTGTTCTCCAGTGACCTGATAGGCATTTACCTGAGTGAACCTTTTTGCTTGCTGGCCTCTGGCCACCCTGGGACCCCATAGGAAGTCTATTTCTAGCCTCTAGAATACATCTAGGTCCAATCCCTACATAATCAGTCCAGCCTTTGCCACCCAGCCCTTGGCATGATATAAAGAAAATAAAGAGAAGTAAAAATTAATTAGAAAATTACACTTTCATGTGAAAGAACAGATTTTTTACTCAAAGAAATTTGCTTAGAAGATTCCACACATTAAAAATGTTTGAGAGATGACAGGATAGCTCTAAAGAAGATTTTTATTTTGTCGAAGGCCTTACACCTACTCTTCAGGATGGAGTCCTTAGGTAAATGGCAGAAACATAACACTTAGGTTTATTTAAACTATCATTAACTAAGGAATAGGGTGATATATTCTGTATATCCTACCATTGACTTGAGCATGTGTTTTTTTCCAAAAAAACAAAAAAAAAATCAGAAAAGAGTACTTAATGCTTATTTATTTTACTTATTTCTTTCTACTAATTACCCATCAGATTATTTATTTCTTTCCACCCAATTTGAGCAAATGTTGGCAAAACTAACTTTCTTAATATTAATGAGTTATGTGGTCATTTATACTACTATGCACAAATTCTGCTTATTCCAAATATGTGCTTTTCTTTTTCCCCCTTCTTGGTTGTCCTAAGCTATTTTCATGACTTCTCTCCCTTTCTATTTTAGCTTTTATCAGCTGTTAGCTAGAATAATAGTTCTCTAACCTTTTAGTTAAGGATGAGGGTTAGAGAGAGAAGCTTTAGAATACCTTGGGTAAGATACAAACGAGATTAGTCAAGTATGAGGACTTGGACAGAATTCCTAGGAGACTATGATATCCAGCCTCAATTTCCTCCCCTTGTCCATTCTCCCCAAGACATGCAATCCCCCCATCTCCCATCGCCACTACAGACAAAAATTGAGAATCACTGACCACAAACCCAGGGCTTGATAGATTAGACACCTCAGTGATTTGTGAGGTGGCACCCTGACCATTTAATGTTATATTCCAGTCTTAATGTCATCCATTCATAAAAAAAAAATTCCCAGTGGCTGAGGTGCACCATAGATCAATTAAATCTGTATTTTCTTTTAAATCTTCATTTAATTTTGAGAGAGAGAGAGAGAGAGAGAGTATGTGAGTGGGGGAGGAACAGAGAGAGAGGGAGACACAGAATCCGAAGCAGGCTCCAG
This sequence comes from Neofelis nebulosa, assembly GCF_028018385.1. Classification (NCBI taxonomy): domain Eukaryota; kingdom Metazoa; phylum Chordata; class Mammalia; order Carnivora; family Felidae; genus Neofelis; species Neofelis nebulosa. The sequence goes on along the minus strand of NC_080783.1, from coordinate 81,008,848 downwards.
GCTCTGAGATGTCAGCACAGAGCCTGACACAGGGCTTGAACTCATGAACTTCAAGATCATGACTTGAGCCGAGGTCAGACATTTAACCAACAGTGCCACCCAGGCGCTCCAGAGTACTCTGAATTTTTAATAAGCACATCAGGCGACTTTGTTGCAAGAGATGGGTCACACTTTTAGAAATATTTTTCATTTTATCACCTTGTTTTTCCAAAGGCATCTGGTGTCCAAGGTTTCTGGCCTCTTAAAAGTGTTAAAATAAAATATAAACAAAGGTTGAAAAATTAAACAGATCCTTCATAAATGGTGGCTTTCACTGTACCATCAATCCAGGGTCTAGAATTGGAGTCCAGACACTGGAGGTGTAATTAACTCCCTTTAGCATTTAGACAATAAACATTTGGAAGCCCTATTCACTTCACATCCTGTTCTGAACTAGACATTCAAAGTGTGGGGACCCTGTCTGTGCCCACAAGAAATGTGATTGCATCAAGTGCTAGTGGGATATAAGCAGAGAGAGATGTTAGCTCTCCCTACAAAAGGCAATGAATTCACCAAATAACAAGTCAGATTTTTATTTTATTTTTACATTTATTTATTTTTGATAGAGAGAGACAGAGCACAAGTGGTGGAGGGGCAGAGAGAGAGGGAGACACAGAATCAGAAGCAGGCTCCAGGCTCCGAGCTGTCAGCACAGAGCCCGACATGGGGCTCAGACTCAACAAACGCGATCATGACCTGAGCCGAAGTCGGACGCTCAACCGACTGAGCCACCCAGGTGGCTAACAGGTCAGACTTTTAAACATTTCGGCCAGTTATTCGCTCCAAAATTTTTTTTTACTCAAAAATTTTAATAGAAGCTTGTGATGTGCCAGGCTTTGTGGGAACTGCTAGAGTCAAACAAATAGAATTTGACCCCGGCACTAACAGAGCAGCAATTCTCAAACTTCTTAATTCCAGGAGTCCTTTTACCCTCTTAAAAACTATTGAGGACACCAAAGAACCTTTGCCTATTTGTTTAAATACTTATTTGTTAAGTCATTTAAAAGTAACAATTATAAACTGCTATGGAATAAATAATATATTTTTATGAAAATAATTGTATTTTGTAAACAGAAGGTAGTAAAACTAATATCACTATTTTATTCTCTTGCAAATTTCTTAATATCTAATTAATAGAAGGTAGCTGTATTCTTATATCTGCTTCTACATTCAATCTGTTGAGCCATGTTTGGTTGAAGTATATGAAGAAAATCAGGCCTCAAACAGGCATGTAGGGTCATTAGAACACAAGTTGAGCTATGGGAACATACAGTGTAGCACAATGGTGCATGAGACCCAGAGGGAAACAACTAATCAGATCAGTGGTCTTTACACATATTTGATCACATATGTCTGTGAGTTAAACATTTTTATCAAAGCTACATATAAGATGATCATATGTATATATATACACATATATATGTTATATATACACACACATATATATGTGTGTGTATATATATCTATACATACATACATATGTGTGTATATATACATATAATATGTAATTATATATTTAAATTATGGTGTATATTATATGCTAGATAGTAATATATTAATGTTTAATATATAGATATTAATAGATAGTAATATCACTTAAGGGGCAAAATTCACTTAAGATTGAGGTTCTTTGTTAATTATAAGAAGTGTAAATCTATATTTCAAATATTCTTCTCGAAAATTTCAGTTTTGGGGGGTGCCTGGGTGGCTCAGTTGGTTAAGCATCTGACTCGGTTTCAGCTCAGGTCATGATCTCACAGTTGGTGGGTTGGAGCCCCGTGTTGGGCTCTTTGCTGGCAGCACAGAGCCTGCTTGGGACTTTCTCTCTCCCTCTCTCTCTCCCTCTCTCTCTCTGCCTCTCCCCCACTCTCACTGTCTCTGTCTCTCTCAAAAACAAATAAGCTTTAAAAAGAAAGAAAATTTCACCTTTGTTTTCCCCCAAATCTTGACAGATCTGGTTTCATGACTCAGTAGTAGTAAAAGTGTCAGTTCTGCCATCTTCTTATTATTCATTTATGCTTTCACTATTAGCATATATTTTAATCTACGTTTTCCATTTAAGAATCCTTTTAAGCCACTTGTCCTTTCATGACAGTGACTTTCATCCAGAATAATGCAAAGCATCACTCACCCAGGCCACACGAACCACCCGGAGACCAAACTGTCGAAGTTGCATCAACATTCCTGCAACACCGCGGCATCCCGTTCTCTTCCAGAGCCACCTGGGGCAGCACTACTGACACCTTACTGTCTGACAAGGGAATGAGGGAGGATACCAAGATCAAACAATGTATTCAATATGAATCGTGCTTAATTTCTTTTCTCTCTTGATCTGTTTTTTCTCCAAAATAGACATTCTCCTTCCTGCCCCAGGTGTGTAGCGTGGGGCACACCCCCAGAGCAGACCACTTTGGAGACACCGGATTACAGTCTGTGTGATCACAGCCCTAGAAGACCCTAAGTGCAATGGAGCACTCATCAGGAGCACTAATGCAAGGTGGGAGGTCCAGGAAAGGTTTGCTGGAGGAATGGATACTTGAGCTAAGGCTTAAAGAATAGGTATATATTGGTGGTGGGGGTGGAGTGTCCCAAACAAAGAGGAATTGTATATTGTTATTTTAATTGAAATGATTTTGGAATATCCTTCTCTAGAGATCTTAAGTAAAAGTAGAGAGTGCTATTGATTTCCAGCTGAGGAAACCAAGACTCAAAGGGTAAGGTCCCCAAGACCACACAGCTGGTGACCAGCAAAACCACAGCCACAGGACTCAGGTTCTTTTATTTTCTTAATTTTTTAAAATGTTTTAAAATTTATTTTTGAAGTTTTAGTTATTTCTTTTTGAGAGAAAGAGAGAGAGAAAAAGAGAGAGTGAGTGACCACACAAGTTGAGGAGAGGCAGAGAGAGAGAGGGAGACACAGAATCCAAAGCAGACTCCAAGCTCTGAGCTGTCAGCACAGAGCCCGATGCAGGACTCGAACTCATGAACTGTGAGATCATGACCTAAGCCAAAGTTGGACGCTTAACCAATTGAGCCACCCAGACGCCCCATCTAATTATCTTTATTTTTTAGAGAGAGAGAGCACGCAAGCAAGGGAGAAGGGAGAGCACGCAAGACAGAGGGAGAGAGAGAGAGATTGAGAATCTTAAGCAGGCTCTCCACTGGCTCAATCCCATGACCCTGGGATCATGACCGGAGCTGAAATCAAGAGTCTGTGCAAGTTCTTAATCACCGTATGATATTAACTCTTAAATATCTGGCCAAATAAACCTAAATTCTTATCATCAGGATGCCAAGATGTTTTTCATTTGTCCATTTGTTCATTCAACAAGTGTTTATTGAACTATAACTATAAATCAGGAACTATGGTGATATGATTGTCAACAAGAGAGATGAACCCCTACCTTCATAGAGTATACGTTAGAATGGGAAGGGAAAAAAAGTAGTGAATACGACAGTTTCAAAATGTGATTAGTGCTACGAAGGAGAAAATAAAAAGGCTGAGATGTAATATGATAGAAAAACCTACTTGGGTGATTAAGGATGGCATCTTGAAGATGGCACGTGGGTTGAGATTTAAAGGATGGAAAGCCTATGTCCATGTGTAGATAATGAAAGGAAAACCATTCCAGGAAGAGAAATGGACACATGCAAAGGCCCTGGTGTGAGATAGAGTCATCAATAGAAAATGACTCCTGCCTTTGGCTGACCACAGGGGAAAATGGATCCAGAAGGTGTTGGCTGAGTATGCTGCTCTGGGAGGCTAACTGTAGTTCTTTGGTTTGCATTCTGTGTGTTACATCTCATTTGCTTCTTCTTTGAGTGATTGGAATATTAAAACATAAACTTGCCATCTGAGCCATGACCACTGTGTTGTCATCTAGAGATTCTTATCATCTTGATAAAGATCACTCAGGCATTACATGTGAACAAGGTAGAGCTTGGCCAGCACTCAAAAGGCAAATCAGATACAATTTGCAAGGTAAAAACCAGAGCTGAGCAGTCAATTAAGAGAACACAGGCATGAAAATCTAAAGTTACGTGAGGAGCTAGAAATATTTATGTCTAAGGTACATTTTATAATATAATATATTATCCATTTACTGTATTTTCATAGCATTAACGTTATCCCCAAAAGAATATTCAGAAATAATAAGTATGACTTTGCTGTGTAGTAACTCCCTACAAAGTATTAAAAATACATACTTTCAGGGTAGCTAGACTCATGATGAATATTAGACAATGCTCACAGCTAATTTGCTTAGTCTTGCAGGCCTAACACCTTGTATCCAATTTCACTTAAGTTTCGTCCACTGGGAGCACAGAGCTGTAGCACCAAAGGGCATGGGATTTAATGTGTGTAGGGTACATTTCATTTTCCCAGTCTCTGACACTCACTTAGCAACAATCAATGAGGCACTGATAGCATTATTGATCACAGTGATAGCGTTGTTGGTTTTAGAAGTCACTGTAAGCCCTGCAGGCCTCTCAACAAGGGATCCTATTACACAAAAGAGAATCATTCTCCAGATGTGCTGAGTCTGACCCTATACCCCCTGGTAGAATAAGGAGCACATCGTTGGGAACTAAGATTAGCCTGAGGCTGAACCTTAGACTTAGTACCTTTTCAAACTTTCTCATCATTTAAAGTAATTTGGGGCCAGGTTGGCCTAACTCCCAACCGTACCCACCCTTGTGAGATTCAGCTCTGAACCAGGCTGCCGCACAGGGCTCACAGGTTCTGCCCTATAAATTCCGGGAGACGTCATTCGTAGGAATTCTGCTCTGTGACCGCCCTGCCTTTGAAGAGGCAGGTTATTACAGTGTGATCATTATGTTGAACGAACACAACTTGACTTATAATCAGAACTCAGCTCTTCTGTCACTGTCACTTTAAATTTATTTACATTTTATTGCCCTTAGATGAAAATTCAGGCAGGCCCATGACTTTCCTAGCTTTTAACTAAATCACAATCATATGGCCTCTCCAAGTCATAAACGAGTTCTTAAATCAGAAATTAGACTCTAGTCCAATATATTAATCAACCGTCAGAGATCCATTCAATGTCAGGTCTTTTCCCCACCTCCAGCTCAGGTCAGCGTAGACTACCAGTCTGAGATGAGAAAAGGACAGAGAAGTGGCCCTGGATCTGTTTCTCTCCTCATTTCTCTTTGCCTCCATCTCCCTCTCACCCTACTCCATTGTTTGCTAGCCAGTCTCTGACTCCTCCATGGGAGAGCAAGCGTGCAGCCCAGGGATCAGAAAAGTCTTATTTGATCTGATGCCTTTGCGAGCTGGCCTCACGCTTCCAGGTGATGACATGTGCCTGTTGAGCACCTGTGAGGCTCTCAGGCCTTCCCCATGCCTGGCCAGCTCACCAGGGCCCTGATGTGAATGGCAGCTCCTGGAATTCTGGACTGAAGCAACCTTGTTTATGAAGAGAGGGTTATTAAAGTGTCATCAGTATAATGGACAATTTGAGTTAGAATTAGAGTTAGAATTTGAGTTAGAATTAGAACCTAGCTCATTCTTTTTTTTTTTTTTAATTTTTTAAATGTTTATTTATTTTTGAGAGACAGAGAAAGACAGAGTGTGAGCTGGAGAAGGGCAGAGAGAGAGGGAGACACAGATCCGAAGCAGGCTCCAGGCTCCGAGCTGTCAGCACAGAGCCCAACGTGGGGCTCGAACTCCCAAACCGTGAGGTCATGACCTGAGCTGAAGTCAGACGTTTAACCGACTTAGCCACCCAGGCACCCCTAACCTAGCTCGTTCTTACAAAAAACAAAAACACAAAAACAAATGAAACCTAGCTCGTTCTTATTTGTCTTTCAGTTTTCAAGATAGAGGCCATGAGCCTTTTTCTTCGGCCAGCTTCTTTCCACCTGCCCTCAACTTTGCTCTGCAGTCAGTCCTCCTTGCTCAGACTCAGCTTCGGGGTGCTCTTCCCAGCCCCAGACTGCTTTCTTCTCTCATGTGACCCACACCAGGGTCAGACACACTTGGACACTTGTTGTCCCTGCAATCAGCCCTGGCTATGTAGTCCACTGCTTTCTTTCATCCAGGCTGCTTTAGCATGCTTGGGCCACGGGCCACAGCCTGGTTACTGCAGTGATCACCTATCAACTGTCTGAAAGCTCCACTTGAAGAACCTCCTTGCTAGGTTTGGGATGAGACTGTTGCAGACTCTATTCTCTTCCCAGGGGACAGAAGGGAGGGAGTGGCAGCTCTCTCTAGCAGCACAGTTCAACAGAAATGCAGTGTGAACCACACGGATCATTTTAATTTTCTGGTAACCACACTGAAAATAATGAAATGAAATAAAATAGCAAACAGCAAAGCAAAAAACAGATAAAAATAATGATAATAATATATTTTATTTAATGCCATAAATCCAAAATATTATCATTTCAACATGTAACCAATATATAAAAATTATTAATAAGATAATTTATAATTTTCCCCCACACTAACTCTTTGAAATCTAGCATGTATTTCACAGTGAAAGCACACCTCAATTTGGCCCAGCCACCTGTGGCTAGGGGCTATCATATTGGACAATGCAGGTCTATTGAAAATCTCTTCTATGTTCTCTACTTTTTTATTTTTTTTATTTTTTTTTTTAACATTTATTTTATTTTTGAGACAGAGAGAGACAGAGCATGAACGGGGGAGGGTCAGAGAGAGAGGGAGACACAGAATCTGAAACGGGCTCCAGGCTTTGAGCAGTCAGCACAGAGCCCGATGCGGGGCTCGAACTCACATACCGCGAGACCGTGACCTGAGCCGAAGTCGGACGCTTAACCGACTGAGCCACCCAGGCGCCCCATATGTTCTCCACTTTTAAAAGCAGCTTTATTCAGGTATAATTTACATACCATCAAATTCTCCCATTTTAAGTGTACAATCCAATGATTTTTAATAAATTTACAGAGTTGTACAGCCATTGCCTCAATCAGATTTTTAGAACTCTTAGAATCTTTCATTTTATTATACACAAATTTAAAGTAACCTGCCTGTCTATACCTTTTACTAATTAATTGTAGGCAATAGCCACATATTAGAAATGCTGTGCAAATAGACCTTATTTTCCAGTAGTTTTGAAGCATAGGTCTTTTCACCTGTTTGAAAGATCCACAGGAAAGCATTTTTCAGGAGTGCTTAACTTTTCACAAGAGGTGTTTGTGCTGAGAATCAATCTCTGTATTATTACAAGATGTTAAAATGGGGACATTTTCATCACCCCAAAAAGATCTTTTTCAATCTCTACCTATTCTTACACCTAGTTTTAAGGCGCCACTAATCTACTTTCTGTCTCTGTAGATTTGTCTTTTCTGGACATTTCATACCAGTGGAATCATATAATACGTGGTCTTTTGCTTCTTTTCCTTAGTGTCATATTTTTGAGGTTTATCCAAGTTATAGCATGTTCCGCTCTTTTTCCTTTATTGTCAAATAGTATTCTATTATACAGATGTACCACAGTCTGTTTATTTGTTCCCTAGGTCATTTTGGTTGTTTTCAGGTTTGGCCATTATGAATACTGCTGCTATGAACATTTGTGTACAGGGCTTTGTGTGGACATATGCTTTAATTTTTCCCTGTAGATTTCTAAGAGTGGAATTGCTGGGACATATGGTAAATTTATATTTAACTTATGAAGAAACTGCCAAATGGTTTTCCAAAGTGGTTGCACTATTTCTCTCCTCTTTCTGATTCTTATTTATGTATCCTTGATCCTATAGGGAATCAAAGAGCCAGAGAACTGGTCTTCCACAACATCCTCCAAAAATTTTGCTTTTGGGGTTTTGCATATTTGGTATCTAATACTTATCACAGGATCATGTCTGCAGATATTAAGTCTGGAAGAGCCCCATTTTAACATCTGATATAATATAGAGATTGAGTCTCAGCACAAGCCCCTCTTAGGAAAAGTTAAGCATTCTTTTTTAAATGCTATGAGCAAGAAGACACATGTTTCAAAACAGCTGGAAAACAAGGTCAATTTATGGCATTTGTAATAAGTGGTTATTAACAATTAATGAGTAAAAGGTATACGTAGGCAGGGAGTTTCCAATTTCTATATAATAAACAAGAGATCCTAAAAACTCTCCTAGTATCCTGGGAGAGGCAGAATTTCGGAGTGTTTCCGATGGGCAGCCTGACTCTGAAAGACACCTTGTCTCTCTCGCGAGTGCCTCTATGACTGCTAAATTGTAAATAAAAAGCTCCCGGGTGGAGGAAGAATGTTGAGAAACGTTGGACACAGTCTCCATGTAGATTAAAAGGAACTATTCTGTTGTTTCTTGTTTTCGTCAGTTTAATAATCCTGTTGGGGTTTCCCAGAATGTTTGAAGCCAATGTCTTATGGCACCAGTGATTTTTCTTGGTGTTCACTGGAGGGGAATGGGAAAGACAATGTGTAGATTTAATCAGCATTTGATTTTCCTCAGTCCCTTTGCATGTAGAGAGGAGCAGCTGGTAGTAGGTAATCTTGCCCTTGGGAATTATCAAGTAAAAGAAAGAGACAAGCAGCAGCTTCTACAAAGGCGGCTTTTATGAGGCTGAGCTAAAGAATCACCAGGGAAGCAGCTGGGTTCACCATTTTCATCCAAGTAATTACTGGAAGAGATAGATGGTTTTCAAGGTCAGTGGTAGAAAGAGGAACTAATGGCCAGCCCTTCCTCTGGGAGAACATTCACAGGAGAGAGGATGGATGAAGATGTCAATTTCCCAGCCTGCTTGAAAGCAGCAAGGACAGTGTTCAGAATTGGGCGACAAAGACCACAGTTCAAATCCTGCATCTTTCAACTCTTAGTTCTGTGACTCTGGGCATATGCCTTAACCTTGTAAGCCTTAGTTTCCTCATTTGCAACTTGGAGAAAGTAATACCCATCTTGCAGGTGTTTTGTGAGCATTAAATGAGATAACCATCCCCTTTCTAGAAACTAACTTAATTAATTTATCTAGAAGTCTCCCCAAACACAATCAACATCTAGCCATTCTTCTCTTTGGCAATGCTTCCCAATAAAGGAATTTAGGAAGACGATGTTTCCTGGTTATCACGGCCACTGTAACAAATCAGATCCAGGACCTTTTAAATGTATCACTTTCAAAAAGTGAATCAAAATAAACTCCTTTTGGAAACAAAATTCACTAAGCATTTCTTTATTGCATAGCTGTTTCTATGATCAAAACCAATTAATAATTCACCTTCTGTATCAATTTCTTTCTACTAACAATCTGTCTTAAAAATATTTTAAAATAAAGATTTTAAACATGTACAAAAATGATCATTGTAGTGCTACTTACATTTTTAGAAAAGAGGAAATGACCAGTATGTTTAAAATTAAAAATAACAAATAGTAAATTCCAACATTTTTATAAGATAGAATAGTATACAAACAAAACTATGTGGAAAGGATGTTAATGATGTTGGAAAATGCTAAAGAAAAATATCAGGTGGTAATGACAGAATTAAAATATTCTTGACTTGTTAAAAAATTGTATACAGAGAAACACTGGAAAAAATAATCAATATATTAACAACAACAACAAAAATAAGCCATCAAGTCCTATGAACGTCTCTACTTAGCTTTTAGCCTGGCCTTGTGGCTCAAACCTGTTCCAGGGAAAGCTGGTCTTTGCTGGGGCTGAACTAGGGCTTCTTGGTTTCCTGGGCCTTTCTTTTTCTTTCTTTCTTTCTTTCTTTCTTTCTTTCTTTCTTTCTTTCTTTCTTTCTTTCTTTCTTTTAAAATCTAAGTTAGTTAACATATAGTGTAATAATGGTTTTGGGAGTAGAATTCAGTGATTCATCACTTACATATAACACCCAGTGCTCATCCCAACTAGTGCCCTCCTTATCGCCCATCTCCCATTTAGCCCATCCCCCCACCCAACACCCCTCCAGCAACCCTCAGTTTGTTCTCTATCTTTAGGAATCTTATGGTTTGCCTCCCTCTCTGTTTTTACGGTGTATTATGCTAAGTGAAATAAGTCAGTCAGAGAAAGATAAATGTCATGATTTCACTCATATGTGGAATTTAAGAAACACAACAGATGAACATAGGGGAAAGGAAGGAAAAATAAGGTTTCTTGGGCTTTTAAGAAAGGCCGGTATAATACTATGTGAAGGTGGGGTTTGGCATGATAGATTTGCATTAATATTAATACTGAGCCAAACCTGGTTGCTCTTACAGACTTTAATATAAACCAACTAACTCTACAATGTATGTTTGTTACCCACATCATGGATGGCCACTACCTCAATTTCAGCCTTCTGGCCTGGAGTTTTAAAAATTCTGTTCTTTTAAATATCAGAGGTAACAAATGTTATATTGACAGAGTGTTTGGAGAGAAGATTCAACTCAATGTTGTTCTATCTTACAGTATTATTTATTCAGGTTTTCTTCCTTTATTTTCTTATAAATGTTTTAACTATTGTCTCCCTCCTATTAGAGGATAATCAATATACTTTCTAACATTTTTTCTTTTTGAGGCTGTAAAGAAAGATTAAATCGATTTTATTACACATAGAATTAAAGCTCAATATTTGGATTTCAAGCCCATTTGGTCCTCCTTTCCTTTGTGGGACAAGGCTGAACCCTAAGGGTTTATAAATGGGCCCGGCTGCAGTTTGCAGGTGCAGTCATTTTGCGGGAGCCCAAGTCAAGATTTACATATGCAAATGTGTGTGGATGTGCCCAAACTGAGTAATTGTGCATGCAAATAGGTGATTAAATAGACAATTACCAAATCTGCATGAACAAATGGAAGTTGTGCATATTCAATAAGCAGAGGGCACCTGAACATTATGCAAACAGGCAGCTTTCCTCAAAGCCTATGGAAACCTGGCCCCTGGGGCCTCAAAATAGCTGAAATCTCAGAGCAAGCAGGGACTCAAATTGCACAAGTGGAATTTACTCTTTGACCTCAGCTGCCATGGTAATGACCAAATCTCTGACAAGGTCATCTTCAGGAAGTACCGTGGGAAAGGGGTTTGATTTCTGCCATTTCCCTCCACATACTACATTTAAAGCAGAAATTTAAACTAAGGATTCTTTTATGATCAGTACTAAGAAATAAACTTTGGCTATTTCAGTATGCCTGCTCTTGCTGTGCCGTGTGCCCAGTCTTCCAAGCCAAAGCTCAAAGTAGATACAGAGAATCAATCCAAGTTAAACTACGACATCTACTAAGAAGTTGCTATGGCCAATGTCAAAAAGGTTACTGCCTGTGTTCTCCTTTAGGATTTCAATGGTTTCCTGTCCCACATTTAGGTCTTTAATCCATTTTGAATTTATTTTTGTGTATGGTATAAGAAAGAAGTCCACCTTCATTCTTCTGCATGTACCTGTCCAGTTTTCCCAAAGCCATTTATTGAAGAGACTGTCTTTTTTTTTTTCTCATTGGATATTCTTTTTGTGGAAGATTAATTGACCATATAGTTGTGGGTTCATTTCTGAAATGTAAGAAACAAAACAGACGAGCATAGGGAAAAAACGAGAGGCAAACCAAGAAACAGACTATTAGTTGTAGAGAACAAATTTATGGTTACCAGAGGGGAATTGCTTGGTGGGGTGCGAAGGGGGATGAGTGAAACAGATGATGCTGTGATGAGCATCCGGTGTGATGGAAGTGTTGAATCACTAAACTGTACACCTGAAACTGATATTACACTGTATGTTAACTAACTGGACTTTAAATAGTTAAATAAAAACTTTAAAAAACAGAATACACAAACTACCATAGCTCAATGGATGCAGCTTCACAATGCTCTCGACCACAACAATGCTGCCTGAAATGGGAGCAGGGCTTATTTGATCTTAGGTAGCAGTTTTTAGTTTGTCTTTGTGGGCTGGAGAAAGATACCCATTGGTTTTAATTGTTCATTTCTTCACAGTTCAAGATCTCAGTTCTCTACCTCCCACCTAACAGTGATGGATGGTGTTGTCAGTGGAGTACATCAATGAGAAATGATTTCACATAACCGGGGGGCTTTTCTGACAAAAGATTAGTGGTAATGCCTAGACAAGCCCAATAGGAACCAGAGATAAGTAAAGTCTGAGGCAGCAAAAGAGTGCTGCTTGCTGAAATCCCCATATTTTTCACAAAGATATTTCATCTCCAGTAAATTCTACTAGGATATTTTCCCACATTCGGTTTTATGTGAACTGCTTAGAGTCTTTTACTTTACAAAGTAAGGAGTGAATTACTACAAACTGTAAAATCAATTACTCAATTCAATCAATAAACCAGTTAAGTGAAATAATTCCTTTACTTAGCACCTGTCAGGAGGAAATTTCAAAATATTCTCCCCAGGGGTCAGAAGTGAATGGAATTAGCCATGTTCCAAAGAGGAAGTAGCCTAGTCTATGTAGAATATCGGGCAGCCCCATAAGGCATGCAGATGTGGAGAAGCACTGACCAGTGATTCTCAAGGTCACGTCCCGGCCAAAGAAATGCTGCAGAACCAACTTCAAGGAAAGCATCCCTTCAGCATTATCTTCTGCATGGGTGCCTTAGGTGCTAACCAAGGACGCCTCCAGAATGGCAGGTCACGTCCATGTGTCCAGAAATGCATTCAGTGGAAAAACTGACTTCATCACTATGGTCTCAGAAGCCAAAGAAAGCCAACCTTTTTACCAAGTGTAAATGGAATTGTCAGTTCTTTGCTTTTCCTGAATATCTAAATAAGTTATTCACTAACTAAACAAAAACCAGTGGCACCAATATTGCAAAGTAATATGTGTGTGTGTGTGTGTGTGTGTGTACAAGTCCATAATATATATGTAAATGTATATGTGTGTGTATTTTCATGCTAATACCAAAATAGCATTTACCTTTTTCATTCTAGTGACATTTCCACTGATGCTAAAAGTAAAACTGCTGGTGCCTTAGTTGGAATCAAGGCCCTGTCTCCAAACCAGTAGTCATTATGCTGCTTCAATATCAGGCACCCATAGTAGTAGTAATAATAGTAATAATAATAATAATAATAATAATATAAGCCAGTTTCACTTACGAATATCTTTGAGGAAGAATAAGATATATGTTCGTTTTACTAAATCAACCTTTGGGTACAGACCTTTTAGTATTCTATGTGACGACACGTGAAGTCCACGGAAAGCACTTCTAAGCTGCGTACAGAAGTATGATGGCTGCTCTGAGGAAAAACACTTGAGCGGCCATTTTAGTTGCAAGCTGATCTCAATACTTTTTCCATGAAATACCTTTTACCTTGAAAGAAGGACTGACAGACAAACTACAGTTTTTCAGCAGTGGGTGATTTTGCAAACATTTTCTGGAAAAGAAAGTGAGGCTACCACTTCGAAGAAAATAGCCGATTTGCTGCCGGTAATAAAATTAATGCTTTCAAGCAAAAATTAGAATTTTGAAAACTTGTACCCACCCCTGCAGGTTTGACAGCCTCCCAATATTGAGAGATTTTTCTGATGAGATTGATGGTAATATTACCAAATAACAGTCGTTTGAGACTGTGAAATTTGAAAACCAATTCAGTGAACCAATATTTTTCAGATGACCAATAGACAGCGTCACAAAGTTACGCACGGGTGGCAGATCCATCCAAAGTGCGAGATAGGCCAATATATTTTAATGTTTTAGCGTTAAAAACGTTTATTAATAGGGGTTTGATTCCATATTACAATTAACATTTAAGAAAGCGCTAATTGTCAAGTTTTGGTGTAGTGCCAGAGAGGAATAGGCACAATTATCTAGCAAGACTATTAAAAATACTCCTCCTTTTTCCAACTATATGTCTCTATGAGATCTGCTTTTTTTAAAATATGTACTTCAACCGAACAACATATCAAAACAGATTTAGTACAGAAGCGGATATGAGAATCCATCTGTCTTCCACTAAGCCAGACATTAAAGAGATTTGCAAAACTGCAAAACACTGCAGCTCTTCTCACTCATTATTTCTGTTTTGGAGAATACAGTTATCTTTAACAAAAATATGATATTTATGTTATCGTGGAATGGGTTTTTACTGTTATTTTTAAAAATTAATAAATATTTAAAAGTAGCCTGTGTTAATTTCAAATATGGTAAATTTTTTATTAGTAAATAAAATCCACATAAATAAATGCCCTTCAAGGTCCTCAATAATTTTTAAAACTGTAAAGGTGTCCTGAAACCAAAAATGTTTTGAGAACTACCAGTAGAAAGCAATGGTTTGTAAACTTGTTTTTAACATCAGAACTCTGTCCTCAAAGGAAATTTTATACGGACGTCTAAGTTTCAAAAGAGATAAAATCAGAGTTGTTCTGGTTAAAGAGGAATGAAGACCCAAAGCCATCCCAGTCTGGCCCCTCCTCCAACCCCTCCCCCACCCCCCTTAGTTTCTCTATAATCCCAGTTTGGAAATCTCATGCTGGAGGGTGGATGGTCTGATGGAAGGGGGGGGGGGGTGGAGGTGTGGGGAGTTGGTGGGGGGGTGGGGGGGTGGAGGCAGGAACTGCAGCATCCCAGACCTTGTGAGAGTGAAGGATGAGGCCAGGTGACCCACTGTGACAGGTAATAGGAGAGCCTCAAATCAGACTGTAGACACAGCTGCCTCCTCTGTCTCCTCTGGGTCTGCCAACTGGCATACACTCAAGAACCAGAGATCTTGAACTTAAAAATACTTACCTTGTGGCCACTGATACTCTTAAGCATGTGTGGAATCACTGGTGAGCCCACCCAAAAGTGATTAATTTGGCCAGAAGAAAAAGGTGCTGTCTGAGCTTAGGGTGTATACAGGGACATTCCTGGCATATTCTTTCCTCTGAATTATCAGTGTTGAGATTGGACAATTGAAGATTAACTTCCTCCCAACAGGGACAAAACACCATTTTGAAAGACCAGGGAATGGAATGAAGTACAGGAATCCAAAGGAGGGTGAGATAATAGCAGCACAAAGGCCAGGGATGAGAATTCTTCCAAGTGATTCTGGGCTTTGTACAGAAGTAGCAGTGGAGGGAGTAGAATACTGCCAGATAAGGAAACTCACAAGTCTTTATCTCTAGTTCCAACTTCTGTCCTGATATCCAGACCACAATATCTAACTTCTGGGCTTTTACTCGGCTATCTTGAAGGCATCACAAACTCAGTCTGACCCTGACTCATTGTTGCATTCCTTTTGGTTCCAAGTCCCATTGGCAATTATAGCATCATTGTTCACTCTGTCAATAAATCGAGATCCCTTGGAGTCCTGATGATAAAGACTTAATATCCTTGGAATGAGCAGTTGTCACCAGGAGGCAATTCAATGTCCAAACTTCCCTTTCAAGTTGGAAAAAATGCACCAGAATTATTACACCAGGCACATAGTCCCCTCCCCTCTTCCTGTACCCTCAGGCATGGCACCCAGAATTCTGAGTCCTAATAAGTTTAACACCATCGAAACAGAGTGCAGACTCAGGGTAGCAGGTTATGGGGAGTCCTTCCAAGTAGGAACAGCAACACCATTACAGTTAGGATACATTTTTCCTCCTGAAGATGGAGGAGCTGCTCCGTGCTCTTGTCTGCCCAGAGGCTTTTGCTGCACATTTTCTGAATCTGATTCTCAAGCTTCACTATGATTATCCAGAATAGTCTCATAAAATCCTTCCAATAAAATCTTTTCTTCTTACACAGCCAGTGTCATTTTTTTCTGAGTTGCTGTTATAAAGTCTTGACCTATGCCCCATTTCCTTTTTATTTTAAAAATTTCTTCCCTCCAGATCTAATTTATCTACCCTAGTTCAAGCCCGTATCATCTGGACAAAGACAGGTGTTTCTCCCTGACATCTGTCATTCCCCACTCCAGCTCAACCTCTTTCTGGAGATCTTACCATAGCATTTATCTGCCTGTTAAAAAACAAAAGCCACCAAATCTTCATGGCTCCCTGTTGATTGCAGAATAATGTTTGAACCTCTACATATCATTTCAGGCCTTTCAACTTACTTTCTAATATCCAGCCCTCAGCTCCTTGACAAAAGGAGCCATTTCAAAATGATTTTGGAACCCTAGGACCAAGCATAATGCCTGGCATAGAGTAAAATCCACTAAATGTTTGAAATGAGTGAATACATGAATGAATGAATGAATGAATGAATGAATATTACTCAGAAACCCTGTGCACTAGACACAATTAATTATTTTTTTTATTTTTTTTAATTTTTAAAAAAAAAATTTTTTTAACATTTATTTATTTTTGAGACAGAGAGAGAGCATGAATGGGGGAGGGTCAGAGAGAGAGGGGGACACAGAATCCGAAACAGGCTCCAGGCTCTGAGCCATCAGCCCAGAGCCCGACACGGGGCTTGAACCCACAGACCGTGAGATCATGACCTGAGCCGCAGTCGGACGCTCAACCGACTGAGCCACCCAGGCGCCCCGACACAATTAATTATTTTGACACTAGACACAATAATGATTTCCCAAACTCTCTACAGAAACGCGCGCGTGCACACACACACACACACACACACACAGTATGTGAAATCCCATGTTTGGGGAAGTTTTGGCCTCACGGTACTTCGGATTGTTGGTACACACTTATCGCAATGTATTGCGGTCAGTTTGATTCTATCTGCCTTATCCAATAACACATCAGCTCTCCCAGGGCAAGACCCATGTCTTATTTATCTTCATACCTTTAATGTTTAAGCATGGAGTAGACGCTTCATATATCTTTGCTGAATTTGCCTCCTGGAGAGGACGTGTGTTGAAGGGAGCAGATGAGTTTGGCCTGACAAAAATTCCACTTTGCATAACTCCCGCGGGAAAACTTTCAATATTTCAACATTAAAGATGATCTTTGTTGAAGGTTTTTGTTTTCTCTTTGCCAAATGAAAGACTTCACCTTTTGCTCCCTGTTCCTTGACGGAGGTGACCCTGAGGGCTTGACGTTTGCATATGGGAAACCGCCTTGACTTCAACATTTCCTCACATCCCTGACAACAGAGATCCTGGACCATGTACTCAAACTGTAAATTGCTCAGACAAAATTGAAGTCAAATCTCCAAACTGTTTCTGATAGTAAAGAGGGCTCTGAAATCCTACGAGAAGCTCTATAATTATCTCAAGTGAAACCTTCTTATTAAATTTTAAACTCTTTTCATTTGGGTTATTGTCATTTACATGAAACGGGTGGATGGGAATGAAGCCTGGGAAAATTATGAAGTTGTTAATCCTGTTTATGTTCATTCAGCACACAGTTTGGGCTTAAAAGGTGTACTGTGTGAAGCATCTTTATGAACTAAATCCAATAGTAATTAACAGATGCAGTGGCTTGCTTTTCTTTGGCTGGAAAAGACAGAGGAGACAACCACAGGCAATGCATTTTCTGTTTTGCCTCATGGTGGACAACTGTGAAATGTTCAGTGTGTTCATCAACTTTCTTCAATAACCACAGCAAGGTATTTTATCTAGCTCTTACATAAAGAGAGTAAAATATACTGAGCAATGTAAATACTTCCAATTTTAGGGGTTGGGTCCAGTGATTATTAACCTATCTTGCAGATCTTCATTTAAGAGCCTCTCTCTTACGTCCTGCAGCCCTGTTTTTTAGGGGTGTCTCAGCCGGAGGAGCCATATCATGAAGGCACAAGAGGCGTGGACAAATAGCAGCTTGGGCATGCCAAGTGGTGAAATCTGCTCATCCATCATTCCATTTAGACAAATGAAAGATTACAGCCCTATGAGAAAATGCAGCCACAGCCACACAATGCTTTGTGCACAAACTAAATTACTAGTTTCCTGTGATCTTTCTGACAAGTAAATTACTGCAGAAAATAGCATAGATGGGAACACAATGACAAAAAAATGCAGAGACTTGGTCCTTCAAAGGAGTTATTAGACTTCCAATACAGCCATTTCCAAAGAAGTCCAGAACCTCACTCCTCCCTGCCAGCAATGGAAAGAGGATTTTCTCCCCTCATCATTCTATAGCATATCTTGAAGAAAAATCATATATAAGTGACAGGAGTGGGGAGTGGATTCCTCAGTGATCAAATATCCTTTTTTGGTGACCTGGAGGCTGTTAAAGAAGACAAGAGAGGACCTCGCTGCAGGAACTGCTGTGCCTATGATCAGACCATTCATGCTTGGCAGGGAACCATGGTGATGGAGAATGTTCTGCATAAGAAAAGATAACCTCCAAGAAAAGTCTTTTTACAGCTGAACAGTTTCCAACTCTTGATATTATTTTGTTCAATAATAAAATATAATTCTAATTGGTTTTTCTCTGAAATAAGGAAGAGCTATCTTGTTAGAATTTATTTTCCTTTGTCTATTCAAAGCCTAAACTCTAAAACATTCTCAAAAGGCTCTATGAACCCCAGCGGCAGAACAAGAAATTGTTTGTTAGCTAAGCCAAATGGAGCAGTGTAGGGAAGGGGGCTGAAGATAATGGAAGTAATAAACAAATCACAAGTATTGTAAATTCTTAAGCTTCAATTTCATCAGAAAAAAAAAATGTCTTGAAGTTAACAGACTTCATAAAATTTTAGAGCCAAATAGGGTTTGGGGCAAGATTAAGTGACATAAAATGGCCCACCCAGTACTTTAGATATTGCATGGTAATATTGTTACTAGAATCTTGATATTGCTCTGTTGCGTTTCCCACTTCTAAAGTAGGAATTTCTTCTAGAAAATCTTAGAGCAGTGGGCTGTAGCCAGTAAAGCACTTAATGGGAAGACCTGATCTACAGCCACCTCAACTGATGCTTTGTTCTGTGATTGTGAGAAAGGGGCATAAACTCTTTGGGCATCCTGTGGTGAGGGTGTCAGCTGAGAGCAGATATGCTGAAGTGGCAGCAGGGAGAGTATGTACCTGAACAGTGTATAATCAAGACCTCTTTCATAATTTTATATTAAACAACAAAAACCACTATCACTTAGAGAATAAAACCCACAGAAAACAGAATTCAACCCAGTTGCCTAGGCATATAATAAATGGATCAAGAAACGCACGGGCATAAAATGCTAAAATCTTTCCCCAAACTGGTAGCCTCTGTGGTCCTGAGTAACTGATAACAACTTCTCCTTGTTCATATCGTACTGCCTCAGTTTCTATTTCCTTATCGTAGTTGGTTTGCTACTGCATCGAGTCCCCTTTCCTGGTGTTGGCAAAATTGGCCTAAGAGCGTAAATTCAATGACAACTGTTTAGATGCCAAATGTATCACTTTTTCCGTTACATTTAAAAACCACCATTTAAATTTAGTTTAACAAACATTTTTTTGCCCTTGCCATATAAAGGTTTTGTCCTTGCCTTTGGAGACCTACAACTTTTGTGCAGAAGAGAGACATTTTATCAGAAAACCTCAGGGACTATACTTACCTTTAGGTCCTGTGTCTCTTTGTCAGCTTTATCCCAAATAATCCTCCACTCCAAGGCATTTGGTGGGAATGCACGTACACAGTAAGTGAAGAGACTCTCCTCATTTGAAAGAGCTAGGAGAATGGCCATTCATGAAAAGGTTAAATTCTTTGTGCCCTTTTCTGCAAGCTATTTATTTGAGGAGCAGAAGAATCTAGCACTTATTTGGTGATAGTAGTTTTCCTATCTGGGTTGAGTAGACATCAATGCCTGGTTCTAAGGTGAGGCCTAAGAATTTGTATTTCTAATAAATTCTCACGTGCTGCTTATGAGGCTGGTGTGGAACCACATTTGCAGTCCCCTGGTGTAGATAAACAATGTTCAGACTGAGATGCATGTACATTTAGAGATACAGGAAAACTTTTCCAGTGGTACAGGAAACTAGGTAGTTTTTACTTTTTTTCTTTTTTTTTTTTTATTTATTTTTGAGAGACAGAGCGCAAGTGGGGAGGGGCAGAGAGAGAAGGAGACAGAATCCACAGCAGGCTCCAGGCCTGAGCTGTCAGCACAGAGCCCTATGTGGGGCTTGAACTCACCAACCATGAGAATCATGACCTGAGCCAAAGTCGGACGCTTAGCTGACTGAGCCACCCAGGCGCCCCCAGGAAACTAGGTTTAATGGGATCACATTTCTAGATCCTCAATTTCTATATTATTCTCTAATTAATAAAGCAATCCATCTGAGAATTCACCAGTGGTTCCACTTTCTCACCTCTCCCTTTTGCAATTGCTCTCCTCCCACCTTGAAAAAAAAAAAAAATACATTAACTGTCCCCAACAGGAAAAAATTCAGAGAATTGAGGGAAATTACTATTAAAAAATTCCTTCCATCTTTATCTACTTATTTACGTGAACAAGATTTCTTAAGTGTTTATGTTTATTCATTTATTTATTTATTAATGTTTATTTTTGAAAGAGACAGAGAGAGAGGAGCGAGAGATAATGCCAAGCAGGCTCTGAGCTGTCAGCACAGAGCCCGACGCAAGGCTTGAACTCACGAACCATGAGATCACGACCTGAGCCAAAGTTGGCCGTTTAACCGACTGAGCCACCCAGGCATCCCACTTACATTTATTTAAACAAAAGAGGAAAAGTATTAAGGCAGAACCATGTCTTACTCTAGCCTGCATAATTTTTATTCATGGATCCGTGAACGCATTGAAAAATAAGACCACTCCTTTTTTTTTTTTTTTTTTTAATTGATTCTCAAGTTAGCTAACATACAGCATAGTCTTGGCTTCAGGAGCAGATTCCAGGGATTCATCACTTACATATAATACACAGTGCTCATCCCAGCAAGTACCTTCCTTAATGTCCATCATCCATTTTCCCCACCCCTATCAACCCTCAGTTTGTTCTCTGTATTTAAGAGTCTCATGGTTTATCTCCTCTCTGTTTTTATCTTATTATTCCTACCCTTTCCCTATGATCATCTTTTAAGTTTCTCAAATTCCACATATGAGTGAAATCATATGATATCTGTTTGTCTTTCTCTGACTGACTTATTTTGCTTTACATAACCCACTCCTTATTAAGGGCTATCTTTCAATAAAAATTTTCTCTTTGTGATTATTAATCATCTGTTCAACATTTTAATATGTTTGGTTTTGATCAAC
This sequence comes from Neofelis nebulosa, assembly GCF_028018385.1. Taxonomy (NCBI): domain Eukaryota; kingdom Metazoa; phylum Chordata; class Mammalia; order Carnivora; family Felidae; genus Neofelis; species Neofelis nebulosa. The sequence goes on along the minus strand of NC_080783.1, from coordinate 80,987,823 downwards.
TGTGTATGAGAACTAAATTGTAATAATAATGATAATAATAATAATAGCTCAGTAACATTTAAGAATAACTCAATCCAGAAAAAAATGAATAGTTATAGCCTGTGGTTCCATAAAATTTCATACATGCAAATGTTATCATAGGAGCACCTGAATGGCTCAGTCAGTTGAACATCTGAGTCTTGATTTCAACTTGGATTGGGATCCCAGGACATGAGATTGAGCCCCACACTGGGCTCTGCATTGAACGTGGAGCCTGCTTGTGATTCTCTCCCTTTCTCCCTCTGCCCCTCTCCCCAGCTTGCACTCTCTCTCTTTCTCTAAAATAAATAAATATAAATAAATAAATAAATAAATAAATAAACCAACCAACCAACCAGATGAAAGTGGGTATCAATTCACTAAGGTATTTTGTTTTTTGGATACATTTCTAAGGGTAAGTAATACTTTTCTTTTAAAATGTGCTTGTTTACAATATGATAGAAATTACATTTTTGCCACTACTTAAATTCAGATAAAAACTTTTATGTGTACCTAAATATGTGATGGTTTTCATGTGTCTTTTTTTCCCATAATTCTTCCAGGAGATACTTCAACAAAAATCTGAAGACAACTGGTTTTGATTATATTTACAGCCAGGAGATATTAGTTTCTCTGAATCAATTGTCAGCTATTGATTTTATTAATTTCCTGTACCTTACTCAAATAACGTTCAAAATTTTGAGAGGGCCAAGGGCATCCTCAAGACCCTTGGGACTGTGAGGAGCATAGCTGTGCAGAGCAGTGAGGCTTCCTGCCCTAACTCTGACATTTCAAAGTTGTCCTGTGAGGGAAGAGAGAGAGGAGAGGAAGGAAGAAAGACTAATGCATCATCTTTCAAAAGTTACCAAATTCCCAGCAACTCTACTAATTGAGTGAGACAGTCATGTAAAGAAAATAGATTGATTGTTTCCAGTATTTAAGGATGATGATTTGGGGAACAATCCGACTCCTTGATAGGAGGGTTGGGCTTTGAAATCCCGGGTGCCCCCACTGCCCATGGCTGTGGCATTATTAGAATAGCTAGCCTTCTGGGGGAATTTGACATTTTAGATGCACATTCTTTCTGGTATTTCTACCAGTCTGTAGTTCCCAGTTTTTTCTTGGTATAATTCAGTTCACTCAGCTGCCTTCATGTTCGATTTCCCCAAGATTGGCTACAACTCATCTCTAAGGTCCCGCTGGCTGAAAAGTCTTTTGATCTCTGAACTGTGCTTGAGAGTGTCCCCAGGGCATTTCTCTGGCCCTCTTTGCTTTTCATTAACACCAGTTACATCACCACACAGAAGTTTACTGGGGCTACAAAGTTAGGGTCAACGGTATGGGCAGGTTTTCCCGGTATAGTTAATTCATAATGTAGAACATCTTGTATATACATGAAAATCACATATGACTGACAGTTTAAAAATATCTTTCCACATACAGAGTCAATATCAAAATGGGATTTAGCCTTCCACTACTGAAAAAAATTAAAACTTTTATGTTTCAAAAATCAGGATCACATATTATGAAAATGAATTTTAACTGATAAATTAAATAATGATAAATATAATGATGTAAAATTTCAAAATACTCTGTGTCCAAAAAAATCATTAGGAAAATAGGAAATAAATGATAACTTAGAGAACGCCTCACAAATATCAGGGGGGATAAAGTTAATTTTTTATCAGTAAGATTTGAGAAGTTTTTTTTTTAATTTTTATTTTATTTTAATCATTTTGCTTTATATTTTTTATCATGATAAGCGTACTCTTTAATCTCTATCCCGTCTTCCCCCCATCCCCACCCTACACCTCCCCTCTGGTAACCATCAATCTGTTCTCTATAGTTAAAAATCTATTTCTTGATTTCTCTCTTTCTCTGTCCCTCTCTTTCTTTGTTCATTTGTTTTATTTCTTAAATTTTACATATAAGTGAAATCATATGGTATTTGTCTTTCTCTGACTCATTTTGCTTAACATAATACTCTCTAGCTCCTTCCATGTTGTTGCAAATGGCAAGGTTTCATTCTTTCTATGGCTGAATAATATTCCACTCTATATACATATATATATATATATATATATATATATATATATATATATATATATATATACCACATTTTCTTCATCCATTTATCTATCGGTAGACATTTGGGCTCCTTCCATAGTTTGGCTGTTGTACATAATGCTTCAATAAACATAGGTTTGCATGTATCTCTTTGAATTGGTGTTTTTGTGTTAGAGGTGTTTTAAATATTCTAAATATAAGTCCTTGATCAGATATATGATTTGTAAATATTTGTTTTCCATCTTTGGCTTCTCTTTTCATTCTTTTAGTAATATGTTTAAAGACCATAAGTTTTTCTCTTTGCACTGCTGGTGGAAATGCAAACTGGTGCAGCCACTCTGGGAAACAGTATGGAGGTTCCTCAAAAAAGTAAAAATAGAACTACCCTATGACCCAGGAATTGCACTACTAGGCATTTATCCAAAGGATATAGCAGTGTTGTTTTGAAGAGCACATACACCCCAATGTTTATAGCAGTGCTATTCACAATAGCCAGAGTATAGAAAGACCCCAAATGTCCATCGACTGATGAATGTATAAAGAAGATGTGGTATATATATACAATGGAGTATTACTTGGCAATAAAAAAGAGCGAAATCTTGCCATTTGCAACAATGTGGATGGAACTAGAGTGTATTCTGCTAAGCAAAATTAGAGAAAAACAAATATCATATGACTTCACTCATATGTGGAATTTAAGATACAAAACAGATGAACATAAGGGAAGGGAAGCAAAAATAATATAAAAACAAGGAGGGGGACAAAACATAAGAGACTCTTAAATACAGAGAACAAACTGAGGGTTGCTGGAGGGGTTTTGGGTTGGGGGATGGGCTAAATGGACAAAGGGCATTGAGAAGGGCACTTGTTTGGATGAGCACTATATGTAGGTGATGAATCACTGAATTATACTCCTGAAATCATTATTGCACTTTATGCTAAATAACTTGGATGTAAGTTTAAACTATCTATCTATCTACCTATATAGAGAGAGAACACATAAGTTTTTAATTTTGTGAAGTTTAATTTACCAATTTGTTCTTTCATGGATAATGATTCTACTATTATATAAGAAATCTTTGCTTAATCAAAATCTACAAGATTTTCTACTACACTTTTCCAGAAGTTTTATAGTTTTTAATTTTATACTTAGGTTTATGATCCATTATGAATTAAATTTTGTATATATACATGTTGAAGCTATTTTTTGGGCATATACATATCTAATTGTTCATCACCATTCATTGAAAAGATCTTCCTCCACTAAATTACTTCACTTTGTCAAAAATGAGTTGTCCATAAATGTGTGGAAATATGTTTGGACTTTCTATTTTGCTCCATTGGTCTTTGTTTATCATTTTGTACCAATTCTACACTGTCTAAATTAGTGCAGTGATAAGTCTTGAAATTGGGTAGTGTAAGTCCTCCGACTTTATTCTTCCTTTTCAAAGCTTTTTGGCGATTCTAGGGCCTTTGCATTCACTTATGGCTTTTAGAATCAGTTTGTCAATTTCTACAAAATGTCTTCTGGTATTTTGATTGGGATTACATTGAATGTATAAACCACTTCCAAAAGAATAGATATCTTAAAAATACAGTATTTGGCCCTTGAACAAGGCATATCATTCAGTTTACTTATGTCTTTTAAAATTTCTTTTAGCAGTTCTCTATAGTTTTCAGCATGCCCATCACGTTCTTTTTTTTTCAGATTTATCCCAAAATATTCCATAATTGTTATACTTTTTAAAACTGTATTATATTTTAACTTCAATTTCCTATTGCTTGTTGCTAGTATATAGAATTATAACTGACCTATGTATGTAATTGATCCTACATCCTTGATAAACTCCATTAATTATGGTAGCTTTTTAAGATTCCAACTGATACTCCATATTGGGAATCATATTAAATATGAATAAAAAAACTTTTAGTTCTTTCCAATCTGGACGCCTTTTATGTCTTTTTTCTTGACTTATTGCATCGACTAGAATGTCGAGTATAATTTTGAATAAACGTGGTGAGTCCACAAATCTTTGTCTTGTTTCTAATGTTAGGGAGAAAGAGTTCAAACTTTCACCATCAGGCATCATGGAAGCTGTAAATGTTTTGTAGGTACCCTTTGTCAGGTTGAGAAGGTTATCTTCTATTCTTAGTATTGTGACAATATCTTTATTGTTAAAGGATGTTAAATGTTGTCAACCCCTTTTCCTGCATCTATTGAGATGGTCATATGATTTTTCTTTTTCAGCTTGTTCATATGATGAATTATACTGATTGAATATCAAATGTCAAACTAACCTTGTGCTTCTAGATAAAATTTACTTGGTCACGATTTATTGTTCTTTACATTTAGTTCTGAATTCAATTTCAAAATGGGAAAAGGATCTGAGTAAATGTTTCACCAAATAAAATATATACATGGTAAATAAGCATGAAAGTATGTTCACCATTCTTAGTCATTAGGCAAATACAAATTAAAATCACAGCAAATACCTCTCCACAGCACTGAAATGGTTAAAATTAGAAGACCTACTATACCAAGTGTTAGTGAGAATGTAAAGCAACTGGAACTCTTAAAACCTACTATTGTGACTATAAAGTGGTACAACCTCTTTGAAAGACAGGTTGATAGATTCTAGAAAAGTTAAACAGACATAAATCTTCATCCAGTCATTTACCCAAAAGGCTTATGTTTATAAAAAAAATGTTTACAGCAAGGTTTGTAAAGACTGTATTAGCAATAGCTCAAAAACTGGAAACAACCCAAATTTATGGTTAAACAAAGATTTTATGTCAATACAGTGCAATACAAATACAGCATTAAAAAGAAATGAACTATTAGGGGCGCCTGGGTGGCTCAGTCAGTTAAGCATCCGACTTCAGCTCAGGTCACGATCTCACGGTCTGTGAGTTCGAGCCCCGCGTCGGGCTCTGGGCTGACGGCTCAGAGCCTGGAGCCTGCTTCCGATTCTGTGTTTCCCTCTCTCTCTGACCCTCCCCCATTCATGCTCTGTCTCTCTCTGTCTCAAAAATAAATAAAACGTTAAAAAAAAAAAAAAAGAAATGAACTATTGATATATGACAGAACATAGATAAGTCTCCAAACAGTTATGAATGAAAAGCCAGACAGGAAATAACACATGTTATATAATACTTGTTTTTTGTTTTGTTTTGTTTTGTTTTTTAGTGAAAAGTAACCTATAGTGACAGAAATGAGATCAGTAGTTGCCTTGGGACATGGCAGGAGCAGAGAGGACTGTAAAGGAGGGGAACATGACAAAGAAGCACAAGGAAACTTCTGGGGTTGATGGATATATTCACTGTCTTGGTTGGGGTGATATTTTTACACGTCAAAAGTATACTTTCAATATGTACAGCTTACTATATATCAATCATTTCTCAATATAACTGTTAGAAATCAAAATAGAGTTAATATTCTTATCTGTGAAAAACTCTTATAATCTACACACAAAATTATGTATATATTATTTATTTATTATATATTGTTGTATAATATTGTTACACAACACTGAAATGGTTAAAATTAGAAGACCTACTTCTAATTTTTTTTAATGTTTAAATTTAATATTATTTAATGTTTAAATTTAATATATGGTAATATGTATATTTAATATAGGATATATTTGGGGGATTTTAATATAGGATATAGGATATATTTGGGGTGTATATATATTTATACACACATATATATCGCCCAAATATAAAATCTAGCAAAGGAAATAAATGGAAATTCACAAACAAAAAAGCAAAATACACACATTGTTAATAGACACATTAAAAAAAATTTTTTTTTAATGTTTATTTTTGAGAGAGAGAGAGAGAGTAAGTGGAGGAGGGGCAGAGAGAGAAGGAGACACAGAATCCAAAGCAGACTCCAGGCTCTGAGAAACCAGCACAGAGCCGGATGTGGGGCTTGAACTCACAAACCATGAGATCATAACCTGAGCCAAAGCCCAATGCCCAACCGACTGAGCCACCCAGGCACCCCAAATAGACACATTTTAAAAAGTTCAACCTCATTCATGATCAAAGAAATTTAAATTAAAACAAGAATGGCTGAATCATTTGTGTATGTCTAATTTTCCTATAAATTGACAACCTATGTTCCAAATAGTAGTATTATAAAAATAATAGTACCTATGTTGGAAAGGATCCCTGGTGAAAAAATAGTCTCACACTCTGCTACAGGAGTGAGGACTGATACAACGTTTCTAAAATGCCATTGGTAATATGCATATCAAGAATGCTGGAAGCAATCATAACATTTGACCCCAGTATTTCCACTCCTTGGAATTTTTCCAAAGGAAACAATCAGAGAAAAACATAAAGATTAATGTAACGAAGGCCACAAATGCTGCAACTTACGAACAGAATTTCCGAAACACACTAATGCCTAACGAAGTGTTGCTTAAAGAATCAGAATGTATCCAAAGAGTGAAATGTTGTACTTCAGTAAAGTTCAGTAAAGCTCAGGTTTGTATATATTTAATGTTATAAAAATAACATTACCTCTGACTCGATATTTAGGACCCAGTCTGGTTCCACCAGCGTTTCATATTCATAGATAAACTCACACGTACACACATGTGTCTAAATTGTTTTATGATTAAAAGTAAATCTATTGTAATATTCAAAGACGTTGTCTTTGAATACATACACACATATATCTAAACTGTTTTATGGTTAAAAGTAACTATTGCAATATTCAAAGATGTTGTCTTTACCTAGTGATAAAACTTGACATGATTTTCTAATATTCACTTTTATATGGTTTTCTATTTCCAAGTATTTTTAAATCATAAAACATGTAGTTTTGTAGAGATAGAAATAAATACGGTGAGTAATAATAAATAATTTTGGTTTCCTTTGTCTCATCCATGCCCGACACAGGACACATTTGTTTGCACTCAGGCTTGGGTGTGGGATGGGGATGTAGCAGGCGGTGATCAGGGAAACTGTGCATGGAATGACCTGGGATATTTCTTTTTCTCAGAGCACTAAAATGATCTCAGTTAAAAATTAACACGTACAATTATCTACAAAGTCACTTCGTGCACCAGCTCAGCCTCACAAACCTGGTTTTGGAATTTTTTTCCAAGGTCGCTGGAGCAAAACTTTTTGCCTCCGGGAAAGTCAGTTTAAACCAGCCATGAAGAAAATGAAGAAGGAAATATAGATGGGAAAACAGAAGCGATGGCAATATCTCAGAGTCAGAGCCAAAAATTTCACTTTGTCCAGGAGGGGAAGGGAGGATGTGCAGGAGGAGGAAATCAGTGATTGATAGCAGCAGTTGGGGAGGACTTTCTGATCAAAGGGGGCAATGGTAGTCACCCACATCATAAGGTCTTCTCCTCACACTGAAGGACCAGTTCTATGTCCTCCTCTGGCCCACTAAAATTAGTGAGACTGGCTCCACAACTAGCAAACTAATTTCCCCAAGGAATAATTGGAGGTGTTTTGACAGATCAGAATTATGCCACTGGTTAAGGTTTGGTGACCTTTACCATACATCTTATTTTATGAGTAAGTTAATCAGAACATTCTGTAATTATAATTTCATATTCTCTGATTTGTAGGGGTTTTTTTTTCCTTACAAAGCAGTGCAGCATTCTCCTCCCCCCCCCCCACTGCTTATGTGACCCTGATTTTTTGGGGGGACTATTTATTATAGTTTTGATATAAATGTTAAATTTTATTTTTGTGGAGACCCCTCTAGCACCTTCCCTTATGGTCTTAGGAGTGTTTCTCTTCCAGACAAATTATTTCCTACATATTTTCTGCTGCTGAGCAATCTGCTGCTTGCTTGTCAAGGTCCAGCCATGAACGTACAAGAATGGACACAAAGAACTTCAAATCTTTAGATCTTTCATTGTTTGTTGGACCATTTTAGCTCTTTCCCACTATGGTCCCTCAGCGGCTCCTATCATAGGATCCAGTTCTGATGTTAAACACCTGGCATTTCGACAGGGTTCAAATGTTCATATAGGTAATTACTTCATAATTACACATCTCTACCATTTACTTTCAGTTTTTAAAAACACATAGGGACCAATGGTATTTCCTGGCAAAACCCCGAAATTATGTGAGTACTAATTTTAGTTGTGTATATTTCAGAGCAGTTCTGTAATAATAAACTCTAAGTGACTTAAAAAAATAATCTGAGATATATGTACAATATTTCTGAAAACACTACTTTTAAAAATAGTGATTGTTAGACTTTGTGCTGAGCCCCCAGCATGATGCATAATAGACCGGCAACCGGATCTACCACTGTGAAACATGTAACCTCTAGGGACAAAGTAGAGATCATACGCATTTCCAGCGAGGAAAGAAGTGTTCACATACGGATGATCAGGAATTAGAATGGCTTTGAACTTCTCCACAACAACTACTAGAAGCTTGAAGACAATGGAACAGCGCTTTCAAAATCCTGGTTGAAACTATCTACAATTAGCATTCTATACAAAGCCAGACCATCAGTCAAGCCTGAGGGTAGAACAAAAACATTTTTCAGGCCTTCCAGGTCTTAAGATAGGGCAAAACAATTGAAAAGGGTTGTCTCTGGATATTTTGAGTATAATACCACTGTTTTGCAACTAGCTCCCTAGAAATATTTAATCCTCTTAAACCACGTGCATCGATACTTTTTATAGCACTATTAATAAAAATTGAATAAAAGGGGGTGGTAAACATGAATAAAAAAGCTGATGCCATACTGGTTTTTAATTTTTCTTCTCGTTCCTTCCATTTAGTAAATAATTGTCTTGAGTACCTTCTTTATGCTTTCGGTACACAGAGATATGGAATACAATCCTTGTCTTTGGGGTTTTGTAGTCTAGTAGAAGTGATATGTTGTAGTACATACTATCATAAAAAGTAGAAATTCTCAAGTGTCATGAGAGATGAACAGAATGTTAGAAGGGAAGGTATCACTTGCAGCTAAAGGAGGCTCACTGGAGGAGGCATTTTGCATGGTCCTCTGCATGGGGAGGCTATCAAGAGACACACAGTGTTGAGACGAAGGGCGGTGGGGGGCAGGAGGTGTGTAGAATGCTTGGGTGGGTGTTTGCAGGAGACCTCATACGGTTTAGTTTGCTGTAGCCCAGAGCATGTGTAAGAGGAATTAAGCTGGGAAGGCAGGCTGCAGATACATTGTGGAGGCTGGTCCTGCCAGCTTAGAGGTTTCTAGGGTTTCAAATGCTTTCCCATGTACTTTGACCTTTTGTTTTCAGAAATGTAAATCTGCAGAAAGAGGTGGCAGAGTCTAGCTATTGCATTATTCATAAAGCATGCTGACTCTTAAAGTTCTCACCTCCTGAATCTTCTTCTATCCCACAAGAGATTACCAGTCTCTCTAATTAAACTTCATTTCCCAAAGGAGTTTTTTCATGTTATGGGCACCTTTATATGAGTAAGGCTGAGCTGTATTCTTCTCTAAACTCAACCTAAGCTTTTTTCTCCCCCCCCCCCAAAAAAAAAGTTGGGGAATGAATAAAAGTAAAAATTATTCACTTCCTGAATTCTTTCACATTTTAAGTGATTATTGAAACAGTTTTGATTTTGTACTGGATGGGCAGAGTCGATGAATTAACATCAAGTGTGTAAGAAATCTTTATATATGAAAGGGCAGACTTGTAGTGAGGCCTTTGTATCTTGCCTTTCTCACCCCTCACTTTTCTACAGAGTTCTAGAAGGACAAATTGACACTCTGGTCCTTTGGGATCACCACTCTGCATCCCCCCTGTATAGGAGAATGTCAGAGGCTAAATATCCCTTTTAGGGTATCCTGGGTTAAAGTCTCCTTACAGACAGGGAGCTCCTCTAAAACCATAAGAACAGCCAAGAGAACAGCCATCAGGGAAAATTTATCTGAGCTTCTCACATCTGAGCCTTTACTCTGATTTCCATCCAATTAGATCTCTCTAGTTCCCAATTCAGCTTTCCCACAATTCTAAGCTTTAGATTTTTAACCTGTAGATATGTCTCAGAATTGTATTGTCAATCCCTTTTACTCATCCCTTTGGGATCTGCTGACAAAACTTACTTCCAGGTTATGGATTCAACAAGACCTCTGATATTACAATCTATATAATGATCCAGCACCTTCCAGATTTTCTTTGTAGTCAGTCATTGGGCTTGATAGAAGTAAAAACAACAGCAACAAGTAAAGACGAATTGAAGGATGAAGTGCATTCAGCCAGTGTACTCAGTGAACAATGCCCCTCCTTTAGGACCCAGGCTTTTATTTTCATCTCCTTGTTACTGGTTTCTATGGAACACAACTAAATATTTGGGGGCTGGCAAACCTAGGCTCCTATCTGCTGCATCTGGACCATAATTTCGGGGTATTTAACCACTATCTAGTGTTGAAATTTCTAACCCAGCACTAGGGCCTTTAGCAGGATGAAGCCAAGGAAATAAAACTGATCCAATTGTGAGCTCAGATAGTTAGAGGAACCATAACGATGGTTGGAAATCTAAGTAACAGCTCCATCTAGTTATTATCTGGATCCAAATAAATATCAAAGAAATTAGGAAACCAAGAAGAAAACTAAGCAGAAAGTGAGGAATAAAGAGAGGCAACCAACTGGGTGTCAGCTACTGGTTTAGGGATTCATTACATTTTCTCATTTAACTTGGACAAAAACTCTAAATAGAGAAAGGGGGTGGGGGGAAGACACTTCTTGAACACTGTAGTCATCAGTTTTTGCAGTAATACTAACCAATACCAAGATCTTAGTTGTTTTTAACAACAAACCATATATTTCTTGCTCTTGAGTCTACAGGTTAATCCTGACTCTGTCAGGCTCTACTGGGTTCAGCTAGGCTTGGATGGACTCCATATGCCTCGTTATTTTGGGAGACTAACTGGGATATGCCTTTTATTGTGGTGGGAAGAATCTCAAGGAGTAAGCAGAATGACATGAGGTCATAAAACGTTTGTGCTGGAAACTATCACTTCCACACACATTCTACCATCCAGAGCAAGTTTGTGCCCTAGTCAAGCCATTCATCAATGGAGTGAGAATGTTATACTTGGCGTGCACAATCACGTGGCAATGAGTTGGTAAGTATTATTCTTATCAGGAGTAGAATATTGTTGGAGGCAATAATACAGTCTTTCCCAAGCCCTCACTTCTGTGTCGAGTACTTTTTTTTTTTTTTTTTTTAATTTCTCTTTGCTACACTAGGTTTAAGAGGTAGGAAGTATATCTGATTTTATAGGTAAGGAACTCGAGACTTTAAGGGATTAAGTAATTTTCCCAAGACTGGCAAGTATTGGATCAGGAATTTAAACCCAATCTGTCTGATTCTCAAACCCATGTTCTGTAATGCCCCTGATTTCGAATCCGAGAGACCACCAAGGAGCCGATACCGATGCAAATGCACGAGGGTTTATTTGCAAGCTCGAGCTTGGGCCCAAGTATACCTGACACAGCGGAGCAGGGACTTGGACCCCTAAGTTAAGAGGCGTAGCAGTTTTACGGGGGCCAGTGGCCAATGAGATTGTAACACACACAGAAAGTTGTACATTCATGTCATTCCACACGCAGGTAGCCAATTGAATTACAATTTACCCTATAGTAACTGTTTGAACTAGCCTATCACTCTGGTCAGAATTGGAGAGCAAGTTTGGCGGTCAAAATGCGGGGTTTACATTCTTTGGCGGTTAGGGGTTCCGCATTCCTAAATGAGCCGGTTTCCAGTAAGGGTGTGCTCAGCGGCTTGACTAGGGTGGGGAGTGTCTTAAGCAATAAGTAGGTCATGTGGGGGTTATACATGAGATGGTGGGTGTAGCACAAAAGGGAGTTAGTCTTGCTCTGCTTGTCCAGGGGTAGGGGATTTTTGTAAAACTCCTTGGGTCCCACAGTTCTTTTCACAATACTGTTGTCTAGAAGGACTACATGCCTAAGATTTAAAAGAACCTAAGACTACCAAAAAGAAATGTATGCATTAAGCAGACACTGCAAGAATAATTTCTATATAGAGTTAAAATGTAAACCTTATTAAGTATAATGAGTGTAAATATTAGAAAACCTTAGAAACTCTCTTTTATAATGCACCTTTTGGAAGGATGGGGGAGAATGAGGTAATGACTAGAGTCAACCTTAAACAAAACTGTGGAGACAGATTTCTTTCCACATGCTTCTGTCCCTGTCTTTTGTTTCTCACTTTATCAGAGTCTCCTACTACCTCAGCCAGAAGCTGGCTACTCCTAGCTTCCTGTCGCAGCCTTCCCTTGCGTCAGCCTTCCCAACATATGTCCCACTTGTAGAATGTCCCTCTTTCCTATACCACATAAAACTCCAGGCCATCAGTGTTCTAATCAGAAGGTATATACTATGAAAGATGATCCCTGAGAGAGCAATGTCTAACCCTCAGATAATATGTTTCTTATTTCTAATTTGACCCTGGCTCCCTGGGACCTATTGCTAAAGGAGGTCTATCTCAGTGGTAGAACTTTCTGATAACTCCACAATTTATATGCATGGAGAATTATTCAATTTTTATGGAAGGGGCAAAAGCTCTCCTTCCTTCTCATCATAGTCTATTGTCAAGTGGACTTTATGCCTTGTTGAAAATAGAGGCGTAGTTGCCAGATGGGATGGCTCTTTACCTTTTTTCCATGAAATACTTCTTATTTGGGAAAAAAAAAAGTTCTCTGGTCTGTTAACTTGGGAAGAAGCCACTCTATGCATATTGATTATAAGGAACAAAAACAGAGAGGATTATATTTGTAAGTCCTTCTAAAATATCTTCACTAGCCACTAGCCCTCTACTCCACTGAAGCAGAGAGTCTTAGGATCTAAAGGAGGGAGGAGGAAAAGAGAAAAGAGAATGTGATGGCAGTGCTTGCCTTCATCTTTCTCTATTTCACCTGAATATAGGTTTTAGAGCCAGTAAATTGCAAAATCAGGTTCCTTGTAATTAAAAGTAGAGACAGAGTAATCCACAATATTCTTACTGTCTGCTTGGCACATAGTTGGTGCTCGACATCTGTTGAAGGAATGGACGAATGTGTTGGTGAATATGAGGGAGGCATACTTAGAGTTCACTAAGTGAGTATCACTCACTCCTATTTAAAGTTCACTAAATATGTTAAGGGATTTTACATTTGTGTTTAGTCACTATTTGAACATTCAGAAATAATGGCTATTTACACATTATGAGCTTTATTTTGTGGTTTAAAATGGTATCAGAGCAATCATGAATGGTATTGCCATCCGGATAGGTTTGTAATAATTTTTTTAAGTTTATTTATGTATTTTTGAGAGAGAGAGAGAGAAAGAGCACAAGCAGGGGAGGGGCAGAGAGAGAAGAAAGAGAGAGAATCCCAAGCAGGCTCTGCACTGTCAGCATGGAGCCCAGTGAAGGGCTCAAAGTCACTAATAGTGAGATCATGACCTGTGCCAAAGTCAAGAGTCAGACACTTAACCGAAGGAGCCACCCAGGTGCCCCTGTAACAAATTTTCTTTAAATTCCACTAGCTGTAGGATCGATCCATCATGTCTCTCTTTTACATATTTGCATGTGCATCACCAAAATATTTTTTGTAATATGATAGAATTCTAAATAAATCACCAAGAGAGGAACTACTTTCTTTGTAAAATATGGGAATCATATCTGCACATTTAAAAGGAAACAGTTTAAGAGACCTTTCATTTATGCAGAATACACTCTTGCATACACATACCACAGCATTTTACATCACAGGGAGTATTGCTGTCAAGTGCTGCCTTTTAAAGTCTTGGTCCGCTGGCCTTATGGTATGGCTTGGTGAGAAGGGAATGAGGGTCGATAAGAGGAGAGTGGTGTGGTATAGAGAGGACAAAAGTGAATAAGTGGATCATTGCTAATGTCAGAATTCCAGAGATGCCTGGGATGCCTGGAGCATTCCTGCTGGAGACTGAAATAACATAACAGAGTGACCCCAGCTCTAGAGATTCCTGCTTCATTTATTTTGCACTGAAAACCCCGGTAAAAATGGTCCTTAGCCTTGCTTGAGCACTGACCTACACTTAAATCGAAAGAAACCAATAACAGTTTTACTTACAATCCCCAATGCCAATATGTCTGAAAAAATATGTTGTGAAGGAAAGGGAGGAGAAAAAAAAGCTTTCATGCGCATAACTTATCTTTGACTGTCACAAAATCAATAGGCTTTACAGAGCCCAGGAAATTCAATAGCTCCGCATTCATAACAAAGATTGGTTTGGGTGATTTGTCTCTCTCTAATAAGGCAGGCTTTGGACCCCAGCATCCCTTCCTTTAAAACTCAAAGGGGGTGGGATTTCTTCATCACAGCCAAGTCCTCTTGCTTGTCTATTGTCAGAATCTTACAATGGTACTGCTTGTCTGGCCAAGCCTTGCTTCCCCCAGGAGAACAGACCTCACATCGGGGCGTGGAGCAACAGATGCCGGGCTTTATACCAGCATTCAGCCTCCCTCGGCCTGCCTGACAGCCTTTTCATGCACCATGGATTCATCTGTTTCAATGAAACCCCAGAGCAAAGCTGCGAGTATTTGTTGGGTTTTTGTTTTTGTTTTTGTTTTTGTTTTTTTTTTTTTGGGGGGGGGGTTGTTGTTGTGTTTTTGCTTTTGTTTTTGTTTTTCCTGGAAACCACTTTATAGAATGTGTCCAGATATTCACTCTGGAAACTAGGCAGAAACATGTGAAAAAGATTGGAGTGCCCTGACTTGACCCAGCTCTCATCTGAAGAAGCTTGTGGCCAGGCACCCATCAACATGGTTAGTCAAGTGGCAAGATGGAGAACAAGGAAGAATTAAGAGGCTAGCTACAGTAGGTAGAACATCGTGCCTGGGGCTTGCCAGCTCAGGGGCTGGATAGCACCCAACACGGGCCCTTGAACACAGCAGGGAATTGATAGATGTCAACTGAATCATAGTAAAATCTAATATACATTGAATTCCTAACATGTGCCCATCACTTCATATACTGTACGTTAGTCCTAATCTCCATAACATGCCTAAAAACAGATATATAAATACCCCTGTTTAACTAAAAGCAAAAACTGGGATTCAAAGAGATCAAAAAAACAGGGCCAAGGTCACATAGATAATCCCTGTGGAGTCCAGTCAGTATCTATCTGCTCTAAGGCCTGACCCTTTTTAGTATTCCAGAGGATTTCTCTTGGCTACATTGTCAGGCCAAGGTGTGAGCAAGAAAAACCCATATGAAATGTTATTGTTAGAGAGTTGTGGTATTAGGGTACTCCTCGTCAAACTTCAGCCTGTATAACTCTATTGGACTTTAAACACTTGGGTTTTAGTTTTGCCTCTGCAACTAACTCACTCCTTTTGCCATGTGGATACATGAGGTGAGGTATGTGAATAGACATCCTGAACTAGATGGTCTAGAAGTGTAGGACAGCAATAGCAGTTGAGGCAGAATCCAGTCTAGTAAGAGAGGGAAGGGCTGACTGACAGACCAAAGTGGGGATTGAACAGTACCAGTGGGTGGCAGCAGTCTTTCCTTCCCAAAGCTCCCCTAATGGCACCTCTTGAAAAAGCAAGAGATAAACATCAATCAGTCAATAGGAAACTATTGCATGAAGCTCCCGGGTGGCTCAGTTGGTTGAACGTCAGACTCCTGATTTCAGCTCAGGTCATGATCTCATGGTAGTGAGATCAAGCCCCACATTGGGCTCTGTGCTGGGCATGGAGCCTGCTTAAGATTCTCTCCCTCTCCCTCTGTTCCTCTGGCCCTCCCCCACTTTCTGCTTATGCTCGTGCATGCGCTCTCTCTCTCTCTGTCTCCAAAAACAAAGAAAAGAAACTATCGCGTGCTCACTCTGTGTTCACCCTTGATTAATCTGTGAGCCACCTGCAATATGGACCAGAGGACTGGAGGCTGGGGCCACAATTGAGACATAAAGAGATAGGAGCCTGGCTGAGAGTGGCAGCAGAGGAAACCTATAAGAGGTCAGAGCTCTAGAGCAACTAGTCCCTCATCCACATTTTCTAGGCAGGAGCCCCTCTCCTGACTTCTCCCGCCTGCATTCAAAAAGTGAGTCAGCACAAAACTGCCAGAGTGGGGAAAAGGTTGGCTCTCTTCCCCAAGATGAGCAGCTGGTAGACGAGCTGAGTAGAGTTTTAAGAGAGAAGAAGAAACCAATGCACCGAGTCTTGAAAACAGCTGTTGGTTACTCGAAACATGATGAGTGAAAGATCATGTAGCCATCAAATACCAGAGTCAACCTGTTCCCCCACATGTTCACAAACCTCAGGGTTTAAGCATGGACGTAAGCAAGGAAAGATTAAGACTCGTGTTTGTTAAGGCCATCAACACTTACGTGTTGTATGTGTTAGGACTGAATTTGCTGTGACAGAAAATTAAAATCAAAATGGCTGACGTAAGGTAGAAATATATTTCTTTGATGTACACACACATGGTCTGAAGGTGGTAGGCAGGGCTAGTAGGGCAGTGTCAGGGATTCATAAGTAACCTAGGCAGGCTCCTTCTTTCATGTTGTCTCACCATCCCATCTTCAGCCTGTGACATCTATCTAATGGTCCAAGACAAAAACTCAAGCTCTAGTCACAGCTGAATTCCAACCAGCAAAAGGAGGAAGGAACAAACATAGACAATCCATATTTTTCCTTCAGTTCACTTCTCAAAAGTCTCACATGACACTTTTTATATTCCATAGGCCAAAATCCATGGCTTAATCTAGCTGTGAGGGAGATTGTTGGCCATGATCCCAGCTAAATTTGTCTGTTCTATCATTATGGAAGAAAGGGAGTCTGCATACTAGGAGCCAATTTGCAGTATCTGTCACACAGCCTTGATCAAAAATAATGCCAAAGCTTCTTCACCACAATGCCTAGAAGAGGCCAGCAGAAGAGGCCACTGACACTTTCCTACTTTATCTAGAAGTCTGATATGCAGACTGGAGATATTGGTCATCAGGTCACACAAATACACTGCCATCCCACCAATGGAATTTACTCTGTAAGGTAGCAAATAAATATCCAAGGAAAAGAGAAGGGGGAGAAGGGGAAAAGAGAGATGGCAGAGAAGAGGAAAAAGAAAGAAAGCCAGAAAGAATAAGTACAAAGAGGAGAATAGTAGTAAAATTTGGCAATTGACTAGATTTGGGAATTTCAGAACTACAAGTAATCTGACATGGATGCATAGAGAACCCTGGAGATCAGTCCTTGGTGTATCTCTAACACACACATATGCACACGCATCTAACACACACACGTGCACAGGCATCTAACACTCACATTCTTGCATGTCCACAGCTAAAATCTGTTAATTGATGGTATAGCTATGTATCTGGGACTTGGTCACAGCTAAATTGTATTTGCTAAGTACTATCATTACATAAAAGATGATTTACATAAGTGCAACCTTTTTTTTTTTTTAACGTTTATTTATTTTTTTGAGACAAACACAGAGCACAACTGGGGGAGGGGTAGAGAGAGAGGGAGAGAGAATCCAAAGCCAGCTCCAGGCTCTGAGTTGTCAGCACAGCTGATGTGGGACTCAAAACTCAGGAACCAAGAGATTATGACCTGAACTGAAGTGGGACACCTAACCAACTGAGTCACCCAGATGCCTCAGGGCAACCTTCTTAGTAGCATATTACTCCTTCAGGTAACATTTATAAAATATATATTATATGTGAATTCCTTTGGGATGCAGAGGAACAGGTGTTTCTCTCCTTTTTCCTCTGCTGCTGAAGGTAGTGGAGGGAAACAAAATTATTAGACACTTGCTTTGGGATTTGGGCGTTCGTGACAGCCCTCTCACAGGCCTAGTGAACCATGCAATCAGGCTGCCAGTTAACTTGTCGCTATGTAAATGAAAACTGAATTTTTTCAGAGAAGCGAACTCTACAAAGTGGGTAAGTTGGTCTTCAATGAATATGATTCAAAGTTCTCGTTAAATGGGAAGCTCAGAAAATTTTGGATTGCATTATAAAACAGAGCCAATGAGAAAGCCTCGTATCTTTTAGGAAAGAGTAAATTTAGTTATTTAATTATCAATGCTGATGACTGAGGGGAAAAATAGGTTGCTTTTGCCTGGAAACAAATGCTGAATCTTAGTGAACTAATTTAAAAATTGCCGATACAAGAAAAATAAGAACGAAGGTAATGTTTACCAATATTCAATTTATTTCTCTCCATTTCTGTCTCCTTACAGTTAGACTGAGCCATTTGACTAGTTTTGCCTGAAAAACTGTGTGCAGAAATGACTTATTACTACTTCCAGTCTAAGGCAATAAAAAGCCAGTGGTCGTTTCTCTAATTTCTCTTTCTTCCTCTCTTATGACTGAAGAAGACTCTGCTACAAGATGGTGAAGCTTCTATCCACCAGGCTTCCTGAGCAACTATGGAGCAGCGTGTCAGTGGACCAACGTCAACCATGTAGCATGAATGATAAATCAACTTGTTTTTTGAGCTTCTAGATGGGATCGTTTTTTACCCCAGCACAATTTAGCTAATCCTGACTAAACTAAGGAGTAAGCAACTAAATATCTTAGAGCCAAACTCTAAAAAATGAAACCGAGACAAAAACCTGACAATCTCAGATTCTCAATAGCTCTCTAAGCAGGAATTTGCTTTAATTAGCTAAGGTTCTTGCTGAAATATTCTCTCTAGCCTCAAAACCAGCTCTGTTTTGTCTAACTGCCGACATGTTTCTGAATTCTGTAGCTCCGTGTTACTTGTTGGTCAACCAAGTCTACAGGTAAATGGTTTTTGTTTATTCATTTTTATTGAGATATTTCACTACCGAGTTGAGTAAAGTTTCAATATGTATAAGTTCCCCTCCCAGGTGTCTGATTTGTAAGTTATCTGATAGGAGATTTAACCTCTTCAAGCCAAATCTTTGATAGAGGAAATTATCATGAATTGGGATATGTTTCATAGATTCTGCCAAATTACAAAATGCATGGTAAGCATGTGTTGGAAAACCCTCAATTACGACCAAACTACAAAATGTTAACAAGACAAATTAGGGACTCAGAGTGATACAGAATTGGTTGCTTGAAATAAATGAATTGATGGAGCCTATGTCAAGTCGCTGATAGAAGGCCTTTACAGGGATTTGCCTGAGGCACCTAAGTGTCACTGTCAGCACCTGAGGGCGTGCCCTAGTTTCCTCTGCTTCTCAGAGCCCAGGGAATGGAAACTACCGGTTGGAGAGCAGTAACACTTATTGAACATCTATAGTGTGCCAACTGTTACATTCTATATTTTCTAAAGTAGATTTCCACTTTACAGATAAGGCAACTGAGGCTAAAGGTAGTTCAGTAACTCAAGCGGCACGGTCAGGAGTCAACCTGGATCCAGGCCTTTCTATGATACTATGTGGCAACATTGGCAAGCATATAAACCAGTCCACATAACTATACTCATCTTGACGGAAATCTTTTTGGTGACAGGTGTTAATAAAAATTGATGTTTATTTTTTAACCAAAATTAACTTTTTATTAAAATCATCAGAAAATGAGACATTCTTCATATCTAAATTTTCTTAATGCCCAGAGCTTACATTGTAAGGGTCGCATTTTGAAATATTTTACTGAAATATTGACAAAATATGCTCCTCACTTCCTTTTCTCCCCCTCCAGGTTTATTGAGAGATGATTACAATATGACATTGTATAAATGTAAGGTGAAAACCCATTTTGGAATGGAAGAAGCAATATGGTGGTTCCAAGAGGCAAGATTTATCAATATTAAATTCATGCTGTGCAATCAATAGGAAGGAGGAAGAACATGAAAAGTTGCAATATGAGAAAAACACTGACACCATGCTGGTGAGGACTCAGTTCAGTGGAAAATATTTCTTTGTTCTACTCTCTATGCAGATTTTGCTCTTAAAAAAACACATATTAAAATTTGTCTAGATTTTTTGCTTTTGTTTTAAAAAAAAATATGTAAGAAAAGAGCACAGACAAGGAATTGAAGGCACAGTGCTTTCATCTCATTCATTTTTATATGTTAGAATTTAGAAACAATAGTTTTGTTTTCCTGTTAAGCACATTCCTGATAAATAATCTTTCTGGTCATTGCAAATGCCCCTTCTTGGATTTATTTTATTATTTACTCAGAGTTGAATGTTGCTAACTGTTTGAGTGTTCTTTAGGCAAAGCCAACTGGTATACCTCCTCTGCATGGAATATAGGCTTCCCCAAATTTTTATCTCCTCAGCTCTACAAGACAAAGGGGGTACTAAGAGGGTATTGGAGAGGTTTGTTCCCTCAGGGTAAGAGAAGACTCTTCAATTTACTCTAAATGCTATACAAATACTATCATTTTCCACATGTATTATATCTGAAAGAGTCTGGAAAACATTTCCCCAGAAGATTCAACCCTTGGTCTGTTTTCTTAAAAAAATTAATCCCCCTCCCCCAATTTCACTTTCTAGATGCAAGTTGATAATATTTCTATATGAAGAAGCCCTATGTCACTTTAATAAATGTCTTCATCTCTAAAAATATGACTCCTCACACATCTATACCATGGGCAGTTGTGGGAACTGAAAACAGAAGGTAACTAAAAGAAAGCAATATATTGCTTGAATCATAGCAGTCACTTGGGAAGTATCAGCTTTCTTTTTTCTTTCCCCCTAAATCCTATTTACATTTGAGCTAAATGCTCACTGAAGTTTAACCACTTTGGAGGTTAGCATCTTTTTAATTTTTCTCAATTCTGCAGAGCCCAGAAAAGTATCTGGCACATTAAATATTTCTTAAATGAATGACTGTTCATTTCATTATCTGAAATCTTTTATATTCACTTTCAAATGTTTATTTTTCCAATATTCTGAAAATTAAGAACTGCAACCTTTCTTGGTACATCGTTCAGTATGATTTACCATGTCACTGAAATCATTCTCCAATTCTCTTGAGGGAATTGAAAAAAAATACATTCGTGCTCTGGCTCCACATACTTCTATAGAATATGGTTTTGATGAGTACACAAAGGCTTCAAAAGTTTCCTTCTGTTATGTGTGTGTGTAAAATGTTCAGTCTCAAGTTACTTAAGACCATTTAAACCTGACATAAGAACGGGTTGCTCAGAAAAAGATAGCAGTTATTAGCCCAAAACTTAGGAATGCAAATCTGACAAGGGGTTTTTTGTTTTTGTTGTTCTGTTATTTTTGTTTATTTTAAATCATAAGGGAGCTGGAAAAGTAATTTCCCAGTTATCTAAGAAAGCAAAGATTAACAAAATAATTATAGTTGTCCAGCCTTTGAGTATAGTGTAGATACTTACTTGCTCTTTTTATTTCTTTTCATCTTCCTCTCTTTCCATGTTAACATCTATCAACTATTATTTTTCTAGTTATTTTAAGGGAGAACATCTTGGTGGGGGAGCAAAAAATTAGTTTAAAACTTTTGTTCAAAAGCAAAGCAGACCCATGGTCTTGTACCTGCCTTTATTCTGGGAAAAGTAAGCCAAATTAAACATTCTTTGCCTTTGCTCTTTAGTCTTGTCTTTGAAATGGTCATACGGTAGCTGATCTCTGGTAGGGACAGCTCTTGCCCTGAAGAAAACTTCCATTTATAATGTCCACAAATGATCTCCAAAAAAAAAAAAAAAAAAAAAAAAGAGGAGAAGGAAGAAGAAAATCATATGCACAGAGCTTTATTTATTCCCTAGAAGCACAACCCAAAAGTGAGCTGGTCAACCATAAGAATGGGGAGTGGGTAGGGGTGGGGAGTTTGCTCTCAGTGTAAGATTACCTGGTTTCAGTTTGTGTGTGCCAAGAGGTTACCCTAGATGCACTCACAGCCCAATTCAGCAGGGAACGAACTATCAACTGCTATTGCTGTGCAGCTAGGAAAAGTGTCCCAGTGTGGTCAGCTTGATCTGTCTTTATCAGAAGAGAAAGTGGATGAGGCATAACACAAATACTTTGAGAGTCTTGTCGAGGAGCAGAGGTAAATCAGAAGAAAACAAACAGGTAGCATCAGGGAGTTCTCAGCTCATGAAACCTGATCAGACCCACATGACGTGTCCATCCTGATACCCACTGCTCACCTTCCCAAGCCTCTGCCTCACTGCACTCTGAAAGTACAAATCTGATGGCATCTCCCCCATTTCCAAAGTCCTAGATTCTTTGTATAACATAAAATATCCCTTATGAGTTGCTTCCTGCCTATGTCTTGGCTGCTATCTCTCTCTACCATCAGTCATTGCTCTGGCAATATCAGACAACTTACTGTCATTCTGCTGCCTTTGACATCTGTCTTCCTTGTAATTAGAAACCCATTTGTCCTTTGGTGTTCCCAGGAGTCAATCACTTCCTTGTCTATGCTCTTTTTGCATTTTGTACATAGTTTTGTTATTGTGTCTAATACAGTATATCTTAAGTTATTGATTGACAAGTCTCTTTTCTACCTCAGATTGCCACATATGGCCATGCAAGTGTTTTCCCCTCCAACTCCAGAAAACACCATTCACATTATAGAATACGCGAGTTGTCAGTGTGACAGTTTTGCCTGTGCTACTAGCATTAATAATAGTAGCTGCTTTTCATGGAATACAGGCTAAGCACTACTCCTCTGTCCCCTCATTTCATCTGTATAACAAAACCCTGGAAGTGAGTGAGCACCATTTCTACCTTCAGTTTATAGACAGGGAAACTGAAGCCCATAGATTATAAATAATTTGTCCCGAGTCCCATTTTATGTTGTGAATGCTTTAAGAGCAAGGTGTGAGTCTAATTCTTCTATTTATTGCCAATGCTTAGCACAGTGTCTATAATACAAGGGCACTTGATGGATGTCTAGCCGAATGAATGAATGAATGAATGAGTGAATTGATGAATGAGGAGCCTGAGGGAGAAAGTACTCACTCTCCACTTCTGGAAAAGCTTCATATAAGCCAGGAGTCTTTTGGTTGCAAAAAATTTGGCATGTGAATAAATTCAGGCAAAATGAAAGTTATAGGCTCAAATAATTTAAATAACATAAATAGGTCTCAGAAAGAGAGTGAATTCTCTGTCATTCATTCAACAATTGTTTATGTTATACCTATTCTGTGTCAAGCACTTTGGGAATTTGGGATTTACCAGATCCCCGCCACCATCGAGTTTACATTCTAGCAGAGGGAGACAAATAATAAATAATTGAGTATGTTTTAGTGATATCTCATAGGAAAAGAAAATTTAGAACACAGTAAGGGTGATGAGGAGTAGGAGTATGGTTGGTCACTGTGAAATTTAGGACAGTATTCCCCTCACTGAGAAGAAAACATTGAAACGTGAGCAAATACTTGAAGGGGATTAAGACAGCCAGGTGGATATCTAGGGGAAGAATAATCCTGACAGAACATCTTGGGCATAGTCCCTAGAGTAAGAGAGTGTCTGGAATGTCAATGCACAGTGAGGAAGCAATATATCTGTAGTTGGGTTGCCAGATAAAACACAGGATGCCAGTTAAGTTTAAATTTTGAGGTGTAATTAGCAGTATCACCATCACGGGGTGCCTGGGTGGCTCAGTCAGTTGAGCATCTGACCTCGGCTCAAGTCATGATCTCACAGTTCATGAGTTTGAGCCCCGCGCTGGGCTCTGTGCTAACAGCTTGGAGCCTGGAATCTGCTTCAGATTCTGTGTCTCCCTCACTCTCTGTCCCCTCCTGCTCATGCTCTCTTTCTCTCTCTCTCTCTCTCTCTCTCTCTGAAAAATAAATAAACATTAAAAAAAAAAAATGTTTAAAGGAGTATCACCATCATAGCCCGCTGTCAAGGTAATGAGGTAGAGAAGTGTTTGTGGTAAAAGAAAATAATAAATATTACATGAAACATGCTTATACTAAAAAAGTATTACTAGTTTGTCTGATATTCAAATTTTAACTGAGCTTTATCCTGTATTTTCATTTGCTCACTTTGGCAACCCTAATCTAGAGCAGGCCAAGAGAGAGTAGTCTGTCTTATACCTCTGCCTCTCTCTGCAGATCACTGCTATTTCCCCTCCCAGCAGTCTGCCTTCCTCCACATGACAGGAAATTTCAGAGCTTCAGAACTTAATCCCACAAAGTTTGCCTTCAGTGGAATTTGATTCACATGCTCTATCGTTCCAAGTTAAAGAATCCAAGGTAGGACTCTAAATGACCCAGTGGGAGTTAGGGTCAAGAGGACTGGATACTACAACAGGATCAGCTTGGGTCAACCAAGTACCTTCAGTCACGTTAGATGGGGTGGCTCTCAAAAGGAAGAAATGACGGTGGCCAAAGGAAGAAATAATGGTGGGGCAGCATCTTAATCTGTTCGGACTGCTGTGACAAAAATACCACAGCCTGGGTGACTTAACAACAACAAGTATTGACTTCTCACAGTTCTGGAGGCTGGAAGCCCAAGAACATGGTGTTGGCAGATTCTGTGTCTGGTGCAAGCCCACTTCCTCACAGATGGGAGTCTTTCCACTACAACGTCACACAGCAGAAGGGGAAGGCAGCTTTTTTGGGCCTTTTTTATAAGGGCACAAATCCCAGTCATGAGGCTCCACCCTTGTGACCTGATCACCACTCAAATGCCCCACTTCTTAGTATCATCACATTGAAGATTAGGTTTTGACATGAATTTGGGGGAAACATTCAGACTATAGAAGGTGGGATATGGGCACACAAAAGCCATCCATACTTAGATACCTTGACAGATCCATGGCACCAACTGCCTACTTATTTTCACTGGTGGATAGGAACAACAATGATAGCATAAAACCCCCAAAATTGAACCTTCCAAATGTAACTTGGATTGTCTCCCATATATTTCTATGTGTTTGTGTGTTTTGCTTTAATGTGTTATCTTTTAAATTATTATTTCATTACTTAAACTAATGTTCTTCTTAATGTCTTAACATATATCAAGTACGTTTAAGGACAGATGTCCCAGAAGCATGCTTGACAACTAACGATTAGAGCTTCTTAGAACTCATAATTTCTCACCATAATCCACCATTGAGGTAGTCCCATTTCGCTGTTTACAATGCTAGCCTTCCTATCCTGACTTCAGTGCTGCTTGGATGGACATGAATTTCCTATCACAGAAATGCAATCCCACCTGGATTATAGAAGTTGGAGTAAAAAAAAAAAAATCATGTTTGAATGCCCTAGTGGGCCTGCACACCTGCAGTTCTCCCTCACACAGAAGCTTTGGATATACTGGTGACAGTAATTTCACAGAATTCAAGTGATTTATCACCAGATTTTGCAATACTTCTTGCTGGGTAGCTATAATTACGAGATGTCACCACTACAGCCGGCTGTTGGGGTGCTGAGGTGGTGAAGTGTCTGTGATGAAAGATATTTGCAAGCAAACTTGGGGGAGAGAGTGTTTTTCTGGCAGGAGAAGAAGAGGGTGTGTGGGTTCTGGTGTTCAGAGTTGCTGGAGCTGTTTGGCTACACGCAGCTGAATAGAAATTGTGCCCGGGGGTCACAGCCAAAACCCATCAGAAACCACACATTATAGCTTGAAGCGTCCTCTCTGTGTTCCCTGTGGAGCCGGGGCATCTTTATTTCATACATCATTTATTCCTCCCATGGAGGGATTTCACAAAAGAACAGTCTGGAATACTTATCAAGTTGCTTGGGACGCAAGCATGTGTGAGCCCTCCTTTTGGGGCACCTTATCTCAACCACTCGGGTTTCACTTCATCCCTTTCCATCCAGACAAATCATCTTGTTTGTTAATTTATCTATAAACTGAGCCTTTACATTTCTCCGGAGACCTATTCACTAGCCATACCCGGAATCATGTTTTTATTTGGTAGCGTTGCTGTAATACCATTCAATGCAGAATTGCTCTGGTCCTTTCTCTGTCATAACATATAAACACACGCTGACAGGAGGCAAAGCAAAGAAGAAATGCATTTGTTGGCTTTGTCAGAATTGCTTTATGACCACTTTCACAGGCTCTGCTTAATGAATCCACCCACACATGGAATAGTCCTCAGAGATGTGCTTATCAAAAATAATGTAAAAATCTATTGTAAGGTTTTGCGGTTGATACCACTGATGGTCTGATACTCAAAATATCATCAGATATTTCCAGGCATGTAACAGAAGCACAAATAAAAATGAGTTTTCATGCCCTTTCCTTGCAAAATACGAACATGCCACCCAACTCTTTCCAGAAGAGGGAGAATTCCAAAAAAAAATCACACAAAGGCTCCGTACAGGTGGAAGCATGGGTTGGTCTCAGGCATTGGGTAATATCCCAAATACTAGCACCTATTTTTATTTTTTTCATTTGATTTCAACATGGCTCATTGTAGTACCCACTGGGTGCCAGACACTGTGTGGGCGGTGGGAAAGACAGTTTTCATAGCCTCTGCTCACAGTTTTAAGAAACAAGTTTTCATCCTTGTAGTGTTTCAACAAGTTCTTAGAAAGACTTTCTTCCTGCCACTAGACCCAATGGCAGGGAATTTTTCATTTTCCCAAGCCCCCCAAATGGCCAACCCACAGGGGGATAATGCTCAGTGCCTCACCCCTGAGTTCCTGTCACTAAAGATAACCCGAGGGGTGGGGGTACACTTTCCCAGAGTAGACTGGTTCTCTTTGTCCACTAGCCAGGGCTCTGTTATAGAGAGAGGGGTAGTGGTTGTTTGGCTCATTTGTCCAATCTCTCCCCTCCCCATCCTTTGTTGTCTGTCAACTCAAACTCCTACCGGGACACATTGGGAGAAAAGCTGTCACCGTGAAAGGCTTCAGCTGCCTCGCAGTGCAGAGTCCCTCTGCCAGCTCCCCTGGCCTGGGCACTGGCATCAACGCTGTGTTTCATTTAGAGCAAAATGAAAGGGCCAAATGAATGGAGTTAAGCCCTTTTACGTTTCCTTTTCAAGCACACCCCACCTCTAGGCACCCCCAAAATGGCCTCCTCAGGTTTTTCTCGCCTCCTTTTCTAGTAAAAAGACAATGGTGTAGAGAAGAAACAGTGCTGCTAAAACTTAAAAGACTCCAACACCGGATTTTCTATGCAAATCCACAATGCTGTTTAACAGCGGAACAGGGAAATTTCCTCCTTTCATAATATTAATTTATGTAGTGCCTGTCCCAGTTTCCTTCTTCTGACTGTTTGAATTGCCTTATATCCACTTAATGAGATGCAGTTTTCATTTTCATTCCAAAGATCTTTGTGAGTTTGGGAGAAACTGACAGAAGTGAACTAGTCTTATGCTGCCTTTGAAAAGTGGCGGAGCATTATCAAGCCAGGATTTTCCAGTGGTGAGGGGGAAGCGCGGGTGGGTAAGTAGGAGCTCGTACTACTTTGAAAAGCGAAGGAGAAACTTCTTCCCTGTGCATCTGAATATTGCAAACTCATTCTCTTTCTTCAGCCTTTTCAGCGGGCTGCTGATTCGCTCTTATTCACCTCCTCTCCCTCCCGGAGCAAAGCACTGCTATTGGCCCCAAAGCCAGCTACTTGTTATTCAGGTCTTTTTGGAACAAGACATAGATCATCATTAGCCACAAGTTTAGACACTCCTTGTGTTAGAGGGGAAGGGAAAGAAAAAAACCAAACAAACAAAGATGAATCTGGGAGTGTGTCATAAACTAACCCAAGCTTAATGAAATGCTACTGGTCTTGTGGATCACTTTTCCTCAGAGGATACACCTATACCATTGCTGCTGGCAAGGGTTTTGTGCAAATGACCCCATTTTTTATATCATTACACTGTTTTAGTTCTTCTATTTCCTCCAACTTACTGGGTCTATTTATTGATGTGTTCTCACTATACTTCCTCTAGTGTACATGTTACCAAGCATTTCTTGGTAACTATCCATTGTCTATGATAAAAAGTGCAGAGCAGAGAGCAGTCAAAGGCATTTTTGGAAACACCCCCATGAACCCCTTCATAAGGTGCCCATCACCTCCTGAGCCCCAATACGCACTTCTGTATGTGATGTTCCTCATGACGAATGCCCTTATCTCTGCCTAGCTGGGGAACCCAAACTCAAATTCACCTGTAAGAGCCCAGGAAGAAATGATCCTGTCCTCTCCAAGTTGGTTTGTTTTTTGCAGGCACATATTTCCGTTCCCTCCCTCTGCTCCCAAAGCATCCTATATAGCTATGCTGTGAGTATTGCCTTTCACACCCCACTGCCCAGTTAGACCACCAGATCCTGAAGAATGAGAACTATGCCTTTCATCTTTAGAGCCATGGTGTCTGGCACATAGTGAGGAGGGAGTAAGTGCTTTCCAGAGTATGTTTATATAGACTTCTCGCCACCTCTTTCTCACTCTTCCATTGTGCCTGAATTTCTGCTAATTGCCCCAACACACTTCCTCTATCTTTATCATGGCCAATTGAGATAATAA
This sequence comes from Neofelis nebulosa, assembly GCF_028018385.1. Taxonomy (NCBI): domain Eukaryota; kingdom Metazoa; phylum Chordata; class Mammalia; order Carnivora; family Felidae; genus Neofelis; species Neofelis nebulosa. The sequence continues at coordinate 80,959,412 of NC_080783.1, read as the reverse complement.
TGCCCACCAAATCTCTTTGAAAGTTTTCAGTGATAAGAATATTAAACATACTACATGGGAGTGTGTTGAATGTTTTTGAAAAGCTTATACATGTATGGTAGCATATTTATTATCCTGTGAATTAGATTATCATAATTTTTTTTTCTAACCAGTAACAGAATCTTAGACTCATATTGTCTCTAAACAATCTATGTAATGAATGCTTTGGCACTCTTTATCCTCATCAGTGAAAGGTAGGGAAGGAGTAAAAGTCTCCGTAATGTCTCTTTCTGGACTAGAATGCTCACTGAGGATTAGCCTTATTGTGTGCGGTAGGTAAAGTTAGACTGGAAAGCAAAAGAAAAATAATGGAAGTCCATGCGACCATCATAGACTTCAAGAAGAAAAATCCCACAAAGGGCTATTTCGATTAGTACTCGTGGCTGCCAGCTGCGACTCCAGCTTTCGTGACCGGGGCTGAGGGATAAATTGCCCTCCTCATTAAGAAGCTGAGTTGAGAAATGTACGGGGGTAAAGTCAGGGACAGGATGAAGAGCACTGACAGTCTTCTCCTTACCAGCTATAAATCACATCTTTCCTTCTCATGAGTTATCTAATGCAATACAAAAGAAAGCCTAATTTAAAAAATTAATTTATTGAGTTTGTATTAAATAATATTTGTCAAACTATAATAAATATGTTCTCTTTTGGTATTAGCATTTGGGGGCACCTTTCAAGACATACTCAACAAAAAGCGAAGTACTGTATATGGTCATAGCATGCTTTCATATTTTATGGTTTTCACTCATGCAGACTTGTTTCAAGTTAGGTCCTTCAAAACATAACCCTATGCAAAAATGTCTAAAACAAAAGCATTAGCCTGTAACATGGGTGATAGAAAGATCATTATTATAATTACATCTTTAAAATTTTTTTTAATGTTTATTTATTTTTGAGAGAGAGAGAGACAGAGTCCAGTGGGAGAGGGGCAGAGAGACAGGGACACAGAATCCGAAGAAGGCTCCAGGCTCTGAGCTGTCAGCATAGAGTCCCATGTGGGGCTTGAACCCACAAACCATGAGATCATGACCTGAGCAGAAGTTGGATGCTTAACTGACTGAGCCATCCAGGTGCGCCATTACATTTTGTAAAAAACAAGATTCATCAGTGGGTTTGTAAGCATGTATCAGGTCCAAAAAGAAATAAAGATCTTGAGAAATCTCCAGTGACATGGTACTTTTAGGTAAATGTGTTATGGCTTTTGCTGCTGTCTTTGTTTTGATTGTTTTTTTCTTTTTCTTTTTTAGAGTCAGTAGGCAAGAATATTTAGCACCATAAAAGAAATGGGTTAATATAAACACACATTTTTTTCTCTATGTATCTTTCACTTATGCTATCAAATACCGTCTGGGATATTTCAGTTTTGCTCTGATGTTTTGATGGTCCACTCAGGAGATTCTGATAATAGAGACAGTTCATTTATCCTGCTGTTCCTTATTTAAGTTCTATATGACCAGCTAACACAAACATGCAAATTATATGTAAATGTGCTTGACCTTGGCAATTTCACATATACGTGTTGTGGTGGCTTTGCCCTTGGTCAGCTGTAGTCGTACCTATACTTCTTTTAACACTGTGAGCAGAAGCTTCACTTGTGCTATTTTCAACTCAGTATCAGATTCAACATCCTTCTTTCAAGTTATGATGTTTTAAATTCTAAACATCATTTTAAAACATTAAAGCTTTATTTAAAAAAAATAATAAATCAACCAACTTTCTACCAGAAAGGAAAATGTGGAGATTATATATTATTACAATTTTACACTTAGGATTTCTCCTTTTTGTTCTATCTTTTCTTTACTCTTTTCATCTCTGATCACTTGACCAATTTCTCCCTCCTTCCCTGTGCCCCATCAATGCAGCAGCTTTTAGGGTGCAGTCTGTGATGAAGTGACATGGCATGATGACTAGCCTGTGTTGGAGCTGGCTGGCTGCTGACATTAGGCAGCAAACCTCACTATTTACCTAAAGTTCCATCAAAAGAAGAACATTGACACAGGACTAATTACAAATTAAGAGCATTTGTCTTTCCAAAGTAGCAAATACTTTTATCTGTGGTTGTGTGTGTGTGTAAGGTGATTTTAAAGTGGCTGCTGATTCACAAATGTCAAAATTAACGCTCTGGTTTTGTTTTTGTTTTTGTTTTTGTTTTTGTTTTTGTTTTTCTTAAGTCATTAGGAATTGCATTCTGCCTTTAGGATCCTGCTAATGACTTTCCCCCTAACTGGCTTGTCCCAAGAATGTTCAATAAGAAGACAAAGAAGCAGCACCAGGGATGGGAGGACCAGACCACACCAACTTAAGTGAAACTGTCAACCCCCCAGGGAGGCATTAATAGTTTATTGGGTATGGAAGACGCATAGCAAAGTAAAGGAAGAAAGCTAATAACCTTTAACATTAAGAAAAATAACTATTATTGTGACCAGTGTAGCATGAAGCACAAACAGAATACTCTCTGGGCAACAAAAAATAACGTGTAGCCCACCAGAGCAATTAATAAAATGAAAGCACAGTTTCTTGCAGATGGATATGTAGGAGAATAATGGCGCGGGGCTGCGCTGAGCTGTCATGCATCAGATACTACATCTGTTATGGAAATCAGGGGAAGTGGGGGCCTTTTGTTCATGCGAGAGCCCTCCCAACAGGGATTTGGCTGGAGTAGATTTTCTTGTTATTAAACATGATTTCTAGCTAGTCGAGAGCAGATGCTTCTGCAGCATTTGGAACTAATAACCAACCTTCAAGTGCATGCCACCCTGTAAAGAGGCTGGTACTGTTGGAGAGACCAATTTCAGCTCAAAGATAATGTGTTCAGTTCAGTTTCTACTTTGCACATGAATGACACTGATACCAGATGAGCCTTCTGCCCGAGAGTTTGCTAGAAATAGTCAATGACACTGACCCTAAAGAAGGTCAGAGCCTTCCAGGTGTACTTGTGAAGGACAATTCACAGTCAAAACACCAATGTTGTAGACTTTAGGTGGAGAACAGAGAATGGGAGTAAAGGGAAAGATATGCAAACTCTGGACTGTATTTGGTCAAGTCCCCTGGCCCTCGTTCTCACCATGCTCTCACATCTGGACTGTGACTTCTGTTGAATGAAAATGATTCATGGGGTCACAGGTCACCACCTAATCACTAAAGAAAAGCACCTCTTCTTGATAAACCACCTAAATTCAACCGGCCAACATGTTACTCCCGAGGTTCTGGGTTTTTTTAGTTCTCTCCCAACACAACACATTAATTTAACAATAACAGCATCATAATAGATCCAACATTCTTTCTATCCTAATTACTGTGTAGATGGCTGTTTCCAAATAGCAAATAGGCATTTGGATCAAAATCTTTGCAGTTATAAATGAAGTTTGAATTAAAGTAAAGAAGTTCTTTGTCTAAAACTCAAAGTCAGTATCCAAAGAATTCTAAAATACAAAGACGTGGAACAGCTAATAAGTATTTTTTTACCTGTGGCAGGTATTCTTAGGTATTGTTTTAATATAGCCAGAAGTAGTATAAATGTATACTATAAATATAAATATAAATGTAATATAAAAAATAAAATATGTAATATAAAAAAATAAAAATGTAATATAAAAAATATAAATGTATAAATGTAGGTATAAACAGTGTTTTTACCACTAGCTTCAGAATCTTTCTTATTTTGAGAAGCATCTTGTAGTTAGAATTTACCTCCCTAGAAATGAGACGGTAATTCTGGGATGGATCCTATGCCAACTATGACACAGCCTGAAATGGCTGGGTATTAGGTATTTCCAAACATGGAAATAATAGCCCGTAGTTCATTTTTATAATTTTGCCTGAATTTTAGAGGCTGCAGTTTGAACTTGCTTACTCAACCCTTGGTTGAAGCTTGAAACACACTTCCTATGTGTTTTGACTTCTCTCCAAATTTTCACCTATGATTCCATGTGGTCTGCCCCATTAACAGTTGTTTCAACCTGTTGAGTTCCCAACTATCCCATATGATTCCTCTTTTGAAACAGATTCAATTTAATACGTAACTAATAAATCACCTATAGGCTATACCCAGAGTACTTTCAGATGGATTGAATGAAATCGAAGGTTTAGGTTGACTGATAAAACCTGTTCTTGAGAAATTTTCCTACCATTCATAGGTAAGCCCTTCCAACTAATGCTTGCCAACGTTACCATATAAATGGCTACTGCATAAACTGGTAAGAGAATAACAACAATAGTTTGCATTAGTAAGCTGCTTTCAGCTTGTCATATGTATTCACAAGCTTGATGGCACTGGACCTGATCCCCACTATTATTCAAAGAAGGTAATAGATGAATATCGTGACCCTCATTTTACAGAGAAATGGGCCAAGTGGCTCACTGGATGTCACGTGGCTAGAAAGTGGTGAAGCTGAACTGATTCCTGTGCCTTCTGACCTAGTAAGAAAGGGTCCATTAAAAAGAAACTTGTTTTTAATTGTTTTAGGCCATGTTACTTTAAAAGCCCAACTGATTTTCCCCTTTAGATTATAGTTAGAATTCTTGTTAAAATATCTAGGACAAATAAGGTACTTGACTAGTTTTGAAACAAACATCATCTTTCTGTAGCTGCCAAATTGTTGCCATATTGTTCAGCAGGTGTTAGGGATATTGAATGTAAGAAAGCTTATTAAATGAGAGGTAAACCTGGACATCCCAGACACTGTGATCTATAAAACCATGGTGGGCATATATTTTTTATTATCATTTTTCACAAACAGGGTTGTTAACCCTAATGCCCTGGCTGGTTTCCAAATAAGGATTACAATTTGCCTTGCTAAAAACGTTCCCTGCTGCTTTAATTAGATATGGTATTTCCCTCCCTTTTTGGGGCGCAGTCTGCAGCATGCCCTGTCCTGTCAACCAGCTGCTATCACTCACTCGAGGAGGATGGAATGATTCTTGTAATATCAAGAGACAAAGCAATAGCCACAAAGGTGGATTTTAAAACCACACATAAACTCAAATGACTGATGCTTAATATTTTACAAATTAAATCATAGGATGGAAAAGAAGCTTTGAAGATGATCCCTTTAAGCTGGGTCAGAGAGAGAGACCACATTTCCAGGAAACCAGAACACCAAGTTAATTTAAACAACTTTACTTTTAAAAATATACCCATTCTGGCCAAGAAAGAAAGAGAAAGAAAGAAAGAAAGAAAGAAAGAAAGAAAGAAAGAAAGGTCAAACCAATTGTTTTATGTATTAGTATCTACTTTGTTGTTTGCTACTGCATATGCATAGTAAGAAAGGTCAGCATATTCCTATTTATTACCACAATGGTAAATAATTTCAAACCCTCTACAAACATCCTAAATTTGATAAAGAAACATCCATTTAGCGAAGTGAAAACCACTTTAACCACGGTCCAAGAAAGAGAAAAAATTAAGAAGAAAAGGAATATTCCACACCTTAGAAGTGGATCTGTGAAGAAAAATGAAATATTCATAACGTGTTACTGTAAAACAGTTTTCATGGGATTATGTGGGAAAGGCTATATCCCATATGGTGTTTCCAGACTGCATCCTAGAGAGCTGCCATAAGGTGAGAGAGCTGGCTTGACAGAGGCAGCGTCCATCTGCCCTTGAAGATGCTGCTGCCACCAACGAGGCAGGGCTCCCTGTCTGGACATGGCTCAAGAGCTGGACATTCTTCTTAGAGCCCACACAACGACTGTCCTTCACTTTACAATTGAGAGGGCTGTATCCAACTCTGTCTCTTGGATAATGTAAATAAGCCGCCTCCCCACTACAAAAACAATTCCCATTTCAGGTTGCTTCCTATATACATACATTTCGTTGGATCTCTTTTTTTTCATACTGCTCCTGAACCTCACAATTCACACACTTCTTCCTCTTTTTGTATTCCACTGGACCTGATTTCTCCCCTTCATTCCTGATAAACCACAAAACTGGAATTTGAAAGTGGCTGGTTTCATTCTTCAGGTACTTAATATACTCAATTAAGAAATTAAAAGTGTGAACATGTGCTTAAGTCCATGGAGTTTCAATGGCAAACACAACAACATTAGTATGTTTATGGTGTAGCACAGAGAGCCCATTTTGAATGCCTTGTGTTCAGAAAGGTTATCATTAAATGAGATGTAAGGCAATGCGTTTGGACAGGGGAGGGTTAGGACTGTGGAAAACTGCAGAGCTAATTTCCTGTATAAAGAGGGCAGCTTCTATTCAGCACCACATTTGATTTGTGAATGATAGTAACTAATTTAAAAAACGTTTAAATTCCATCAAGGGCAAGCTCAACATAAGTATGGCCCCTGGCGTATGTATCTATATTCTCAGGAAAATGGTTAGAGTGTCATTAAATGAAGCTCAGCGAAAGACCAAATTAGAAAACAGTCTCAATTGTTCTAGATAGAAGGTTGGTTTTCCCAGTCATCCTTCATAGGCAAGATTTTTTTCTCAGTAGAGTTCCCATGAAGAGAACTGACATATTATACAAAGGACAAATCAAGCTACTTCCAAATCTAGGGTAGGATTCTAAGACTCTAGACTTTTCCAACCACACCAGGATCCTTTCTTTCTCATTACTCTACTTCATCCATCTCTGAAAGACTTTTTAGAAAAGTGTCCGGCTAAAGCAGAAGTATGTAAAACGGGACGTTCAGGGGACATTCATAAATAAGTAATGCGTGTTAAAAATAAGGAATAAAAATCAGCAAGAACAACTGTGAAAGGCAACTGGGGTAACAGGAGATCTGATTCCTTGGCCTTTGTACTCACCAGATACGTGTCCTTGGGTAACCATTTAACATCTCTTGACCTATTTTGGCCTGCATAAAATAAGGGAGTTAAACTATATAAATCTAGTCATAGGTCTATGCCCATCTCACCTTAGCAGCAGGCTGATTCTTCAAATGAATTCAACTGGAGAGACCACTAACAGTGAACAAAAGTGGAATCGCTTGCATGGAAATCTATAAAGCATCTGACATCTTGTTGAAATTACAGCAGGGGCTCTCCAGGTCCGTTTTGAAGCCACTGGACAAAACTATCTCCAAATTTTTTGTTATTGAAATTCGCATTCTTGATTTACCTCACTGGGCTCGTCTTCACTACAGACATCAAGCTCCTCACTAGAGATCACATCTAAAACTTCTCTGTTCTCTTCACTCTGGGCATCTTCCGCCGAGTCCTCAAACCCGGGCTCCAGCTTCCCACTTACCACCTCCAGAGATACATTCAATTCTACCCAAAATGTAAATAAAATAATCTTTTTCCTCAAAATAAACTTCTTCCACAACTTTATTATCAATACTGATAAATCACCTATTATGTTAAAAATTGTCCTTGCTTTCAAGGAGCTAATGATACATTTGTGAAGATGAGATTTTTGTATCAAGTGAAAACCTATAATTATAAGCCAACAAATAAAAATGATAAGCTTTACAAATAATACTCATGTGATATAACTAACATGGATCATCTGGTAGTAAATGAGGTCAACTTTCCTGTATGGTCCAAATGACATTGACTCAAACTCCTAATCCCATATTATCCTCCAGTTATTTCTGGTATTCCCCAAGGATTACTTCTCCTGTGCTCACAAAAGAATTTGTCTGCTAGGATGAGTTTTTACCTTCAGCCAATAACTAACTGCTCTGATTTTCTTCTGGGACTACAATTCCCTCTGCTAATGTCACTGTTCTCCAAAGTGTCCAAAAGGGCCTCTTGAGTAGCCCACTGCTGATTCTCTTCATGGGATAGCCAGTATTATTGACGTTCCAAAAGTCCCTCCTCGGGAAGCCACAATAGCGTTTTTGGTTTTTGATTTTTGGATCTTATTTTTTTAATGTTTATTTATTTTTGAGAGAGAGAGAGAGAGAAACAGAGTGTGAGCAGCAGAAGGGCAGAGAGAGAGAGAGAGACAGAATCTGAAGCAGGATCCAGGATCTGAGCTGTCAGCACAGAGCCCGATGCAGGGCTCGAACCCACAAACTGTGGGATCATGGCCTGAGCCAAAGTTGGTCATCCACTTAACCAAATGAGCCATTCAGGGGCCCCCAAAGTAGTTTTAATTGCTATGGAAATGATGAAAACGGCTTCTCTTTCCCAATAATGCGCCACATTGTTTTGTTGATTTTAAGAGCATCACTGTACAATGCCAGAGTCCTGAAATGCCTTCTTTTTAAAAAAAAAGTTTTTTTTTAATGCTTTTATTTATTTTTGAGACAGAGAGAGAGACAGAGCATGAGCAGGGGAGGGGCAGAGAGAGGGGGAGACACAAAATCTGAAGCAGGCTCCAGGCTCTGAGCTGGCAGCACAGAGCCCAACGTGGGGCCTGAACTCACAGACCGCGAGATCATGACCGGAGCTGAAGTCGGACCGCTTAACCAACTGAGCCACCCAGGAGCCCCCTGAAATGTCTTCTTGAATGCCTTCTAGTCTTGGTCTTCTGCTATAAACTCTCAATGAAACCGTTCAGCTCAACTATCAGTAATTTAATGCCTGCGTTTAAGTAAATAATGTTTTCATAGTTTCCCTCCAAATAATGGATGGACAACCACTTTATTTGTGGAATTAAAGGTGAATTTTGAAGATTTTCTTAGAGGAAGTATATCATTCAGGATAGGGTAGCAGTAACGCAGTAGTAACAAAAATCCTCTAAATCTTCCTGGCTTAAAAATTAAAGATTAAGGGGAACCTAGGTGGCTCAGTTGGTGGAGCATCAGACTCTTGATTTGGGGTCAGGTCATTACCTTGGGGTTCGTGAGTTCAAGCCCTGAGTTGGGCTCAGTGCTGACAGCGAGAAGCTGTTTGGCATTCTGTCTCACCCTCTGTCCCTCCCCCTCCCTTGCTTGAGTGCACCTTCTCTCTCTCTCTCTCTCTCTCTCTCTCTCTCTTTCTCTCTCAAAATAAATAAACTGGAAAAAAATCAAAGATTAATTTCATGCTCATGCTATCTATTAATCATGGGTTTGCTCTGTGTTAATCACGAGTTTATGGGCTCTGGCCCACCAAGGAGAGGAGATTTGGTGATTTGAGGGACTCTCCTTTATATTATACTCTAAAATCAGATTGAAGTTGCCACTGCTACTAAGTATATTGCTCATTGCTGAGGTAAAGGGAAAGAATTTTGAAAATTGTACATTGATTTAATGATTAAAACTAAGGGTCACCAATCACTTAAATTCACAATTCACTGGGCAAAGCAAATCACGTGCCCACACCTAACTTCAAGAAAGGAGAGATGTCTAGTCCCACAGTGTGCCCAGAAGACAGATCTGGAATATTTGACTAAAACTAATGATTGTCACACCAAGACTATATTCCACAAAAATCAGCCGGAGTCTTTACCTATAGAGACAGAAAACCGCTTACAATTTGAAAGGTCATAGTCGCTGCCCCTTTCCACCTCTCAACATTTAAAAACATCCCAAGAATTAGTATTATCCAGCAACTTGATTAATCATTATTAAAACAGTTCGGAAGGAGTGGTTGTTGATACTGGAGAAATTATGGAAGGTGGCAGGAATATGAATTGGACCTTGAAGAAAGGATTTAGATTTTTTTTTAAGGGTGGGATGGGGCACCTGGGTAGCTCAGTTAAGCATCTTACTCTTGATTTTGGCTCAGGTCATAATCTCACTATTTGTGAGACTGAGCTCCATGTTGGGCTCTGTGCTGGCAGCACGGAGTCTGCTTGGGATTCTCACTCTCTCTCTCTCTCTCTCTCTCTCTCTGCCCCTCCTCTCTTGCACCCTCTCTCTCTCTCTCTCTCTCTCTCTCAAGATAAATAAATGAACTTTAAAAAATAATAAAAAAATAAAAAGAGGGCACCTGGATGGCTCAGTCAGTTAAGTGTTTGACTTCGGCTCAGGTCATGATCTTGCAGTTGGTGAGTTCGAGCTCCGCATTGGGCTCTGTGCTGATAGCCGAGAGCCTGGACCCTGCTTCGGATTCAGTGTCTCCTGCTCTCTGTCTGCCCCTACCCCACTTGTGCTCTTTCTCTGTCTCTCAAAAATAAATAAACATTTAAAAAAAATTTTTAAATAATAAAAAATTAAGAAAATAAAAAGAAGAGGGCAGATTTTGTGGCATCACATACATGTCAACACAAATGCAAGAGTAGACAAGGAGTGAGCAGGGAGCAGTGAGTAGAGTAGCTTGCTTCACTAGGTGCTGTGATGTATGGTACTCAGTGATACAAGCTTGGAGTGGTGGTTGGGAAACCAATTGTGGAAGGCCAAGATAAAGAATTTGGTCTTTGTTCTATAGAAAATTAGAAACAATTAAAGGTGTTTTTTTAAATTCTTTTTTAACATTTATTCATTTTTGAGAGACAGAGAGAGACAGACCACGAGATCATGACCTGAGCAGAAGTCAGACACCTAACTGACTGAGCCACCCAGGCGCCCCAGAAAGTATTAAAGGTTTAAAGATGATGAGTGCAATGTAAGAAGATAAATCTGTTTGTGGAGAAGATAAATCCATCTGTTGATGGATTACAAGAGGAAAGGCTGATAGAGAGGAAGTAATTAGTCCAGTATTGCCATCATCGAGGCCTAGACAGAGATGGAGACAGCAGCAATGGGGGGAAAACAGCTGGAGGAAACTTGATAGAAGAATATTTTCACAGGATTGGCTGTGTGACTAAAGCAAAGGAGAAAGGGAGAGTAGTAACCAGGTCCATGCCTCCTTATTTCTCTAGTTAACACTACCAGAATTGATAGCAATCTCTCAATAGGCTGTGTGCGAGTGTGTGTTTGTGTATGTGAGAGACAGACTGACAGAGATACAAAAAGACAGAGACAGAGACAGAGGAGATAGAGGGAGGGAAGGATGGGGAGAGGGAGATGGAGAGAGAGGAGGGGAATGGAGTCTGTGGATGTGCTTATAAAACTTTCTTTTGCATCCAGCTGTGTAAATTAACTTGGTTCTAGGTACTGTTTAAACATATGCAGTGTCCAATAAATTGGGTAGTATTATGTTGATGGGTGCCTACTATTTTTAGTGTAAATGGGGATCTTGCTTGTTAAATAGTATATTGCTGAACTCCAAGACCATTTTGTGAGTTCAGTGTTTTAGTCTTAAAAATCCTTCTCTTGGGCTTCTCAGTTCAAGTTGCCCCCAAACAGTAACTAGATTTGACTTTCTGGTTATTTTGCATCAAAAATCTCCTCTTATCAGCTCAAATTATACCTCCAGATATCCCCCTGCCACCTACCATTATGCACATACAGTCCCTTGATCAGACTTCCCTTGCAGAATCAGAATCAGAATCAGTGCCTCCAGTTTTGCCATATTTTCCCTTCTAACATATTTCCAGCAACGCAATATCAATTTTCATGAATGTTTCCTTTCAGTTTATTTAAGAGGTTTTGTTCATGGTGTTTTTCTAGCAGACTGATTCTGAGTGTAACTATTGGTACCCAGGGTCAGCTGTAATTTTTCCAGGTGGACCCTACTTTCTCTACTCCAGCCTCTGTCTGGCAACTTAGGACTATAGCAGGTATTATTGTTCTTATAGGAGTCAAAAATATGTGTTTTGTTCCTGCTCTTCCTCCCTTTCTTCAAGAACTGCCCTTGGTCTGTGCTGAAAACTATAAAACACGCTTCAAGATATTTGCATTAAGTACCCAAGGACTTGGTCAGTAGAACTATTTCACAGTGGCTACGGACAGTCACCAAGTGATCTAAGACATCTTTATTTACAACTTTATTAAAGTCACCATTATGTCCAAGTCGATTATTTACAAGAAAGTAGATAATTTTTAAAAGAATAGTGCTTTAAAGAATTTCAATATTTTTTTCTTAAAAATAGTTTACTACATATCTGTCACTGAGAGCAACACAAAATCAATTTTTAACCATAATCTGAACTACAGTATACTGATGATAGTACCATACAGGTATAAGAATATACTGATCTTGAACGGTATTGAGAGTAAATACATTATTATACTCCAGAATTTGGAGAGATATTTGGTCTGGCTCCAGTGATTACTATCCTAACCACTGCTCTTGGGTTCTCTTGCTTATAGAATGTCAAAGCACTATACAACTTTAATAAAACAGTGTGGTGCAGCAGCCATAATAGTAGATAAATATACCAGTGGAATAGAAAATAGATTCCAAAGGACATTAATGTCTATGAGGGAATGTGTACATAATCATGGTAAGAAAAAGATGAAGTACTCAATAAATAGGGTTGGGAAAACAGAATGCTTTGAGTGAAAATAAATTTAAATAAGCAAATCTCACTTTAATTTACAAAGGTATTTTTGGATGAATTAAAAAAATTGAATGTAAAACACCAAAACTATAAAAAAAAAAGTAGGAATACCGTGGAATTATTAAAATATGATTGCAATTTGATCTCTATTTTATGCAATATTATTCAACCATTAAAAATAAGGTTTATCTATGTGTGCTAATATGAAAAGACATCTATATTAATTAAAAAGTAATTTTATGATAAGATAAATAGTATTAATTCCTTTTATGTAATATATGCGTGAATGTATCTACACACATACACACACGCATTCATTCATGCACATACACAGGCATGCAAGGAAATAGGTAAGGAAAGAAAACTAACCCTCACTGCTAACAAGAGACTGGCAAAGAGTTTGTCGGTGAATGGGATATTATCTCTTTGTCATTTATATTTTACTCTGTTGCCTACTCTATATTATTTTGATTTTTTTAATGTTTATTTATTTTGGGGAGAGAGACAGAGGATGAGCTGAGTACGGGCAGAGAGAGAAGGAGACACAGAATCTGAAGCAGGCTCCAGGCTCTGAGCTTTCAGCACAGAGTCCAACATGGGGCTCGAACTCACAGACCAAACCGGGAGATCATGACCTGAGCTGAAGTCGGATGCTTAACCGACGGAACCACCCAGGCACCCCTATATTATTTTTGTTTTAAAGATTAAGCAAAAACTTCAGTTCTTTTGAAATAAAGGAATGTGCTATCCTTCCAAATAAAAATATAATATTTGAGGAGCACCCGTGTGGCTCAGTGGGTTAAGCATCTGACTCTTGGTTTTGACTCAGGTCATGATCTCACAACTACATGGGGTTGAGTCCCACATCAGGCTCTGCACTGGCAGCATGGAGCCTGCTTGGGATTCTCTCTCTCTCTCTCTCTCTCTCTCTCTCTCTCTCTCTCTCTCCCCCTCCCCCATTCATGCTGTCTCTGTCTCTTTCAAAAATAAATAAACATATATATATATATATATATGCGTGTGTGTGTGTGTATATATATATATATATATAATATTGTTCTATGCTAACAAAATGAGACAAGGAAAACATCAATTACTCCCAAAAGTCCTTCCTGTGCCAGGTAGGTTATTTCTCCCCTGCATTTGAGCAATAATCTTCTTATTCATCTCCTGCCTGCAGTGCAGTGCCCATTATTCCCTGCAATTAGTCGTCACAGAGAAGACATGTGGAGATCAAGTACCCCAACACCTAGTTGTATCACCTTCAATGTCACTTCTGCAGATTCCCCTACCTAAATTGCTATAATGTTTTAAAACACTCTGGTCTTCCTGATATCACATAGCACGTTTCTTCATATACTATCTGCTTTACTACTCTGTTAGCATCATGAGGACAAGGATGAGGTCTGCTTTGTTCCAGACAAAAGCTTCATCATCTAGCAAAGTCTGGCATGAAGTTGATAAGTAGATAATAAGTTAAGTATTGAATGAATGAATGAATGGTTGAATGAGTTGCATGAATGAATCAATTGCCTGAATAAGCAAATATGGATTAAATGAATGAATGAATAGATTATTCAAGACAGATACCACCAATTACAAAGTATACCCACCAAGGAGAAAATAGAAACCATTAATATCATTTTCATACAACCAGAAGGGGATTTAAACACAGGTACCCAGAGAAGAAGCGGCCAATGAATGAACACAATCTCCTGATTTTCTTAGAGTCTTTTTGAACAAGAAGCGTGCAAAGAAGTGCTAAGTAATGAAGGTCAGATTTGTTATTTACAAAGCTGCCTGCATTTTCCAGCTGTATTTCAGGTCAGGACTGGCAAGATAACAGAATACCCAAGGGAGATCTTCTTTGATTCTGTAAATGAATGTTCTAAAAGAAACATATTGGTCAAAGACACAGCCCTTCAGAGCCTGGAAAGAGCATAATGCAGGGCTGGCCTGAGGGAGGGAAAAAATCAATAGCTTTAACTGTGAATGAGACCAGCTTCTTTACAGCTAATGTTGGCAAAGGAGGAACCCTCAGGGGCACAGATATTGGCACTGTCTCCATCAATTTCCTCTGGCTCTGCTTGATAGCAGATACCAGCGGGGTCGGGGATGCAGTGGGGTTAGCCAAGCCAGAGAGGGGTAACAGGGGAAGCCCAGCTGGCTTGCAGACATGATTTTCCCCTGCTTAGTTCCCTATGCTTAGCCATTGGAAGCCCATGGGGCATCCACCAGGCAAGAGATGGACCCTGGAAACATTAATTATATTCCTGAATCGAAATTAGGCATTGAGTCACAAGCTTTCTCTTCACCAGCCATAGTATTCTAGCCACAGAATGGATAAGAAATAAAAAGATTTTTTTTAATTAAGATTTTACCATTGAGGCTGAATCCTTTCAAACCATGGAAAGAACTCTTAGACATGGTCCTTTTTATAATCCAATTGGTTAATATTAGATGAAGGTTTTAAACCTAAACTTTTCCCCTATCACAATGGTCTGTGTTCTTCTCAAGAAAAAGAAAATGTTTTTCCATGACAGTATCCATTAATCAAAATCAATAGCCATAAAAGCAATTTTTTTGTTAGCAATTTTTTGTTTTTGAGTTAGGGGAGGAGAAACCATCTGGAAAGAGAAACTTGACGCTTCAGAAAAGAGACACCCGCAGCCCAGCATCCAAACTAAATAATCCCTTTACAGGGAAGGCAAACCCTTTTAAAATAATAAATAGATAAATAAGTAAATAAATAAGCAAGTAAATAAGTAAATAAATAAATATTTTAAAAATGATATCATCTAACCCTTTAACCTCTGACATAGTCTTACTGTTTGGGGTTTGTTTGTTTGTTTTTTAAATATAAGCAATTACTTTAGATTCCAGGCTCTCCTTCCTAACTTTAATTATGGCTTTGTTCTAAAATCATGCAGTTGAGCATGAGTGCTCTGACCCATCTCTTCTCTGTCCATCTTTTGTAAATAAAAAATGTCCATGATTATGCCTCTCTCATCATTCTAAAATAACTACTTTACCCCAATTCAGAGTGTAAGATGAATATGACATTTATTGGTTTACTTATGGATTTTAGTATTTATTTTGTATATGCAAGAAGCAATTCACAACGACAGAAAATTAACTTAGAGTAAGTTTAACTACTGCCTTGTAGTATTTAAACATAATTTAAGATGAGAGAAAATAAGATTACCTTGATATGAGAGAGGAAATAACCTATTTTCTCATTTTCCAGCATGGAATAGGAAATATAAGATCTAATTACAAATCAGCATTCTCTCATTTTACTATTTATAGAACAAAAATTATGACTACTCATGCAACTTCAGCATAGTTCTGTGCCAGCATCCCTATTGGTTTTTCTGATTTCTTGTAGTCATGGAGAGGACGAAGTGAAACTCCGGAAATCGCCCTGGTGTCAGCCTCACAACCTCAGACATCTGACTCATTAGAGCCACAGATCCTTGAGCTGCAGTCCCGCCTGTGATCCCTGCTGATGGTAAGGGAGTTTGAGCTCCACCCGGTTTAGGGGAAGAAATTGCAAAAATCAAATAACTTCAATCATTTCTCATTCCCTTACAACTGTGCATTCTAGCATTTTTTTAATGCAGAGCATAAGCTCACATGGCCTGAGAAGAGGCAGGATAGTGTAGTCCTGAAACTGCTTGGGAATCAAGTGGGTTTGAGTTAAATACCAAGTTCCCAACATATTAGATGAATAACTTTGCACGAGGTATTTCTCTTCTTTGAGTCTCCCCGTCATTGTTTCTTCTTTGGCTTTCCCCATTTGAAACCTATTAAAGGGCTGAAGCAGGGGCGCCTAGGTGGCTCAGTCGGTTGAGCGTCCTACTTCGGCTCAGGTTATGATCTCACAGCTCGTTGAGTTCGAGCCCTGCGTCAGGCTCTGTACTGACAGCTCAGAACCTGGAGCCTGCTTCTGCTTCTGTGTCTCCCTCTCTCTCTGCCCCTAACCCACTCGCATTTTGTCTCTGTCTCTGTCAAAAATAAATAAACATTAAAAAAAAATTTTTTTTTAAAGGGCTGAAATAATGTACATAAAGCACTCGGCACACAGGTACAATGACTTGTTTTTAACATGGTTGATTTTTTATGATATTGGAAAGTACCAAGAAAAATAGAAACAATAAATATTTTCTAAGAAAAAAATACATTTCTTCCATTTTCTTGGGAATGTGCTTGGCCAGATGACTGTTGGTTGTTTAATCTAGACAATAAACGGAAGCATTAGTACATTTTTGCTTAAGGCAGTTGTGGTTGATTGGTAATGACTTGTATATGGCTATATATTGTAGAATTTGGAGAAATTACCCTTCATTCATGTGCTAAAACTGGTAAGACTTGCATCTTAAGAGAAAGTCTAGTCTTAACTGTAGGATCTCCTTCTACCCATCTCTATAAGGAGATAGGTCATCATCCATCCAGATACTTTCAGATTCCCCTTTCTTTATTCATAAGGCCTTATATGCATCCAGTCAGTAAATATTTATACCTTCATGAGAGAAAAGATCCTCAAACTGCCTGATCTACAAATAGTGTAAAAAACCTGTTTTAAAGAAATCGTATCTAAAAGTATCTTACTGTTGTTTCCAGAGTCATATTTCTTTTTCCTTCATTACACAATAAAAACATATTTGTTGAAGGACACATTAGAAATACAAGATTTTAATGTCATTCGTCTTACTGTCCAAATTTAACTACTATTAACGATGACTAATAACAAGCATTGACTTTAGTCACTATGTGTATATGTATCCATGTATTGGTCTTTTAAATATCATGTAGTTTGGAATCTCATTTTCCTTAAAAATATGTAATCATTAAGACTCCTTCAGTCACAAATGATAGGACACCTGATGCCATCTGGCTTAAAAGAGAAAATTTATTGGCTCTTTTAACTGAAAGGTTGATATATTGAAATATGGTTTATCTAGTGTAATCAGTTGACACTCTAGACAACTCTGTGAGGTATACAGGCTTGCTTCAGTGAATGTGCTTTATTCTGCTTTACAGATACTGGGGTTTTTTTTGTTTTTTTGTTTTACAAACTGAAGTTTTGTGGCAGTGCTCCATCAAGCAAGTCTATCATTGTCATTTTATCCACAGCCTTCTCTAACTTTATGTCTTTGTGTCACTTTTTGTAATTCTCACAGTATTTCAAAGAAAATTTCATTATTATTATATTTGTCATGGTGATCTGTGATAAGCGATCTTTGGTGTTCTGTTGTTGTTGTTTGGGGGCCCCATGAACCATACCCATATAAGACAGTGGATTTAATTCATAAATGTGTGTATTCTGAGTGTTCTTCTGACTGGGTGTTTCCCCATCTCTCTCCCTCTCCTTGGGTCTCCCTATTCCGTGAAACACAACCATATTGAAATTAGGCCAATTAATAACCCCACAATGGTCCCTTTCAGTGTTCAAGTGAAAGGGAGAGTCACATTTCTCTCGCTTTAAATCAAAAACTAGAGATGATTAAGCCTAGTGAAGAAGCCATGTTGAAAGCCAAGATAGGCCAAAAACTAGACCTCTTACACCAGTTAGCCAAGCTGTGAATACAAAGGTAAGTTCTTCAAAAGTGTTACTCTGGTGAACACACCAATGATAAGAAAGCAAAACACCCTTATTGCTGATATGGAGAAAGTTTTAGTGTTCTGGTTAGTAGATCAAACCAGCCACTACATTCCCTTAGGCCAAAGCTGAATCCAGAGCAAGGCCCCAACTCTCTTCAGTTCTATGAAGGCTGAGAAGCAGTAGAAGAAAAGTTTGAAGCCAGTAGAGATGGGTTCATGAGGTTTAAAGAAAGCAGCCACTTGCATAACATACAAGTTCAAAATGAAGCAGCAGGTGCTGAGGTAGGAGCTGCAACAAGTTATGCAGATCCAGCTATGATCGCCAAAGAAGGTGGCCATAATAAGCAACAGGTGTTCAGTGTAAATGAAACAACCTTATGTTGGAAGAACATACCATCTAGCACTTTCACAGCTAGAGAGAAATCAGAGCTTGGCTTCAAAACTTCAAAGGACAAGTGGACTCTCTTTTTAATTTTTTTTAATGTTTATTTATTTTTGAGAGAGAAAGAGAGGGAGCAAGCATGAACGGGGGAGGGGTAGAGAGAGAGACAAAGAATCCGAAGCAAGTTTCAAGCTCTGAGGTGTCAGTACAGAGCCCGATGCAGGACTCAAACCCACAAACCAGGAGATGATGACTGGAGCTGAAGTCGGACACTTAACCTACTGAGCCACCCAGGCACTCCCAAGCTGAGTCTCTTGTTAAGGGCTAACGCAGTTGGTGACTTTAAGTTCAAGCCAGTGCTCACTTATTCTGAAAATCATAGGGCCCTTAAGATTTATGCTAACTCTACTCTGCCTGTGCGTTAAAAATGGAAGAATAAAACCTGTATGACAGCGCAGCTGTTTGCAACATGGTTTACCGAATATTTTAGGCCCACTATTGAGAAAAAATGATTCCTTTCAAAATATTACTGCTCATTGACAATGGTCACACACAAGCTCTAATGGAGATGTACAACAAAATTAATATTGTTTTCATGACTGCTAACACAACTTTCTGCAGCACATGGGTCATGTGGTAATTTCTACTTTCAAGTCTTATTATTAAAGAAATATATTTTGTAAGGCTATAGCCACCACAGATAGTGATTCCTCTGGGCCAAGTAAATTGAAAACCTTCTGGGAAGAATTCAGCATTCTAGATGCCATTAAGAACATTTGTGACTTGGGAGAAGAAATCCAAAATATCAACATGAACAGGAGTTTGGAAGAAGTGGATTCCAACCTTCATGGATGTCTACTATGTAATACAAGGTAAATATCTTCACATGTGACTGAAAACATGTATCATTACACATCAGCAAATTTTATAACATTTTGGGGGAAGATATTATATTTTTTAGATATTTTGTGATTTATTTAATCAATTTCCTATTGTTAAATGTATGCAATAAGTATGAATTGGTGACTACAAAGACAAACTCAAAAACTAGCTGGTTCACTTTGGGCAAGTAATCTAACTTCACGGCTCTCATCTGTAAAATCAGTATAATAATGAAATCAATGTAATGGAGTTATTTTAAGTTTGAAATGAATAAATTCAGGTAAATTATTCAGAGCAGTTCCTGGCATTTAGTAAGCATTCAGTAAAAGGTGATGATATTACTATTACTTCTCAATGTCGAAGTGAAGAATATATTTCCATATGTGAGTTAAGAACTTTAGCACACTGTTCCTGTCCTTTTTTCCTCTTTATTTATATAAGCTTAGGTTTAGAATCTATAATAGTGTTATTAGATTTACAATCTCTATTAGTGGTATTATGGATTTAATATTTATCTTACAATTTCTTCACATACTTTGAAAATATTTTCAATACATGTATGTATTTTGTTTTGTAGCTAAACCTTTGGCTGTATATGTGTGTGTTTAAAATTCTTTTATGTTGTCAACCAGCGTGACTTTATAACATACTCTATCCAGCTGCTCATTTTATTTTCTTTCTCATAGTATGTATTTAAGACTAGTTTTTTAAGAGAAATATATAGGTGTTATATTTTCCATGCCTAGTCATATGTATGTATTTCTGATTTCTTTACACATAAAAAAACAAGTTGACTGAGTATGGGATTCTTAACTTGAAATTGTTTCCTTTTAAAACCTTGTAGCTATAACTCAATTTTCTGTTTCTTTTGTAAGTAAACTGTCTTTCTTGAACCTTGTATGGTTTTGCTCTATACTTTGGCCAAGAGGCATTTAGGTGTGAGTCTTTGTCACTAGTAGTCCTACAGCATGGTGATCACTTTCAACGTACAGCCTCCTAAGGAAAATTTTCTTCTATGATATCTTTGTTTTTCCTCTTCCATTTGTGGGTGTTTTTGTTTTTGTTCTTGTGTCATTTTTGCCACAGTTACACAAATGCTAGTTTTCCGCCCTTCCCCTTCTGTGTATTTCATTGGGTTTGGATATTCTCCATTTTTCTCACAGATCTATTCTCCATCCTTCTCCACTGTGTTCTATGTTCCAAGAGTCTGACCTTTAAGGTGGAGTAATAGGTTTTCCTGGCCTTCTGCCTCCCAGTTGTCTCTGGCCAATAAGAGACATTTTCAGAACATCGGAGGGCAAGAAAGTTGGATATTTATTCCCTCAGCTCCCTCCCTGCTGGATCAAGGCTGGGCTGTGCCTCAGTAACAACTTCTTCTTCTATTGCCTTCTCTAGGGTTCATTACTTGCTGCTCGCTCACCCCTTCTGACCTGGAGGTGGTAACTGATCTACATTATTGTTAGTTCTAGATGCTTCATCAATCTTTATTGGTTTCCCTTAACCCTACCCATACCAATTTTCCTCATATTTTTGTTTTCTTCTTTGTTCTATGAAAATTTCTTAGTTTTTTCTGTGGTAATGGCTTTTTAACATCTTCAGTTGAGGTACTAATTCCACTATATATACATGTGTATGTGTAGATATATAAATAGATATACTTAATAACATACATTATGAATAGTATACTTGCATTGCTTACATATCCAGTTTCTTTTGTGCTTCATTTAGATGCTTTTTTATCTCAACCTTTTTTTTTTTGTAAATAATTGTCAGTTCTTGCTTTGCAGCAGACATGTTTTTCTTGCTATTTTTTAAGGTTGCCAGATGTTTACTGAAATTTTTCCCTAAGGCTATAGACGACCATTTTCAAAGACAAGATCTTTTTCTGGGTCTTCTTGTTACACTTCCTTTCTTTCTACAATGGCTTTCCCTCTCTCATTGCAGGATTCAGTTTTTTTCTCTGTAAATATCCTGACTGAAATGAAAGCTTTGCAGTCACACTTGACCCAGCTCAGGACGTTCCCCCCCCCCCCCCCCCGCTTCTTCCAGTTTTTTCCTGCAGTGTATGTTGTTTACAAGATGCAGAAAGACGCTGATGGTGGGGATGATGCACGCTGGAAAAGCACCCAAGGGTGGAGAATCATGGCAGTACAGTTCTTCACTCTTACTGGTCAAAGTCATATAGTAATGAAAATACATTAAAACCATTGCGAAGGGTGACTCCCTTTTCATGAAACAGAACTGTGATATACCAAGAAGTAATGTGCTATAATGACTAAGAGTATAGGTGTTCTAGGCTTAACTGTCAACACCACCATTTACTGCCTTTATGTGAGTCACTTCACTTCTCTGTGCTTCTGTTTTTCTCAACTGAAAAACAGAGAAAATAATGGTAACTGAACTCATAGGTTTGTTGTGAAGAGTACATGATGGGAACAAGAAAAGTCTGAGAACAATCCCAGGTCTATAGTAAATATCACATAACTGTTTGCCATTCTTGCTGTGAGTGGCAGCCTGAGGAGGTTTTCCCTCAATCAGACTCCCTTATAATTAGTGTCAATTATCTAAGCTCTTAGTAGTGAGTCAGTTGTCAGTTATGGTGTTTAATGTTGCAAGTTTTCGGTTTCTTCTCTGTCTTCCCAGGTACTTTATGAAAAAGGCAGTGAGAAGTTTGGGAATGATTTTTAGACCTTCTTGGAATACCAGACCACCAATAAGCTGTGATTCTGAACCATCATTTCTTTTCCTTTTTTTTTTTTTTTTAATGTTTATTTATTTTTGAGAGAGAGAGAGAAAGAGAGAGGGAATGGGGAAGGGGCAGAGAGAGAAGGAGAGAGAGAGAATCCCAAGCAGGCTCTGGGCTGTCTCACGAACCAAACTGTGCGATCATGACTGAGCAGAAGCCAAGAGTAGGATGCTCAACTGACTGAGCCACTCAGGTGTCCCCGAACTAACATTTCTGAACACTCTGCAGAATTGCTTTCATTAACATGAGTTTTGGAGTTATTTGCTAGGCTTTTTAAATTGAGGCTGAAAAGCCTAATTTATAAAAGCCAACATAATAATTTAGAATTTTCAGAGATGTTTTTTCCTGAGGAAAAAGAAGAAGTATCCAGTAGGAAACATATACTGTGTTATTAGAGGAAGGGACACTACTAATGTGTTTCAGTGAAATACATTTTTAGACAGTCTGAAGCCAAGCTTCAAACTCTACCTGGCTGCCTATTTCTCTTTAATACTGCCCATATGAGCCCCATACTTCTCAGCAGAAATTATAAAGGCAAAGATTATATTTGCTTTGGAAACACTTGAACAAGTAAGGATTTTTTTTCCTTTTTATCCCCTTCAGTTTGCACAAGCTTTTGCAGCATGACTGAAAGAAAAGAAAAACAGGTAAAAAAAAAATGGTCTCTAACTTCAGCTATTAATATCATCTATATTTTTTAATCCATGTTTTTATTTTGAAGTGTCTAACATTGTTTTGGCTCATTTGAAGTTCCAACAAAAAGACATTAATTACATAATAAAAAATGGGAAGCAATTGGGAGTAATATTAAACATGAAGCAGCTCAATAAACAATAATTTGTTTGCCAGAGTATCCACATCAACATTTGCCTTTGACTTTTTGAGTCCGACTTTTAAATTTCGTGTCTTTTTTATATGCACAGATTTGTAAGGTGACTTATGATTTAAATTACCTGGAATTATTAAAAATTACTATTGAAGAAACTGTTGAACTGTTTAATTAGTCTTTACCAAACTAATATCTTGCACTATCAGTTGTATTTTAAACAGAGTCAATAATTTAAATGAGCCAGAGAATTGATTGAATGAGAATTATACAGGTCCAAAAAATAACAGGGAAATAAATTGTTTTTACAGCAGTATTTTATTTAAGTTATGTGGCAATGATCTCAACTCTAAACGGGGCATGCTTAGTGTTCTACCAAAACAAACGGATGATAGAAGAAATTTGGGAAGCAACAGTGTGTATGTGCTAAACCTAACAGACCAACCTAACACATGGTGAAGTAAAGTTTTGCCCATTGTCTAATTACTGTAACCTAATATGGAGAACCAACTTGAGAAGTTTTACTTAACCAGAAAATTAACAAATCTCTGCTTCATTATGGCTGTGTAGATGAAAGCTCATAGATGCCTCTGAGCAGTGTTCCATTTTTAATGGCATGCTTCCTTTTTTAAAAAGTTTTGTAAAGTTTATTCATTTTGAGAGGGAGAGTGAGACAGAGAGAGAGACAGGACAGAGAGACAGAGTGCAAGCAGGGGAGGCACAAAGAGAGAGGGAGACACAGAATCCAGAGCAGGCTCCAGGCTCTGAGCTGTCGGCACAGAGCCTGATGCAAGGCTTGAACCTACAAATCATGAGATCACTACCTGAGCCAAAGTCAGACGCTTAACCAACTGAGCCAGCCAGGAGCCCCTAATGGCATGATTCTTGAGTCTTTGCAAGAGATCAACCTCAGGAGTGTACGCTGAATGTGGGTATACATGTGTGTGTGTGTTTTCCCTCAAGTGAAAAAATATAAACGTATTAAATTGTGGAAAGGAGAGGACCACACATGTGAGTGAAAGAAACTTCAGAGACTAAAATAAAACTAATTGTATACTTAGAGCTCTGTCTGGCAATATGTACTTTAATGAGGATGCTGGGGGAGTCAGGAGCTTTCATGTAGGAGAGGCTGCAGGATAATCATGTCTGTAAGCAAAAAAGCATGCATAAGCTATGCTACAAGCTTTGCCTCCAAATCAGTGGAAGGGCAGGTTTTCTGTTCCGGAGTTTACCCATACAGGAAGCAATTGAGTTTCTGAAGATGAAAGCCTGTAAAAGGTCCTGGGAACTAGCCAAAAACAGTTAATATCACTGACAGCATATAATGGATGATGAAAAAATATGTAAAGATACACTGAGATACAATCTTTGGGTTACTTGATTGATCTTTTACAAAGAAAGATTTTTAAAAATTTTTTTCCTGTTTTATTTGTTTTTAAGAGACAGAGACAGAGAACAGAGACAGAGCATGAGCAGGGCAGGGGCAGAGAGAGAGGAAGACACAGAATGCAAAGCAAGCTCCAGGCCCTGAGCTATCAGCACAGAGCCCAATGCGGGGCTCGAACCCATGAACTGTGAGATCATGACCTGAGCTGAAGTCGTAGGTTTAACCGACGGAGCCACCCAGGTGCCCAAGAAAGATTTTAAATATACTTGAGTATTTCAATCTAAAAATAAAGTTCGGTTTTCAGTTCTATTGATTATTTACCTAATCAGAGAACAATATGGATCACTCACAAATATAATTATCTTTAAAACGTTATTTTAAAATTAAAGTGACAAATGCTAGGTATGAATCTCAGATTGATTGGAGCATTTTGTTTAGAAGATGGAGTCCTATTTTGTCATTTACACTACTTTCGTACGTATTTTAGCAATTGTGTTCCATAACTTTGTAAAAACAAATTCTGACTTCCTTTTTCCCATAATTTTACAAAAATCCTATTTGTAAGTTTAGTAAAAAACGATATTCTGATGTTCTTTGTCCTTATTTTACAAAATCTTATTTCTAAAATTCGGTCTCAACAACTCAAAACACAAAGTAAGTAAAATTTATGATCAATTTTCCTTCTTCTCATGTTTCATGTGTCTTTAAACACCCCAACGTTGTGAGTTTGCTCTAATGAAATAATCCTTTCTGTCTTTCCAGTTCAAAATTTAACCCTCATCTTTCCCTGTGAAAGCAACCATCTTTGACTATATTTTGCTTAGAAGACTTTGCTAGAAAACTAAGAAAATGATTCAACCTAAATCAAATATAGATGGTTACAGGTTTTTTTGTTTTGTTTTGTTTTGTTTATGCCACTTTCCCAGTAGAAAGAGAAAAGTAGTCCCTCACATCCAGGAGCCAGCTGGCAATCACAGCTAGTTCTTGCTGTTTCTTGTAAACATAACAATTTCACAGAAGATCCACACCAGACGAGGGTACTCGGGGATCATGACAGACAAAGGCAAAAATGAGACTACTTTGTAACAATGTCTGAACATAACAAAACATGAACCAAATAGCCCCCTGTCCAGATAATATGAATCATTGTCTCATATTTACCAATGACAGCTTTAGTGTCCTATTCTTTTTTGTCTACTTAAAATTCATTAAGTATTCAGCTATAGAATTAACTCCATTTCCCGACAGCACTCAGTCCACTGTGAACTTTCTTTTCCTTGAATCCTTCCCCAAATCACCTAATATAAGATCAGATCCTACAATAAGTCCTTCCTAACTCTTTCTCATTGAGATAGCCCCTGATTATCTAATTGCAATGAGAAATAAATCCAACTTTGTTTGCTATAGGTGTGTTATTGGTGGCCTTTTGTATGGATGACATTGACTCCAGGTAACAACCAAAGTTTAATAGCTTACAAAATTCAAAATAGTGACTGAAGGTGCTGATTTTCAAAAAATAAATGGGCAAAATTTCCACTGACTGATGAACAGATAAAGAATATGTGGCATACACACACATACACACACACACACACACACACACACACACACACATATATGCATCAGCATATATATATACCAACATATGTATATATATTAATTATATATATAATTGAGAGATGTGTTTCTCTCAATTATATATATTAATTACTGACATATTATATATATATATATATATATAATGGAATATTATTGGCAGTCAAAAAGAATGAAATCTTGCCATTCACAACAATGTGAATGGAACTAGAGTATATTATAAGTGAGGTAAGTCAGTCAGGGAAAGATAAATATCGTATGATGTCAAATATATGTGGAATTCAAGAAACAAAACAGATGAACTAGGAGAAGGGAAGGAAAAATAAAAAACAGAGAAGGAGACAAACCGTAAAAGAATCCTAAATACAGCTAACTGAGGGTTGCTGGCGGGGTGTTGGGTGGGGGATGGGCTAAATGGGTGATGGACATTAAGGAGGGCATTTGCTGTAACGAGCACTGGCTGTTATATGTAAGTGATGCATCACTAAATTCTACTCTTGAAACCATTATTACACTGTATGTTAGGTAACTTGGATTTAAATTTAAAAAATTAAAATTAAAATAAATGGGCAATTCTGAGACTCTATTGGTCAGATAAACTTTCTCCTCAGGACATAATGGAATATTGCTTGAGTCCTCACATCCATTTTCATTTGTTTTATCCTTCCTTTATTCAGTCATATATTCTTTCATTAAATAAATATTTACTGAGTATATACACTGTGTGAGGCACTGTGTTAGGATCAAGGAATAAAAAAAAAAAAAATCAAAGTTCCTGTACTCATTAAACTTACAGGTTAGGTCAGATATTAAAAAGATAATTATCTATAAGTGTAAAGCATGAAGAGATTTTTGCCTTATGCACTTTGGCATTTCCTTTAATCACCACAAAATTAAAACTGCTTTAATCAGGTAGGGATTCCTTTAAACTTTTTAAAACATTAAAAAAATATTTTTAAAATATTTTAAATATTTTTAAGGTATTCCTATTTTGTGCCATTTATTCAACACATGGGGAATAAACAGATCAGTTTATATATACTATTGTATTAAAGGATCCAAGAGGAAAAGCCTCTTCTCGCTACTATAACTGAGATTTGGGAATAAATAATAATCATTAACTATGATTCAAAGTGTAATTTAAAAAATATTTTTTTTTAATGTTCATTTATTTTTGAGAGAGAGAGAGACAGAGTGTGAGCAGGGGAGGGGCAGACAGAGAGGGAGACACAGAATCTGAAGCAGGCTCTAGGCTCTGTGCTTCGAGCTTCTAGCTTCTAACACAGAGCCCGATGCGGGGCTCAAACTCACAAACTGTGAGATCATGACCTGACCGACTGAGCCACCCAGGCGCCTCTCAAGGTATAATTTTTTAAAGGCTTTGCATGCATCGAGCTAAGTATGTACCTTGTTATATCTCTTAACCTTTATTCATGCCTATTTTCATCCCTTCAATTATTCATCTATCAATCTAAATTTATTGAGTATCCAATAGGTTCCAATAGATTCCAGTCCTGGTCTAGGTACTGGGGACACAGATTAATAAAAAAAAAATTACAGACATAATTATAAGGTTACAGCTTTGGGGGAGTGGCACATGTTGCAGAAAGGGAAAGTGACACTGTGGGATGCACTGAGAAGAGCTTTCTTGGAATAGTGTTAATTATGCCAAGATTTAAAAAGAAGTGCATATATTCATAGCAAAGCTGTCATAAGTATTATTATAGCCACATCTTAGAAAAGGGAATTGGGTCTCAGATACATCTAGCAAGGGAGAAGTGGGTAAGCCAATTTTTGGTTTTGGGAGAAGTGGGTAAGCCAATTGTCTACCATTTTTACAATCTAATGTGTATCCACCACACTGAGTGACTCTGTCTCTTAAGATGTTCTTGCTCTGCTGGGATTATGTGTACACATCTGTCTTCCCAATTAGACAGAGATATTCTACAGGACAGAAACTACAGCTTACATGACACACATTTCCAGATATGTAATGTCACCCTCTAAAAGTTGACAAGATGACAGTCAATATGTTCAATGGAATTTTGTACATTTTAAAAGATCTTTTGGGGGGAGAAAGGATTTTGGAGAAATTATGTATCTAAAGACAAAATGTTTATGGAAGTTTGAATTGTTGCTGTTTCTTTTCTTTTTCTCTCAATTATAGAGATATTTATTCAAAATCTATCTACTGAAATTAGGACTGCACTTAAAACTGTACTTTTTTTAAAATGGCCTTTGTGGCCTATCGCTATTTGAAGGCTTTCCTCAGGATTTTCCTAGGAAAATCATAGCCAAAGTTGTGGTTCATTTTAAAGCAATTGCAGATCTATGTGATACAGGTCTTGATCCAAATTATTTCTTTCCTCATTTTTTTTTGTGTATTTGCTTCATTATCTTGTTTTGTATATGCTTTACAAGTCACCTCTAATCCTTCTTGGAATATGGCAAGATATAAATGAATAAACAAATATTATTTTAAAAGGCTTCATGAAAGAATTTAGATTTAGAGAATGAACTTCCATAAATCTAGTTTCATTATTCTTCTCCTGTTTTTTACTTTAATTTTAATCTTTGTATCTGGGGGAAAATTAAGAAAAGCTCTTCCGGGGAAAGGAAAACAGAACGGGGACCTAGGTATAGAGATGAACTTATAGAAGCAGTTAAGTCATTGTAGCTGGATGATGATTGTGGTGGTGGTGATGGTGATGAAGGAGGCTTAAGGGATAATGGTGTGGACATTTTCTACAGGACCTTTGTACCAATAGTAAATGGTTCTGTCATCTGGTTTCTGATTCACTGCCAAGTGCCAAAATTTAATGGGTAAATAAAAGTAATAAAAAGTGAAGGATATGGATATTAAGACCAGTGAATGAGCAAAGTAAAAGAGGAAAAAAAGCAAAGCTGAAATCTGGGTGAGGTGAGGTTGAGTGGAAGCAAGGGTGGCTGGAGCTAGTGGTAGAGAGGATTCTGTTTTATGTCTGTGTCTTATTTTCCTAAAACAGGAATACATTCACGGATTCCATATAGAATTACTTTGTTTCTAGAGCACCTGCCTACAGAGCAAGCTTATAGGGGTTGGGCTGGGGTGTCCATATCTTAAAAGTTCACATATCACAATTACTACATAAGCAGCCATCTAGTGAAAGCCCCAAACTTATTTTTTCCAAAGTCCTTGGGCTCTTTAAATCTTAAATTGATTATCATCAAGTTTCAAAACTGTGTTAACCTGAAGTCTCTTATATAGATATATAACTAGGTCTTCTAAAATTGAATGACACCTAGAAAAAACCTAATCTAAAAACGCGATTTAATTTTTTTTTTAATATTTATTTATTTTTGAGAGAGAGAGACAGAGAGAGAGAGACAGAGAGAGAGAGCGAGCATGAGTAGAAAAGGGGCAGAGTGACAGAGGGAGACACAGAATCTGAAGCAGGCTCCGAGCTCTGAGCTGTCAGCACAAAGCCCAATGCAGGGCTCAAACTCACGAATCACGAGATCATGACCTGAGCCTAAGCCGGATGCTTAACCAACTGATCTACCCAGGCGCCCCTAAGAAAGCTATTTTTAAGGCATATGCTAATTTGATCAAACTCTTCTGTAAAGAGAAGATTTAAATAAGGTATATGTTGTTAACACAAAGGAATTTTCAGGGTCATCAAAATCAGGAGACAGACCTGCCAGTTTAATACGGAGAAAAGAACCCAAGTTGCATGCAAATATTACATCTGAGCTAGTTTCACTGTCTAGTTTTATACAGAGATCTGGACATCTGAAAAGAAGTAAGGGGACTTTTTCTGGTGGTATTTTATGTTAACATGTGAGCAAGCATCAACACTATGGAAGATTTGGCTATAACAAAACCATATGGAACTATAACAAGCCCATATGGAACCCTTCCTTTAAAGGGGGAAAGTTCGCTAATGGTTTTCACCAAATCGTGCTGCTCATAAAAGTGGAAGGATCAAGAAGGTACGAGAGAAAACCGTGGGTAAATCAGCACAGGGAAATTCCTGCACATTATTTGTTTAAGCAACAAGTAAACCAATATTTACTGAACATGTATGAAAGATGCCAAGGAGGGATGAAAAGAAGAATATGCCTTGGTCCTCTCTCATCAGGTGATATCAGTCAGTACTCTACCTAGGCTTTAATTTTTGTAATGGCTTCACTAATTTTAATAATAATTTAAAACCCTTGAAAGCTGCTACCTACATTGTTTATACTCTTGAGAGAAGTATATTTTTTGCCTCTCCGTGCTACTCTTTAGTTTGGTCAACACGAAGAGATTCAGAATTCCCTCTAAAATACTATACTACACTATACTATAATGAAATTTGATGCTTCTAATTCATATAGGGCATAAGCAGGTCCCTTTTTAATTCTATCTGAGTGTATTTTGTTGTTAGAATATACCTTGTATAAAGAAGGCCCTTGTTTTCAGTGTATAATAATTTTTCATTGTTTGTTTAACAAATATTTCTTGGATAATCATTATACACAACATACTGTGTTAGGTGCTGGGATAGATGACCTAGACTCACAGATCTTACAATTTAGTGATCTTTATCACAGCAATACACATGGCAAATTTTGGGAGGCCTTACTAATGAATTCTGATTTAAAGAACTACATTCTTAAGAGTCTGGTTCCATTTTTATTTAAAACTTTTTTAAAAATTTCTTTAATTTTGTAAAAAGGAGCCCACGATCTTTATTTAGCCTGGGCAGCACACTGAGGTTCTCTGACTATATTATCAGGGGAAGTAAAACTATGGTGAGTGATACATGGTAACACAAGCAGCTTCATTGGGTTAAAAGCACAAGAACCATGAGGCAGTGAGAAAAAAGCAGGGAGAATGAAAAAATTATAGATCAGTGAGCCAGAAAAAAAGTCACTACTGTGTAATTAACTGTTATTTCAGGATGTGGTCCTTGTGGTTTCGGATAGACTTGTTTGAGGCTTGTTTGTCTGCAGGGTTGCGGGGTTATAGGCAGGGATTGGAGGACAAACAAAGATAAATCTTGTTGCGGAACTAACAGAAGAAACTTCACTATGAATTCTTCCAGCTCCTGAACATTCCCAAATATCTCCTGGATTAGCTTGTTGGTAGCTATAGAAGTTACATGCATTTCTGAAGAAGCAGGCAAACAAAGAAATGAATCCAAAATGTCTTGATATTTTCCTATGAGAACAATGGGAAATTTTACTAGTGAAGGATATGGTATCACCTAAGAAGCAAGGTGCCGAGCTAGGGATGCGCCATTTCATGTCTCTTTATCTTTTTTATTAATCTTAATTTTTATTCAGGTATATATTCATTCCTTCAATTATTCATTCATCAATCTAAATTATTGAGCTCTTACTGAGTTCCAGGTACTAGACTAGGTGCCAGAGACACACATTAATCAAAGAATCACAGATGCAAATATAAGGTTGTAGCTGTGATGGTGCTGAGAAGGAGGGCCACACAATGCCATGAGACTGTCTGATGAAGAAAGTGACACCATTAGATGGGGTGAGAAGAGTTTCCCAGGCTGATGCTAATCATGCTAAGATCTAAAGGAAGTAGATGAATGAGCTTTAGAGATCTACTGGACAACATTGTACCAATCATAGTCAAAATACTATATATTACACTTAAAAATTGTTAAGAGAGTAGATCTGATCTTAAGTGTTCTTTTCATAATAAAATAAAAGAGGAAGGAAGACAGGAAGGGAGGGAGAAAAGGATGGGAGGAAAGAAATGTTCATAGCAAACCTATGCTGTAGATATTATTGTATCCACGTTTTAGAAGGAAGAATTAAGCTTCAGCTATATCTAACAATGGAGAAAGTGGAAGAGCCAGGATTTGAACCTGTGTCTCCATGCTTATTTACCACATTGAGGTATGTGTATATGATGAGCTTATGATAACATTAATCATGATGATAAGCCCGAAGTGATATTGCTTTGGGAAAGCATCATCAATCTCACCTCCAGACAGGTGGAAGTCTGTTCTAAGACTTCAGTGCTTCCTTCAATGTCCTTTCTAATACTTAGTGCTTCTTATTGGAAAGTTCTTCTTCAAAGCAAATTGTATTCTAATTGCATTTTCTGTTAGCTTCTATTTCTTATTTCCTAAGCAAAAATGAAAATGTCGACCATGCTCTCTCATAGTTGAATGATGACAACAGAGCAATAAAGCTGAATTCCATGAGCCACCTTTGAAAAGCAAGTCTTGTTACTTCATTTTCTTTTCTTGAGATAACATGAATTGCTTGAAAGCAGTAATGAGGTTATATTTAGAGAATATTTAAAATATTCTCATTGTTTCTGAAATTTGTTTTATAATGAGGTCTACTCCAGACCCTTCTGATCCCTCTTTTGTGTTGGAGGCCTGATTCCAGCGTCACAATTTGCATTGAATAAGTCCCTCTGAAAATTTAGTGGAAGGTTAGGTCCAGGTTTCCTGAAGACTTTCTTCCATATTGTTACTCCTCACTCTAAGACTGAATATGTTTTCTTAATTAAATTGCTTACCTTCTCATGTGTTCACTTGGAGTCGCATTAAAAATGTCCTAGGTCCTTTTATTATTTTCTCGAATTGTGTTAATAATGTCTTATATTTTTATGGTTTTCCATCCGTCTTCCCCAGCTCTACTTGGCACATGTTCTTGCTGAGTTTCAATCTGTTAGCTGCAGATGAATCCAGCCCTAGTTTGCTCTCTTCCTTTCTGCAGGAGTAGGCTAGTATTGGCAGGGAAAATGAAAAAGGAATATTCACTTTGCTGATTGTTCGATTAACACGTGTTTATTGAAAGCGTAGTGTGGGCCAGAACCAGGTCAGAGGTTTGGTTGTAATGGTGAAAAAAGCAGATATGTCCCGTCATACTGGGATACATCCTTTGATATGGGAAGTCCCTTAGATCCAGATAACAGGAACATGTACTCCAACTTGTAAGGTCAATGGGAATACACCTAGATCAGTGTTACCTGAGTTGAGATTTGAAGGAACAGAATGAGTTTACCGGAACCAAGGCCAACTATGGGAAGAAAGAAGAGTGTTTCTGGCCAATGGAATAGCATATGTGACAGAGAATACAATGACAGTGGCCTTTTTTTCTAGTTTTCATGCAAACCAAGGAATGCAGAAGAATATATGTTAGTATTTTACTCTTTTATTTGGGAGGAGAAACAGGCTTACATCCTATATATAGTATTACATAAATAATTCCCTTATAGGCAATCCCTATAAACTCTGGGATCAGATTATGACTGATGTGGGGGGGACTAGTGGTCCACGGACTGTAAGAGTTATAGATTTAAGAGAACTTAAAGGAGCTCCTTAAGGTTGGAGCAGACCACAGAGGAGGGCAAACTAGTGACCGGGAAGTAGGAAAAGGTGGTAAAAGATCAGGTTCAACTGGCAAACAAGGAAGAGAGGGGGCTGTACCTTATAAACTATGTAAAGACGGTAGCACGTGACTGTAAAAGTAATGGGAAGCCATCGTTTTAAGTCAATTTCTGTTGTTTCACAAGGAAAGGTAGCAGGTTGTATTTTATCCATCCCTTCCTTTCTTATGACTTCCTTTGCTCTCCATTAAACTAGAAATAACAGCAATAAAAAGTGAATTGAAATGATACTGTCTCCTATCCCAATTTTATGAGAAACAGTCCCATTGATAATTCTAAGGTAGTTTGATTACAATAGATCCATATTTAAATTATCACCAGAAACATTTTCTCACCATCTAATTTTGGGCAGCCTTTAAAGGAGTAACAGCGTACAAAAAATGCAGAGATCTGGGGTCTGCTGCTTAAAAGCTTATCATTTACTAGGGCCCCCCGGGTGGCTCAGTCAGATTAAGCATCTGACTTCAGCTCAGGTCATGATCTTGCGGTTTGTGAGTTCAAGCCCCGTGTCGGGCTCTGTGCTGTCAGTTCAGAGCCTGGAGCTTGCTTCAGATTCTGTCTTCCTTTCTGTCTGCCCCTGCCCCACTCACTCTGTCTCTATCAAAAAATGAATAAACGGTAAAAAAAAAAAAAAAAAGCTTATTTACTATTCTGCCTGTGTTCTCCCACAGACTATCATCATTTCTCCACCTTTCCTCAACTGTTTTGTGTCACTAGGGAACTGGAAATCCAACCTAATTTTTCTTTTGTGTGATGTCAAGAGATGCCAAGGAATTTAGCAAGTATTCTATCTGGAAAGATATTTTCTTCTCTCCCCAGCAGGACATCAGAGAGTGACAAAAAGTAGCCATGATATAAAACCTGACAAAGTTTTGGTCTCTCTTGGCTGACAGCTTCATTTCAGGGCCATGCTTTGCCAACCCACCCAGCCTTACGCAGCTGGAAGGTTTATTTCCATAAATCTAGATGACTCTTTAAAAATAGAAGCAATCTGTTCCTTTTTCTCCAGACACCCATTTCTTTATAATTAAGTCAGCATTAAGGGGATTTCCCACCATCTTTTATCTAAAGCTGCAGAGAGGATGACTCAGTCCTGCCTAAGGTGGGTTTAACAGATCCTGGGTAAGCAGTGTGAAAGTCTCACAAATTAAAAAATGGCTTGGTATGAGAAGGAAAGACACCACTCACACCGTCTCTCGTTAAGGAATTAAGGTTTCAGATTTGAATTGCTGAATTCTATTCTTTAGGACAGCTCAGCTGTTACTGCCGCTTTGCTCTTGAAGTTAATTGGTCTTACCTTCTAGATCAGTGCCCTTTCTCCAGCAAGACACACTCATGTTATGGTGCTTGTGTCTTTATTAAGAAATCATGTCACTCCTTTTATTATTGATTATGGAAAGTAATACCCTCCTGCTTCTGTATATGGGATCAGGAGAACACCTGTGCCTTTTCTCTTTAATCCCAGGAAAATTATGAGCTTGCATTTGAAGGACAAACATCACTTTTTTTTTTTCATTGATAGAATTAGACTAGTCATTGTCCTCAATAGAATTATCAAGTAGGGGGTGGGGATAACTGCAATTTGTGATCTGATCTTATTTTGTTTTGTTTTGTTTTCTAATTCTTCCAAGAATCTGTTTTGGAGATATACAGGAGCAGAATACACCAAAAACAATAATAATAACAGAGAAAGGAGAGAACTATTTACACTATCCCAATGTTACTTATCACTCTGAATTCTGATTTTACTTATATTTGTCTTTCTCACTGTTAGACTGGCATCTGTAAGTATAAGGGCAGGGTCTGATTTATCACAGAGCACAGTGTCTGAAGGAAAAAAAATACAAGAACATAGTGTCTGACACACAGAAAGTACTCAAAAAGCATTTGTTGACTATGGTAATGACTGTGTCCCCAAAAGCATAAGGCATCGCCCAAACAACAATTTCTGTTATATTATTCTTCACTCTCAGAAAAGTTTTGTTGCATTTTCCTGTAGGGCCAGGAATAAACCACGTATTCTATTCCCATGAAATGGCAAATGCACAGTGACAGCGCCTCCCCATGTGATAGGCTGCTCATTGGTCCAGATTGGGGGAAATGGCGACTTGGGAATTCAAAGGCCTATGTTTAGTCTGTGCTGTTAGCTTACTTCTAGCGACCTTCGGCAGTCCCCAAATGTGACTGGGCTTCCATTCTCTTTGCATAATAGAGAAGTTAGACACAGGAATTTCTAGCCTGGAGAGCATAGATTTATGGATGAGTATGAAAGCAATCCTGTGAACTTCTGAAAATTAGGTGTAAAATGAAATGTTTACATGAGTAAATGCATGAATGCATGTTTTTTTTTTTTTAAATAAATTATCATCAAGTTTTTTTTAAAGAAAAATAACTTAAAAACTAAAGGTGAATAAAATCCCGAATAGATAACTTTGATATCCCTTTCTCCTATAAAATTTCTAGACTTCTAAATAAACATCTAAAACTCCTTCAGCCACAATACTTTTTTCCTCTGATTGTCCATTTTGCCCCTGGTCATTCACTGCCTCGTGATATCTATCATGATTTAAATATCTATGTATGTCTTGGGTAAACTCCATCTACATTATTTGAGTGTGGAGCTAAGCCCTTCACTTCTCCAAATGCCCACAGTAAATATTGGATGACAATTTTTGTAGATGCATTTTATCCTAGAACACTGACTATTTTCCCTCAAATACTCTGTGTCTTCTGGGATCAGATCTGTAAATATTATTAACCCAAAAAGAGCTCAGGAGACAGTAGAAGGACTGTTTGCTGAGACTATCCACATAACATGCCAGTGGGTGAGACCGTAGCCTAGGAACTCTGGAGATAAGATTCCTGACACTCATCAGGAATGGGAGGCAGACATTTAGTGAAACGAGTGGCTTGGGTCTGTGGTAGCAATGCTATGAGCAAAGCCTGTTACCTCATAACATAAAGGAGCCAAGAGTAAGGGGTGAAGGAAGAGGAGAGTTTTGTTTAACATACCTGTATTAGCTTCCTATGGCTCCTTTAACAAATCGCCACAGATTCAGTGGCTTGAAACCACACAAATTTATTATAGTAGAGTTCTTGAGGTCAGAACTCTAAAATGGCTCTTCAGAGGTACATTCCTTCTGGAGGCTGCAGGGAAGAATTCTTTTCCTTGACCTTTCCAACTTCTAGAGGCCAGCTACATCCTTTGGCTGTTGGTCCCCTGCCTCTGTATTTAAAGCCAGCTGCTTAGCATCTTCAACTCTTTTTCTCTCTGTCCCTCTGCAGAGCCTCTGTCATCACATTGCCCCTGTCTGACTCTGAGTCCTTCTGTATCCCTCTTATAAGGATTTATGATTACACTGGGCCTCACTGGATAATCCAGAATGGTGTCTCCATCTCAAGGTCTTTAACTTGATCACATATGCAAAGTCCCTTTTGCCACGTAGGGTGACATTCTGACATTCGCAGTTAATGAGGATTAGGAAGCAGTCATGCACGGGAGCCATTCTTCAGCCTATACAATACCTTATGTTTGCTCGCTTGTATTTATTTCTTATGCCACAGTTTTGTAGGAAGAGTCATGTTCACAGATATTATGTGCAGAGAAGGAAAAAGCAGAGAAGGAATTCATATAGCTAAGTATGGCCAGGTGGTAAGAAAAGGGAGAAGGAACTATGTGCTTGGAGCTGAAGGCAACCTAAAGTTCTTAACAAGTCGTCAACTGCGTCCTGGAGACATAAGGAATGAATAAGTCTCCCTCCCCAGCAATTTGTCACATGCTCCACTTCTACACTATTTATGTAGAAGGCTGGAATATTGGGAAGATTCTTGAGTAATAATATCATATTATATTGCAATAATATTATTATAATACATGAGCTGTGCATTATAACTAAATGAAATGAGAATGTTCTGTAACATTCTCACACATTGATATTTTCCTGGCGGTAGAGATGTGTGCAGTGGAGAAGGGGAAAATGTGGGGAGTGGGTAAAGGTGGGGTGAATATATTCCAGATGGCCACAGATACACAAAGATTTCCTGTGTAATCTTGTACTATTAGGGTAATTCCAGATCCAGCAAGCTTCTTTAGGGCTGAGACAATCCTAAGAACTCTGCTTAATTCAGACTGTTAGAAATGATTCGAGTCAGACCTTAGCAACCCAAAGAGCACCCTTTCATTTGGTACTTCAAGTTGTGAATTAATTAATTAATTAACCTGCTATCTACTGTTACAAATGATGGATATACATTGGTAAATAAAATATAGTCCCTTCCTTGCAGAGCTAAGAGTCAAGGGCATTCCAAGACACCCTGGATGTATGGCTGTCAGAGAAAGAGGTCCACACTCACAGATTGGGGAAAATCTGGATACAAAGTGGCCAAGGAAGTCCAGATCTTTTGAGACTTTTTGAGGATGTTAACATGATTTATAAATGTCATATTGCCTGATTGCGTTTGGCTTTCTTGCCACAGGATATGTTAGAAGAAAAATGAGCAAATGATTAGAAATGATTACTTAGTCCAGTTGGACCACGAGTGGAGAAAGGGCAGAGCCCGAGAAAGTTGGGACCTACGCAAACAAGAGGAGTATGACAAATTTCTTTTCCAGAAGGGTACAATGGCACTTAAAAAATAGGAAACCCTACCACACGATCCCAATAAGAGGTGAATGTAGCATTTTCTCTCCCAGCTCTTTTACGGTTAGCTAAATCACCTTGGTGATGACCAGTCAAATGGAAGTCACTGCATTATTTGAATTGGGTCAAGTTTTCTCTGTCCATCTCTGTTCTCTAGAACTATGTCAGCTCCTGGTGAAGGAAAGTAAGTTCTAGCTACTCTTCGACATCCTTAAACAGAAATTTACTGGGGGTGTACTCTTGGGAAACCAAAGTGAATAAGAGTAGCTTCCTCCTCTAATTGGCTTCCTGGGATTTTGAAAGGCCTTATGTGTCAGCCAACCGTGGATCCTGCTATGGACTGAATTGTGTCCCCCAAATTCATACATTGATGCCCTAACCCCCAAAGTGACTATATTTGGAGATAAGTCTTTTAGGAGGTAATTAAGTTTAAAGGAAGTCATAATTGTTGGAGTCCTAATCCAATAGGATTGGTGGCTTTTTAAGAAGAGGAAGATTCTCTCTCTCTCTCTCTCTCTCTCTCTCACTCTCTCTCGATCTCTACACGCACCAAGGAAAGGCCATGTGAGCACACAGTGAGCAGGTGGCCATTTATAATCCAGGAAGAGAGGTCTCACCAGGAACACAATGGGCTGGAACCTTGATCTTGGACTTCCATTTTCTAGAACTGTGACAAATAAATATACGTAGGCCACCCAGTCTGTGGTATTTTGTTATGACAACCTCAGCAGACTCGGACAGGTCCTTTCATTGTCTCCTGGAAATGCTCTTACCACCCAAGAAGCAGGGAAAACATGCATAGAAATAAAGGCAGAAGTGAAAGAGGGAACAAGAGTGTGAGGAGAGTTGGGAAGTAGCTAGGATTATGGAAAAGACTAGTATGGGTACAGACCTGGGGAGATCAGGGTGGATGTATTCACACTGTAGCTCAGCAAGCAGATGCATGGCCATGATGTTCAGTTTTCATGCACTTGGGACACACACTATACACATGAAATTTTTGTCTATGGCAAGACAGTATGGTGAATAGCATGGAACTGCAGGGCCAGACTGCCCTCCCTGAGTTCTAATCTTGGGTTTTCCATGTGATCCTGAAGAAAATATCTGGTTCCTTATCTGACAAAGAGGAACTTGATGGTACTTAACTTATTGAATATATTTGTGATGGGGAATGAGTAATTATATAAACCATTTAGAATATGTACAATTTCGGCAGTAACTATTACTTTGACAGGGTTGACCATACACTGACCTAGTTTTCATTTCCACTGTGGAATTCCTTTTAAAAATTTGTTTTTTTTTTTTTTGTTTTTTTTTTTAACGTTTATTTATTTTTTTTGAGACAGAGAGAGACAGAGCATGAACGGGGGAGGGGCAGAGAGAGAGGGAGACACAGAATCTGAAACAGGCTCCAGGCTCTGAGCTGTCAGCACAGAGCCCGACGCGGGGCTCGAACTCACGGACCGCGAGATCGTGACCTGAGCCGAAGTCGGACACCTAACCGACTGAGCCACCCAAGCGCCCCTAAAAATTTGTTTTAAAATAAAGGCCCACTGTCAGTATTTCACTATTCATGGAAGAAAGGCATTAATGATTCCCTTCAAAAGAAAATCTGAAAAAAAAAAAAAAATCTCAAATAGTGAATTGGCTTTGCCAATCCTGAGTTTTCATTTTTGGGTTCATTGGAATTTGTTTCCTGTGTTCCCAAGGGGGTCAGAGACAAAGAGTTTTAGAATTCACTGTTAGTCAATACTTTTAAAAAGATTTTTTAAACTCCCACCAAACACATATTTTCAACATTAGGTGAATAATGGGTTCTTCACCTTCACCCAGAGTGCTGTTATAAATTCCCCGAGTTAATTCTGTAATCCCTTGAAAGGTCACTTCATTTTATTATTTATGACTTTTATTTCATTTATTTCAAACTTTATTTCCTTTTCACTTTTCCAGTATGTTCAACAAATGAAGACTTTACAGAAGGAAAGTACAAATTTCCGCACATTTTATAACAAGCAGATTAAGGATCGTTCATGTTCAGTATGGGAAGGATGTTTTCCCCCAACGGACATCTAAGCAGCCACAGAAATCTGAGGTATTGTATAAACACTAGAATGATGACTGGCAACCATCATTCACATTGCTCTTATACGATCCCCATACACGGACGCCAGCTGTTAGGACACTCTTGAAAATTCCTTTTGCACCATCTTTATCGTAGCTTTAGAAATGTGGTGGAACACATGTGGCTATTGCCTTGGTGTACCTGGCTGCATGTTGGAATGTTTACCACCGACGCAGCATCTATGGCTCAGTTAATGTCCATAGCAATCACACCCAGACATCTTGCATGGTGATGTCTCCCTCTACTAGATTGTAAACTCTCCGGGACAAAGATTTTTCTAGCAGTGATTATGTTCCAAGTCTAGGAAAGTGCCAGGCACATAGTTGGTACTCAAAAATGTGTGGTCAATGAAAGAATGACATCAGTAAAAACTGGCAGATTTAAAACAGAATACTAATGTCAAAATAATCCATCCAAAAGAGAATGTGAAGCTCTCAGAGTTTCAGGAGTCTTAAGGAAATGAGGCTTTTTTTTTTTTTTATTCCTTTTAATAAAAAATACTTCCCTGGGTTATTTCTAAATTTGCATTTGAGGCACATTTTCTAAAAGACCAGAATCTTCCAAGCAACTATTCCTAGAAAAGATTAATAGAAGTGAGAGAGACACAATTAAAGTCTTACTCAAAGTTTGAAAATCACCTTTTAGTATTTAAAGAGGCATTAATCATGATCATTAATCAATAGAAAGGAATGTTCACAGAATGCTTAGAATAAATGTTTGCTGAAGCAAGAAGTCAGAGGAGAAAAGGAAGGCATACATGCCCAGGGCTGAAGACAAAGTTTTTTTCTTTTTGGTTTAACAAATTAAAGCCGCTGGAAAAGAACAATTCACTAGAGGGAAATATTACTGTACAATCTATAAAATACTGCCAAGGTCAGCAGAACCTTAGCTGTTTTTTTCTTTTTCTTTCTTTCTTTCTTTCTTCCTTTCTTTTTTTTTTTTTTCTGTGCCAGTCGATGTTGAGAAACAAGTTTCTCACAAGCCTGATTTAGATATTAAGCCTAAAAGTTACTCAACACCAAGGATTAGGAAAGTACTTTTATTTCCTTTACTGCTTACTGACAAGAATGAGTTACATTTTTGGTAATTCTTTTTAAATCTTTTTTCTAAGGCTATCCTATTATGTCAATGCTCTTTCATTTGTTCACTCATGCCAGCCCCTCTGGTTTTCCCCTTGGTTGGTGCTTCTGAGAATTATTTCCAAGGAACTATACCCCAAAGATTGCTAAAGCCATTTTTTAAAAAGCCACAAGGATGCAGTTTTCATATGAAGTGACTCAGCTGTACAGAAAGCTGAGTTTTGAAGTCCTACATGGAATATCTTTGGATGTTTATGTAGAACTCATGTGTGAGAGTTTTAGCTAAAGACTTTGAACCAACTAGATTTATGGAGACCCAGGCCACTCTTGGTTCCATGCTATTCCATGCTTACATCTTTCAAGTCCCTGGAGAAGCTCATATTGTCTCCCTGTGTTATTTAGAGATGCTGCCATCAACAAGGGCAGTTTTTCTTGTCCTCTTTTCCCCCCTTCCCTGTAATTGTTGTTAATAGCTAGGTCCTGGGTCATCTACCCTACTGACCTCTGAACAAAAACATGCAATCCAAGGTGGATGGCTGGGTTAGGGACTGAGGCTGGAAGTGAGGGATGGGTTGGGGGACAAAGGGCAAGAAAGCAAACACAGCTCATAAGCAGAATTAAACGTGTGACCTGAGACTACCTCACACTGTCTCATTACTAAAGAGTTCCATATCTTTTATCATTAAAAATTTTTTTTCCATGTTTTTTAATCTTATGCAGTATCGTAGCTCTTTTTCTATGATCGAACCACTTAGTCTGGTAATACTCCATTTTCTTCTTGTGATTTGAAATTGTTATGAAAAACCTCTTATCTACGCAGATTTAGCTTTTGCCCAAGAAACTTCCACCACCAGAAAGAATCAAAAACTTCCAAAGCTTACTAGTTTAGAAAACGTGAGGCTGGATGCTCTCATCATCTCCATTAAAGAACAAAACCAAACAGCTAAACCAGGAAGTAGATAATAAAGGACAAATCATATTTAGACAAAGACATGGTTACTTTTTTATTTGAAAGAAAAACAAAAGTATGTTTTAATAAATACTGCGGAAACATTGACCAAACATACAAAGTGACTTCAACATTTAAAAAAATGCAACGCAAGTTCTGCTTTATAACAGTTATAACTTATTTTCTTTTTACAATATTTAAATACAGAAAGCACTTGCCAGCTATTTTGTAATACTGCCCAAAGCATAACGCTGCATCAATCAAAGCATATTATGTTGGTAAAATGTCTGTATTTCGTGGGAAATGACTGGAATGGTATTTTCTTGCAGAGACAAAACAAAGTGCTTGTAAGACAAAGGACTGAATGTTGTAATTACCTTAATCTCCTCTTCTGCTACAATTTAATGGGAGCACAGCTTCAACACTTCAAAAATGAAGCTTTATCACTGGAAAGAAAGCTCGTTTTCAACAAGCGCCAACAATAAACAGGTCAGATCTGGTTTCTTCTCTGAAAGAAGTTCTAAAAGGAACTGGTCAAAAAATATCTGTAAACTATTTTAAATGCTGATTATTTTACGGAACAACAGCAATCAAGTATTGAACACCGGCCTTGGCTGAATCTGGTTAAGTGAGGAATCTGGGTAAGCAATCACTCTATGGAATTGCCCTAGTGTAGTGTCAGGACTGACATCACACTTTTCTTCTAAGGATTCTCTAAAGCTTAGGTAAGAAGGTCCTTCTCTTAGAGATGTTCTTTTAAAGAAAGTGAAATAAACCAAGAGATATCAGATGCTGTCAACTTTGGAGCTTCATCCCAAAATAATAGGCCTTTTGCTTTGTACTTTTGGTAACTTAATTCCAGACAGCTTTACTCACAAACTGTGCTTTCTGCTACTATTCCTTCATTATCTCTTCAGGGGAAAAGAGTACCTACATTTTAGATATTTTCCCCCCTTGGATCATTTTATGACATCAAACCAAGACACCTCTCATTTGACTTTGCACTTTCATCAATGATGGCAAAAGAAATCACACACCCTCTTTTCTAAACAGCGCACAAAAATATTACATTGAGCAATTTACCACTTTTTAATGACAATCACAATGATGAACAGAACCATCAGACTGCATAAAAACGGACACCTTTTTTCTATTTGATCTATTTGATCTTTGTGGTGCTGGTCTGCATATCTTGCAAGACTCCAAAAGCCTTTCTTTAGAACCATCTCGCTCAGCTATCTTCAGGAAGGCAAGATTTCAAAGCCTTACAAACTTTTCCTCTGGATATCCCATGGGTCCTGATACAATTTCCATTTTAATGATGAGCTAGGAGGAAATTAGATCACATCCTCTAGAAAACTAAACGCTAAGGTCACAGTGCCAGTTCCCCAGTGAGGACGGTATATTAATATATACTTTTTGTAAAGGAGATTAAAACATTTAAAAATTAAATCAAAGTAGAGATCCATGAAGAGATTGTAACAAAGAAAACAAAAACGCAAGCACCATTCAGAACGTGATTCTTCTTCTTGGAGGTCCTCTCGTTCCTCTTTATCTACTTCTAGCCCATTTGAATCTCTCTTTTTTGGCATATTTTTCAAGTCACACTTCAACACTCTTCAACGTATTCACTGGACTGCCTGTTCTACATGCCGAACCTAAGGACAGGATTCCAAAAAGATGAGCATCTTTCCAAACACCTCCTAAGCCTCCAGAATACGTGACTTTGGCTGTGCACTTCATTCAGACTTCACCTTTCTGTTTTGTTGTTTGTGTTTTTTACACTAGACTTCCTTGTCCTCATTAAAGAGACAGAGATTCACATCACAGTGCAACTCTTCGCTTTGTCTTTTCGTAAGTCCGTAGCAACTGCAGAGAGTTCTGGTCTGCTGGGCATGTGTGAGATCCGCTTTGTGGCCCTCTGTGATTTGTTCCGCTTAACGTTTTTATTTGTCTTGTTTACACATGCCAAGGTGGCAACGTGAAAAATGTCTCTGACACTATTTTCTGACTGTAAAGCTGAGCATTCAATGTAAGTGGCTGCTCCAATCTGTTTGGCCATATTTGCCCCCTGAGAAGCAAAAGAATGGATTGCAATCAGCAATAAGTCCTTGGGAAAGTTATAAAGTATCTTCCTAATACCACAGAAAAATAATGCATTGCAAAACATTTCAAATATGTGAGCTGTGTTTTCCAAGTGTTGCTGCAAAAAAAACCCTCCAGTTTTTAAAATGCATTCTTTTGTAATAAATTATAACGTATTATTTCATAAATATTTTCAGTCAAGACTCGGTCTTAAAATGTTCAGTTATCATCACTCAGTAGACAGTGCTTGACTTCCCAGAGGTATGAAAGCCTGATTTTTCTTGAGTCTAAATGGTGCTCAAAACTAGTCAATAGGCTGCATAAAAAACAAGGGTAAGGGGTGGAATTTAGAATCAAATTTGAAATGTATGTGATTATGTCTCAGGGCCAAAATAAACTGAGGAAATGAATAACACTGTTATGAGACCTATAACTTTGGGAAACACAAAATACAGAATTTCTAAACATGGACCGGACAGACAACCAGGGAACACAGTAATAAGCATGTGTTCATCAAAATGACTTCTTTAAGTAACTAGATTTTTATTAATTGCACGTGTAAGACAAACATGACTACGGTATTTAAAATGATGAACACTAAGGAA
The DNA here is from genome assembly GCF_028018385.1 of Neofelis nebulosa. NCBI lineage: Eukaryota > Metazoa > Chordata > Mammalia > Carnivora > Felidae > Neofelis > Neofelis nebulosa. Next base: position 80,914,862 of record NC_080783.1, on the reverse strand, counting down.
AATTCTAGCTATTTCAACATGAACTCTCTTTAGAATCTGGTTGTTAAGTTTTCAGAGAATGAGGTTCTGAAACAAATTCTTTCTAGATACTTGGGGGAGATGCCCACAGAAATGATGACTCTCTAAAAGACAGTTTTATGCAGTGTTCTACTTTACTGGCAATGTCCTTCTTAAGTATTTTATTGTTCTGCTGAGTGTAAAGTAAGATGACCTCTCTCACAGAGTATTACTGATTTGACCACATTTTCTCTTAGATCCATGTAACTTTAAACCCAGGAAGAGCTGCAGAGGTATACAAAGGGTAGAATATGATCCACTGTTTATATACTCAGTAACCAAATATCATGTGATTACCCTACTGAATGACAGAGCATTTCTCATTTTAAAAGATGTTTTCCAAACTCATCTTATTGATGCACACACATATCCTTATCTAATCCTCGTAAAGTAAACTACTAAACAAATATTGGAACGCTTTTTGAGAGGGTCCAGCATCAAGGTACCATCAAAATCTCAGCTGCACCCTGCCCCAGATCACTTTGCGGTCTTCACAGTCTGAGCTATCAGCTGTCATGAGGGGCTTAGATGCTCGCTGTAGGAGGCATGAGGACAAAGAATGCCAGCTCTTTCCTCTGTGTTTTCAGATGGTCCACCTGGACACATGGGACTCAGAACGCACCTTACTCAAGGGTTTTTAACCTGGAGCTGACTACTGGTGGAGCCTTTAGAAAAGCAGCTACTCTTTCCTTTATTTATAATGAGTGATGTTCCACTTTTGTCACCCTTTCTGAAATCCACATTTATACACTGACAACATACATACCTGATCATATGACACTGGTGTCTGTCTGTGATTCGAGAGCTCTACTAATGTACTAACATCTGTCCGAAGGTCAGATTTGCAGCCAACCAGCAGCATTTTGGTGTTGGGGCAAAACTCCTGGATTTCACCTTTCCACTGAGGGTGTGGGAAGAGAGAAGTAAGATGAAAAATTAGCATAGTGCCGGCATCTATATATCAGCAAACAATTCCTCCACTGGCGGACGTCGGAAATGGAGACTCAAAAAGAACATTTGAAAGAAAATGTCACTTCAGATGAAGAAGCAAACTTGCCTGTATCTTTCGAGTAGATTATTAAGTTTTACTACTTTTTAAAGTGGATTCATTAAGGCACACTTATGTATGTTATTATCTCTTCTCCCTCTCTGTGACTCACTACCTATCCCTAAGCAAGAAACTTGTTGGGTGATGTCAGAAGGTAGCTCCAATAATTTCTTAATTATTGGGGTATCTCTGAAGGATAAAAGTGCCTTAGGAATAATTATATATTCTAACACATGACTGTATCCTCAGATATGTTGAGCTGGTACTTCCCAGCCTGGAAGGTTGAGAACAAGGCAGAGCCAACACAAGCACAGGTATGCATTCACAAATCCCACCAAGAAAGGCTGAACAGCCACCATGTGCCAACATTTCCAGTGAGATTTCAGGGACTGGAGACAGCGTTAATAAACAGAATGGCCTACCTTTAAGGAACTTCCATTCAAGTGACTGAATCAACACAGATCATGAAGTTTACAAAGGCCCACCTCTAGGCTATCGGGAAGGCCTCTGGTCCTATAGCTGATATGCCCTTGAGTTAGTTTTAAATTGTATAAATTATTTCATATTTCAATTTAGTCCAATTTGGCTAGCTGTTTTCGTGACCTGACAAGACTTATTAGAGCCTCCAGAAATGCCTAGGAGGGAATTCCAGTTGTCCTCTTAAAGAGTGAACAGCTGACTTTGTGTGGTTTCATTTCCTCAAGCTTCAGATGACCATCATGATGGGAGACAGGGATTCAGAGTGTTCCCAGGAGAGCTCTGGCTCCTGGGGACGGGGGAATGGAAAGCCAAGATCAGGAACCAGGCTGGCTCTCCCAGCCCACACACACAAGTACACATTAAGTGATCTACTAAGTACTGTGGTCGTTACAAAGATGATTAAGACATAGCTGTGGGGGTGCCTGGGTGGCTCAGTCGGTTAAGCATCCGACTTCGGTTTAGGTCACGATCTCACGGTTCATGGGTTTGAGGCCTGAGTCGGGCTCTGTGCTGACAGCTCAGAGCCTGGAGCCTGCTTCAGATTCTCTGTCTCCCTCTCTCTCTGCTCCTCCTCCACGCACGCCCTGTCTCCCTCTCTCTCTCTCTCTCTTTCACACACAAACACAAATAAATAAACATTAAAAAGAAAGAAAGAAAGAAAGAAAGAAAGAAAGAAAGAAAGAAAGAAAGAAAGAAAGAAAGACATAGCTGTGGAATCCACCCAAGAGCAGGGTTGACAAAGTCATGTATATAATACTAGATAAGAAGGACATCCTGCCAGAGTCATTTAAAAGACCACTAAAGGGGACATCTCCAGATCTAGAGGTGTACTTTGGGCAGACAAAAAGGTACAAACATGCTTTCCACAAGAGCCTAATTTTTCTACCAAATCCCTCCTTCTCTCCTCCCTTCCTTCCAGAGTTATTTAGAAGCATCTACCATTTGCTAGATGACACTGGAGTTCGAACTGCAAGATGAATTGAAAAAGAAAAAAAGATCTATCCTGCTTTATGACACTCTAAACTCTTTGATATTCGAGGACTTAAAGACTCAATTAATCAAGACAAACCACTGCACGGGTTATCACGAACCTTAAACTTCACACAAATGTAAAACACATTCATTAATATCTCTAAGGCCAAAGTCACTATTCATTAGGTCTTAGAAGACAAAAGCAAAATAAAATAAGAGCAAGGCTTTTGATCATAAATTATGCACAACCTGATACTACATCAAGTAAAACCTCCAGTAAATAAGCAATCTCTTTGATCTACAGACAAGCAGTAGACATGTCGTTATGTTGCTCTTCAGCGGTGTAATGACTTTGGTTTCCTTCTGCATGTCTAGCAATTGTTTACAAGCACTGAAGATAGGAAAGGTGCATTTCTGCCTGAATCTGACAAACATTAGCATTATTTGTGTTAGATAACACATTACTCAAAATTGAAAGGAGTAAAAAGAGCCTTTGATATTTCAAGAAATTCTTATTTCATTGAGCTAACTAACTGTGTTTGTCATGTTTGGTAAAGAGACCGAGGTGAGGGGGGGAATAAATCACCTTCAAATCCTCATTTCATAATGACATCCAAGATGAGCAGTCAAACATAATAGGGGAATGTAAACTAATAAAAACACACAAAATACAAACACATTACCTTGCTCTCAACCACGGCCTTTGTCGTAGCCTTAGTGCATGGAGAAGAGGCAGGTGATCTACAGAAGGCTCTGACTCTGAAACCTCACAGCACTCAGGCCAGGACTGAGAAAACAGAGAGTGGCAAATACACGCTCATCCATGGACAAGCGTACGCCTTCTGTGACCAGCCAGGGGCTTAGTCCTAGGTTGGTGGCAGCCCAGAAACACTCCTCTCCCCCATTGGCCTCCCTAGGACTTACGATCCATCCTACAACAGGCTCCCTTCCTCCTGACCTCTCCCTGGTTCCAGCCCGAGCTTGCTCAGGTCCCTTCTCCACCTACAGAACCTATGAACCTCCAGAAACCAAATGTGTTCTCTATAGCATGTTTACAACTACTGTTTTTATCACTCTCAGATATCTATCTGATCACTCTTCACCTTGTCTAATGTCTGAAAACACACCTCCACTCCTCCTTTAACAGTACTATTTCTAATAAATAACATCATAACCAAAGCACAGCTTCTTTACCAAAACAGCTATTATTACATTTATTTCAATATATGAACTGAGGTCAAATGTAAACCTGTAAACTAAGGCACAATCTATAGGAGAAATGAAGGATGGAAAAAGAAACACATGCTTGAGAGTAATCGAATATTAATATTTTTGGCTGCACCATTTTCGCCCAAAGGGTAAAGACAGAAGCTCTTTAAAGGGCATGTACTTTCTAAAAATGAAAGAAAATTTTAAGCAGGTTCATGGTCAAAACTTTGACATATGTGTGTAGAAACGCTGCTGTAGTATGAGAGTGTTGTTTACAGCATTTTAATTACAAAATATACAGCAAAGTATTAACTGGAGTGTTTGAGCTCCCCCAGCCAACCCCCGTCTCTGTTTTACAGATGGGCCAGCACCGAACTGTGCCATTGTCTCCAGCACTTGCCTTTTTTAGCACACTGTCCAGAGTCTCTGGTCTACTGATGTCAAAGCAAATCAGCACGGCATCTGAATCTGGGTAAGAGAGAGGCCGAACATTGTCATAGTAAGGAGAACCTGAGAAGAAACAAAGAAACACACATTTTCAGATAAAAATCCCATTTATTTGTCATCTACTAACTCTACCCTTTTGAGTTAAACCCCCTGAATATCACATGGCTCTATTCCCACCGTCTCAAATTCTTAGAGAAGAATGCAAACAAGCAACAGCCCAGTGGTAGTATATTCATTTCTACCAGAAGATAAGGAGGCCTCACTGGCATCTGTCTTAAATTCAAGGGGAGGAGCAAGGACTTTAGGCTGAAATCTGTATGGTTCAGGGTCCCCGAAGGCACCTGGGTGAAGTGTAGAGTAGAAGCATGGGAGTCAGGTGGCCTGGGGTGCAAATCTACCTCCATCACTGAAGGAGGGGGGCAAGGCACATTTAGGGCTTTGTGTCTCTGATTCTCCATCCTAAAATGAAGATGACAACAATACCTACACCTGGGATTAAATGAACCCAGGCAATGACTGGGATTTAGTAAGGGACTGGTAAGTCTCAACTATGGTTATGGTTGTATTGTTGCTATTACAAGCTGAGTGGTAGCAAGCACCGTAAATGGAGCTACTTCTTGGGAAAGAGACAAGAACTCAAGATCTCTCTGGTAATCGGATGGGATGAGTGGGGGAGGGAGGGAAGGGCCAGCTCTGAAAAGAGAACTGCAGTAAACACAGAGTCACCCTATCTCAGTTACACGTTTGGATGAGCCACTGATTTGTGCGCTTGCTTACTTGAACTTATCCCCAAACCCTATGTGGACTCTCTTTCTGTTACAACCGAAGAATGTAATAAATGCCATATTGGCCATGTCACTTTTCTACACAGTTCCATCTCTGAGAGTGACACTGAGGCATGATGCAGGGGTCTCGGCCTGAGTTAAATCCAGGGCACCCAAAAGATTCAAGTTGCCAGCCAATTAATTTAACCACAGAAATGTCTCATTGTTTAGAAGAATTTCTATTTCTTTTAGAATCCCAAAGGATGAGCAATTACATGAAGTCAATTATTTATTGTACAATGGTGTGACTACAAAATTAAATACAGCTTGCCAATGTTATTTTTTAAAATCATTTTCAGTATACTACCATTTTACAAGCATAGCATGAAAAATCATTTTACATATATAGGTATTTGACTCCAGAGGAGAAGAAGAAAATCTAAGCTACCAAAGTTTTTTTGAAACCCAATTTCATTTTGACATCACTCTCCGTTTCTAGCAGAAAAACATGACATGTTGTCCCCTGATAAATCAAAACCTCGGTAGTCAAAGTCAGGAGGAGAGAAAGACTATAAAGAAGCTTTTAAAATAATCTTTTACAATTCTATCAAAACAACATTCTTCAGGAGGCTGCTCTTGAGACCTAGAAGTTACTGTGGTTAGGGTGCATCTGGCATTCACTATGCAACCCCAGGAACTCTGTGGCCTTTTCAACAGCTGCTTTCGGGATGGACAGTGACAACTCCAGGACAGCTGTGTCTACAAGCAACCAAGTAGGGAACGTTCTAGGAACCAAGAAGAAATCTAAACCAGAATTTTTCACAAGCTGCAGTAGCTCCCTACACACATCTGGAATCAGGACTCTGGTGTTACAGAGACTGACAACTGAAAGGCATTTTTCAAAAGCTTAAAGGGTTTAAAGTTAAAAAATATCAAGTCCTTTTAAAGGCATACTGGATATTAAGGCATACTGGAACGGCACTGTCTCTGAAAATGAGTTGTGACTGCTTTTGCAGCCACTAGAAGAAATTTAAGGTCAAGATAATAATTCACAAACAACTCACTAATTTAAACATTTTTGAGAGGCATCAGAAATGAGATGGCTTATCACTGTTTCTAGGTATAATGGTTATTTCTGTATTTGTTTTGTGAAGTTCAATCTCAACCTCTCTCATTTCTGTGTTCAAAGTTAGACTTTGACTCAGCTTCTTCTGTAAATAAAGTTAGGAAATCTTTTTCAAAGTGCACAGTCAGAAAATTCCAGATTACAGAGTGGTATACAAATACCAGACACATACACAAAGACTTCCTCTGCTCTTCCAAGTTAGTAAGATATGACATGACCCCAAATTCATAGAGTACAGCTGTCTGACAATTCTGATGGCCAGGACCCTAACAGGGCCTCAGAGATCTTTCTTGGAAATCACTCATATTACAAAAGACAACTATCTCACTGTGGCTACTTTCCAGCCTCAATCAGGCCAACTGGAATTGGATGAAAGGCATATCCAGGTGCCTTCAGAACATGACCTATGTCTGGATGAGAGTATTCTATGTAACAGAGAGTATACTGATCTCCCTGTACTAAGAGTTCTCTGTGTTAACAATGGGAAGACCCAAAGACCATCTTTCCCAAATACAAACTTTAGGAAAGACAACCGGAGAATTACAAAGGTGCTAAAATAGAGTAACATCGGGACTACCAGTAAATTCCAGAGGAATGATTTCAGCACTTAGGTCACCAGGTGACCGCAGAGAATACTCCTTCCTCCGGTTGTGTCCTGGGTTCGCCTCCCCCACCCATTTTTATGGACACAAGGAGGATCTGGCTTTGTCTTCAGCCCTCAGTCAAGGGTGGAGATTCTTGCTCACTACTTTCTTTCTTTCTTTCTTTTTTTTTTTTTTTAATGTTTTTATTTATTTCTGAGACAGAGAGACAGAGCATGAGCAGGGTAAGGGCAGAGAGAGAGGGAGACACAGAATCCAAAGCAGGCTCCAGGCTCTGAGCTGTGAGCACAGAGCCTGCCGTGGGGCTCGAACTCACGGACTGTGAGATCATGACCTGAGCTGAGCTCGGACGCTCAACCGACTGAGCCACCCAGGAGCCCCAGTCTTGCTCACTACTTTCAAGTGAGCTGCCTTCTGTGCTCAGTGGGTATGCCCATATATCTGCAAAATATAGACAGTGGCCAGGCCTGAAAATGAAACAGTGTGCAACTGAAACCAAATTCTTATGGAGGTTTGTTTCCTCTTTTGTTTTTATTTGGTTTAGTATTTTGAATGAAAATACATTTGTGTGTAAAGGTTTTCATGGGAAGTAAAGCTCCTTGCTGGATGAAATAGAAGGGTGATTTTAAAGAGCTTTAACAAGACCCAATTAGGAACGACACTTTGATCCTGTCTTACTACTTTTGCTAATGAACGGTACTTTTAGATCAACAAGTGTCCAAAGGTGGTAATAAAACTGATCCTCACATTTAGTACTTAGAGGTGTAATTTGTCCAACCACGAACTACAAGAGTGATTTGGCATTAAAAATAGAAAGTCCATTTCTTCATTAAGTTTTTGCTAGGGTAAGGTTAGAACTTTTTTTGGATAGAAAACCTTTCTCTATTGATTTGTAGTAAAGAAAAAAAAAAAGACAAAAGACAATACAGGATTATAAGAGAATTGTTCTACCGGGAAAAATCTAGCAATTCACCAGCGAAGCAGGACCTTCAGTTAAAAAAAAAAAAAATCCTGTGTGATTTGACAGTGTTCACTCTGTGTTTAAGCACTTTGAATTCTTCCCTATCTATAAAGCCCATGCTACTACACAAAGGAAGTGAGAAAAGCAAAGCTGGAGAGTCAGGGTGTAATCACTGGCATCCGGGGATAACTCTCCAGCCAAGGAGAAATGAAGAGGAATTCCAGGAATGCCCCTGTGAAGTGACAAGCAACATGGAAAGGCAGAAGTGACACCAAAGTGAGGAGCAGAAAGCAAGCTGATGAAATGGACAGTATCTGCCTCGTACTCCTATATCTCTCCAGAAAAGTCTTAAAACATTCTGCTAGCCAAACGGCAAAAAAAAAAAAAAAAAAAAAAAAAAAAAAAAAAAAAAAAAAAACAGCAAAAAACAAAAACAAACAAACAAACAAACAAACAAACAAACAAAGTCTATAGATTTAAAAGATGCATGTGAAAAGCTTCCAGGGTAAGTGTAGGACTGAACATGGCACACAGAAGAGCGCCAATCATTATGTAGTCAAGTACTGAACTAGACCCACCCTACATGGTAGGTGCTCCAGTATCCAGGAATGTTCCCAGGCCTAATTCAGTTAGTCTAAGCTTTGCTTGTCAAATACAACTCGTTCTCAGCATGTGAAATGGTCTCCACGCATATGGGAATTTCCACATGCTGCATGTCTCTTACACTACATGAAACTCTTAAGCACACAGCACCATTCCAAAGTCCTTTCTAATCACCTATCAGAACACCAAAAGGAAAACTCCAGGAAACTCTATATTGTAAAGAAACAACCATGCCACATGTGTAAAATGTGCCCACTCCCCCCCCACACACACCCCCGCCCCATATAGTCAGAGGGCTTTGCTCTGGGTAAACTGGAATAAGTGCATGTTTGGGGTTCTCTTGAGTTCAAGTTTGGCAAACATCAGCAAAGTTCCAAAAACGTTTTTGAAACTTCAGGTCTAACCATCTTTGTCTTCAGGATCATTAATTCTGGGTGACAGCAATACTTCCAGCCCAAGAATAGTCACCAAATGCCTCACCCAGAAACTAACTCTGCAGACACATACCTGCTTGCTTAAGTCATCCTTGCACAAAGATAGAACACACCATATATGCACATACTTAAATGTATATGTCAGAAGATTCATGCCCAAAAGGGAGGCTTTATGGAAGCTTTTGCAAAACCAGTTCAAACGCTGAGGCTTTACAGGAGCTTGAGAACCGCAAACCCTTCTAGTTGAATATTTCATAATTGAAATACTCTTTTCCTTGAACCTGAAATTGAAAAGCTTCCCCTTCCCCAAAAAGAAATCCCTACCAAGAACAGTAAAATTTGGAATGTTGTATAATTTTGGCAGAGAAAACATATTAACTTTTGGTTAATATGATCTGCCCAATTATTACCAGATTCCATTTCCTCTATGCCGTCTCTACTCAGAGGGAAAGCTTCAAGTCAGCAATAATCTCAAGAATGTGAATCAAGTCTGGGCAGAACTTTCGTGTCTGGCTCAGTACAAGACTCTGTTGAATTCATTTTCCCAAGGAGTCTGAAGGATAAGCACCATGCCTGTAAAAATGCAGCAAACATTCCCAGAAAGGCTATTTCCTTTATTTCTTTATAGGTTCAGATTAACAGGAATTATGAACAGATTTTATGAAAATGTGAGGGCATTTCTGTGTTGCTACAAAAATACAATCTATGTTCTCAATTTCTGGGGACAATGCAGTTACATAGTTAGAGAAGAGGTCAAAGAAGTAGAAATGATTGCTATTTTTGAGCTTTACATAAAGCTTTAGCTTAAACTTTAAACTCCTAATCTTATTGAGATACTTAAAAAATAGAAGAATGAAAATACTTTATGTAAAGTAGAACCATGGGAGGTCACAGAACTTGAGGGATAAGGGTAGACAGGCATTTTAAAAATTACATTATCATTCTGTAACAGATTGAAGATTTTGTGTTTTATATTATACATAAGTGTGTGATTCCTTGGAGGAGAGGCCCATGAGCAAGTCCACCTTGCCACATGCTATATCATCAGGCTCATTTTTCAAAACCAATGTATACAACACCTGCTAAAACTTCTGAGGCAGCTTACCCTCCATCCACGTCAATGAAATTTCTGTTTTGTTATGGGTGTCTCTGAGTAAAGTTGCCAATATATAGTAACTGAGAAGATGTTTAAAGGGCATCAGGGGCACCTGGGGCACCTGGGTGGCTCAGTCTATTAAGTGTCAGACTCTTGATTTAGGCTTGGGTCATGATCTCACAGTTAGTGAGATCAAGCCCCATGTTGGTTTCTGTGCTGACAGCGCAGAGCCTGCTTGGGATTCTCTCTTTTCCTCTCTATCTCTGCCCCTCCCCTGCTCATGCCTGTGCATGCATGCTCTCTCTTTCAATGAATAAACATTTTTAAAAAACAAATAAAAATATAAAGGGCATCAGAAAATGGCTAAGGTACTACCAGTTCAGCAGGCATAGCCACCAGCTCTCCAATGAGCTAATTGGAGAAACTACTGGTCCTTGGTGTCATATCTACATGCAGGAACTGGATTAATGAGGAAATATCTGGCTATTTCAGGTGGCATCAGAATAACCAAACTGGATATCTCACTGAAATGTGCAACTTAGCAAGAAACAAGATTGGGGGGGGGGGGGGGGGACACACAGACTAAATGAGATTTAAAAATAGGTCTAGAGATAGATAAGGACTTAGAATTTATGCCTTTTTTAAAAAAATACACGGTGGACAAATCTCCAAATGTAGTTTTATATATTGCTTATTGGAAATCACCGTACAAATTCAGAGCTCTCTGTTTTGCCTTAATCCACATCTCTTACAGAGTTTCAGTGTGCAAACTGCATTGAGCCTGGTTTTGAAACACTAAGTTAGTAGGGATCATTACCACCTTATGATCTAACTGGTTTTCTGCAATTTGTCCCTTGATATTCACATCACAAGTCCTCGTGCTTCTTTGGCTTCTTTGTAAATTCTCTCTCTCCCTTTCTCTCACAAGGTCAAGTTAAGTGAGAATTCTTCAACTTTCAGAATCTTGTTTTCACTGATAGCCCTTAAGTGTAGGCATGTTTCCAAGTGGGAGGGATGTTAAAGACTTCTTAAGAATTGAGTCAACTTCTAGAGATAAGGATGGAATTGTGGTGGGCTTCAGTGAGAATGAGTGAGAATGAGTCAGGGGGCTTGGGCTGGCCCCTTGGCCCTCAATTACTCTTTGGATCTTTTTGCTGGGAGGTGAATCTAGCTTTCAAACCTTTAGATTCACCCTCCTATAAACAAGGACTGCAGTACCAAGGAGGAGGCCATTACTACCTTGCAGGCAGGAACTGCTTTGCAATATACCCTCCCTTGCTCCCACAGCCTCTACCAGAATTCCTGCACACAGAATACCCTAAAAAGCATTTACTGGTTTTATAATCATTTCTGTAAGTCTTGTCTTGCTATGTTAATTTACATGTCAAATCACAAGAAAAGGGACAAATGAACTATTTATTTTGAAGCTGCTTTTCTGAACTAAATACATACTAATCCCGAACATTGCTGCAACACTTCTTTCTCTGTAAAGCAGTATTTCAGTACAGTGCTTGCCACAAAGACCATTTTTCAAATGTGATGTATAAGGTACAAATACAATATAAATTGACTTGTGTTTGTAGAGGAGTATGTCCTCAAAGTCAGGCCAGGAGTAATTAAGATTTCTCTTTCTTCCTTTGTCCTATAAGTCTAAAAATTAAAGAAAACTATATTTTCCGTTACTCTGCTAAAAACTAATACAGGAAGTGCTAACTTTAGCACTCATGGACTAAAAGCAGCTTGCATCATGACAAGATTCAAAACAGTGTTCATGAGGCAGTGGCACAGTTATTGTAGAGGAATTTTAGCAGCTGAATTTATAAGTAATAATATGCCTTAAATAAAGTGGACATTAACGTGCATTGGTTAAAAGCTGGCATGAACGATTATTACTCCCTAAATTGCGTGTGCTGAAATTACACTGCAATCAAATCACTTAGGAAAAGATATGGTGATCCTCAAATGGCTGAGTTTCCATTATTAGGAGGCATTTGGCTTCATGCTACAAACTGCCTCCATGTTTGGCAAATGTGGCACATTCTGATATTAGAACATTCACATTCAAGATATTAGAACTACTTTGGTCTCACTTACCACTTCAAAATGTTGAAACCATTACCGAGTGTTTTGCAGAAACTCAATGAGTGAATTTGAGAATCATTCAGAGCATTTCTGCAACTATTAACACAAATACTCATCTTATCAATGAAAAGGGAATTTTTCTCATTAAAATCAATTAAGGATGGACCGGCATCCAAAGACTACCTTTAAAAATCCCCCCTTTTAGAGAATTTATGGTGGCATTATTTAAAAGGTTTTGTTTCCTGGCCGGCGGGAGGGCGGGGTGGGGGGGGGGGCTGGAATAACTTCAAGCAGCTGGCAAATTGCCATTTGTGGTTGCTCTAATTGGGGTGTGCACTGAGGGTGGGAGGGGGAAAGTGTTTCCTACCTGAGGAGGATCCAAAGGATGTATCAGCACTAGTGATGCCTGACAAGGGAAATACACTGCAACCAGGTGGAACAGTGGACTTGAGTTCAAGAACCTGACAAAATTAGCTCAACATAGGTTGAATATTAGCTACACTAGGCAGGGAGAGCTTCCTTTTCCCCACTCCCTGCCCTACCAGGGTTCTATGACTCTTAGGAGCAAGACTGTATAATAATACTGCATCTCTAAGGCTTAACAGAAAGCCTATTCATGGTAGGTAAGGAAAGGAAGAAAGAAGGAAGGGATGGAGGGAGGGAGAGGGACAGAAAGAGACAGAGAGAGGTGGTGAAGGAATGGAAAGAACTGTCAAGTTACTGTGCCTCAAAAAGTGGGAAAGAATTCTCTTCTCTTGGTGCAAAGAGGTCCCACATATTCTAATTCCATTTGATGTTCTTTCCTCTACCCAAATTGGCACTTTTGCCTATGCATAATTCCATGACTGCTGGGTGGGGGAAGGAGACCCCTTATGAGAAGCTGTCCAAGTACAGAAGTCGGCAAAGAGAACTGCTTTCTACGTAACAGAAGTTAGGTATACCTCATTTTTCCTATTAATCTTTAACTTTCACAAAGTTCCGGAAGGGGGGAAAAATCTGGCATTTAGGACTTTAGAGTCTTGGGCTTGAATGTTCTCTCCAGAGTTAAACTGATTGATAGCAGTTGGAAAAAATAAATGTATCAGAATGCATCAGGCATATGCAATTATTTTCACAACCTGAACTAAACAAGTGTCCTAGTGGGCAAAGAAAATGTCAAGTATTTGTCAAAAAATAATCCTGTTTGGAAATTTGTCACAAAAACCTTGAGATGAAGTAGAAAAATGTTCGGAATTTGATATGATGAGCCGCTGATGAAGTGGCTCTTGTTAGATGCCTTTCGCTCGTGAATGATAAACCATTTTAGGTGAAAATAATCTATTTCGTAGAATTTAACCAGTACTTGGTGGCTATGCTTAGTTAACATTTCACTTCACATCGACATAATAGGATTCTAAATAATACCCTTGTCCCTTTTTTTTCCATTTGTATAAATCTAAATTTCAACTAAGATTTCATTACTGGCTAATTCTGCAGTGTGATGTTTTCTTAATCACGGTTTTTTCAAACCTTTATGTTTGAGTTAAACATGCATAGTTTTTGTTACGTTAAATAAAAATAAGTGATTATTTTATTACAGACTTCATTTCAGGTGATTATCTTTAATCTGATGAAAGGCAGTGTTTATAAAGTTGCCATTCTTTGCGCACAGGTAATTCAGTGGTAATGAACGTCAGGGAATCTTATCTCCTTGGAAACTATGCATACAATTATTCATTTGTTCATTTAACAGATTTTCCTGGGTGACTACTGTGTGCAAGGCGTGCTACATGTGTAGCATCATCATAGGGTGTACAAACTATTGAGTTTGGATTAAATATTTGAGGATATCTGTAGTGTTATTTATCTGCACATGTGAAGCATAGCCTCAACTATAAACTGACCACATTTTGTTTGTTTTCTAGCATTTGAAAAAACAATGTGCCTTTTCTTCCCTAAAAAAAAAAAAAAAAAAGTCACTTTAGCTCTTTGGTCGCCTAATCTAAAATCTCCATTGGTGGTCCTGTGACTCATGGAGCATGACACAGGGGAGGCATAACCCGCATTCCTGTAGGCCCAGCCATGCCTCCTCCCTACCCAAACGAATCTCCTTCCTAACTCCACTAGGAAGCAGTGGCTCTGTTCAGAACCTGGCTTGCTTTGTAGGTGGTGAAAACCCCAGCAACGGGTGCCAGATCCATTGAGACTAAGAGCTGAAGGCAACCAACGTCCTGGGAAACAAAAAGACTTGCCTGTCTGGCATACTAAGGCCAAGAAGTATACAGCTGGGAGAGACCCTGCACATTGTCTAGCTCTGTATCTTTTCAGATGATGAAATGAGGCTCAGGGAGGTAGAGATTTGCACACAGAAAGCCCTGGTAACCAGTAGCTAAGATCTAAACACAGGTTTTTATCAAAGACGAGATCAGATTTACAGACCCCAAGACTAAAGAATTCTTATCATGCATTAGGTCCAAAGAGACTGGGGGAGGGTAAGTACCGATGCTAATTACCGGTACCATACCAGCGGTACTGCACTCTAGGTATAACAAATATCATGATGTCTGGGAATCAGAGCCCATTAAATACTAGGCTATGTAACAATTCTGATAATAGGAGCTATTGAAATAAGAAAACACTTCAATTCTATCAACACCTTCCCCATAGTTGTGAGACCGTGTGAACACCCCGATACAGTACAGGGTGAGGTTCTGGTTCTGCTCTCCTTGGCCAAGCTTGAGAAGAGCCTGCCTCTCCAGGGGGTAACAGAATCAGTGCTTCTCACTGCAACACTAGGAGCATCTGGCACCGGCCGTGAGAGGCGCTCGTGGGAGACTTCTCCTTTGCCTTTGTGCACGGACTGCCTCTGGCGACCCTGTCAGTCTGGTATCTTCCTCGTGTTCTTTAATCCCCTGAGTCCCTCGGGGCCTCCAGAGGTTAAAACCGAGGTCTGCGTGAAGCTCGCACAGTCCAGAAGCACCTCCACGAGGCCACTCCCAGCTGGGCTCAGGCCCACCTCTGGGGCCTCCCTGCCTGACGGCAACGCTTGCGTGTTGGCACTTGTGCGCTCCTCCAAGCTAGTTTCACCCGGGATTTGGCTCGGTTTGCCCGCAGCAGCCCAACTCCCCAAGCTCCCAGAACTAAGCGCGGGGACCGTCAACGGCCTTCCCGGTGGCTCCTCCTCCTCCAGAGGTGTCACCCTTCTGGGAAACGGTACTCCTCCCTCTCACCCCCGCCCAGCACTGCTGGGGGTGGGCGGGAACCGGTGCCAGCCGGTGATTCCAGGTCGAGCCTCCCGCCCTCACCAAGCTTGACCCAGCCCAAACCCCTAATAGCCACGCGCTGGGAGCCTCCCCACCGCGGGGTACCGGGCCCTCTCTACCACCGCGCGCCAGGTAGGTGGGTGGGCGCGTAGGAGGCGATAACCCGCCCTTGAACCCCAGACCCTTGAAAATAATTTACCACGACGCCAATAATTCAACTAGACAGGAAGGTCAAAGGCGAATTGTGCTGCCCGCGGCCTTATAGGCTGGCAGAGGGTGATGCAACGGGGGTCAGGAGGGAAGGGCGAGGGCCGGGGGTGGGGGGTGCGTGCGGCGGCGTGATCACTGGGGGCTAGCGGGGGTGTCGGACCTACAGATTCGCGCCGAGGCTACGCGGGTGGCCGGCAGCGGGAGACAAGGGCAGGCGACCGCTGGGCCCGGTGCTGCCCGCGCCACCAGCGCATTCCTGGCAGTAGGCGTCACGAGCGCCGCGGTTGCTTGCGCTCACGTTACAATCCCTCCAAGCGCTGAATACACACGTAACTGCGTCGCTTCAGGGATTTTCTCCCACCTCCCACTACTACCGCTGAGCTCCCAGCCTCTCCGACAACCATCAGGTTAGATCCCGGAGGGGCGCCCGTCGCGAGCCAGGTAGTTCTGAGGCGCCGCACGCATCTCCCCAGTACCGGGCCACCTTGGCCGCCCACAGGCGACTCCGGCATAACACCCCCACCCCCACCCTGGGCCCAGCCGCTCCCCGGCCACCTGGCTACAAGCAGTTCCCACGGCGGGGTCACCCAGCGGGCACACAGCGCCCTTCTCTCCCCCTCCCCCCCCCCCCGCCATTCCTCCCTACCCATTGTCGCCCCCCACCCCCACCCAGAAGGGACAAAATTTTCACCGAGCAGGGACTGCGGGAATCCCACGGAAGAGGCAAAGTTAACCCAGGGGCGCGAGGGCGCTGGTGGTGCGCGGTTGTGTGCTTGGGAGTGAGCCACGCGCGGGGTCGCAAGACCCGCCGCACGCCCTGGAGCTGCTGGAAACCCGCCCCGAGGGCCACGCGGTCCGATGACTCTCTTACCCGAAGTGTCCCACAGGCTCAATTCTATTCTTTGTGTGTCGATTTCAAAACTGGCCGTGTAATTCTCAAACACTGTCGGGACGTAATTCTGGACAAACAAAATGGACAGAGGAAGGGAAGAGGGCAAAGAGATTATCTAAAATGCACGACACCCGCAGAACACCCTCCGAAAATCGCTTCCTCACTACCCAATTAAAAAAAAAAAAAACATATATAATGTCGCACACACCAGATCACACACTAACCACGCAGACCCCTTCCGAAACCCCTGACTCACCACCCGCACCACCCTGCTCTCCAAGACCTGAGGATCCAAACCTCCCAACCCAGGGTTCCGCACACATGACTGAACAAGTTTCAGAAGCTAATAGAACGTGAAGATGCGTCCCCTACACGCTTCCAGCTCACTTTCCCTTTCCGGGCAGTCTAACCAGGGGGAAAGTTGTAAGAAAGACTGCTTAAAAAAAGAAAATCGGGTGACGGAGGAAAAGCAAGGAGAAGCCCAACTCAAGACTGGGGGATTCCCGAGGGCCGACCCCCTCCTCCAAGCCTCCGCCGGCCACACTCACCTCAGGGAAGCAGTCTTTGGCGAAGACATGCAGCAGCGCAGTTTTCCCACACTGACTGTCTCCCACCACTACTATCTTGCATTTCACGTTCTGATTAGGATCCATGATAGATTTACTAGATAATTTCTGGCTGGCTCTTCTCTCCTTCATTGATCTTGCCTTATTTTCTCTTGGAACAGGAATTGTCTCTTAAGAGGAAAAAATATATATATTTCTCTCTATATAAAAAACATATAAAAATAAAACGCAAAGCTGGTGGGAACTCCTGAAGCGCAGCGCAGATGAGGGGCTAGAGGAGCAGGCTCGTTAGTCCCCTCCAACAAGTTTTATGCCTGACTCCACACCGCGCTTCCCAAGTCCAATTCCGATCCGACTGCTTTGTTTCACGCTCTCTGCGCGGCTTTATACGCCCGGCCTTCCAATCCTCTTTCTCAATGAGAGAAGGAAACTGATCCGCCTCCTCCCCTTTTATGGAGCCTGGGAGCAAGCGCCGTCTGGTTACAGGCGGAAAATGTAAACAGTGCGCCCTCTAGGGTGACCGTGCGGGATCTATTTCCCTATTAAGTCTAGGGCAACTTGGAGATCCCAGCGTTGCTTAGCCGATGGATAGGAGGGTACAAGTCCAGAAGGAGATGGGAAATGGGGATCTGTGCATATTGATTTTTAGTAGGATTTCTTTAAAACGTTTTTGTAGGGGCTGCTTTCCATAAGCCTCATGAACATTGATGAAAGCAAAAACATTTCTCACCAAAGTTAAAACATAGTTTAAAAGCATAAGAGGCAAATCTTGGGTTGGGAAGGGTTAAGTGTTTTGTTTTTTTTTTTTAAAGAAAGAAATGGTTTGTATCACGTATATAGGCCATGGAACAATAGCTAAGCCAGGCTATTTCAGAAGCGGGAACTGGCTTGTCTGGGTCACAGCAACACACTGGTTTCTGAAAGCTGTCAGTTTCAGTCACTCAGGAGAAGGCAGAAAGGTCTGGGGGTGTGGGTAGAAGAGGTGGAAACAGAGAAAAGAAGATTCTTATAACTCAGTGCAAAAACCATTAGAGACTCAGCCCTAATGCACTAGGGACCCAAGCACACAAGGCAGCCCTTGCCTCTCTTGCAGTGAGGAGATTCGGTAGGAAGGGTTCTGATCCTGCCTTTATTTCCTCTATCTGTAGCCTCCCCCTCCCTAGAATCAAAGCAACTTCAGCTGTACCCAGAAAACACAAATATTCTTACTTGGAAAATGCAGGTACAACTTTCAGCTCCCTCCCCACCTCTTCTTCACATCCATCCTTCTCCCCACCCACCCCAAAAGTCTGAAAGAGGAGTAAAAATGGCCTTGCATTTGTTCTTTTTTCCCTATAAGAGGTCCTTCTTTTCTCATCTTCATCTTCTGTGCTTCAAATGGAAAGATTTCAAATATTAAATTTTAGTAAGGACAGGGACACATGGGTGGCTCAGTCGGTTAAGCGCTCTGACTCTTAATTTCCACTCAGGTCATGATCTCATGAGGTTGAGCCCCACATTGGGCTCAGGGCTGGGGGTAGAGCCTGCTTAAGATTCTCTCTCTCCCGCTCTCTCTTCCCCTTCCCCACGTTCTCTCTCCCCTCGCCCCCCACACAAAAAATTGTAGTAAGGACACTGGCCAAAAATCTCATAGGTACCCCTATGGAGACTTCTAGGCTTATAAAGGAGAAGGTGAGGTGAAAACCCACAGTGTTCAGTATGGGGAATGAAAAGGCACACAGAAAGGGGGTTAGAAGCACGGATATAAGTATTGGATGCTAAGACCATGAAGCCTCATGGGTCCAAGGATGGTCTTGTCTTCCTTTCAGAACTGAGAAAATGGTGCCCTAACCCAAAGGAAGACTGTGACTCAGACCCAGCGTGTGGGTCTGTGTTTACATACATACTGGGCTAAACCACAGAGAAAGGGATAGCTGACCCTAATCAGGTTCCCAAAGCAGCATTGGCCAAAGTTTCCTCTCCAGAACTTTAATGCTCCTCACAAAAAGTGTCCTGTGTCCCAATGAGTAGTGGAGACACTGTGCCCATATCAATCCTTGAAGATGCGCCAAGCACTTTGACATGTTACAGACTCTAAAACGTTCTAGGGAAAAGTAGCCTACTTAACATAGTTTAACCCAGCTTTTCCCAAATCTACTTCAGTACAGGAAACTTTTATCAAATTATTTGCTAGTTCATTTGAGAAGCAATGGGCACTGTGGTAGGGGGCAGGAGGACACAAAGAAGTGTATCTGGGTGACCTTATTCAACTCTCTAAGCCTCAATTTCATTGTCTGTAAAATAGGAATCTTAATAGTAATGATGAGGAAATGCAAGCGAATTTTGCAGAATAGTTTCTGGCACAGTAAAGAATCTCCAATCTATTTTGTATTTTGCATGTAACTCTTATTTACACGTCTTAGAATTATTGAACATATCTTGGGAAATACTGTCCTCATTAGTGGACTCACTAATTGGAACTGGGAGAATAGATCCACCCCCACCTTTTTTTTCCCTCAGATTTTTAACTTAAGAAGTTGCCCTTTTCTAGAGCTATGATTTGATCTTCCACATTACTGAATTGATGTAGTCTATGTGGTTAAACCACTCTAACTAGCAATAATTATGAAGTATTAGTTTTTGGCTGACAATGAATAGGATAGCTATGTAATTTGTCATATAAGCTGGGCACTTTTGAGAGCAAAAGAGAGTACTACTAATGATTATGTCAGAACAGAGACTGTAAACAGGGTCTATCCCAGGCAAAATGAGAGGCATAATCACTTTACCAGTGAATAATCTAAAATCATAGTGGATAACTATTTTTGGAAATCAGGTGACCTGAATCTCCAGGAATCTGCCAGTTGCGGAGTGAAATTTAATGGCTGTGTAATAGAGTAGAAAACCAACTGCCTGAAGTTACCAGTCTCTGAATCTCATTAGAGCAAGAACTCTTTGCTTTACTTCTTGGGATATCTAGTGCTGAGTGTGTAATAGATATTCAATATTAAAAAAAATTCATTTAGTATTTAGTTCAACAAATATTTATTAAGCACCTGCTATATTCCAGGCACATTTCTAGGAGCTGTAAATAACAGTAAACAAGTCAGGCCTGTTTGCTGCTCTTACAGAGTACACATTCCAAACCAGAGACAGACAATAAATAAGGAAGCAAGTACATAAATAAGAATGCATGTGCTAAGCTCTTTGAAGAAAAAACAGGGCGGCATGTTAAACTATAGTAGGTAGGGATTAGACCCAGTGGCCTGGCAATGCCTCTCTAAGGAGGTTGAGTCTTCGATGATGAGAGCAAATCAGCAATGAAACGGTCTACTGGAAGGCAAGGGAACAGAGAGTGAACAGGTCACACACAAGCAGAGTTGGGCGGGTATGAGGAACAGAAGGAGGGCCAGAAGGATTGGGTCCCTGAAGGAGGGAGAAAATAGGTAGCAAAGCAGAGGAGAGCAGGCAAGAACTAAACAAACAATTGGGCCTTGGAGTCTGGGTGGCTCAGTCAGTTGAGCGTCCAACTTCAGTTCAGGTCATGATCTCACAGCTCAGTTCATGAACTGTGGTGACAGCTCAGAGCCTGGAGCCTGCTTTGGATACTGCGTCTCCATCTCTTTCTGCTCTTCCCTACCTTGCACACACTCTAAAAAAATAAACATTAAAAAATTAAAAAAAAAAGAATGGAGATGTAATGATAGAAGTCGGATTTTATTCTAAAGGTATTATGTAGTCAGATATAGGAGGGCTTGAAGCATGGTAATGACATGATTATTTGAAAGAATGAATGAATGAATGAATGACTCCAGGTTTAGGTCTGCACCTGGCACTTCACTGTGAAACTCTGATGTAACTTCTCATCTTCAATGAGTTTTTCAGCTCTAAACGATACCTAGAAAAGACTAAAATTTTAGACTGCAATGAAAGTTTTTTCTTTTTAAAAAAAAATTTTTTTTAATGTTTATTTTTGACAGAGAGAGAGAGAGAGAGAGAGAGAGGGAGAGCATGAGTGGGGGAGGGGCAGAGAGAGAGGGAGACATAGAATTCGAAGCAGGCTCCAGGCTCCGAGCTGTCAGCACAGAGCCTGATGTGGGGCTGGAACCCACGAACTGCGAGATCATGCCCTGAGCCGAAGTCGGATGGTCAACCGACTGAGCCACGCAGGCGCCCCTGAAAATCTTTTTCTTAAGAAAACAATCATTTGGAAGATGTGAAACCCCATCTAGGGATCATACATTACTTAATGTCCTGCTTTTTCTTATTCTTCCTGTTTGTCTTCCTATTACTTTCTACTTTCTCTACTTAACCCCCTAAGCTCAAGAGAAGAGAAAAAATAGCAAACACCTCAATATACATTGGTTAATAAGCCATGTGTATTCAACATTCAATTGCCCTAAGAGGTCTGAGCTAAAGAATTCTTTGCTTTGTGGTTAACCCTTTATTTACTAGGGGGAAGCCACTCCTCCCACAGAAACTACATTTTATCTGACACAAACAGGGTTGGTTCCAGGCCTGGAGAGGAGGTTAACTGACAGAGAACAGCCATCTAGGGTTGGCATCAAATGATAAGCAATAACTCCGTGTTTTTGATGTGAGCACTGGACAACAAGTGAGGAAATTTGGGTTTTGGTCCAGGTTATGCTAATGCACTGTCTGACCTTGAGCAAATATTGACTGAATTATTTCCCTCAGTTTCATCCTTGCAAGAGGATGATGACATCTGCCTCCTTCAAGATGTAAAATAAGGCTGCTTAGAAAATCACATGCCCTGTACTTTCAAACATTCTTCTTTAGAAACACACTACAGACACCCCCCTTTTCAGGTTCAGGGCATTTATAGAGTATCAGCTCATGGTGGAATAATGGAAGGCCTGCTCCTAATTGTTTATTCATGGTTGCTGCCTCTCTGCAGATTCCAGCAGAAGTGTTTGAAGGAGCAAGTCCACCTTGAGGAAAAAGCACAGGTCTCTCAAAGGCATCATCAATGGAGCAGAGGGATGATACAAAAAACAAGAAAACATGCAGGATGCCTTCCTAGACGTCATGTCAGAAAATAGGGACATGAGCCATGGGCATTCTCTTTGAGAATTTAATAAAATGCTGGGGATGCAGTAGCTTCAAAAACATGAAGTTCAATATAAAAATAAGGGCAGGATGTACTACACTGTTCTGAAGGGTGCCACTTCCACAGTTGTCTCTTTGGGACAGTCACTCAGCTGCCCTTATGTAACATCAACAAAATATAAGGCTTTTTATTTTTTATTTATTTATTTATTTTTTTAGGAAAGAGGAATTGAGGAAAGAAGGTTCACAAAATTCAGTGAATCGAACTTGTTATCTGGGAAGAATTTGTTCTCTTGGAAAGCAATCTTTTTCTTTATTTCCTTTTAAAATTATGGCTGATTGCCCGGTCAAGGGCATTGCAGGAAGCTGTGTAGTCTGTTTGGTGAGAGTACTCCAGTCAAGTTGCAGAATTTGGTCTTGTTTTTCCTCATTAATGCTGACTGCTAATATGATTTACTGCTGCTGTGTAGACTGAGCTCTCACCCTTTAGCCAACAGGAAATGACACAGCTGTGTGAATGTTGAATAATAAGTGATTGCCCAACTGATCATCCTTCCCTCTGTTTATAGCATATTTGACAAAGAATTTGTTGCATTCTTCGGAGACCAGGACCACATAACTTTGGTGGTGGATATTACAGGGCACCCATAACTCTTCCCAAGTGCCCCTTCCAAACTTCAGTGTCTTTGATTCCCAATGGCATTTCTTTATTGTTCAGTATTTCCTAGGGGAAACAAAAAGATCAACACATAAAGGATTAATACAGGATTATAAGGCTCATTGATTACTTAATATACTAAACATCAGTATATACTTTATATCAGTTTGTCAGTGCAATATGAAAAAATATTTAAGGAAACTTTTAGGAAAAAAATTTTAAATGAGTGCTTCATAACTTGTTTTCTTTTAAGAGCATATAGTACATTCAAAACATATACCTTTTTCAGTATTCTGGGAGTAGTCAAAGAAAAGCAAAGATTACTACTGAGCACAGATCAGTCCATCTTTCAGAGACTTCCAGAGCCACATTGCTAATCTGATGAGATTTACAAACCTGAGTTACTTATGGCTCAATGCATGGTCAAGTAGCATTCAATATTTGAATCCAGGACTTAAAAGACGGAGTTATAGATGTCCTGTCAAGTTTCTGGAAAAATCCTTTGTGGAAATTCTTTCCCTTATGATGAAATGCTCAAAAACAAGTTGAGGTTACTATTTATTTAAAGAAAAAGCAGGGATTGTTAGATCAAACTTAAAAACACCCAGGAGCCACTGTTTTATTATTCCTGAGCTCAGTGTGAAGAAACAGAAAATGATTGGCTAGGTTGAATTGAAAGGGTTCATTAACTTAGGCAAAGACAAAGACAGTAGACTTTAATGCTTTTAACCTTAAATTGCATATATTATGTTTTAGACTAGTAGCTTTCCATGTATGATTGGGCAGAGGGCTACTACTTTCATAAGTAAAACCAACCAACCAAGAAAAAAAGCCCACAGATGTTCTCTGGGAAACTACCTCCAGAATTAGAAGTCAAACTGCAATAATTTTGATGGTAAGCCTACAAAGGGGTGTCTAGGTCTTGTACTCTGTCTATAATATTTATTTAAAAATTGAGTGCCTTAGATGAGTTATTTTTAAACTTGAAGCATGCATGATGCATGCGCAAGACTTATCACTAGTGGATCACTAGTGATTCCAGACCTAAAATTTAAGAATCGTTGCTCTAAACCAGATTTTAGAGGGGGAACATTTCTTTTTTGACATTACCGATTTGCCTGTAGCAGACCAGATTCAGTACTTTAGATCATATTCTCTGCTGGAAGGGTAGCACTTACCAAAGAGCTTATGGCTTCCCTGTTAAAGACCATAGACAATATGACAATATCAGTTCCTTCTTCTTTTTTGTTGCCGAATTGGGAGCAAAATTATTATTTTTTCTTTTTAGTTAGTTAGTCAAAATAGTTTATGTGTTATCCTAAAAGATGCTTTCAGTTAAGTTTTCTTTATATCTGGCTGTAAATTAAAATCTCATCTTTCCTTTGGAGGATGCCTATTTAAGGTAAAAGAGCATTCTGGAATACAGCCCAAAAGCTCAAAATGGTACTCAAGAATATCCAAGATAATGCAGGTCCAGATAAGGTCTTGCAACCACTAATTTTTGAAAACGTATATGAGGGAGAAGAAAATTACTCTTTTATCCCCAGCCAGCAAGAATCTTGTCTTCTATAAACATCTTCTAGACTTGAGGGTCCTCTGTACCCTCCTTCTTCACTCCAACCTCCAAGGAACCCTCTCTGAAAGGCACTGCTTTTCATAATGCTAGCTCTTATTGAGTGTTGTTGGACGTGATTATGAACTAACTGTTAGCGCCTTAAAACTGGCTACCTAAGTAGAGGTCAGATGACTCACCACATTCTGATCCTGGCCCTTATCCAAGATGTTTCTGTAGGTCACATTACTGTCACCAAACCACTACAGACTGGCCTTAGGTTAAATGAATGTGTAAGTGTTATGATGCAATGTCTGGTAACCAGCAAGATGTGTAAGTTATATGGGAAAAAAACCTGTCTTGTGCTTTAAAAGCAAAGACGAGGTCATAATACATCAATTATACAATTCCTCTTAATTTTAGCTCAGAGCAAAAAGCTACCATCAGCACATTGTATATAGCCATTGATCTTAATAAATATTTACTGAGGATTTATGCCAGTACGCATGGTTCTGGCTTATAACCTCCATGCAGCCTCTGAATATGCCTCCTAGTGCTTCCACATTGTCCCAGCAGTGCTATGGAATCAGTCAAATGACTGCTCTTAGGTGTCCCCCATGTCATCCAGTCCCACTTAGAGAATCTAGCTTCATGTTAGACAAGGTCACTAAGGCAGTTAACATGTTGGCACCAGGGCATTTATGGCAGCTCATATACAATTAAAACAGACCTTGGAAACCAAATTTTATAGTACATCAGAGATTTTGGCATGATGTGAAAGAAAAAAATAAGGGTATTTATTTTTATTAAAAAGCATGAATTAGAAAGAAAGGCTAAGATTAGCATACTAAAGAGAGGCTTATTTATTATAATGTACAATGGAAGTCATTCAACTTTGATTCATTTTCCAAAAAAGCTAACAGCTATTGCCCAATTAATACATCTTAGAAATTTTCCCCAAATGGTGCTCTCCATATATATAAATTCATAGTTTTATTTCTCCCCAGAGTTCTCAGTTTGCATTTTCAATAGCCTTGTTGAGTGCGACCTGGCCTCTGCTTCTCAGTCAGAGGTACTGGAAAGTCAGGTCAAAAGAATTGGAGAAAAGACTATCAGAAGACTTTGCAGTTTTCTGGAACTCACTGGTGCACTTTGTGATCTGTAAGACCTCTTAAAGGATGCTGAGCGAACTTACCATAGGGCCCTTAAACAGTCTCAGGTGAATGAATAGAAGACTCTAGGACCAGCAACTCTAATCATGAAAATTCATTCTGTACTACCCCCAACTGTCTGGGTGCAAGTGTAACAGAAGTGTTTTACAAAGGAGGGGCAAATTGTTAGGATAATTCCAGGCCCCTGATATCCAGTATTCCCACACACATAGGCCCCCATGGGTTTTCATTACTATGAGGAAAATCAGTTTGTATTAAAACATAAACAGACCATTAGACTACAAACCCTACCTCCAAAGGAAATCTGGGCTACAAGCATGATCTTTACGTTTCCTAAAATTACACAGGAGTAAAAACAATGAAGTTACAGTTTGGAGAGCAAAATTTTGCTTACATCTTGCAAATATAAATGGTCCTTAAATTGTTTTAAAAAGCCCAATAAAATTACTGTTTCAATTAAGTGCAAATGAATGGTTCTGTTCACCTCCTGGAACAGAGGCAGTTTCAATTCAGTGATGCGTTGCACTTCCTTGTCTGATCTTAAAATCTCTGCAGAAAAGCTGCCGTAAGAAACTGAAATGCACTTCCTTGCAATGAAACCCTTTCTCAGTCATGAGCTAGTCCTAGAGGCCTATGGGCTCAGGCAACACCATTAGTTACTCACTCTTACCTTTCTGATTTAAATCTAGTTCAAATATCTCTCAAAGGAAGCCTTAAGGGGATGGGGGAAACTCAAAAGGCAGTATTTACATGGAAAAGTGTAGGCACTGGTGGTCCATTCACTTTTACTTTGAAAATTATGGGTAATTATAGGCGTGAGAGGCATCCAGAGAGAATGACTTCGCACTAGCTGTGTGATCTTGGGCAAATGTTTAACCTCTCTGGGTGTCAAGTTCTCCACCTGACCTAGATGACCTCTGAGATTTTGTACAGCTTTAATAAGCCATGGCTTATGACTTGGATTGTGTTTTAGATCAATAGGAAGAACGAAGTCCTCCACTGCCTGCTTTCTATCAGCCTCCAGCACCTGGCTCCCAAACGTAGGGCTCTGAACATGGATACCACGTTTCCAGGACCTGGATCCTCCACAGGCACTTTTATATTTCAACTCAAGGATCCGACTACGTGATATGTTGAGGTCATTTAATTTCTGTCTTGTCTAAACAGTATCTTTTAGAAGGCATTAAGAAAAAGTCCATTCAAATCTAATGCAGCATAGCAGACTGCCACATGGTCAAATGAGCTGGTTTCTTTATATGCACACCTGCAAACATAACTGTCCTTTCATACGTGCCCATGATGATATATATGTATCATACAGATTTGGGAGTTTGGGAAGTTTTTTTCTTTATTTTATCTAAGTATAATTACATACAGTAGTAAGTATACACTTTTGAGTGTACACATGAGTGAATCTTGACAAATGTATATGCTCATGTTATCAGTGTTCCAAAAAAGATATAAAACATTGCCTTTGAAATTTTCCTTAGGTCTTTTTCCACTCAATTTCTTTTCTGAAAGGAACAACTCTGATTTTGATTTTATCTGCATGGATAAGTTTTGCCTATTCCTGAACTTTGTATATTGCTTAATATAATGTTGTTTAGATTTAGGTATTTGATTGCATGTATTTGTAATTTGTTCCTTTTTATTGCTAAGTACTATTCCATTGTGTGAATATGCCACAACTCATCTATGCTTCTGCTAATAGACAAATTGGCTCAATTCCAATTTTTCTCTATAGTGAATAAAGTTACAGTGAACATTCCTGTACATGGCTTTTGGGGGACTTATGTTTTCATTGGCAGGGGAGGGGTGTGCATATGCAAATACCTAGGGGGGAATTGCTGGGTCAAAGGTTAAGTACATATTTAACTTAGTGAGAAATTGCCAAACGGCTTTCCAGTACTGATGTACTATCCCATCAGCAATGTGAGTGATTCCATTGCCCTGCATTTTTCCTGACATATGGTATTTTTACTTTTAGCCATTCTAATGGATGTATAATGATATCTCTTTGTGGTTTTAACTTGCATTCCCTTATGTATTTCCCATTTTCATATATCTATTGGGAATTTATATATTCTGTTTTATGAAGTATCTATGCAAAACTTTTGCCCATTTTTATTGAGTGTTATTTTTTTACTGTTGATTTGTAGTTTTAAAAAATATTCTCCCATGCTAGTTATTTGTCACTTGTATACATTGTGAATATTTTATCCCAGCCTGTGGTTTACTTTTTCATTTCTGTAATGGTATCTTTTGAATGTTGGTAAGTTTTGTTTATTGATTTTTTCCACGTATAGCAAGTACTTTTTGCATTCTGTTTATATTTTCCTACCTCAACTTCACAAGTATACTCTCCAGCTGTTTTCTTTATAGGCTTAGCTTTTAGCTTCTATCTTAGGTCTGTAATCCTGTTCCAGTCAATTTATGTGTATAGTGCAAAAAAACAAAAAACAAAAACAACAACAACAACAACAACAACAACAACAAAACCCTGTATGGATATCCAGTTTATCTAGCATCTTTTCTTGGGGAAAATTATTTTACTATTAAATTTCATTGACATCTTTGTAAAAAAACATTTTGACCATAAATGTATGGTCTATTTCTGCACTCACGTCATCATTCCATGAATCTGTCATCTATTGTTACACGAATACCGTACTTTCTCAATTATAACTTTATATGAACTCTTCACATGTAGTGAAAATTCTCCAATTTTATTCTTCTTTTCCAATGATGTTTTAGTTATTCTAAGCCCTTTACGTTCTCAGTATCAATTTTAGTTTCAACTTGTCAAAAGAAAAAAACCAAAAAACTGTTGCTGGGTTTGTGACTGGAATTGCATTGGATCTATAGATGAATATGCAGAGAATTGGGATCTTAGCAACAAATATGGGGAGAATTGGGATCTTAGCAATATTCAGTCTTCTAACAGGAATCTGGCTCACCTCTCCATTTTTTAGGTGTTTGGTTTTCTCAGCAATATTTTATCATTTTCCAAGTACAGGTCTTGCACCTAGTATGTTAAATATATTCTTAAGTATGTCATGTTTTGGTGTCATCATTTTGAAATATTTATTTCCACCTATTTGTTGCTGATATATAGAAATAGAATTGATTTTTTTGTATACTGATCTTAAATCTTGTGATCTTGTTGAAATCACATAATCATTTATTACATTTAATAGGTTTTTGGTTTTGGTTTTGGATTTGTTTTGCTTTGTGTTGCTTTTGCTAAATTCCTAACGATTCTCTTCATACACTAACCTGTTGGCTGAAATAAAGACAGTTTAAATTTTTCTTAGAATCAATACAGTGTTGGCTAGGGTTGGTGAATGTAAACACACCTAGCTTGATATCTGCCTTGGTGAAAAATGTTCAATATTTGTCCATTAAGTGTGCTGTTAGCCGCAGGTTTTTCACAAATTTCCTTTATCATATTAAGGAAGTTTCCTTCTGTTCCTGGCTTGCTGAGAATTTGTTGGATTTTTTCAAATGTTTTTTTCTATACCTATTGAAATTATTGGGTGATATTTGCATTTACTTTAATACAGTGATTTAAATTGATAGATGTTGGAATATTAGACCAATATTGTATTCTTCAGATGAGAGCTACTTGCTTATAATGTATTATCTTTTAAGTGTATTATTGAATTTTGTTAAGGTTTTTGTGGGTATGTGTATTCATGAGGAACACTGACCTGCAATTTTCTTTTTCTGTAATGTCATTTTCAAATTTCAGTTATAAGGTTATTCTGGCCTCATAAAACACATTGAGATGCATGCCATTCCTCTTATTTTCCAAAAATGTTTTGTGTAAGATTTTTTTTCCCTTTAAATGTTTAATAGAAGCTACCCTGAGCCAGTGTCTGGGCCAGGAATTTTCTTTATAGGAAAATTTTAATTACAAATTCAATTTCTTTGACAGAGATGCTTTTATTCGGGTTATATATCATCTTATATCCATTTTGGAAATAATGTTTCTAAAAAATTTTTCCATTTCATTTATGTTGTTAAAATTGTTGGCATAGAGCTATTCATAGAAACTTTTTAAATTTATTTATTTATTTTTGAGAGAGAGAGAGAGATAGAGACAGAGACAGAGACAGAGGAAGCGGGGGAAGGGCAGAGAGAGCCAGAGACACAGAATCCAAAGCAGGCTCCAGGCACTGAGCTGTCAGCACAAAGCCTGATGAGGGGCTCAGACTCACAAACTATGAGATCATGACCTGAGCCCAAGTTGGATGCTTAACTGAACCATCCAGGCACCCCCAGAATTTTCTTAGTTTCTTTCTAAGGATCTGTGGTGAGAGTCCCTTTCATTCTTGATTTTGGTATTTTGTATTTTTCTTTAATTTTTGATTAATTTTGACAGAAGTTTTTTTTTTTTTTTAATTTTTTTTTTTCAACGTTTTTTATTTATTTTTGGGACAGAGAGAGACAGAGCATGAACGGGGGAGGGGCAGAGAGAGAGGGAGACACAGAATCGGAAACAGGCTCCAGGCTCTGAGCCATCAGCCCAGAGCCCGACGCGGGGCTCGAACTCACGGACCGCGAGATCGTGACCTGGCTGAAGTCGGACGCTTAACCGACTGCGCCACCCAGGCGCCCCTGACAGAAGTTTATCAATCATATTAATTCTTTAGAAAAACCAACTTCTGATACTTCCAAATGTGTTAATCTTATTATTATTTAAGATTATTTCATTGACTTCTGTTCTTACAGTTATTATTTCCTTTCTTCCACTTACAGGGCTTAATTTGCTTTTCTTTTTCTATAATTTTAAAGTGGAAGGGTAGATAATTAATTTTAGGCTTTTATTGTTTTTCTAATATAAGCACTTAAGTTATAAATTTCCTTTTAAACACTCTCTTAGCTGCATCTTACAATTTAAATATGTTGTGCTTTTTATTGTTCCATTTAAAATATTTTCTAACTTGTGACTTCTTTCACTAATGAGTCATTTAGAAATATGTTGCTTAATATCCAAATATTTGGAGAAATTTATTTATTTATTTATTTATTTATTTATTTATTTATTTTAGTTATTGATTCTAATACAATCCTGTTGCGATCAGATAAAATACTTTGTGATCTTAATCCTTTAAAATTTATTGAGAGTTTTTAATAGACTAGTATATTGGGTTGTTTTGTTTAATATTCCTTGTGTGATTGAAGAGAATATGTATTCTGCAGCTGTCAGATACAGTGTTCTATAAAATTCTATTGGGTCACTTGTTGATAGTGCTGCTCAAATATTATATTTTACTATTGATTTTTTAAAAACTTACATCCAAGTTAGTTAGCATATAGTGCAATAATGATTTCAGGAGTATAATCCAGTGATTCATCCCCTACTTAAAACACCCAGTACTCATATGAACAAGTGTCTTCCTTAATGCCCCTTGCCCATTTAGCCCATCCCCTGACCCATAACAATTCCAGCAACCCTCAGTTTGTTCTCTATATTTGAGTCTCTTATATTTTGTCCCCCTCCCTGTTTTTATATTATTTTTGTCACCCTTCCCCTATGTTCATTTGTTTTGTATCTTAAATTCCACATATGGGTGAAGTCATATGTTTGTCTTTCTCTAAGTTTGCTTAGCATAAGTAGTTGCAAATGGCAAGATTTCATTCTTTTTGATTGCTGAGTAATATTCCATTATATATATATAAATATAAATATATATATAAATAAATATATATATTATATATTTATTTATTATAAATAAATTTATATTTATATAAATATATTTATATTTATATATATATACCACATCTTCTTTATCCATTCATCTGTTGACAGACATTTGGCTCTTTCCATACTGTGGCTACTGTTGATAGCAAAATCTGTTCTATCAATTGTTGAGAGTTGCCTGCTAAAGTTTCTAGTGATGATTATGAATTTATCTCCTTCCCCGTTTAATTCTGTCAGTTTTTGTTTCATGTACTTTAAAGCTCTATTATTAAGTGCATTATGTTCAAAATTATCATGTTGGTTGATATATTCAATGTTTTATCATTATAAAATATCCCTCTTCATCTCAGACAATACTTCTTATTTGAAGTCTACTTTGATGTAAATTCAGTTACACTAGCTTTCTTTCTACTGATTTGTGTTTGGATGGTGTATATTTTTTCTATCTTTTTACTTTTCAAGTATTTGTAACTCTATATTTAAAGCTGTGTATTCATATTGGTAACATATATTTCAGTTTTATATTATTATCCATTTTGATAATCTGTTTTTCATTGGAAATTTCAATCTAATCACATTTAATATAGTAATTAATATAGTTTAGTTGGTAATAATACTTATGTTGTTTTCTCTTTTTCCTTCCATGATAAATTTCCTTTTGTTATATGTTATCTAAATAGGTTCCTAGATGTCATCCTGTCAGCTTGGGCTGCTTTTCTATCTCTCAAGAAAAGTAGACCAACGTAGCATACATGTACTAAATATAATCAAATAAATAAGGAAATGGAAAAGAAGTCTATTGGGAACGTAGTTCTAGGGTGGATCACACAACTCATGGTCATTTTGCAGAGAGGACTTAGCAGAGGGTCAGTGTCAACACTGGTGTTGCTATTCTGGGACCAACACCATCCCTGATACTTCTAAGTATTTTCCTTGGTGATTTGTGAGAATAATAATTAATGAAGTAAATGATGTACTACTAGGTGGAAAGGTTGGTTATTCCATGGTTGCCCAGATTATAAAAATAACATAGTATGTTGGGGAAACAATCAGTGGCAATGAAATGAATGTTAATTAGGTATGTCTTCAGCTGATACACTTAAAAACAAAGCTGAGAAAACAATTGAAAGCTAGTAAGGATGAGAAAGATTAGCGAGGAAAAAAGTATTGAGATTAACATGGATAACAAAATGATTCTTTCACCACTTAAGTTCAATAATTTAAAGATATTGTGAGACAAGGATTCAGAAATTGTAATAAAGCATGTCTTATATACTAACTTCTATACTTAGCACCAACCTTCTGTGTCCAGTCATAGCTTTCCTAATTAATGTGGGAGAACTAGATAGATTTCAGGGAAGCATCAGAAATTTGGTTTTAGAGATAGATGAATAGAGCTAATTCTGTCCAAACTCCACATTTCACTGATGACGAGACTCAGAAGGTTGAAGTATTTTATGGCAGAACTGTGACTAGAGCCTTAATGCTTACTTCCTTATCCAGTGTTCCTTCCAGTTCTCAGAGTAATTAGGGATTTTGAAATGAGAGGAGACAGAGGAAACATGCAGGGAAGCAAGTTCATTCACTGTAGAGAAAAGAATGTTTAGATTATATATAATATTTATCAAGCCAATGAAAACTTCTTATTTAAAGGTTGGTGACTAGAAACTCTTCATCTCCTCTAACAAGGAACTTTATTTTTCCTGCGGACTAAATGGGAGGAAATGCATAATAAAGTGCAACAAGAGGAATTTAGGATATACATAAGGGAACTATTTCATGCAGCAAGAACCATTGCTCATTAGCATGGTAACTTATAATATCCGTTACCGTCCAATACCATTCCCAGAGTGAGCTGACTTTTTTTTTTTTTTTTGTGAGCTTTTTTATTTCATGATTTCAGCTTTCATCTTCTACTGTAAACCACAAGGTTGTGGTGTTAGGAGAGACCGTTTACCTAAGCACTCCCTTGGCTGGCCAAGATCTATTGGAGAATATGACACTACTTGTCAGCAGCAAATGGAATTCTTGATAAATGCTATAGCAAAATTTTAAGTTGTCAAGTTGTGAATTGTTCAAAATAATAATGTGTTACCAGTTTATTAAGGAAATTTTTTTAAAAAGCCCTAAATACTACAAACTACATGAAAAACTACAATTAGAAATAATTACCTGTGATGGATTTTGCTTATAAGACAAAGGTTTTTTAAATGGAAAGCAAGTTCAGTTAACATTAAAATCTGTATTACATCATTTCAGACATATAAATTTGGAGCAATCTTAATGATCGTCTTAGAAATTCAGAGATTACTTTTTATTGTTATTTATCTTCTCAAAAGCTCTTGTGCTACAAATAAAAGAGTTTTTTCCTTTCTTTCCTTTTTATTGTATTCATATGAGAAGATGGATGTTAGCTTAACCTATTGTGGTAATCATTTCACAATATGTGTAAATCAAACCATCACACTGTATGTCTTAAACTTATACAGTAATGTATGTCAATTATTTCTCAACAAAACCGGAAAAAAGTCCAGTATAGCATTGTTGATAGTTGAAAGCGAATTGAAATTCTTTTTTAGGTAAGTACTTTCAGTCAAGAAAAGTAACTGTGTTTTAGTTTATTTCCAGGTTGATTCTTTTCCATTATGGAAGAGCGTTTACAAATTATTTTGACAAAGGTCGCACAACCAAATCATTATTTTTCTTTCCAGAATGCACCTCTGTAAAAGACAACAAAATAAGAACCAGCCAAGGAAAGCAAATAAGTTTCTTGACTTCTTTTGAACGTGTGAGGACCATTTGACTTGTCCACATCCCAGGTAATTTATAAAGGAAGGAAAACAATTACACTACAACATGCAGTTGTTTGAAATAGCTGTAGTGTTAAAAAAAAAAAGTATCTTGTATTTCAGTTTGTTTTCCATTGACTAACATGCACCTATTACAGGATATTATATTTTGTTATGCCATGGAATCTGTAGCACATATTTTTTAAGCCCAGTCATATTCTTCATGTACAGAGAGAAGAGTTATGTGTGGTAGACTGGAATTCGAGAGACCTGGATTCAGATTTTGACTATTTCTTTCCCATGAATGAGCACTGTGGGCAAGTCACTTAGTCTTTAGCTTCTCTGTACTTGTGGATGATGACTCAGTTGCATTCTTTTGATTCTAGTAATCATCTCTGACTTCTGTAATATTTTCTGTTTGTCTCCATGTTTATTCGAATGAAAGAAGGCGGAACTACCTCTGCAAGTCCAAGAAAGCTGGTACTGACAATGTTGTAGCTGAACCGGATACACCCCAATAGTCTCCAGCCTTGAGGAAGCAGCTCTACCTCTCTCTATCTTGGACAAAATGAATTTTAAGAGATCACCTTGAGTGTTTGTAAATAGACAGACTTTGCCACTGTGTATTTTTTTAATGTTTATTTACTTTTGAGAGAGACAGAGAGAGAGAGAGAGAGAAGGAGAGAGAGAGAGACAGAGACATGAACAGAGGAGGGGCAGAGAGAGAGGGAGACACAGAATCTGAAGCAGAATCTGAAGCAGACACAGAATGCTTCAGATTCTGTGTCTCCCTCCGAGCTGTCAGCACAGAGCCCGACGAGGGGCTTGCACTCACGGACTGCGAAATCATGACCTGAGCCAAAGTCGGATGCTTAACCAACTGAGCCACCCAATTGCCCTGCCATTGATTGGTTTAAAATTACTCATTTGGTTTACATTATGTGAATATTAATTCCACATAGTTTTATGGTAATTAGAGCTATACCAGGGCCAGAACTTCCTTCTTGCAACCCAATAAAGTGATTTTTTTTAGAGTTACATGCCG
Organism: Neofelis nebulosa; assembly: GCF_028018385.1. Classification (NCBI taxonomy): domain Eukaryota; kingdom Metazoa; phylum Chordata; class Mammalia; order Carnivora; family Felidae; genus Neofelis; species Neofelis nebulosa. Next base: position 80,880,099 of record NC_080783.1, on the reverse strand, counting down.
CGATTTCCAAACAGTCAAGCACTCTAGACAGACCAGCACTACAGCTATTCTGAAGACTCCCTTGGAAATCTGTGGCATATTTTATTCATTTCTGTGCACTTTTAATAGATATGGAAAGTGTCTTAGTCAGCTTGGGCTGCCATAACAAAATACCACAGACTACATGACTTACACAACAGAAATTTATTTTCTTGTAGTTCTGGAGACTGGAAAGTCTAAGGTTAAGATCCAATGGAGTTCTGTTTCTGGTGAAGCCTTTCTTCCTAGTCTGTAGATAGCTGTCTTCCTTCTGTATCCTCACACGGCCTTTCATCTGGGTGCACAAGGAGACAGAGACAGAGAGACAGAGAAAGACATCTCTTCCTCTTCTTATAAGGCTATCAGTCTCAGCTGATTAAGGCTCCACCCTAATGATGTCATTTAATGTCATTACTTCCGTAAGATCCTATCTCCAAATACAGTCACATGGAGTTAGGGCTTCAACATATTCATTTCGGGGGCATAATTTAGTCCATAGCCAACCATAAATATGGAGATTTACTGGCATTGTCTTGATTTCTTAATGCATTTTTTCTAAAAAAAAAAAAAAGCAATTATTTAAATGTATAATTAAGTGTGATTTGATTTTTTTTTTTTTATCTCACTGGAGTCTTAAGGGTAAAATACTTCTGTATCGTTGCTCGACTTTACTAGAGTTTTATATTTACAAAGTATATTTAGATATGTTATAAATCTGAAAATGACCTTAGTTATGTCAACCGCTATTGGGTTCAGAAGATTACCATAGCTTTATAAAGTGCTTTTAGAAAAACTGCATGGGGAGCAAGAACCGTGAACATCATCTTGTAAAGCCAGAGAAATGGAGCTAGGTGCCTCCTGAAGACTGTAAAGCTTGTGAACCTGAGGTCCATGGAAAATCACAGGCACATAAGTGGCTGAGACACTTCAGCAAACTTGATCAGCTCTCAGAGTCATACTGAACTTTGCTTTCCTCATTAATTCATCCACACTCCTTCTTTCTCCTACCCAGGTTCTTCCACAGTCCAGAATTAAATGTAAAACTCTACTGGGGAATGCATACAAGGTGTAACCCGAGCCTACAGCTGAAAAACTTCTTGTGCTGTGAAGCACTGGCACAACTTTGACCTTACAAATTGATCCAATAAATCTGAATTTCTAAGTGAATAGACATTCTTAAGAATTCAATAGGTCACAAGATACCCTTTTTTAGACGAATAAATAAATAAATAAATAAAACACAGCCATGAAGAGAAAGACATCAACTCTAGACTAAAGTAAGTTATTAAATACTTGAAATTGTTGGCATGTTTAACAATCATCAGATGGATCAGAACATTGATAAAGAATTATATGGGTTATTTTATAAAATACATCTTTAGGAGTTATCTAATCAACAATTGTCGTTTATTGAATACCTGCTCAGAATACAGTATCAAATAGTAAAATGGCATAATTGCTTTGCTTTCTAAATTGAAACAAGCTTTCAATGTCACCTACAGGTACTTTAAACTAATATGAAATATACATGCATTGTCTCATAAACAAAGGATGTCATAATAAGGGCAAAATAGTTAAAATTTTAAAATCAAAATCGTATGTAGTAAATATTTTATTACATTCAAAACTATTAAGTCCCATTGTAGTGAAAGCTGTCAATTCACTGCTCAGAACAGATCAGACATGAGGGTGACGAGACACCAAAAGGAAAGGGAAGAGCTCTGAATAAACGCTTGTCCTTGCTAAAGAGCCACTCAGGTCTCTCTTTGGGGTGCTGAAATCCACCTGACCTCAGCATACGGTTTCACTTAACTTCCACTTGTCTTTTGCCCCAGCCTGAGTGCCTCAGTGAGACAGTGGAGAGAAGTAACTCTTGGAATTAGCTGTAGGTTGTAAAATACTTTTGCTAATAACAGTGTAGGTGAGCACCTGGTTCAGAGGGGGTTAAATCAAGGGCATGGAGCATTCTTGCTTTGGGTGGCAGAAATCTCAAAGGTGTTACTGAGCTCGGATGTAATGTAAACTGCTGAAAAGCAATAATTAAACTTACACCTTTAGCTTTGTTAGATGAATTATCTAAAAGCTCCACCCCTCTCTCTGAAAAAAACAGATTAAGTAGCATAAGTCTGCTGTTGGCAACTGCAGTGATTATACAGGACATGCTGTCTGGGATTATTTGGATTAAGGACAAATTGTATGCATGGAGTGTTCAACCACTGAGGAAATATTATGATTCTTTTAGGACATGTTCATTATTACATGATATAAACATATATCAGATAAAGCCAAAATTCCACCAGAAAGGAATCGATTCGCAATTCTTGGGTCTGTGCGTCCAAAAAAAAAGTGGCAAAAAAATTAAATGTGTTATCTTTTAGATCTTAAAATAACACAATTCTCTATTATAAAATTTCCCCTAATGCCATTTATAAGGAAAATATTGTCATATAGGCCAAGTGGAGGAAAAGTCAAGATTTATATAGATACTACATTGAACTATATTGCAAAAAAGTCAAGATTTTCATAATAGAAAGGCAACAAAACTCAGTATAGCAACAGTTTCAGAAACCAAAGAAAGAGAGACCTCATTTAATCGAAGGAGAGAGAAGACTGATGGCTAAAAACAGGCAGGTGTTAAATTCTGCACCTTCTGTTGAGGTTATGGAGATTGCAAAGAACAATCTGCGACCTGTGCTTTTCCATTAAATTGTGGCTACTAAGTGTGTATGTATGTTTGCGAACATTTGAAGTCTTTTCATTAGGTCTCTGATTCAGCTCCTGCCTCCTTTCTCTCTACAGATTTGTTTTTTAATGTAGACTATCAAATTCTCTCTGGCAGACACCATACAAATATTCTGCTGTGGTACGCACGTATACTGAGTGTGCACTCCATACACTAAACCTAGCTCTCGACGAGTGCCTTCTCTCTGGAAGTAAGGGTGCCCTCTACTAATTGATCTTTACTAGACATCTAAAGAGTAATCTTCCTGGGAGAATTGATTCTTCTCACCTAGGAGAGATGATTTTTCTGGGGAAGAGTTTGCTCTTTCTGTGCTGCTCTACTGACTTGCACTAACAGAATTATTTGAAGAAGCCCAAGGCATCACCAGTCTTCAGTCACCTCAAATTCTGCAGATAATACCACACAATCACCTAGAGGCATCTCAACTAAGTAAGCATGACTGTCCCAATTAGGCAAGAGTCCTCACTATTAAATATTATTAGACTTAATTTGGTGCCCCGGGAAAATTCTTGATGAAGCCCGTCCCGCTAAGGACAGGGCATTGTGAATCCACAACAACATGCTCAGAAAACACTTCTATGGTAATGTTCCTTAAGTCCCAAACAATATCATGTGGTGAAGTGTTCAGTAGGTTTATAGAAATATCAACCATTACAGCTGGAAATGCCATCCCGTATGACCCTGTCACTTTACAGATGAGGAAATAAAAGTCCATGGTGGTGTGGTGGATACAGTTAGGAGAAATAAGACTAGATTTTAGGCCTCCTGACTCTTCCAGCCCAGGGCTTTTTACACGATACCATCATACATCCTAAAATATGCCAGTGACTGAAAACACATCTCTAAAGCTGTGATCTCTCAATGTAGGTGTGTTGGTGGTGATGGAATTAGAATACTTAACTTGGCATTTCTAACCAGTGTTTCACCTTGAGGAAATCAATGTGACTGCATCTCATTTTTAATTGTAAATTAGAGATAATTTTGCCTGTCGCATGAAGTTGTGGTGAAAATTTAATAAATATTGCATGACAAGGCAAATATAATGTGAACATGGAATGAAAATGTGCCTCTGGAAGCTTATCTGTGACTTCTGGTTCCAGATGGTGGGTCAAGTCCATGTTTTGTTTTATGCAACGGACAAGCATAACAGCTCACCATCGTTTTAATTTTACTTTCTCTGATTGTTAGTGGAAGGCATCTTCTCTTCATATGCTTATTAACCCTTTGTATTTTTTTATTTGTATCTTTCAATTATTACTATTTTCCTATTTGGCTGTTTGTGGTTTTCTTGTTATTTTGTCGTTCTTTATCTCTTAGAAGTACTCTTTTTATTATACATGATGCAAGTATTTTCTCCCAGGCTGTTGTTTGTCTTCTATATTTTTAAATTAGAAGTGTCACAGCTGTCTGTGGGTTATCAGAGAAGTCATAGAGGGGAAAGAGCTGGTTTGTTATTTCTGTGAGTTCTTAATTTTTTATACACATCAGCTTGCCTTGATTGTTGAGTTCTTACTATATACAGTACTATATGAATCAAATCTAATATGCAACTTCTTAGTGTATGTCATGTTGAAATTTAAAAAAAAAATTAATAAAACTCTTTTCAGGGTGCCTGGGTGGCTCAGTCAGTTAAGCATATGACTCTTGATTTTGGCTCAGGTCATGATCTCACAGTTTGTGAGTTCAGACCCCATGTTGGGTTCTGCACTGACGGTACAGAGCCTGCTTGGGAGTCTCTGTCCCTCTCTCTCTCTGCCCCTCCCCTGCTCATGTTCTCTCTCTCAAAATAAATAAATAAACTTTAAAAAAAGGTCTCTTTTCAGAGATCCTGTTTCCCAAGCAAACATTTTCAGGAGTCTTTGAGGACAATCTTCAGCAAAATGAGAGAACAGACCAAGAAAAAGAAAAGCATGAACTCAAGTGTATCCAAACCAGGAGCACAGCTGAAGGAAGTCCCAGAAGGGCAGCTACCCAGCAGGCTCACAGAGCGACTGGCACAGATGGGAGCAAGAAGGGCCCTCTTTTTCCGTATCATGTGATTTTTAAAAGCATATGCTTGTATTATCTGAAATACTTCAGATAAGAAAAAAAAACCCCAGCATACTTCATGTTACAAACTTTCTTCTAAGCATACACAATCCTCCCTCTGCATTTCTATTTTTAAAACATGGTGCATTTAAGAATTACTTAGTGGTAACATCAGTCAATACAAAAGCATATGAAAGCCTCCGGCTGCCTCCTACACGCCCAGGAGTCAATCACTACTAGAGTTATGCATCTTCTCCAACTCTGGTATGCATAGTCTTTATTAAAATGTTTTACCAAAAACAAAAAAAATCATACTATATGTGTTCTTTCACAACTTGCTTTTTCACATGGCGCTGTGTCACAGGTGTACCCCCTTGTCAATGAGCACATACTCAGCTTATTCTTTTTTATGACTGTACAGGTTTCTGCAGACGGACAGACCACAATTGATTTAACCTGCACCTTATTAATAGATATTTAGATTGCCTCCAATTTTTGACTAATGCAACAAATGCTTCCAGAAACAGTCAGACACATGCTTCTTTGTACAAGTATTTTTTTAAGATAAATTTCAAGATGTGAAATTGCTGGTTCAAAGGACACATGTGTTTTACATTTTAATAGATTAGAAAGTGAAAACCCCTTCCCCCAAAATGGGCTGTACTATTTTACACTCACACTAAAAATATATGAGTAGTCATTTCCCTACATTTTTACCAATCACTGACATTATTAACCTTTTAAGGTTTTGTTTCACAAAACCAGCAAACATGACAGCTCACTATTGTTTTAATTTGACTTTTTATTATTATTAGTGGGGTGTATCTTCCTTTCATATGCTTATTAGCCATTTGATATTTTTATTCATATCTTTCAATTATTATTATTTTCCCATTTGGCTGTTTGTGATTTTCTTGTTATTTTGTAGTTCTTTTTTTCTTAGCTTTATGCAAATATTTTCTTCCAGGCTGTTGTTTTTCTTTTAAATTTTTAATTTATAAGTGTCCCCAAATTACCATTGAGGTCTACCATTGAGGTCTTAAAGAACTTGATTAAAACATGACCTTTCTGGGGCACCTTGGTGGCTCAGTCAGTTAAGTGTTCGACTTTGGCTCAGATCATGATCTTGTGGTCCATGAGTTCGAGCCCCGCGTTGGGGGCTGTCTGTGCTGACAGCTCAGAGCCTGGAGCCAGCTTCGGATTCTGTGTCTCCCTCTGTGTCTTCCCTTTCCCTGCTTGCTCTCTCTCTCTCTCTCTCTCTAAAAAATAAATATTAAAAAAATTAAGAAAGAAAAAAGCATGACCTTTCTCTTTGTCTGCACTAAAAATAAAGCAGTACCAAGCTATTGAGCAAATTCTTATTGAATGCCCACTATGGAAAGTAGTTGCAGAGGGCACTAAGGTAGAAGGATGATCCCTGGGACGTTGGGTGGCTTAGTTGGTTAAGTGTTCGACTCTTGGTTTCGGCACAGGTCATGATCTCACGGTTTGTGTTGTTGAGCTCTGCACTGTCAGCATGGGGCCTGCTTGGAATTTCTCTCTCCCTCTATCCCTGCCCCTCCCTCCCTCTCTCTTTCTCTCTCAAAATAAATACATAAACTTAAAAAAAAAAGAAGGATGATCCCTGATTATAAAGATCACTTGGTGCAAGGAGCAGATAGACCTGTAAATACACGAGTCTGCTACAATGAATTTATAACACAATATATACTGGGAGCAGAGGAGAAAGAATGCCAAAAACTACCCATGGATTATCAGAGAAGATCTCATAGAGGGGAAAGAGCTACTGTGTTATTCCTCTGAGTTCTTAACTTTTTGTACACGTCAATTTCCCTTGACTGTGGAATTCCTATTATATGCTAATAGTATACTATCAAATACGGATTTGCCAGCTCTTATTACCTTTCACCTTAAAATTTTTTTTTATTCTCAACATTTTAATAAGTGAATTCTTCAAATTGATCTTATTGCCATTAAATCATGTAGGTATTTTTAAAGAACACCTGAAGAGTGAGTCATATGAATGTGAAACACAAAAACAATTTCATTTTTAAGTATTCATTCTAATATTTCAATTCCTATTTTTAATAATCCAAAATTATTCATATTTATAGGACTATAGCAATATTAGCTATAATATTATATATTATATGTAATATACATAAACACATGTTATATGAAAAATAACACTCCCAACACCCTACACAACCCCTCCATCCAAACACACCCACTGTACAGGAGGAAAATATGACAAAGTGTTTCTTTAAATCTTTGAAAACTTTCTTTTTTTGGTCCTCCCTCTTTGACTCTGGCATTTCCCTTGTCTTCCATGAGTCATTCCACAATGAACTCAAAATACGGTGATGAATGCAACTGCTTGTAATATCTCAAAACCTCTCATTATTTAAGGTGTTACATACAATTGGAAGGCTAGCCTACCATCAACAAGAAACCATAAGGCATTGAAACACTTATCACATGCCAATCCACAGCCCTCTTCTGCTCCTATGACCTTCACAACATTTTTCATTCTTCTCTACCCCATCCGCTGCTTGGTTCAGTACTTTTTCAATATTCATCTGAAAAAGATTTTCCAGGAAACCTCTGCTTCATGTAGAAGGTAAAGTGCTTACCTAGGCAAAATTTCTTCTCTAAATGTCTATTACTCCACCCCAAGAAAGACAGAGCATAGCCCTCGAATACCTTGAATTTTTTAATAATAAAAAAAAGTCAAAGTAAATTGGCTCTACCTATAGTTCTAAGCAATCAGAGGTTTGTTTCTAAATAGCTCTGGGAGATTTCACCATATGACTCCTATTAATGGAAATTGCTGAGCTAATCTCTCCATGTGACATTACAAATGTTAGCTTCCCATCCAACTTTGTTTGAAGCTTTTCTGTATTTCTTTTGCTGTTAGAACAAGAACTGTAAATCTGGAAAGAATTTTTGAGATCAATCAATTCAGTCTTCTAATATTACAGATGAAGGAATAGATTGCTAGAGGTTGTTACTGATTATTAAACGGCTGTGTGAGTTTGGGCAATTTGATCTGCTGACTTTAAAGACTGAATTGGAATTTAGGAAGGTGTTTTTAGGTACCATCTACATAAAAGATAAGAAGTGAGAAAGCTTGAAGAATAACCTAGATTATCTGCATTGAGTGTTGCAAGGGTTTTCTTTTATCCTACTACCATTATTACCAATGGCTGTGTCAATATTTGGAAGTTGTCCACGTAAAAGACTATATTAGGGAGAACATGGTAAGGGTCACCAGATCAGCCAATAAAGGGTTGTTGTTACGAATATGGGCTAACATGGTAGAATGATCTCCAGAGTGTATTTTGCTGTGGCTACCTGAATAAAAAGTTGCACATTGCAGCAACATCATAAAAATCAGATTTTAATAAGCTTTGGTTGAGTGGGTTCCTATTGTCTAGGTCACTATAAATCCTTCTTACATTTTTAACGAACTTAGAACAGTTCTGAATAGCTTTTGAATGGGAGATGAAAAAGTCACATGATAGCGTAAGCAGCCGCACCCGTAACTGTCAGTAACATTGCAATCCTCCTTGCAGATGTGGAAATTCTTCCACATTATAGGTTCAGTCCATTTATTTAGAGTAAAAGATGTGCCTGTTTTTCTTTCATGATATTCTGGGTTTTTTTGTTTTGTTTTTTTTTGTTTTGTTTTGTTTACTTTGGTTTTTGATATGGAAGAAATAGGGTCTTCTCTTTTGGTGACTTTTTACAATTGAATATTTTAACACATTACTAGGATTACACAGGACATATGGAGTACTTTAAAAGCTCTTGTTGCCCTTTCAAACATCTCCTTAGGTGGAGAAAAAACATTTGGCATTCATTCATGTATGATTCATGATCTTCTGACTTTGTTTTTGTGGGGGCCATAGTGACCCAGGTCTTAAAAAAAGACATGCTATTTCAAATACAAAATCTGACTTTTATCCTTGTCTCTTTAGCTTCTATTCCAATGAAGGTGGAAAATTGTGAAAACCAATAGTTCATGCAGTTTGTTTTGCCTCAGGGAGGCTCAAATGTGTGACTAATTAAAAGAAAGCCCATCAATATTGGTGTCATAGGTTCAAACCTAACATTTTCTTTCTTTTTTTTTTTAATGTTTATTTATTTTTGAGAGACAGAATATGAGCAGGGGAGGGGCAGAGAGAGAAGGAGACACAGAATCTGAAGCAGGCTTCAGGCTCTGAGGTGTCAGCACAGAGCCCAACACAGGGCTCGAATCCACAAACCTTGAGATCATGACCTGAGACAAAGTTGGACGCTTAACCAACTAAGCCACGCAGGCGCCCCTAACATTTTCTAGAAAAATTTTTTTTTCTCATGTAGATATTTCTATCTGGAAAATTGTTTTTTCATCAAAATATTTCTTTTGAGAAATGAATGATCCCGTAACTAGAGCCACAAATATCACAGTTTTACATGTGGAAGGTTTTTGTTTTTGTTTTTTTAAATACCTTAATTTCTCGTACTGCATAGGCAACTGATGACTTTTATTTCACCATATATTGGGCTTTATCATGGTGGAAAGGTGAATTAATAATTGAAGCATAACTATTCATGTTATTTCTACTTTATACTTCCTTAGGAATGGTTCATAACAAGACATCAAAGCCAAATTCTGCAATTAGAAAAGGGTTTGTATCAACTGGATTTTGAAAAGAGAAAGCAACAACAAAATCACCCAAAATTCTTGAAGCAGTAAAAGAGAAAATACAGGGAAAAAAAAAAAAAGTCTTGGCATTTGCTCACTCTTTTAACATTTGCTCCTGATCATAAATAAAAACATGTTGGAAAAATTGTTGTGAACCAAAGGTCTTAATTGGAAAAACTTCTTTAGTAATGTTTGACAGGAAATGACAGAGGAACACCTGGGTGGCTCAGTCAGTTGGGCATCCGACTCTTGATTTTGGCTCAGGTTGTGATCTCACGTTTGGTTGGTGAGTTTGGCTCTGTGTTGGGCTCTGCCCTGACAGTGTGGAGCCTGCCTGGGATTCTCTTTCTCCCTTTCTCTGCCCTTCCCTCTCTCTCTACACCTCCCCCACTCTCTCTTTCTCTCTCTCAAAATAAATAAAGAAACTTAAAAAAAAAAAGAAAATAACAGAGTATGTTTATTAAGCCTGGACCAAAACCACTTGTCTCATATTCTTCAGCTATGATATACCTAAATATTCATTAAGAATTGACAACATTGTGGGATTCTCTCACGTATGTTACATACAGAATAGTGGTGAACATGACACCAAGCTACCAACGAAGCAAAAGCATACTGAGAAACACAAGCTGTGAGACACAACCCATGCAAAGACATTTCATCCCAGGTAAGTTGAAACTTAAGAGCACCCTAAAGCTAGAGCCCCTGCACTGTTAGGAATGACCTTGGCTTCTGGCAACGCCTTTCTAAAAAGTACCGAGATTTTTGGAGAGAAATGCACTGATGACAAGCTGACTCTTCCCCTCTCAGGAGGATGGAGAGGCAAAGTTGGGCACAAAAGCTTGCAGTATTCAAGTACTGTGATTTTTTGTCTTATGAAGATGGAAGCTATTATTTTTTAAAACATGTGGTTTCAATGGTGCATATTTGATTTATGACTAAGGATTCTTTTTCTCCACGCCATATTAGCACCCTCGTATAATTAATTTCCCTTCTGAAACTTAGATTAGGCTGGATTCTGTCTTACCAGGGTAGTGAATATGGTGTGGACAACCTAGGTTTAAAACACATCAGAAATGTGGCAACCCCGGACCTTTTTCTTCCTGAATTTCACATGGTGAAAATCTTGGCCATTCTACTACATTTTGCGGGCATAGCTCTAATGCTGGCCTGAACAACTTAGAAAAGCCTTAGTTTCCTCTGCACCTCAGTCTTGTCAGAATGACATGGGGCGTGTGAACTCGGTTGGATTTAACAGGATATGAACCTGAGCACATATTACAAATGCAAATGAAGTCTCCATTTTTTTAACCATAAAAGGCGTGAACATAAATTCCAAAGATGATTCCACGTTAAGTGACGTGGGATAACAGTATTGCTTCCTTTTGTGGACCTGCTTCTCCTCCCACAAGCCTTAAAACTCCTTTACCTCTCTTGAGCTTGTCAGTGCAAGCCCATAAACATTTACCTGGGTAAACTTATAATTAAAAAAATATATCCTAATCCTTCAGCAAGTAATTATATTGAGTATTATTCACCCTTCACGAGAAATCCCTTAAAGATCTAAAGGGTGACAGCCTCATCAAGTTTTCGCTGCCTACCTTGATGCATTTCCATTTTTGGAAGTATCCTCTCACTTTCTGCTTAGCATACAGGAACACAAAAAGAAATTCAAAGGAAGGTACCTTGAAAGAAGAACTTCATTAAATAATTATCAAATTAGAAAATTGCATACCTAAATATTCCACACGTTATAATAAGATGAGATATACATGTGTTTGCATGCTTGTATGGGATATACAGTCTCGGCATATATAAATATGCATAATTTTCTCCTACAACATAATTAGAGAAAATTACATATCTCGCCAATTAGTCTTCAGAGCCATTTTCTTCACATTTTCTTTCTCTTCAGCTAAAATGGACTTAGAGCCCACCGCCACTTCCATTTTCAGCTGTCTGACTCTCAGCTGCCCCTCACTGCTAGCTCTCCTCCAGCATGCTTAATATTTTATGCCTTCCTTGCAGGGCCACTGCCTTCCTCCCTCTCTGTTCTGTTCATTTTCCCACCCTCTTCCCAAGTCTCAGATACTGGGCAAGACTCCAGTAGTTTGTAGGTGGACAAAACAATTACACAGAAGCTCCAATAGAAAAAAAAAAGACTCCCTCTCTGGTGTCACGGATGGCCTCCGACCTCTCTTGGTTCCCTCCATCTGTTTGTCCCTCAGTTACAAAGAAGAGATTATGTCATCACCCCATGCAGAATTTGGTTACCAAAGTGGTCTTCCATTCCAGTCCACTGGCTTACGGGAAGCCTAAGGTAGCCAAACACTTCCTTTTGGAATATCTCCATATCCCATGAGTAGGGAGACTTGCAGGCTTTGGAAAGACAGCACTCATGGCTAAGCTCAACATGGCATGTTTGTCCCCAGGCACAGAGCAAATCAGGGAACCCCAGCTCTGTATAAGCCTGAACTCTAATGTGGGCTCTGGGAAATTCCCACCCTCAAGTTGAGCGCACACTCTGAAGCTGGCAGAGCCTGCTTTTTCCCCAGCTGCCACTCAGTGAGCTCGTTCTGTAGCCTGGCAAGACCCAGGAATTTCATATTCTGCCATCAGCTCTCTGAATACCTACCGAATCCTTCTCCAGAGTGGATGCTACATATTCAGACGGCTCTGCCTTGGCTCTGGGGATGGAGTCAAGGTGGGCTCACAGATTTCCCTCTCTCTCCCTCTGTCCATTTCCACTGAACCCACAGTGGGGCAAGGCTGAGGTTCCTATGCCCCTATGACAATGTTTCACAATATTTTTTTCATCATTGCTCTCCTAAGGAGCCTTTTAAGACATGGGTTTTTTCTTAATTAGTAAGTTAATAAAATTTCCCTCATGACAATTCAATACTGTTCATATACTGTATGTGTGTCTGTCTTTTACACATCACACAAGCTTGATGCTTTTACTCCCCGAGAACCAATCTTCTCCCTTTGGAGGCGATATCATCCCCATTAAATGTGTGCTCTGTGGATTTGTATCTCTGAGGTAGGACTGACATTGAGTGTGACATAACCAGGGTCTCGAGGCTTTAGATGTTCTACTTGTGCTTTTCTCCTGTGCACATCCCCTCACTGCATTCTCATTCCATTTTGTACCCTCTCAACATAAGGAAGCACTAGGAATCCCCATAGGGCTGTTTGGGTCAGAGGTAGGCCTGTGGGGGAGATGGGGGTGGTTCAAAAATAAATTGTGGACATTTCTCTGCCGTTAACCACTGTACTAGCCCGAAAGCATTCTCCTGATATCAGGCTGATTGTTGCCCCGTTCTTTTTCTAAGTACCTAGGGATACAGATGTGTTGCCTAGCACACACTGTTTATGAAACATTCCCAAGGGGATAGGATTGATGCTGGAGGGGGCTTCTCTGGCCACTCTGCACATGAAAGCCTGCTGGGGACAAGTGGGGGTGAAGAAAGAAATGCAGGGCAACATGACGAGTAAGGAGATAATATAGTCCCAGCACAGGTCCTTCTGGAGAGAAGGACTTGCTGTATACGATGTCTTGTAGTCAAGGTAACATATGGTTAGAACTGCATGTAAAGAAGCTCAGTCAGTACTCTTTAAAAACACATTTAATGAGTTTCAATTACCCATAGATCGCAATGCATTCTTATTAAACCAGCATTTTAGATTCTCCAGAGAATGGCCCTACTTATTTATCTGCTAGTCTTCTCTGACCTGCAGTCCACCTCCTCTATGACACCGGCTCTAAACTCATTAGGACCCAAATGCCAGCTTACATGCCTTTGCACTTTCAAAGTCAGCCTCTAGGAAGTAATTTCTGATTTTTCCAAATAGATATTCTTTTTCCTTCACACTTTCACTTCATTCCCTTGTGCAATCACCAAGGAAGAAATCAAATTACCATAAAAGGCAGAATAAGGTATTTAGCTCCTCGGCTAACCTGTGCATCCACAGACAACAGGGATTCAGTTACATCCATCTTTGGATCTTCTACAGTGTCTAGTGCTCATACTGAGGACACAATAACAGTATTGAATTTCTTGTGCTGATCAGGTTGTGTTGTTGCTTCGGGGCCAGAGTAGGACAGAACTTTACTGGAAACACCCATCTCATAACATTCCCATAATGGATAATGAGGCTTGAGCAAACTCTAAAACTAGAAATGTAGATTCATTTAGATAAACAGAGACAAGGTGTGTGTTTTATTGTTCTTCTCAGTCTTTTTGTTTTGATTTGTTTCCCTCACTTCCTTACATTTTCTTTGAGGAAAAAAGAATTTTGAGAAGGCCAATGAGCCATATAACCTAGATAGTTTTTCCTCTTGTGTATTAATATTTCCTGCTACCTACAAAGCTAAAAATAGTCCCTTTAACCGGAGCTGGCAGGGATCATTCACATGGTTTATTGACCTCAGCAACGCAATTCAAGTCATAATTCATTTTATTTTCTTTTATCATTATTTAAAAATTTTTATCAAATCACTTTTTTTCTGGTTGATCTTCCTACTGTCCAATTCCCTCAGATTATTAAACAATATAGCTAGTTACACAAATCTAGCTTTTATTATTATGCGTGTAGAAGATATGTTCATTGTTATTTGTTTGGAGTATATTTTTTTTCATTGTTTTTAAAGATAAGTCAGATCCAGAGTCAAATGAAAAGACCTGAAACCATCCGGAAGACATTGTTCAGGTGAAGGTCACTTCGTTGCTTGGGATTGAACAGCACAGCAGTTGAAATTTGAAGTCTTTTTTTTCTTTTTCTTTTTTCCCCTTTTGGTAACCATAGGGATAGCAGAGTATCTTAAATATGAAGCTTCTGGGAAGGAATAACCTTGGAAATTCTACTGAAGAATGATTTAAGCCTTGTTCTGACACATGAATCATGGGGTGGTGCTTTCTGTCAACATTCTTTGCTCTCTCTTCAGAACCAGAAAAGCCAGTATCTGTCGTCTGGTTACTGGTACCGCCACGGCTGCTGGGAAAATGGCACTATGACAGGGGAGTTTTTCTGAAATCATTTTTAAATAGTCGTACATGCCCAGGAACACTCAAATGGTATTTTCATCATAGATATCTTTTGGACGTATCACTGATATTCTGCACTCTATAAAATGACATTTGGAACAACTCAATTTATTCTTAACTTGGAGGAGAAAATACTCCAAGAAATTCTTTTAGCATCTGAAAATGTCTAGGTGTTGTGTATGATGAAAAGGATATGCTTCCTTTGTTCATTTCAATTCAGTATTATCTTCAGTAGTAATACCTTAAAGTGAGTATATGTGGATATAAGCATAGATATATATATATTGTATATATATTAATTCAAATGATTCGTACTTTTTCTTTTGTAGAAATTGTCATTTTAGATCACCCTTTTTCTTCAAAAACAAGAATACATGTGAGGATATACTAAAAACATTCTAGAAATTATTAAATCACGTCTTTTTATTAGTTTTTATCCGTTAAAAAGAGGAATATTGGAGAAAACCACATGGGTAGGTCACTAATTTTTTATTTACTTATCTGAACATTTTATCAAAAATAATTCTGTGTTGGGGCGCCTGGGTGGCTCAGTCGATTAAACATCTGACTTCGGCCTAGGTCATAATCTCTCCATTCCAGGAGTTCGAGCCCTGCATCAGGCTCTGTGCTGACAGCTTGAGGCCTGGAGCCTGGAGCCTGTTTCAGATTCTGTGTCTCCCTCTCTCTCTCTCTGACCCTCATCCACTCACACTATGTCTCTATCTCTCAAAAATAAATAAACATTAAAAAATTTTTTTTTAAAATAACTCTGTGTTTTCTTTGCTGGCTATAGCTCCTTGAATAATTGCTTCTATTTTTCACTTTACAGCCGTCCCCTCTTTTCTGCAATTTTGTTTCCCATGGTTTCAGTTACCTGCAGTAGGGTAGCAGATAATCCTTCCTCTTAGGTATTGTCAGAAGATTAGTAGTGGCCTAACGCTATGCCACAACATCTACATCATTCACCGCATTTCATCTCATGATGTAGACATTTTATCATCTCACATTATCACAAAAAGAAGGGTGAATATAGTATGATAAGCTATTTTAAGAGAAAGACCACATTCACATAACTTTTATTATAGTACATTGCTGTAATTGCTCTATTTTATTATTAATTATGGTTGTTAATCTCTTATGGTACTAGCTTATAAATTAAACCTTCTCATAGCTGTGTATGTATAGGAAAAAGCATAGTATACATAGAGTTTGGTATTATCTGATGTTTCAGGCATTCTATTGGGGATCTTGGAATGTATCCCTCACAGATAAGGGGGGGATTACTGTACATTTATTAACACAACTTCATTATAAATTGTTTCCTCCCCACCCCCATGAAAACACCAACAAAATTAACTTTAAAAAGTCTTCTTTCCAAACTCTCTTCATTTCAAACTTCCAGTTATAAATAAGTCATGGAGATGAAAAGTATAGCATAGGGAATATAGTCAATACTATTGTGATAACGATATATGATGACAGCTGGTGACTGTATTTATCACAGTGAGCACCGAGTAATGCAAAGAATTGTTCAAAGACTATGTTGTACACCTGAAACTAATATAACATCGCATATCAGCTATGCTTCAAAAATAAGTAAATACATAAATAAATAAATACTTTTTAAAAGTCTTCTTTCTTTCTTTCTTTCTTTCTTTCTTTCTTTCTTTCTTTCTTTCTTCTTTCTTCCTTCTGAGAGAATGTGAGCTGGGAAGAAGGGCAGAGGGAGAGGGAGCAAGAGAAAGAGAAAGAGAGAGAGAGAGAGAATCTTAATCAGGTTCCATGCTCAGCACAGAGCCTGACATGGGGCTTGGTCCCACAATCCTGGGATCATGACCTAAGCTGAAATCAAGAGTTGGACGCTCAACTGACTGAGCCACCCAAGCACCCCATAAAGTCTCCCTTTCATGTGTCAAAAGGTTATTCTAGTTTTTTCCATCACTGAATCTTTACTTTCCACTATACCTTGGCCAATTTTCTTTGCTGCAACTCAAATACATATTCATTAGGACACTGTGTTCAATGTCTAAACTCATAGGACACTTTTAACTCCACTTTCCCACCCCCAGCCAAAGGTTCCACATATGGTGGTCTTGTGTTACCCCTTAGAGTCACAGGACACCTACTAGTTTTCATATATATGTATATATTTTAAAAATCATATAGTTTATGTATTTATATATATATATTTAAAGTGTATAATAAAAACTTTATACATATGTATATTTTAAAATATGTAAATTAAAAAACCTACCACTTTTTATACATATATTAAAATTATATATTTTATATCTATTTAAAAATTATATATAATTTCATACATATGTATACTGAAAATAAGATTATATATATATTTATAAAATATATATATAATATTGACTTGGATTCTCTTTTGCCCACTTAGCCCATGAATGGTGAACAAATTTTTATTTATAGGTTGAAGCTGCTTGAATTTGGTACCCAGATTCTAGGACCCTACATGTAACCAGGAGGGGAAGGCAGACACTTCTTGGTATTGATTCATCTGTATTATCTTCCTGTCATTAGCCACTCATTACCATACCACTAGACTCTATGAATCCACTTGGCCTATGAACACTGAATATCAGAAATAGGTCCCACCACCCAAATACATCTTACATTGGCCCTGTTTCTTTGTTTTGCTCACACCAGACTGTAACAATGTTCACAATATATTTAAACACTCAATTGTTTTTTTTAATTTTTTTTAATGTTTATTTATTTTTGAGACAGAGAGAGACAGAGCATGAATGGGGGAGGGTCAGAGAGAGGGAGACACAGAATCTGAAACAGGCTCCAGGTTCTGAGCTGTCGGCACAGAGCCTGACGTGGGACTTGAACTCACAGACCGCGAGATCATGACCTGAGCCGAAGTCAGCCGCTTAACCGTCTGAGCCACCTAGGCGCCCCTTCTTTTTTTTATTTTTTTTTTAACACTCAATTGTTTTAATGTCTTTCCAGTTTCGTCTTCCCAACAAGACTGATTTCCTTGAGGACAGAGACAACAACTGGTCCATAATTATGTGCTGCCTAGTACTTTGCTCAGTTTATAGCATATTACATATGTCCAATAATAGACAAATGCAGAGGGTTTCCTCTCCTCTGCCTAGCTCAATAAAAAAGCCTGTTTTTGTTATCACTTTGAAACAGTGTGTGCTTAGTATAGGAAGTCTTTAACTTATAAACTGGTTCTATTCCAGGAACTTCTTAGGTTGTATAAACCAGAAACCCATTGATGTTCTCTGTAGTTAATAGTCACCAAGATGCTGTGGTGGATTGGGTGCCATGAATGTGGTAAAGGGACTGTGTCGAATTGACTCTGGCCACAGAACAGTGAAGGAAGAAGAAGACAGGAAAAGAAGACAGTTTTTTGGTACCTGGTGTGGCTTTGTCAGAATTCTAAAATGGATGAAGGTCATTTGAGATATTCTTCCCCATTTAATTTTTTATTATTTGCAACTGCGTCCTCAACCATGTGGTGCTGTTCTTACCTCTACTTCCCACCTGCAGTGACTTTTTGCTGGTCTACCCCATCACTGCAAACTCTCTGCAGGAGTGGGTAAAGAGAAAGACTAAAAGAAGAAGCCAATTTTAATGGGAATGATGCCATCTGTGACTAAACTAATATCCATTCAGGTCTGAACGACTAATAGCATTCTTAATCTTTCTGTTATTTGTGTTTTGATGTCTTGCCCCATAGCAAAGCATATCAGTTCCTGCTTTTCCTAGGTTCCTTTCTCCACATGTATACTACACAACTTTTTCAAAGTTCTGTCTGTTTGTTTATTGCTGTGAAGTGTGTGTGTATGTGTGTATGTGTGTAGGAAGTGGGGGGGGGGGGAGGAGGGGTCTGTGCGTTTGCTTTGCCAGAATCACCAGGGCCTTTAGCATGAGAGAAAAAACAACACTGAAGAAGAAAGATCATAATGGTTCTAAGTATGGATCATTAGTAAAACAAGTGTTTAAAACAGAAAAGTTGCTTACACATTTAAATACCCTTTACAGTGTCTATGTTATAAATCAACACTTTTGTATAAAGGTGGATGTGGATTTTTTGGAGACAGTAAGCTTAGAATTCTGTGAGCCTGAAACTCTGATCTATGACTTTGTGTTTAGAAGTCAGGAATGTGTAGTATGTGGGAAAGTGTTATTGGGGCTCATATCCCATTTTGGTTTCCATTTCATAGTCTTTGCAGCTTAAAAAAATAATCCATGGAAAATCTTTGGTGGGGAGTATAGCCTTCAAACAAGTTTTCTTCATTCTGCAATTCTAGAAATTTGATTATATCAATTAGGGAGAGTTCACATTTCCTAAATGTCCTTAGGGAGTTTCATGTTATATTCTTTAGTAATTTACATAAAGTTTTGAGGGCAGATAAGCCTCAGACATCAGAGAACATCACCCGCTTCCTTGAAGAGTCTATACGAAAAGAATGTTCTTTGGATCAATAATCTGTGATACAAAAGAATTTATGAACGCTAATGATATTGGCCTCCTACATAAATAATGGAAATCTTTATGTATGGAGAAATTCTATAACATATATTTATAACATATGTTATACATACACAAACTTACATAGAGAATGTAAAAATAGATAGCTGAACAAATATATATGTAGCCAATATGTATTTGTTGTATGTATTTATATAGGATATATATAATTCTATTCAGACAAACTGAAATATGGGTATTTCTGAAGCACAGTGATTATGCTAACACTATACGTTTCAATATAAAGTAATATAAGTTAAGGTATAGCCTGTAATCAAGCCCAGCCCACTTCTCTTCTCAACAAGGACATGTGCTGGGAAGGGCATGGCCAGAGCAGCTGTGTCATTGAACACATTCCCAGCTCTTTCTTGCCTTCAACCAACTATGTACCTTTAATCCATTTTGAAGTTGCATTAAAGTAGGAGTTGGTGTATTCTTATATCCTGTTCACGTATTCCTCCTTGTTCAGCTGGCACCCTTCTGTAGTCTAAAACCAGACTCTGCTGTAACTATGTTTCTTATGTTCTTTTTAATCATGTTTTCTTTGGTGCTTTGGATTCTGTGTCTCCCTCTCTCTCTGCCCGTTCCCTGTTTGTGCTGTATCTCTCTTTCAATAATAAGTAAACATTAAAAAATTAAAAAAAACAGGGGGGCACCTGGGTGGCTCAATCGGTTAAGCATCTGACTTCGCCTCAGGTCATGATCTCCCTGTTCCTGAGTTGAAGTCCCACGTCAGGCTCTGTGCTGACAGCTCAGAGCCTGGAGCCTGCTTGGGATTCTGTGTCTCCCTCTCTATCTACCCCTCCCATACTCGCACTCTGTTTCTCTCTCTCTCAATAACAAATGAACATTAAAAAAAATTTTTTTTAAATCATGGTCTCTTTGGGGCGCCTGGGTGGCTCAGTCGGTTCGGCGTCCGACTTGGGCTCAGGTCATGATCTCGCGGTCCGTGAGTTCGAGCCCCGCATCGGGCTCTGGGCTGACAGCTCAGAGCCTGGAGCCTGTTTCGGATTCTGTGTCTCCCTCTCTCTCTGACCCTCCCCTGCTCATGCTCTGTCTCTCTCTGTCTCAAAAATAAATAAATGTTAAAAAAATTTGTTTAAATAAATCATGGTTTCTCTGGTCAACAAATATTTATCAAAGACCCACTATGAGGAAGACACTCTTCTTGCCTTTAGGGAACTCATCATCTGGAAAGAGTTATTGCCTTGAATTGTATTATGTTTATAGAACTTTGTATTATAACTATATGTTCAGGTTTACAGATTTAGGGGTTTTCTGTAAAGGGTCTTTACATGCAGATGTATTCAAATATAAGATAGTTACATTACATAGTTGTTTGCAATGAATTCTAACTGCAGAAATAGGACCAATTTTTTTTGACAAAGTCACTATAATGAAAAGATAAAGTGTATCCTATAAACAAAAAATAGAGTTTTTAGGCTGTGAAGAGAAAAAAAAAAACAATAGTGGGCATTTTTCT
Organism: Neofelis nebulosa; assembly: GCF_028018385.1. Taxonomy (NCBI): domain Eukaryota; kingdom Metazoa; phylum Chordata; class Mammalia; order Carnivora; family Felidae; genus Neofelis; species Neofelis nebulosa. The sequence goes on along the minus strand of NC_080783.1, from coordinate 80,859,576 downwards.
GACAGTGACTGGTGAGTTTCCAAATATCTCTAGCCTAACTTATTAAAGTTAAATAGTAAAACAATATATCTTCATAAGTCTTTGTGTAACTTTGACTCTATAACTAACTGTGTTATTGATCAAATGTGGTTTCCCTTTACAAAGAAAAAAAGGTTTTTAAAAATCTCATATAACTTATTGGTGATCAAGTACTTTGCAGAGAATAACATTTTGATAAAAAAAAAAGTGAGAGTAACTCAGGAACATATGGATTACATTTGCCTCCAAATGCATAAACTTTAAAGAAGTTATAAGGGAAATTCCTGGCAAAAAATGTCCCTTGATTTGGAGTATGAAATATATCTGAAAAAGACAAAAAGGTGGGTAACAGGAAAATTTAATATACAAAGTCTGCAAGAAGTTGAATTGCTTTCTTATTCAAAAATGTCTAAGATGATTCTAAAAATACATAGCCAAGTCCTGGAGTGACTGCTGTGTGTTAAAAATTCAATTGTGAGTGAAAATCATGGAGTGGCCCAAGAGGCAGCCAGTTTGCACAACTGTACAAATATCACCCTGTATAATACAAGATTTCCAGTATGCAGCTTAGAAAAGCTTTTTCTAGTGGGTAGGGGAGTCTATACAGTGCTTGTGAGCATGTGTTTAAAACATCTTCTAGTTACATGCTTTGGGAAATGGAGCATTTATATACAAATAATGCATTGTTTTACTTTTCATGATGCATCTACATGAATTTCATTTATATGTGCAAGATTATTCACTTTTTTAAAACCTAGTTAACATGTATAATAACCTTTCTGAGAGGTTAGGGTACATACCTGCACCTTTGAGTGAAGATGAGGGAGAAACATTGGGTACCCTCTTTCTCCCATGTAGGGACAGTGGCATTGTCTGTGGGTTTCCTCTCATCTCAGCTCTACTCCCATCCATCTAACGCCAGAAAAGAGTGATTCCAGGGTTTCTGAAAGAGCACCGAGTCAGCTTTTCACCAGCCTGCTGCTGGAAAGCTCCTCACAGCAGGATGATTATAGATGCTCTGTGAATCTTCATGCAACCAGTGGGCATTCCCCTTCTCTCTTCCACTTCCTCCTAAGCAGGAGAAGGACACTGAGAAGTTCCAGGGAGGACTGGAGGAGAGAACTATTCACATAGCAAAGCAAAAGTAAGGTGGCAGCACAGTGGTGGTTGGTCCTCAAGCCTGACTGGTCTGTAATTACAGTCTGGGGGAACCAGGTAATCGGGGGTGGCTCAACACATGGGGCCTCCTTGCTTAAGTTCCCCATAACTTCCAAATGTCTCACACTTCAGCGTTGTACCCAGAGCTAACTCCAAAACTTCAAAGAATTGCTCTTGTGGTCTTAAAATTGAACCTAAGGCTGAAACAGAATGGTACTTGGAATCTCCCAAGGCATCGTGTCTGTGATCGCCGTGAACCAGCTGCCTCCCTCCCTGCACTGGCTCCTCTGAGAGCCACAGTTTCCCAAGAGCCAAAGATGTGCATCAGAGGGGCTTACTGACCATGAGGAATAGGATGAACTGTTTCCCACACTCCAATGGAAGACTCTACGTGCAGTTTCTTCATTTGTGTGAATGTTTCTTTTGTTAGTAAGTACTATTCGACCTTCTTGGTTGGTAACAATAATAACTATTACATTTTTCGACAATGCCAGACATTCATCACCTCTGTTGCTCATGTCCTAATTAAACATTCTTTCCCCAGAACACTGTAGGATTTCTGATCTTATAACACGGTTTTGGAATTTACAAAACATCTGTCTCATTCTTTTCTCAGCCAGAAACTACAAAGAAGGCTGATTCTTGCTTTGGCTCTATGAAGGAGCTAATACCACAGCCTTTGACACACAGATGAGAGGAAAACATAATTTTGCTCCCCACCCACAGATCTAGATCTTTCTTCATCACAGCTTCCACCCCAGTGTCACTGACAGCATGTGCAAATTCTGGCATAGGAGCCTGGTAGGCAAATCCTAAAGCTTCATGGCAACCATATCAGCAGCAGGATCACCAAGAGCACCTGGCAGTGGGCCTACCCTTCCCAAACATTCTAGGGCATGTGGGCACGTGTATGGCCTGGTTATTGCTCAGCCCTGAGCTTGGACACCACCTAGGCTATTGCATCCTAGGGTGATTTTCTCCCTGTCCTCCCTTGGGGTCAGCCACAGAAACACCTGCAGAAGGATAGACTCTCAGCCTTGGAAAGCCTTGTCTTCCAGCCTCATACAAAGGGCAAAGTTGCAAAAAGCACACGATTCCCTGCTATGAGGTTCTAGATACATCCTCTAGTCTGCCACTTCTCCACCCGATTCTCTGTCAATGGTTCTCGAAGTTTTTTGACCATGATCCACAGAAGACTAAGCCCAGCATAAATACACATGTACAATGACATACAGACTATGAATAACAGATATAATAGTTTCACAAAACATCATTTAGTTCTGCATGCTAATATATTCTGAGATTTTTTTCTTCTGTCATACTTACGTACTTTTCTTTTAATTCTTGTCATGACCCACCAATTTGATTTCACGAGCTGCCAATGGTCACAACCCACAGTTTTAAATGAAGTACTCTATACTACAGGGCTTACTTGCACATTGGAAAAAATTTTAATAATGTAATAATGATGGCTGTGGTTTATTTACCATTACCATTAGTCAGGCAATGGGCTAAGTGCCTCCCATCCATCACTCTAATCCTTACAATAATTTTGTAAGTTAGATGTTATGCACATTTCACAAAAAGATTTCAACTTCAAATAACTTAAAATATTTTACTTAGAATGTTTAGACTTCATAGCATAGTTCAGCTTTTTGAAATATTTTTATTCACAAAGACTGGGTGAGAGGTATATTTATGTGTGTGTGTACATAGATAGATAGATAGATAGATAGATATAGATACAGATATATACATATAGATATATATGTAAATATAGCCTATAAGACAGAGGGAATCAGAAGAAGGCAGATTGCCTGGGCAGGAGAGGGTCTCTGGAGAAAAATGACCCAGTGAACTTCATGTAATAATTCATGAAACAATTTTAAGGCCTGAGGTAGTGCAGCTATAAAAGGAAAGCCTGTCATGTATCAACCGGTAACATTTTTGTAGACTAAAATTTTTCTCTTCCTGAAGAGAACATTTGACATATTTGCTTTTGTCTCTTTTAAACTTTTATAAACTATTTCCTATACCTTATGTAGAGAAGTGAGTGTGCTACCTAAACTTGTCTCAACATGCTGCTAAAAAACTAATTAAAAGCAGAAAAATGCACCCCAGAGTTCATGTTGTTGGGTCAACTGGTTTCTAAGCATGTGGTTAGGCTGACCCTCTTCGACAGGAAATGATTCAAAGACAGCAATAGTACTGCTTTTGCTTTTGTCCTGTTTTGTTTTTAATCTCCTCAAAACCGCTGATGCTGAAGAGTGAATCACAGTGATGTTTACAAATATTTTGTCTCTCTGGCTATGTTGTGGGATCACAGAGGAAAGCTACTCCCTTCACTAATGTCCCTGGTTGTGTTGCTGGCTCCTGGCATTTGTATTCTGTGCTAGAGTAGATGTTATCAAATGTGCGGCTTTCCCCAGCCTTGATGCTTGCCATCTATCCATACTTAGGATGGTTATATTTTGTGGGTGACATAAAAAAGCAAGCGATCTCTCTGGATTGTTCTCTGTGCCCTGGAATGAGCCTTCTTGACCAATAGCCAGCAAAGCACAATCTGGTGTGGATCTCCAGCCAAATGCCAGCTACCTTATCCCCCTCCTCCTGGTTCATGAAGCTTCCCTTCCTCCTGGTTAGAGCTTCTCAATGACACCTGAACTCTTTATGTCCAATGACAATCATAAGACACTAAGTAAATCAGAAGTTGTCTGACCTTAACATAAGCTGCAGACCCAAAACCTCAATGTGGAAATAAGCAGGAATCTTTTGATTGCTCTTCTTTCCCTTTTTTTGGTGGGGGAGGGAGAAAAGTAGGAAACCAGTCATGATTAAATCGGAAAGAAGTAACACACAGACGCTTTTAAGGAACTTTCAACCCTTCATGTGACTTTCCAGGAATAGCAAACCCTTAAGGCCAATGCAGACCTAAACATCTGAGGGATACGATCTGTCATGGGCCAAGGGTTCTAATGTAACAAAAGAGCAACAGGAAAGAAGAAAGCCACACTGAAGTTCTGCCACACTGAAATGAAACACTCTCCAGAAGAGAGTGGTCAAGGTGCTACTTAGGAAGATGAGACCAGCATGGATGTGGGTAAATTCTTGGACACAATGATCTCAATGAAAACATCTACCCATGGAAGAACAACTAAAAGGAGTAAGTAGTCTTCCAACACATCATCAGCAATATCTTTCTAAAAACCTAACTGTTATTTATCCAGAATTCCTGCAGTAGTGACAGTGTTGTGGTATGGAGGAGCACACATGTGTTTGTTCATCTCTTGAATGCTGTAGTTGCCCCTGAAGAACTGCTGAGAATGATGACAGTCAAAAAGTTGAAGGGTCCTGGACATATCTTTAATTTTACCTTCTTTGAGTTTCCCTTGTACTATTTGTTTTAAGTTTATTTATTTATTTTGAGAGAGAGAGAGAGAGAGAGGGAGAGAATCTCAAGAAGGCTCTGTGCTGTCAATGTAGAAACCAATGCGGGGCTCGATCTCATGAAATATGAGATCATGACCTGAGCCGAAATCAAGACTTGGATGCTTAACTGACTGAGCCACCCAGGGGCCCTTCCCTTGTACTATTTTTAATAGAAGAGTGAACCCTAGAATATTTTTTCATTTGTTTATTACATAAGCTTCCTTGATTACAAAAAAAATATATGTCATCTTCTTGCCTGGTAAATCATAATGCACTGATGGGTTACTAAGACAAGTGTCAATCACCTTGTCCTTACTTCCTTGACCTATGGGAATATCCTTCTTTATCAGGACCTTATAAGGGCAAAACTTCTGCCACTCATTCAGTGACAGTGACAGGACACCAAGAAAATCACAAGTCATCAGGTATATAAATTGCTGAAAGGAAGTTTGACAAAATTTTAAGAGAATATTAAGCCTCCATAAGGCCATCTACAATCGGCAGCTTGTGATGACATAAGACGAACAGTGGCCCTCACCTCCCTTAACAGCAGCTATCAAAAGTAGCCTAGAAATGCTACCAAAAGCATGTAGACAATGACTGTTAAGACTTACTACTTATACAGGATGGACTCCAGTTTTGATTATAAAATCTTACCTACATTTATTCACTCAAAAGACCATTCACTGAAAGTAAAACTTGGATCTTTTCTTGCCAGTGATGCTGGAACAGTCAGGCCCCACTGAAAGATCAGAGAGCTGAGTAATTATCATCAAAGCTGGCCTAGGCTCTACACACCTCAGGGCTATTTTTTAGCTTAATGGAAAAGTTTTGTCTTCATTACCTAATTTTTTTTTAATCTCAATAGTCAACTCCAGTCATGTGTACATTTTGTAACTTCTCTCAGGAAATTTCTCATGAAAAGCTACATTTTAAGACTGTTTCATGTAATATGACATCATGCAAAATAAACCAAAGCAGATTTTCTGAACATGCTGCACATGACAAATGCCAAGATATGGTTTGTGTCCAGCATGGGTTCTGCTTCAAACATTTGGCCGGAGGAGAAAAGAAATTATAATAAGAAATAAGCTGGGATTATTTTTACCTAAAACAGTGAGCTGTTACCAAAATCACAACTTTTTTTGTTTGGCTCTTAGCATTAATGGGTTTTCAGAACATTCTGGGGGTCACATTCGCCCGTATTGTAGACACAGGATATCAGACAGCCAAAGGCAACATTCCTTACTCACATTACTCACGCGCGATCTCGTGATGGGCAATAACAGAAGCCATGGTATAAACAAAAACCAGTCCCTGACCCTCAAAACCGTAGAGTTTAATTATCTCACACAAGTAGAACATTGCAAAAATGTATGCTGATGTCTTAGTGGGACAACAGCATTGAGAACTCAAAACACTCTTTCCATATAAGAAATGTGTGAAATGAAAATTTCCCAGTTTCATTTTCCCCTGATCTGGGTGAGAATTTTGTGGTGACAGAAATCTATTTAGACATGAGATTTCCAGGTGTGAGACAAATACTGAGTCATTCTTAGTCCCCGTTGGACTACTGACTTCATCACTTTAGACCTGTTTCCCTATCTACATTTGAATGCTGTGAAAAAGACAACATCTAGGAATGCTTTCATTCTAAATTTGGGGAGGATTATGATTCTTTCAGAGCTTCCTCGTGAATTCTTTGGGGGTGTGACAAACTTCATCTCACTAACAGAAGTGCAATTTTAATTGGCTCATGTTATCGTTTGCCTACGTGCATTAACTTTTGTGCCAGGATTCTTAACATTTCCGAGCTGCAAATTAGTACAGTGATGCCATCCAGCGAAATACCTCAATCCTACGTGAGGCAGAGTCACTGACCAGCAGCCACAGTTTTATGTGACCTTCAGGTTTTGCCTTAAAATTTCATAGAAACGGGGCTGGCGATAGATATTTCACAGTTAGTTAGAAAGGGTAAGATAATTATTACAAGTTGGATATTCTTTCTAATTTACATCTCTGAGTAACTAGCAGTGACTAATGTGAAAGCAAATATTATTTCAATACCTAAGTTTATTTGTACCACACCTCCAAGATACAGATGAATGATAATGTTTATGAGTTGATGTTAGGACAGTACAGCCCTAAATATCCTCTCGGCATTTTAAAATACATCCTTTCAAGTAGAGTTTTCCGTTTAAGCCTATGCTCAAAGGAAGTACACTTTGTTTCTCTTAAGTCTTGTAGTCATTTTAATAGATGTGTTTATGTATGCAAGGGGAAGAGTGAGAAAGAAAAAGCCTGTTAACTTAAAGAAAGGTGAGGGCAGTGAAGATGAATGAGGGACAACCAAATTCATCATGTATTTTCCAGGTAATTTTTTGTTTTTTATATTTATTCCACTCATGAGAATAATGTATTCTAATCACCTTGTTTATGTTTACACAAACCAGCTAAGTAAGAAATTAACACTTCCCATTAAATATGGCGGGGTGAATTTCTAAATTTATGTCAACCCTCTCCCAAAGCCCTACTAAAAAGACAACACAAATTTTAAGAAGGCATAAACAGTGCTGGGTTGGAGCCAATTGTTACCTTGTGTCAAGACACAATTTTTAAATATTCAGGCCTCTTGCAAGCCATTGTTAAACTACTGGTCACTTGAAAATAGTCACAGTGGGAGTATACGCCACTGAAATTAGCAAAGGTTACAAATCAGAGGTGAGTTTTTTCCCCCCTTTCTTTTTTTCCAAACAGCCATTTATCAGCATATCACTAAACAAACCCATAATGAAAAAGACCATCAGAAAGGAGAAGACATCAAATGGGAGTTACTGGTATGAATTCAGAAGCTAGGAAGCAGATATTTAAGTGAAAACCGACTTCGTAGACTGAAGAAAACAAGAAAAGCCTTCAGTGGGGGAAGGTCTACCTTCTCTCTCCCCCAACATCCCCCAAAAGCTATTCACTTCAGAAGACTTTGGAAAGATTGATGTATATTTGGGGTCTTGAAATTTGCCTACGAAAGCAGAAGGGTAAAGTAGGGCTGAAAATAGGAAGAAAAGTTATTAAATCAACTACTACACCTAGCCAGGTAGTCATTCCTCCCATAACCTGAAGAAGATAGGAGAGCTTAAACAAGACAGGCTATGAACTGTGGTGAGTGATGTGTTGTACTGAAACCAGGGGAATTAAGTGACAATTAATATACTGAATGGAGAGACCCAAGCCCTCTTCTCTTGCTCAACTTACAGGATGCTGGCAACCAGGTATGATATTGAAGGACTAAAGGCTGAGGAAATTGCCCTAAGGGGTGGGGTTAGTGATGCTACCAGCTGGGGATCTCCCAGTAACGGCCGGTGCCTACCAGATTAGTCTGTGAAGAAGCACAGAGTCACCTTCACCCATGTGAAAGCTGGAGTTTCTAATTGGCATCTACTCTTAAAAACTTTACTCTTAAAATGTCAGCTGACAACCAAGAGTCAACAGATACCACAGGAAAAATTTATGTAAAAGGAGTTGACCCAAATAAATACATGGGAAAAGAACCTGGAGGAAACAGAGACAATGCAGAGAGTAGGAAAATATTTGAAAATTAATTTTCTTAGAACTGCAGAAAAAGGTATTATTTCCATGAACAAGAGCAGCAGGTTGTGAAAAGGACCTTATGCAGGAAAAAGACAAGGTCTTTATAATTAAAGGTTTGTTGGGACATCTGGGTGGCTCCGTCGGTTAAGCATCTGACTTCAGTTCGGGTCATTATCTCGTGGTTTGTGAGTTTGAGCCCCACCTCGGACTCAGTGCTGACAGCTCAGAGCCTGGAGCCTGCTTTGGATTCTGTGTCTCCTTCTCTCTCTGCCCCTCCCTTGCTCACACTCTGTCTTTCTCTCTCTCTCAAAAATAAATAAACATTAAAAATATTATAACTAAAGATATGTTAACATGACTTAAAAAGTTACCAGGCAATTTAAAAGATCCAGCTGAAGACAAATCTCCGAAAGCAGTACCAGGGGCACCTGGGTGGCTCAGTGGGTTAAGCGTCCAACTTTGGCTCAGGTCATGATCTCAAGGTTCGCGGGTTCAAGTCCCACATGAGGGTCTGTGCTGACAGCTGAGAGCCTGGAGCCTGCTTCAGGTTCTGTGTCCCCCTCTCTCTACCCCTCCCCTGCTCGTGCTTTGTCTCTCAATAATAAATAAACATTTAAAATTAAAAAAAGAAAGAAAGAAAGCAGTACCAGATGAAAGAAGGAAAATAAGAGAGAAAAATTTCTGAATAAGTTCTCAAAAGGAAGAATGGAACAAAATAGAGTGGGAAAATTGTCCAATAAAGAATACATGAATATTCCCTAGAATGAAAATGAACTTTCAGATTAATAGAGTCATGGACTCACACACACACACAATTTAACATACTCAAAGGCACTTGGATGTAAAAGGCCAGCATGCTAGGAATAGAAGATTTTAGAAGCCACTGGCATAGAAGAATGGGAGATGGTGTTGCCACGGCTGCGATTTCATCAGAAGCTCAAGGTCCATCTTTCGACCTCCTGTGGTTGCCCTTGGAATCCACTCTCTTGCAGCTGTAGATCTCAGCTTGCATCTTCAAAGCCAGCAGGAGAGAACATTGCTGACCTCCAGACTCTTTTGGAAGGGACTCACCTCTGAAGACAGATACTCTCAGGATAATCCCCCCTTTGTTTAAATCAAAACCAACAGTTTCGGGGCGTTAGTTGCCATGATCTCTTCACCTTGCCACATCAAGTAACATTCTCATAGGAGTAGGGGCGCTCGGGTGGCTCAGTTGGTTAAGCAGCCGACTTTGGCTCAAGTCACGATCTCACAGTTTGTGGGTTTGAGCCCTGTGTATTGGGCTCTGTGCTGACAACTCGGAGTCTGGAGCCTGCTTCAGATTCTGTGTCTCCCTCTCTCTGACACTCACTCTCTCTCTCTCTCTCTCTCTCAACAATAAATAAACTTAAAAACAATTATTAAGAAAAAACAGACTCATAGGAGCAACATTCTAACATGTTTACAGTTCGCTTCATACACAACAGAAGGAGATAAGACAGGACTGCAGGATGTGTAGACAAGGGTAGAGGGATCTCCAGGGCTGTCTTCTGCCCACTGAACCTGGTTTTAGATTCTTACCTACAGCTGTATCTGCTCAAACTCAACTTTAGAACTTTGGATCCCCCAGGAAAATAGTCTAGAATAGATTGCTTTTCTTGTATTTGCACTCAGTTTTTCCCTGTCTCAAAAAAGCTAATGATACCCTTATTCTCTATTTGAATATATATTCCAAACTTCTATGAAAACCTGAAAGTTGGAGAGAAAAGTTCTGGCCAGTGGTGTGGGTTAGTTTCTCCAAGATTTGCTAAATAAAGTTTAATTCTTTTTAAATATTATTGCAGATGCCCACCACCCTCCTCCCGGATAAAACAGCTGTTTGCTTAAAGGTCAGGAGTTCATGCCTTCAGAGGTTATCTGAACAAGTTCTCCAAAAGAAAACATTGTGAAAGGAAGCATGCATGCTGGTGACCTTTTCATTTCTATAAGGGCAACGGTTCATTTGAATTAAAGAGAAATAATTTGTTTTTGTGAAAAAGCAAATGGCTGACAAGACCTACATCATTGTCGAAATCCATTGTTTTTTCATACTAATACCAGAGCAAGTTCTTATGTTTTCCCTCTCTGGAGGTATAGTGTCTGCCAGTATTACTTCGTACTTGAGCACTAAAAAAGTCAATTTTCTTGGACTCCTAGAGCAATAATCTCAGAGGATTCTGAATCTGTTATAAATGTGCCTGGAAAAACAGTAGACACAAAAATAACAAAAAACTTTGGAAGGTTTACAAGCCTTGGACAGTACCTTGAATCCTGCATGCATTTTTAAATATATACAGATAGATTTATTAAAAGAAAGATAAAAGAGGTGATTCCCAAAATTCAGTTTCAGAATCACACGAACAATATTTTTATTATGTTGAAATCAAGACATATACATATTTTTCATATTTGAAGAAACTTCCCCATTTCAAGTGAATTTTTTGGAGTACAAATACTTGCTTTTTGTCTCACTTGTTTTGAAATTTTACAGGATAAATTATTGAAAATGGTGTATATGCATATAAATATTTTAAACATATATGGAGTATTTTATTAAAAGGCAGAGCATAGCTTGGAAATTATGATTTCCCAGCTCTAATGAGTGGAAATTCACCACACTTCTAAAGTGGCATCGCTTTTCCAAAGGGGAAAAATGATAAATGAATTCAATAACTCTTAGTCTGTTCTTGGAATGTTTCATGAGAAAAGGTAAATGAAGGTTGGAAAGAAATTGCCCTGATAAGTTCCAAAGAGTATTGCCAAACACTTATTTTGAATTTTCTTTTGTTTCGTTTTCTATTTTTATAAAACCTTCTAGAAGAGTGCTGCTAAAATACACTGAGCTTTAATCATCTATGTCACAGTGGAGATATGTTCATAGTCACCTTAATTGCCCCTTACATCAATTAGATTTTATTTTTTTATTTTTACTTAGATTTTTAAATTTTTTTCCCTAAATATGTCTGAGTTTCTCTAATTCTAGATGATTTCATTTTTCTCTTTTATATGGGTCAACCCATTTCAGAAATGATTTTTTATGCTAGTTTCCTTCCTTTTTAAAACTCTTTGTGTGATTTTCAGCATTCAACGGTTACTAAGATTGCAAATTTGATCAAGAGAATAAGTGGTGTGGTCTAAGGGTAAGTATATTTTGCAGAAGATAAAGTCTCCAAAATAACACCATTTTGATTCTTTTAACCACTGTTAGCAAAGCTACCATAATATGTTATTCTCTGTAGAAATATCTTCTTCATATTTAACTAAAATTCACTCCTTTCATTTAGTTTATTATAAAATAAAATTACTCATGCTAAGATAGACATGTTAGAATTTTTAGCCAGTGTGAAAGGCTGAACCAGAAAAAATAAATGCATAGCAATGATAAATATCAAATTCAAAATAGCAGTCATTCTTGGCAGGAAATTAAGTGGATGCAATTGGGAAAGAGTATACAGGACCTTCAGTGAACTTGATAAAATTTTATTTTTCAAATGGGCATTCTTTGTAGTATTGCATTTTGTATATATTCTAATATAGTGTAGTAAACTTTTCGTAAACACACACACACACACGCACACACACACACACACACACCAGGAGTCAGCAAAGCATGTAAAGTTTAGATGCTTCTGTTGCATCCCTGTGGGTCACCGGGAGCAGAACCAGGATCAAGACATACAGGCTGTGTGGCTTCATATCTTCTACATAAGTATTGGGGTGGTGCCGTTGGAGGCCATAGTTATTCTGCTAAAGCCTAAGGGGCCACTGCCTACAGGGACTGGAAAAGGATTGTTTTAAGTCAGGAAAATGGAAGTATAGAAGTAGAGATTACTATAATGGGATGGGGAAGTCTGAGTTGCTCTCTCACTTTTTGCTCTCTTGGGCTTGGAGTTCAAGCAGGGTAAATAGTGGAAAGTGCTAACATACCATCTTCTATGGCAAACTGATCCAGGAGCTGTGAAGGAGCTATCCTAGAGCCATCCCTATTTTTTGAATTGTCAGAAGACTCTGTAAATGTCTAAGGTGTATTACCTAGTTTATTTTCTTGTGTTGCCTTAGAGATTATAATAAATATTGTTTACTTTCTCTACCTCAAGTTCCTCGGAGCATAAAAGTGAGGTCAAGTCAAATCTTCTTAATGTCTCTATATTACTTGAAGACGATCATATCTCTATCTTGTTTGGATAATGCGGTTAATTTAAACACTTTTTATATGAAACAACATAAATAAATTTTAATAGGTGTATTCCCTGAAACTTGTGAATAAGGAGATTTTTATGAATATAACAAATTTGTCATATACTACTCAACAGCACTACCTAAGAAATCAAGGAAGAATAACCATTATTTGTGAGGTAAAAAAATCATACAAATGAATATTTGTATATGATCATTTTCACAATACAACTATACTGGTGGTGTTGACTCCAGGTTTTCTAGGTAATTTGCCAGAACTTGTCAGCCAGAACTTCCAAATATAGTGGGTTATCTAGTCAACTGGGTTAATATGGAAATTTAACCAGTCTATTCACGCCGGGCAATCTGTGAATTATCCAGTCAGAAAACCTATACGTTGTACATAAACTGAACAGTTGAAAATTTGCTACTTCATTCTATTAAGTGGGTACAGACCCAAATAAAGAACACTGTAGTACAGCAACTCTTTCCTATTTAAAAACTGGACTCTCAAAAGCAACAAATAAAATAGAAAAGAGATGGCAGTCCAGCGCAGACCATCTGATCACTTCATATTATTGCAGTATAGACTATCCTCCCACCAAATATCATGTAATAACACGCATAGGTGTTGAGCTGTCAAAAAGCATTACAAAATTTTTATTCACTCATCCATTCATTTCTTAATTAGAGTCTGGAAAAAAATTCTCTAAATGCTCACATTTTATAATGTAGAGGATTAGCCTGTGTTAATGAACACTAAGTTAATAATCAGATTTCTTAAAATACAGAACTTGACTCGATAAAGTTTTTCTTTCTACTAGGTATTTTTGTGAGAAAAGTCATTTTATTTTCATTCTTAAAAGGACTTCATGCATGAGATTGCCACTTCACAGTGTATTTATCAAACATGGTCCAGCTTAGTTTTTAATCAATGTGTTCAGAGAGCTAGGTTAAAAGAGCATAGAAACCTAACATAAGAGGCAGGATGAATGTTCAAATTGTGACATTAGACAAATGTCCCACTCTCAAGGGCTAACTGTCTCCCGTGCAACTTGGTTAAAGAGATAGCATCTCCCAGTTAAAGTTATGAGATAGACAGTTTATGCTGATTTTTTAAAAATCACGTATCATGGGGCGCCTGGGTGGCTCAGTCGGTTAAGCGTCCGACTTTGGCTCAGGTCATGATCTCGCAGTCCGTGGGTTCAAGCCCCGTGTCAGGCTCTGTGCTGACAGCTCAGAGCCTGGAGCCTGTTTCAGATTCTGTGTCTCCCTCTTTCTCTGACCCTCCCCTGTTCATGCTCTCTCTCTGTGTCAAAAATAAATAAATGTTAAAAAAAATTAAAATAAATAAATAAAAATAAAAATCACGTATCACATAAACATAACATTTTAAATAAACTTCATCCTTCTTAAACATTTTTTTGATTAAATTCCTCTCATTTGTTTTAGTTCTCATCTGCACACTATTAGTATAAACATTCTTATGAGCAAAAATTCTAAACTGTGTCTTCTCATAACCATTAACAGAGAGTTATTTGAAAACCTGAGCTAGAGAATGACAGGTTTAGGTAAATGTGATGTTGCCTCTACCTACATATAATAATAAGATGGGCTTTTTTCTCAGTTAATGTCGTATGTATTATTTTAGCTTATAAATGTTAAAAAGTAATTAATTTCCTATCAGAGAGAGCCCAGGCCAAAAGTTAAATTGCGTTCACAGTGCGTTCACAACCTCCATTGTTTTAGTTCTATCTCTTACTCTAGTCACCCCTCCTCTTTTGTCATATCCAAGGTTAAAAACACAGACTGAGTCAGACAGACAAAACTGTTCTAATTTCAGTGCTTGCTGAGCGACTGTTTTGAACTCTCTGATCCTCCAAGTCTTCATGAGCACAATGTCGATAACATCATCAGGGTACCGTGAGAAATTCCGGCCTCAGTGTGTATGAAATGCCTCTGCTATGGGGTGCCTGGGTGGCTCGGTTGGTTAAGCGTCTGTCTTCAGCTCAGGTCATGATCTCGGGGTTCATGAGTTCGAACCCCGCATTGGGCTCTGTGCTGACAGCTCGGAGCCTGGAGCCTGCTTTGGATTCTGTGTCTCCTTCTTTCTCTGCCCCTCCCCTGCTCATGCTTTGTCTCTCTCTCTCTCTCTCTCTCCCAAAAAATAAACACTAAAAAGAAAGAAAAGAAAGAAAGAAAGAAAGAAAGAAAGAAAGAAAGAAAGAAAGAAAGAAAGAAAGAGAAATGCCTCTGCTAGCCCCTGCCAGGTAGAACAAACCAGAAAGGAGGCTCTCAGATGGTCCTCCCCTCACTCTGAGGCTGGGAGTGGCAGGAACTGAACACTGGAGGAAGTTGGCAGTGATTACAGTGGTATTGGCATATCCCCCTATTCCATATCAGACTCTTTTTCTGTACCAAATCTTGCTCACAGGGAAAATTCTGATATAATACTGAGGGCATAGATGATTTATGGACCCTCACGAGTTACTATTATTCTCAGAAATATTACATTTGAATCAGTAAAAATAAAACAAATAACATGAAATTAAAGCTGACATGAAAATAGTAAAAATCTCATATAGAATTTCAGGCATCAGTGAACCAAATAGCCAAGACGCCTTGTCAATTCATGCCCTACTAGTCCTAATTTTTTGTCTACTGGGGCTACCTTGGTCAGGAATTATTTCATTGTAAAGAACAAGAAACTACACACATTATACTAAGGAAAACAAAACAAAAGGGGAAAAAACCCCAGAAATTCAAGGGGAGGGATTCGTTAGGAGGGATCAATAGTATCTCACACAGCCCAAGTGCAGGACACGTTTTTCCCTACACCTGTGTTTAATTCTTTTTTTTAAAGTGTGCTTCACGACTGACCAGGGACCCAAACTCACGACGCTGAGATCAAGACCCGAGCTGACATCAAGAGTCAGACACTTAACCAACTAAGCCACCCAGGCACCCTGGCTTAAGTTTTTCTTTATGCAGGCTCATTCTCGCTTTTTCTTGGCCAAACATGACCATCCCTGTCCTGGAGTGCTATAAGGGACTCTGCAAAACTCGCTCTGGGGGGCTCACGCCCCTCCCCTTCCACTCACCCCATTATAACAAGCGCTCTGCTCTGCCTTAGGTCACCAACTATCTGCTAACGAACTCCAAGCCTGTCAGCTTTAATTGTAAACAGAATGATCTGAATTGAGTCTAAATACTGCATCCATTTTTAACATATGCTATCCTTGGCCTGGGAAGGTAAGAAACTAGAGTTTTTATTTCTATTTAGCTAAGAATTCTCCCCTTTTTTCACCCTTGGTTTCTGGGGCATGGGAAATGATATTAGATTTCCTTTAATTTTATTCATACTATGTGAAGGTTTTTTGTGTTGTTTTTTTGGTTTTGTTTTGTTTTTTTCTGTAAAGATATCCTCAGCTGTCTGTCTACTTGAGTATTTTAGTTCCAACTTCGCAGCTAGAAACTTAGTCTTTAACCAAGTGAATGCTTTCTATTACTTCTCAGAACCCAGCAGAGGTTAACTAGTCTCTGGGTCTGAATGACAATTCACCAGAGAGAGCGGCTCCAGGGCCCATTTTGGTTCCAGGGAACATCTCTGTTCTAATTCACCATGACCGGTAGTTGGGCCTGTGGGATTCAGACCCTTTAGGCACAGGGTGAAAGCGGGTAGGTACCCTGAGAAGGGGAAGGAATACTAGAAAAGTAACTTACAGAAGTATCCTCCAAACAGAAATTCTACCTCCTAGTCCAGCAGGTTTCAATTTGGGGTACGTCTGAGAATTACCTGGGGCATTTGTTAAAAATGCAGATTCCCGTGCCTCACCTTTTGAACATAACTGTTTATGTTGAAATAACTAACACAGCACATTGTCACTTGTTGGTAAGGTCCACATCGCTAAGCTGTGGTGAAGAACAAACACATTTGTCTTTTCAGTATAAACAGGCACTTTTAAAATAACACTTTCTAAGTTCTTTATGGGACTAATGAAATGGGAGTGACAATTCTTTAAACAAAAAAATGATACATGAGGTGACATTTTATTAAAATTGAATACACAGTATATGAGAAGTAACCCAAAACTTAGTTTCAGGACTGCTGTGATTTGATTTTGCTGGTGAATATTGATGTTTAAAATGTAAACCATCCTTCAATAGACACTATCTTGAAAGTTCAAGTTTCCCTTATCATAACCGTCATATTATATTCCTTATATTATAAGGAATTATATCTAGCTATGGACAATAACGTAAGTACTTCTGGTGCATACTTTTTGGTGTCATGATGATATGACAGCTGGGAAATATTGCTTTATAGCTAAAAAAATACCTTCTTGCTATTAAAAAATGAAAAAAAAATGGATTTATAGCTCTGTGTATTTCTGGAAAACAAAACTAGTTCTAGAATTACCATTGGCCAGTACCTACATAAAGAACCAAAGGAACTCAGTCAAGCAAATGTTAAAGTTATACATTCATTTGGTAAGATTTGAAGTAATCACTTTCTAATATATCAATAAATTGCTAAAGTTCATGCAGCTAGTAAGTGATAGAGCCAGAAGAGAAACCCAGGTCATCTGTTTCCCAAAGCTCATGAGCTCTCTGTCCTGCTTGGTTGCTTCCTAAAGCATTTTGTTTTTTTAAACCTTATCTAACTTCCATAAAACCTCTTCCTTAGACAATATAAAAGAAACCATTTATGGCATCACTAATTATTAAACCAATTTGGATTAATCCAGAGCCGCATTATTCATTCCCTGAAACATTACACATGACTCTGCTTAGTGGGCTTTGGCCAACTTGTTCTTCTAAGCCTCAGTCTTGTAAGCTGAAAATGGGGAAAATAATGGGCTGTCTCCTTAGGTTTCTTATAAGGATGGAATGATATGTGCAAAGTGCTCAGCATAGATATTGGCAGGCGAGAAACAGTAAATTTTATTATTACTTTACTACTTATAGAAAGTGGACATAACATAGTAATAATGTGTTGACTTGTGCTCTATCACTGTATATGTTTTTATCTCTGGATAAATAATAGAGACTTATTAAAAAAACATTCTTTGGTGTTATAGAAACTTCAGACTATAATTACGATTAACATTCTCTTTTCCCCTAATATATTGTTCTCACAGCGATTCCTTTTCCAAGGATAACTAGGTAGAGATGATGGATGGGTGGATAGATGGACAGATAGATAGATAAGATAGGTAGACATGAATTAACACATAAGGACATAAAACGAATGTATATAGTACAATTAATTGTCATGCAGCTTTTCATGCAATGTCTTATGGCTTTCTAGGTGTTTGTGTACATAGTTTTATATAACAACTTAAGTACTTTTCCAGTTAAAGGAGTATGTTTCTCGTCTTAAAAAATACATTTAATGGTTTCATATATCCCATCCTGAAATCTTCACTGGGCCTACTTAAAATTTTTTTCGTGATTGGATTCTTGGACCCTGCTTACACCTGAGTAAGTTGGAGAAATTTCTACTTTCAGGAAGGAAGCATTGCCTGAGGTATAATGGATACCTAAAGCCTGTTACACCTCTCGAAAATGTTAGAATTACTGGCTGTTCAACACTCGCTTCTATTTCTGTGTTCCTCCTTCCTCTTCAAACACATCTTCCTTCCAGGAGTCCCGGTCGGCAGCACCTCCCCCACCCTCTTCTCCAACATCCTAAGGTGGTTTCTCTACTGTTTCCACCACCAGCTCTCAGCTTTCCACTTGTGCAAAGGATCCAAAGGAAATTAAACTATAATCTAGTCAGCTCGCCTTCCCAAACCAGCTCTTTGTGTCTGATAAAAAGAAAATGTAATATTCTATCTGCTACGATTACTGTTTTGGAGTTGTGCTGTAAACATCCCCCTTCAACCTACACCATACAGAAAAGCATGGAGTATTAACTCTAGTCTGTGTCCCTTGGCACCAGGAGCTGCTCCCGGCATCAAAGGTTGAGTTCACCGTGGCTTCCCCCAGTGGGGTTTAATTACAGGGCGAAGAATTGTCACGAGGACCAGTCTGTTTGGACAGATCCTTGTCTGTCCAGAGTCATAAATGTGACACACAAGCTCTAAAGTTTCCCGAGAAGTGTTAATATTTAAGAGCATGTTAGATCCAGGAATTTGTAAATCAGTGGCTTTACTTTGAACACATCTCCAGCCAGTTGTGACATTGTTCAGTGAATTGGCAGTCTGTTTGCTGTTGTTTCCTCCTTTTGAAATTTAACCTCTTGGAAAAACAGTCGTCTGGGCTGTTATATGTCTCAACATAGGCCACCGGAGAAGACTACTTAAAATTGTTTTTTTGATCTGCAGTATGAATTCCCCTCTAGCAACTTTCTTTCCTCCTTTTAAATCATTTTGACAGAGTATCTTTGCTGGGTGCAATTTCTGGGTCCTTTGAAAAGCTGGGAACAGAAGACTTAGAATGAAACATCCCATGTTGGGATTTCCTTCAGCTCACATTGTAAAGGCAGAAAGTTTCTCAAATTTTCATGTCATGAATGGACATCATTTTTAAGCCAGTTTACTGGTATTTCATTCCATGTGATAGCATTTCATATGTCAGACTTTTTTGTCTTTTAACACATGCAGACTTAGAAATGGCTGTATTTGAATAATCAACAGTAATAGAGATAATCACAATGATTCAGCATTGCTGTAAATAACTTATGTTTCATGTATCACAGCTTTATTACTTTTACATTGCAACCAAAAGTTCACCATTTCCAAGTGGATTCAGAGGAAAAGCTTGTAGGTAAGGAAGAGGCTTTGAAAAAAAAATCATTTCTAGGATATTCAGACCCTGAACAGGTTTCTCCATGCAACATAGGAAAGCTGGATATAATAATATGAAGACTCATGATATTTCCCTTGGGTTAAAATTGGTTCATGTCTTTCTCTGCCATAAGTACCAAACTATATAGCTAGACAAAACCTACTTTTTTGGCTTTCAGTCTCAAATTTCACTTGATAGAATTCCGCAGAAAGGAGACTTTATTTGAGACAATCAACCATGCTGGTAAAGCAATGTTTTGTTTGGAAATACACAGATTGCTGCTTCAAAGTGCTTAATGAATGGGTATGTATGTGTTTCTACAACATTTTTTAAGGAAACTAGAAGACAGGAACTACAAACCTACATATTAAAGAGTTCTGCCAAATGAAGAGCTCTGTACTTTTTTATAAAGAAATTCTCTGCCAAGAGTTTGCCAAAACCTGATTGCAAATGAACATCACAACTTCTCACAAGCAAATCAGGAAATCCTGTGAATGGATGCCCAGTGTTTTCATGTGCATTGCCAAGAAATCACTGCCCACTGGGCAGAGATAGGAGGAAAAATTTATTGCAATGGCTGTATATCAGTGCAGCAACATTTTGCAGTTCAGATCAGAGCTTCATAGCAATGATAATCCCTCATTTACAAAGCTTTTGATCATTTCCATAAATGGTGGGCAAATATTGGTCCAGACAGAGGGGGATTTTGTAATTTCTAGTTTCTTATAAAAAAAAGAACAAATAGTGTCACTTTTCCAAAGACCTGGAAATATGGATTATAATTTACTTTTTATCTAGAGTCAGGTCAGTTTCATTTTGGGGATAAGAGGTTAGAAAATCCTAACTGTTAGAACTTCATGGATTTTTATTTTTAAGGCAGTATGTAATGAGATAAAAATTAGTAAAATATTTTTGAAGCCAGATTTTCATTGGCAATGCTCTAAACATAATAAATATTATTTCCTGGGCACTTATTTTGGGACAGACAGTATGCTACTGCTTTAAATACTTCTTATAATTTCAATACTTTGGATATCTCAAATTATTTGGCTAGCAAATGACAGGTCTAGATTTTGAACAGAATTCTGTCTTAATGTAAATTATGTACTCTTTGTGGCTATATTTTAATGATTTCCTTATTTCCTTCAGTCAATAATAAGGCAAACCATCTTGCTTGACTGAAAAATATTCTTTTAATTCCACTTACAAGACAATTTTACCCATATAACCAAATCAATATTTTCAAAATATCTCTCACACCCTCCTTGTTATCTCTCATGCTATTGCAGTGGCATAACTACATCCACCACTATCTTTGCCCTCAATCTGACCCAGAGCCAACAAATAAAGGGCCTAGTAACTGAAGCCTCTTTCCCCTTGCCCGCCAAGCATCACCAACAGAAAACAAAACTCTTCCCATTGAAGCCAGCCTCATCCTTGTATTCCTCATCACAGCGTTCCAGGAAACAATACCAGTTATCTGAGTTCTCACTCAGGAAAAAAATATATTCGTCACGAAGGATTCATCTCATTCTGTGCACTGTTACCACAAAAATCTCTCTAAGATACTATTTTTATAATTTCACTGTCTTTATCAAAATTAGTCAATGGCTCAATATTGTCTACTACCTAAAATCAGATCCCCAAGCTCCTCCAAGATTTTTCCAAATGTTCTTCTCAGTCTTTTCTTCTCCTCTCTTTATACTTCTACATGGATTTTACCTCTTATGTCCTGAATGTTGCATTCTCCTACTATTTTTGTGTTTTTTCTCTATCTAGAATGTTGCTTTGCTCCTCTGTAGTGATAAAAATCATACAAATAATTTTGGGCCAACACCCACTATTTGAAAACTAACTGATTTCAGTTTCCTCCAAATTTTTGATAATAGTTCTTTAATCTGATGAGATCAAGACCAGTAGTTGAATGTCAATCAACTACAAAAGAAAAAAAAAAGATGCTTAGAGGAAAACTCATAGTAATGATAGATACATTTCATAAATATTCCAATATCAAACTTAAAAACTATACATTAATTCATCAAACTTTTGATATAGGGCCATTTTTTAAATTGAGAGTATGCTAACAGAATTTTACAGCATCTTTCTTTCATATAACACATCTGTAATGCATCCTCCATGGTTCCCAGTTTTGATTTATTTAAATATATATTTTATTTATTTTGAGAAAGAGAGAGAAGGAGGGGCAGAGAGCGAGAGAGATGGAGAAAGAGAATCCCAAGCAGGCCCTGTGCTGTCAGTGCAGAGCCCAACATGGGTTTTGATCTCACAAACCACAAGATCATGACCTGAGCTGAAATCAAGAGTTGGATGTTTAGGGGCGCCTGGGTGGCTCAGTCGGTTAAGCGTCCGACTTCGGCTCAGGTCACGATCTCGCGGTATGTGAGTTCGAGCCCCGCATCGGGCTCTGTGCTGATTGCTCAGAGCCTGGAGCCCGTTTCTGATTCTGTGTCTCCCTATCTCTCTCTGACCCTCCCCCGTTCATGCTCTGTCTCTCTCTATCTCAAAAATAAATAAATGTTAAAAAAAAAAAAAAAAAAAGAGTTGGATGTTTAACCAACTGAGCCACCTAGATGTTTCCCTCCCAAGTTTTGATTTAAAGTGAAGCAAAAATCTTCCAAATATCATGAGTGCAAAATCCTCCTAAATTTCTGTGATTGCCCCCTTTAATTTTTTAAGGTTTTTTTGCAATACTTAATTTGTTAATAATTATTTATATTTAAAAGTCTTTATAAGGGCACGTGGGTGGCTCAGTCGGTTAAGTGTCTGACTCTTGATTTCGGCTCAAGTCATCAACTCACAGCTTGTGAGTTTGAGCCCCACATCTGGCTCTGAGTTGACAGCACAGAGCCTGTGTAGGATTCTCTCCCTGTCTCTGCTCCTCCCCATCTCATGTCTCTCTCTCTCTCTCTCTCAAAATAAATAAATACTAAAGCAATCAATTTCATTTTCATACAAAAAAAACCCCACATCTCTATGCCCCCATATTTTATTGACTTAAAAATTTATGTGATTTTAATAACAAGTACTACTGACATATGTGGAACAAACATGGTTAGACAGCACAGTACTCGGCTGCAGGTGTCCTAGAGGGTGGCAAGCTAGCTGGGAGCGGGCAGCATGCTATGGCATTGTATTTTGCTGGGTGAATGGAGAGCTGAAGTTATTCCAAAGAGCTGGTTAAGTAAATGGCAAAAAAAGAGATTATTTTCCTTTGTATTTATAGTCTTTCTCATTACTTGCCTCTGACTATACACAGCTTCTGGAGACGTGAGGATGGCAACTGTCTTTTCATGTAGACTGTTGTGGTTGGCTCGACAGGGCAGGAAAATTAAGATTCCCTTGATTCGTCCTCACAGCGAATCATACTGACATTATAATGAAAATAAATAAAGTATTCCATAAACTCCTCTTGCTGATTAAACTCATCCGGCAAGGTGAAGCAAAAATCTCTTTCTAGAAGTCCACAAAAGGGAAACACGCTCCAGAGGTTCGTACTTCAAACGCTATTCTGTAACTTGGACAGGGACAGATATCAGAACATAAAAACATTTAGGAAACTAAGGATGTGGTTCCTGCACTAAAATTTTAGGTACGTTATGGATATAATGCAGTATCCAAAGCATAAAATGGTGATAAATGGGGGGTAATTGTTTAAACAAATAGGAATCTACATTGAAGAATTTAGATAGTTTTCTAGAAGTTCAAAGATTTTAAAAACCTTTTTGTGTCCATTATCTAGTTTTAGACACATCACTCTAACATTCTCAGCTTAACAAAATAGAGTGGAAAGGATGGGAGATTTGTCCAAGGTCACAGAGCAAGTGATCTAAACATAGCTAACCAACCACAGGGTACCCAAAATGTTCTTAGTCAAAAGACTTAAAAGCTTTTTTACCAAAAATAACTGCTTCAGTCAAAGAGAGAAGGATAATTGCTACTTATACAGACAACACAAGAAACCAGCATCATTTCATCCCAGAAAGCAGCATTAAATGACCACCCATATACTCCATCACATGTTTATCTCCTCCAGCTGCAAGACCCTCTTCTCCCTGGCTTCCCATTGACCTAGAAAGAAGAACAAATGAATACACAAAGTCTAAAACAGATGCAAAGGCGGAATGAAAAAAAAGTGCCACTGCGCTTTAATTTAATCTCTGGGTTAGCCGTCCTCTGCTCACGCACGAGTGCGTCAGTCCAGGAAGCTAGCCAAGCCAGCCAGCTATTCACAGAGACTGTGGTGGCTCCACATGTGCCAATCCAAATACCTGGCTGTGCAGGACAGGACACTTCAGCCAGGCCTTAAGAAGTCCTCAGTTTAGGGATCCCTGGGTGGCTTGATGGGTTAAGTGTCCAACTCTTTTTTTTTTAATTTTTTTTTCAACGTTTTTAATTTATTTTTGGGACAGAGAGAGACAGAGCATGAACGGGGGAGGGGCAGAGAGAGAGGGAGACACAGAATCGGAAACAGGCTCCAGGCTCCGAGTCATCAGCCCAGAGCCCGACGCGGGGCTCGAACTCACGGACCGCGAGATCGTGACCTGGCTGAAGTCGGACGCTTAACCAACTGCGCCACCCAGGTGCCCCAAGTGTCCAACTCTTGATTTCAGCTCAGGCCATGATCTCACGGTTCATGAGATCGAGCCACGCATTGGGCTCTGTGCTGACAATGTAGAGCCTGCTTCGGATTCTCTCTCTCTCCTCTCTCTGCTCCTTCCCCACTTGTCTTCTTTCTCTCTCTCTCTCTCTCTCAAAATGAATAAACTTAAAAAGAAATTCCTCAGTTTAGGTAACAGGGAGTCATTGGCTAGGGATAATTTAATTCCTTCTTTTTTTTCTGGACAACAAACTTTTGGTGGTTCCTGAAGGCGATCGTGAAAGAGCAGATGTGTGGTCGTGTCAGATACCCACTCTCAAGAGAGTGCTTTGGCAGGGACGTTTATGATTCACCCATTAGAGATGCATTTCTTTAAAGAAAAGGTCAAAAACTGGTGGCCCGTTCAGCCTTCAGATGGATTTTGTGTAGGCCACACAGCTGTCTATTCATTTTAAAAAAATGTCAGTGCATTCAGATGCGGCATTTGTCAAGTCTGTAGCATAAATACTCTTACAATGTCTGATTTCAAGCCACCAACATGGCATTCCGGGACGCAGAGTTGGCAGGAGGTGTGCGGGAGCACAGCATTATACAGTATTTCCATCAGACACATACAACAGATGTAAAGATACTAAAGTGCGTATGTAATGGTAAAGCATAGTAAAATAATTAGAAAGTGATGAGTCTTCAGTATTTATTACCTTTGTTTAATTTGACTGTAAGTTTTTGTAATTTAAATTTTCGTAATGGTTGTGTTTAATAGCCAGCTCTCAAAATTCTGGGAAGCCTACCACTTGGCTCTTGTGAGTCAGTATGAGCCAGCTGCAGCACACCCTCGAATGCCATATCATGACCACAGCAGCCGTGGCCACAGTAGTTCAGGCTCCGGAGGCTAGATCTGAATCCCAGCTGGTATATTTACTAGCTGTGTGAGCTTGCATAAGCTACTTAACTACACAGAACCTCAATTTTCTCAGATGGAAAAATAAGTTAATAATGTTTATTTGGTGACTCTATAGTGAGCAGTGAATGAAATGTATATGTGAAGGGCTTAGCACTGTGTTTGGCACATAGTAATCACTCAGTAAATAATGGCAATGTATTTACTTTGACTCTAGGTAGGAATTACTTGATTAGATTTGTTTTGCTTCTACCTTGAAAATCTGCCTGCAGTACCTCAAAGAGATGAGAAATTTTATAAACAGAGGAAACAAAGAAACCAGGGAGACTGGAAAAGACTGGGGTGGAGGGTCACACAAGGGCACTGACAAAGAATAAGAACAAAATAGGATCAAGAGACACAAAATGAGGATGAGAGGAAGTAACTCAAAAATGCGGTTGATTTTCTTAGGTTGAACCATGTCTATAAAATCCATTGAAGATACATTCTAAATTTCTCACAAAGGCTGTATAATTTCTGCATAAGTCACTGAAATCATTTGCTTGAATGGACAGCGTCAAGTATCAAACAATCGCATCCTATCCATTTGGCCCAGAAAATTCAATCAGTCCTGGACATGTGACCCACACCCAGCCAGTTAGATATGCTCTCATCTTGAAATTTTGAACTTAAACCCAGCCAGTGGGCTGAAGTGGGGTGATGACGGGAACTACCATGCTGGGCAGCTTTCATTGGCTGTGAGAAAACAAGGGAAGGAAGCCACTCTGCAGAGGTGGAGAATAGCAAAGGGGCAAAACATAGAAATGGAAGATGGCTGAACCCACTGCAGAAAAAAGGAGACAGGAGACAATGATGGCTTTTCAGTGCTTCTGAAGTTTGTCTGTATCCCTCAAGCTTTGTTTCTGTAAGATGAACCATTTTCTTTATGATAAATTTCCTCTACCCAAACAAGCTTGAAGGAGTACCTATCCCTTACAACCCAACAATTCCTGACAAGATGATCTTTGCCCGTTTTAAAGTTCTGTGAAAATATACAAAATCACAGTAGACTGTAGCTTGAAGAGATGAGATTCCAGCCCCCTTGGTTAATATATGATCAATGAATTCAATGTTGCCCAGAGAAATGAAATGATTTTCACGGAGTCACATATTTAACAAGTAATAGGGCTATTCTAACGCTTAGTTCAGCTGGGTCCCAGGCAGTGCCCTACTCCTCTGCAGTACGTTAATGGCGTGGTTCCAATTTTGGAGAGGCAGAACATTAAAAATCCACCGAGAGTGATAGATTCTCAAAGGCCAAATCTCAGTTTTTCTTTGGTGTCTCTTTTTCTGAATAAGGTCAGACAGAACAGAGCAGAAGCAGGAAGCAGAGGCAGGGTTAAAACATGAGCTTTTCAGTGGGATTGGTTCATGTTCAAACCCTGGCTCTCATCCTGACAAGCTACGTGGTTATGGAAAAGAAATATGGCCTCTCTAAGCTCTAGTTTCTCCTCTGAACAATGGAGACAAAGAAAATTATCTAATTTACAGAGTCACTGGAGGATTAAGTAAATGCACGAATACACTTAGCATGACCCCACCCCCCTGCCTGCTGCCATGTAGTAAACATTCCCTCAGTGTTGATTGTTCTTAGTATTGTCAATAACTGGTTGGGTAGGAGTCAGGAACCAAGTCCAGTTGGTTCTGTGTAATTTTACCTTAGGATGCAATGATCTCTTTCCTTGATTCAATGATGTAAGTTTACATAATTTCCTTGACTTAATAATGTACGCTTATATGATTAGTAACAACATCTGCACAAGTATATTTCCACGTGATACAAATCATTTCTTCAAAAGTAGACATTTACTAAATCTTTTCTTAAGGATGGGAATGGCTTCAGTCCAGAATACAGTTGAGATTTAATGTGCTTTGAAAATGGAAACTTTTATACAGGAGGGTGATTAAAAATGTAGCAGTAAACGTAATAAACCATGGAAGCTAACAGTCAGCATTAAAAGCAAGCACTATGTTTCCTGGAGCTCCTATGAGGTAGAGCGAACAAGAATTACTAAGCAAGCAGCTCAAATCAGGAGATAGTATGTAAGCACAGCCACACTTCATTAATGCAGAAGAGTCAAACTGTTTTCAGCTAGAAGGAATGTAGAATGCAACATAATTAAACAAGTAGAGATGGATCAGCCTAGAAACTTTACAAGACATTATTGCAGCTTTAAAATTCCATAATGCAGTGTTTATTAGCAAGATCATGATAATCTAGAGCAGCAATTCTCAAGCTTCTGTGGCAGAAGAATTGGCATGAAGAACTTATTAAAAAAATGCATTGTAGGGGCGCCTGGGTGGCGCAGTCGGTTAAGCGTCCGACTTCAGCCAGGTCACGATCTCGCGGTCCGTGAGTTCGAGCCCCGCGTCAGGCTCTGGGCTGATGGCTCGGAGCCTGGAGCCTGTTTCCGATTCTGTGTCTCCCTCTCTCTCTGCCCCTCCCCTGTTCATGCTCTGTCTCTCTCTGTCCAAAAATAAATAAAAAACGTTGAAAAAAAAATTAAAAAAAAAAATAAAAAAATGCATTGTTTCTGGATTCAACAACCGCTGGACTGGTTCAAAGTCAGTGGTTCTGTAATGCTGAGCAGTTATCTATAGTTTTTAATGAAGCTCTCTGGGTAATTGCGGTCCAGGTGATCTTGGCATACCTCGCTCTGAGAAGCACTGATAAAAAAATCTCAGATCAAGTAATTTGTGTGACAGGAAGGAAACCAAGTTCTGCAGAGAGAGCTCTTCTCAGCCGTCTCAGAATGGAGGCAGATCAGACGCTTAGAAAGAAAGAAAGAAAGAAAGAAAGAAAGAAAGAAAGAAAAAGAGAAAAATAAAACAAAACGACTCAAACCATGCAAGTCTTTTCAATTAGCTGTACCCTGACTCTCACTGAACCTTAGAGGGCGGGTTCTGTGGAAATACCAGGTGTTAGCGTTAGCTCAGTTTGTCTCAAAGGAATCGAATGACTCATGTGGAACAGCAGAAGCATAAAGGAATTTCAAGTTCAATGAATCATCCAGTAGACAAGAGAGGTATTTTTCAATAACCTGAAGATATAAATAACTGAACATATACTTCTGCAATAGTGATTACCAACTACTTATTTTTAAAACATCTCAAAAATGAAGGGGTTTTAAATTTTAGTAATATTACACTTCACCTGATGTACTGTTGTAACACCTACCCAGCCAAAGAAAGCAGCAGCAAAGCTGTCCGCACTAGTCACTGGACTGCTATTTAGGACGTTAGAATCCTAATCTCGCCTCTGATGTCAGCTCACTCTGCAATTTTGGCCAAGTCATTTCACTTCTCTGGATCTCAGAGTGGACGTGATATCTTGAAAATTCCTTTCTTTTCCAATGATCTGTAATGAAGTGCCTACTGTGTGCCAGGAGCTTCTACATACGTCACTTAAAAGTCAACCTACTTAATCCTCACGGCTGTCCTATCAAGTATATGCCCATCTGACCCTCCCCCGTTCGTGCTCTGTCTCTCTCTGTCTCAAAAATAAATAAACATTAAAAAAAAAATTAAAAAAAAAAAGTATATGCCCATACTTTAATTAATCCTATTTTATGGACAAACATACTGAGGCACAAAACGGTTGCATAATGGGCCTAAGGTCACTGTGTTGGATTTATTCTATGTGTCACCTTGGTTGGGCCACTGTACCTACACATTCGGTCCAACATGACTGTTGTTTCTGTGAAGGTGTCTTTGGATGGAATTTACACTTAAATTGGTGGACTTTGAGTAGAATAGCTTACCCTCCATAAGGTTGGGCGTCGTCCCATCAGTTGAAGGCCTAAATGGAACAAAAGCTGATCTTCCAGAAGGCCAGGCTGCCAGCAGACTGCCTTCAGACTTCGTCTACAGTACTGGCTCTTCCTGGCATGTGAGTAGACTGCCTTTGGACTTGAACTGCAATGCCTTCCTAAGTCTCTAACCTGCCAGCCTCCCTTATCAGATTTTGGACTCTGTAAGTGTCCAAAATTGTGTAAGCTAATGCTTTAAAATAAATCTCTTTATATTGCATGCACATCCATCCCGTTGGCTCTGTTTCTCTGGAGAACTTTAACAAATACAGTCACACACTATGCTGCTGCTACTACCACTAGTGGTAAAGCCAGGTTTCAGCTCCAGGCAGCCTGGTTCCCCAGGTGGAGGATAAAAGATTCTAGAATGCCAGAGGCTGGACAAGCATTCCCTCTATGAAGTCAGAGTTATCTGTGAACATAGACTCAGAAATAGAATTTATTCTTAATGGTTTTCTCTGTATGTCTACACTGATGATATAACTGGGCACAATAAACTCATGAAACATGAAGCTCTAAGTAGTGACACTGGAGAACCTAACAACATACACGTTTGACTACAGAAAACTATATGTTTGGGGCACATCCCTCATCTTTGAGAGTTGATTTTAGGAAGTAACTGCCGTCTTGCAAAAAGTCCCTTATTGACAGAAAAACAAAAAAATTTGGCAGAAGAGAGTCTGACCCACCGTGGCAGTCTTTTTTTTTTTTTTTCTTCTTAGTTGTTAACATTATTCTCTGCTCAGTAGACACTGTCCTGGAAGATTCTTGGAACACTTGGTGGCAGGTGAATTTAAAACTGTCACTATAAAATTATATCCTATTTTATTTAAATTTAATTAACTAATAGTAGGTCCTTACAGTTTCTTTGTAATGTGTGCATTTATGCCAATAAGTCGTCTTCTTTTCAAGACCCAAATTTAATTCTTGACCCTTAGATAAAGGTGACCCTGGAGACATGGCTTCAAACTGGCCCAAGAACGGACATCATTCGCCAATCAGTCATCACCACTATCCAAGTATCTGGTAAGGAGAGAAAAAGCCAGAGATGTTCTCCATATTCTTTTCACTAGAAATTAGTTTTAGATCTCTATGGAGAAGTCAACAAAGATGATAGAGACTCAAGTGAAATCACTACCTTCAAATGTGCTCAGTATTAAGGGCTGTGAGGTTTCACTGGTGTGGGTCAGCCATCTCCAGTAGAGATGTCTGTAGGAGCACCTGAAGGCTGATAGCTCAGGAAAGACAGGGTGCTTCTGAATGAAGGAAACACCTAGCTAAGGCTCAAGATCATTGGACTCTCTTCTGGTTGTCATACATGCGTCAAATGTTGTCTATAACTCCCCTGACCCAAACTATTAACTCTGAAAGTTATGTAGCCACGGAGGAAGAGGAGGAAGCGTGGGATGTTCTGTTTAAGGCAGAGGCTAGGCCATTGTGGCCGGATTCAATCAGTGCAAAAGAGGGCTTTGGAACACTTGGTTAGTTTCCTTCCTTCCAAATGTCTAGACATTCAAAAGGGTGTGCACACTTGCCTCTGACTATTCCCGTTAAAGGCTTCTCTTCACATAAAATGTCACTGGTTATATGGGTTTGTTTGTATTACCTTTGAACTTGATTTGTATTATTCTATCTTTGTCAACATCCATTCCCACTTTCTATAAGCTTTAAACTATCCCAGATGCTGAGCAAATGTAAATTCTTTGGAACGCAGCCGGCCTCTATAATCTAGTGGTACAATCGCTACTCTCTCTCCAAATTCTGTTACTGTCAATTTTAAGCGTGCATTGTCTGGGGCATTTATATGCTGTAGTTGAAGACAGATGCCAAACGTGTAAAAATGTAACCTTGACCGACCACTATTGGCGTCTATGCTGTTTAAAAGGAAAATGGACTCTCAAGTCTGAATGCTTATCTGCTGTTCAAAATCCCTTAATGCTCCAAAGTGTATGCTCCTGATGTCAGTTCTTTAGTTGCCTGTCAAGGCACTTCCCAATAGGCAGTTAGCTTCCAGTATATTGTGTACAGAATATAGCCAGAGTTTTAAGGATGTAAGTTTGGATATTAAATATATGAATCAAGACCGAAGTCATGTGATGCTTACTTTTCCTTGACACCATAGGTGATCAGCTTACCTGTGTCCAACCTCGGCAGAGACGCAGTGTCTTGCTTGGTAAAATTGTGTGTGGTAAAATTACACCCTAAGCTGGGGCATTCAATGCACACCTGATGCAGGCATAATAAAAATGCATGGCCCATGTGTCTTCTGCTGAGATCTAGATCTTCTTCCCTATCCTCAATCCTCTGCTGTAGCTCTACTGCTACTGTTGTTGTTGTTGTTGTTGTTGTTGTTATTTTGCCTTTTTATTTTAAGTTCTAAACATGAAAGGGGGGGCAATCACAACAAATAAGGAAGAAAGAGAACAAAGCTAATACAGAGAAACATTTGCCTGGCCTCCATAGGCATTTGCCACAGAGTTTTTTGTATTATTTATGAGGCTATATTAACAGACCAAGAAAAGAATATTAAAAAACCATAAATCAGATAATTTTAGAATACATAGGGTGGGCCTAGGGAAAATATATCTATCTGCTTTTGTCCAAAAAAAAAAAAAAATCAATATCCTCCTTTTAAAAGGATGCTTTTGAAAAAACTTCTGTATGATATATAAACTTCCTCGAGCTTCCTAACATCAATGGCTCTGCTTTTATGCTGGCATTTCATTGATTTTCCTCCATCCTTTGTTTTTCTTTTTCGGGGGTCTTTCTAATGAGCAATTTTGTGCAGTCAGTTTGGCCATGTAATAGATCTAATTCTGTTGATGAAAAAGATCGAAAATAAATATGGTTCTAAAAAATCCAGCAGAAACGATTAAATCATTGATTAACCAAATAAAAACCACATCATATTTTTGGTTTAACCACTTAAGTTATGTGTAGACTTTCTTCTATAGGAGTTGAGAAACTTGATTAATGAAAGCTGGCCTCTGTGGAAAAAGAACTTAGTTGTTCCATATGTCATAAAAAAGCTTGATTGGAGACTAAGCAGACTATAATTTTTTCCTTCCTGGAGGAAAATGTGAAATTCTTTCCACAGCTTTCAGACTCTGATCTCAAAGCAAAATGAATTATGTTTGTCTTCAGGATTTTTCTTAATGTGAGCCCAGCCATATCAGGGTGGACTTGTGACAAGTGGGGTAGACAACTGCAAACAGTATAATCTTCAGGATCCTGAGCACACCCTTCTCCTCTGAGTAAAAGCCCACTGGCCTAACACTGTTATTAACAGTGTAGTGGGTCTTGAAATTTTTTGAATCTTCAAAAGCTGAAATCATCGGTTAAAAACTAGTTTGATCAAAGCTTTGTGCAAAGGGCAAAGGGTGCTAAAAAAGGGAAAATTTTTTGGAATAATCCTAATTTTGCCTTGGGCAAGATCTGAGGCACTATCCTGCTCAGCTATCCTCTTGGGGTTTAGGAAATTGTTAACTGTGTTTTTATCTCAGAGACAGACAGGTGGTAGACTGCCTTTGATCTCTCCATGCCCTGATTGGAGGCAAAGCAATGTTGAGAGTCTATTCCAATTGTATTTCAGCCAATGTCCGGCAAGAAGATGCACATCGAGTTCCTCAGCATTCTGGATTTTTTCACTGCCCGTTACTGTTTGTTGGACAAGGAGGTGTAAAGTTGGGAGGGGTGGTGGACATGACTGCATTTGGCACAGGAAAGAGTTGTCTATCGCTGGAAAGAGAGATGGTTAATACTGCTGCTAGATATCTTTTTATCCTAAAACACTGTGATGAAGGAATGCTGGTGACGATGGATGGAGAATGTGGCTGGGGATATGGAAGGTAGGACCTCTCAAGACTTGAGGAATGTAACCAAGGAATAGATAGACATACTAGCCCTTCTAATATTTGCCAAGCATTGTACCATACACTGGGGATAAAAAGACAAGTGGGCTTTCCTACCTTAAATAATTACAGTATAGTCAGAGGGACTTTCATGCAAATAAATGACCCTGCAAACATATACAATGTGTGCAATAATATTTAAACTATAGTTGGGGCAGTTGGGTGGCTCAGTTGGTTAAGCTTGGGACTCTTTGGCTCAGGTCATGACCTCATGGTTTGTGAGTTTGAGCCCTGCATTGGGCTCTGCACTGACAAGGCGGAGCCTGCTTGGGATTCCCTGTCTCCTCTCTTTCTGCCCCTTCCTGACTCATTCTCTCTCTCTCTCATGTCTTTCAAAAATAAATAAACTTAAAAAAATAAACAATAGAAGTAATGCAAAGATATGAGTGATCACCTCATTGTCTTGAAAATAAGTTCAGGTTTCCCATACATTAAGGCAAGAGAGAATCTTTTTTTTTTTTTTTTTTTTTTTTTTTTTTTTATTTATTTTTGGGACAGAGAGAGACAAAGCATGAACGGGGCAGGGGCAGAGAGAGAGGGAGACACAGAATCGGAAACAGGCTCCAGGCTCCGAGCCATCAGCCCAGAGCCTGACGCGGGGCTCGAACTCACGGACCGCGAGATCGTGACCTGGCTGAAGTCGGACACTTAACCGACTGCGCCACCCAGGCGCCCCAAGGCAAGAGAGAATCTTTATTCAGAATGTACCACTGACAAAAGATCTTAACAGCGGAGTGCATTGTAGCTTTTATCTGGACTCCGCTGCCCTCATCTTCAAGAAGTCATAATATTGAGGTGTGTGTGTGTGTGTGTGTGTGTGTGTGTGTGTGCATGCTAAGTGAAAATGTTGATAGAGCAAGTGTTTTTCTTCCTCTGCTTCCCGTTCTTCCTAAGTGGACCAAATTATCCTTAGATCTCTTTGCCATTATTTCCATTTGTGGGCAAGATTTGACTTTTACAAGCTTATGCTGATAACTAAGCTAGGATAAGTGAAGTGGGAGCCATATAGATCCATTCATAAGATATGTAACGGATTTGCACAAAATCGTAGAAGTTTTTGTCTAATTCCTTAAGGAAAATATCATATGCTAAGAGTCATTTTTTTCACGACCTCAGCTGAGAAGAAATTGGATTGAAAAAAATTCTGAGGACATGGAAGAAATCAAGCCAGTTTATAAAAGCTAACTGAAAAATCATCTGCTACTTGTTCTAACACAGCACAAGCACCAGAACTGACATTTGCAAGAGTAAATGAAAATAAATAAATAAATGAATAAATAAATAAATAAATAAATAAAACAGAAAATTTCCTTAATGAGAAATGGTTTGTCTAGTGTATCCTACAACAGGAATAAAACAGTGCTATTGAAATTTTTATGATATAAAGTTTCGTATCAGGGCCATCTGATACAGGAGCCGTGAGCCACATGTGGCTATTAAGAAGTTGGAATACTGGGGCGCCTGGGTGGCTGAGTAGGTTGAGCGTCCGACTTCAGCTCAGGTCACGATCTCGCGGTCCGTGAGTTCCAGCCCCACGTCGGGCTCTGGGCTGATGGCTCAGAGCCTGGAACCTGCTTCCGATTCTGTGTCTCCCTCTCTCTCTGCCCCTCCCCCGTTCATGCTCTGTCTCTCTCTGTCTCAAAAATAAATAAAAATGTTAAAAAAAAAAGAAGTTGGAATACTGCTAGTATGACTGAAGAAACAAATTTTTATTATTTCTTTAATTTTAGTTAACTGAAATTTGTTCTTAAAATTTTTTTTTATTTGAGTATACTTGATCCACAATGTATTAGTTTCAGGTGTACCACATAGTGATTCAGCTTCTCTGCATGTTACACTATGCTCACAAATGTAGCTACCATCTATCACCATACATTGCTATTACAATATCATTGACTATACTCCCTGTGATGTGCCTTTTATTCTGATGATGTATTCATTCCACAGCTGGGAGCCTATACCTCTCATTCCCTTTCATCCATTTTGCCCAACTCCCCACCCCCTCCCTTCAGGGAATCATCAGTTTGTTCTCTGTAGTTATAGGTCTGATTCTGCTTTTTATTTGTTTATTCATTCACTTGTTTTGTTTTGTTTTTGTTTTTGTTTTTTGAGTCCACATAGGAGTTAAATCATACGGTATTCACCTTTCTCAGTCAGGCTTATTTCACTTAGCACACTACCCTCTAGGTCATTCCATGTTGTCACAAATGACGAGCTCTCATCCATTTTTATAGCTCTCATCCATTTTATATATTAAACTTAAATAGTTACATTTGGCTAGTGGTTTCTGTGTTAGATACCCCAGGTCTCAAAAATTGCATTAACATGAGGAATACTGAACTCTACTCCAAAATCTTTCACAATTTTATTAGTTGATATTCTTCAAATATTTTCTTGGTATCCCTATTCTTCTACCTTTAAAATGGTGCTAACAATTTATAATCCCAAAGTAAAGATGCCAGTGGCAATATGATTTGATACGAACTCCTTAAATATAGAAGCTTTATTGATAAACTTCTAGTCCAAGATGTAAGAGATTTGGACATTAATTTGGTATTTTTATAGAACTACTTTAGCTAGGTAACATGACTGTAGAAATGATTACGAAAAAGTTTCTCTGCTCAAAAAGTCTGAAAGATGATAGAAAGATAGACTTTTATATAATTTCAACTAAATGTAATGGGAAAATAAATGAAGGCACAATTGACTGTGACTGGGAAAGGATTGGGGCATGGTGGATTTGGGCTCACTGTGATGGGCAAGGAAGGGCCAGCACACCAGCAGAGCACCGCCCCATGGGCAAGGCATAAAGGTTGAGAAAAGGTGGGGCCTCCAGGACTTCTGGGTTAGCCTGGCATGGCTGCACTATAGTCTGTTGTGATTAGGACTGGTAAGAAAGGAAGATTGAGTTGATTCTCTGAGGGGCCTAAAATGCTTACTCAGGATTTATGATATTATTCTACAGGCAACAGAGTGAAACTAGAGGCTTTTGGATAAAGGAAAAACAGATCAGACCTGTGATTTAGAAAAATAACTATGGCATCAGCACTAATGAACCTGCAGAAAGATGTGAAGGGATGAAGACTCGTTAGAAAGTAAGAAGGGGCCAAATAAAGGGTGAAGATGAACTAGGATTCTAACAACAAAAAGGGGCTGAATATGGTTGAATAGAATGCACAAAATTTGGTCACCTCATAGATATGGTTGCTTAGGGAGAGACAAAGGTAATGGTGAGGATTTACATCTGAGTGGCTGAGTGATAATACTCATCAAAAGACAGACCAGACTGCGGCTGTTGATTTTGAATTATTAGCTTGGCATCCACTTAAAGATGAGCCAACTAATACAGAGATGAGTTTGAAGTCTTCAAATGGATATGAAGCCAGCTTCTCAAAGTCAACGTGTCCAAACCTAAGCAGGCACTTATTGGATGTCCCACTGGGTACTGGAAATGCAAGTCTTGAGCTCAATTGGGAGGTCAGAAATAGAGACACGATTCATCCGAATGGAAATGGTAGTGAAAGTCATAAAAGCATGAGCTTGATTAAGAAAACACTGTGTAGCTCACAAAGGAGGATTAAGGCAGGATAAAGACTCATATTTGGGGTATGAGTCAACAAGGGAGACTGAAAAGTAAAAACAGAGTTTTGGAGCACTCAGGAAGAAAAAGACCAAGCTAAGAAAGGATAGCTCTCATATATTCGAGTCTATACACTCAATAACATGCAAATACCAAAATAAGCCATTAATTATTGTCCACATGGGTAGGCCCCAGAGTAGGACAAAGATGTAGAAGCTCCATGTAAACATGACCTGTTTGGCAGAGACACCAATGTCTGGGAGTGGGCAGGTGGGCAAAGTTGCAGGTGCAGTGGACACAACAAAGGAAGCACTCCCTGTGGTACACATTACTACACATTGAGGGGGAGAGTAAGGAGTGGAGCCAACACTGTACCACTGACACTTGGGATGAGCCAGTGATACCAGCAGTGAGTGATGATCAAAGAACAGCTGTTTCCTACTATGTAGACTCTGAACAAGTCGCTTCAGCTCTCTGAATCTCAGTTTCCTTCCATCTGAGGAGGTATAATTACAAAACTCAGAGGATAGTTATATTAAATGGGATGATGCACCTGGCATGGTGGGTTTGATCAATGGCAGCATCCTTCCCCTCTTGCCCGTCCTCACAGTTTGCTGTCAGGCATGCCCAGCCCATGACTGTTACCTTTAATGTGTCAGTTAAATGCCGCATCTCAATGTACTCGGACCAGATCTCAAGCCCCTGGAAAAGGACAATTTCATCTCATCCAAAGTTGCCTCATCACAGTGCTTATACCTTTAAATCACCTCAATTCCCTGAAGTCAAAACTGTTTGAATCAGTGTCTCTGTAACCAGTTTGAATCTTGTCAATTCTGCTTTTCAGGGCAAAAAATTTTTAAAAAGAATGGGAGATACCCCGATTAAGTAATTATTCATATCAGAGAAATTTGAAATCAATCTGTCTATGTATCCTTATGGCAGCAAAGTTATTAGTGAATATTTTCCAAGAGAATAGGAACAAAATGGGGGTGTGGACAGAACTGAGTATCTTTTTAACATTTTGCCTGAATGGTCATGCAGTATAGATAATTCAATGAGGAAAAATATGGGGCATCTGCATAATCTAAGTTGATGCATGCTTGGCAGTTAGGGAAGAGAAGAGAGTTATGGGATGGATTGATCTATCAGCCTGATTGATATCTCTCCACTGAAGGTTAAACATAAGTATAGTTTTAAAAAATATCAAAGCTCGGGTGCCTGGGTAGCTCAGTTGGTTGAGCATCCGACTTCGACTCAGGTCATGATCTCGTGGTTTGTGGGTTCTAGCCCTGCGTCGGGCTCTGTGCTGACAGCTCAGAGCCTGGAGCCTGCTTCAGATTCTGTGTCTCCCTCTCTCTCTGCCCCTCCCCCACTCACACTCTGTCTCTCTCTCTCCTCTTCAAAAATAAATCAACATTAAAACATTTTTTTAAAATATCAAAGCCCAGAGCAGAAATTAGTTTTTCTCTGTAATGAGTGAATGAGCCCAAAATATGTGATTTACTAGGAGCGCCTGGGAGGCTCAGTCAGTTAAACTTTGGCTTCAACTCAGGTCATGATCTCACCATTGGTGGGTTCGAGTCCCCATCCAGCTCTGTGCTGACAGTTCAGAGCCTGGAGCCTGCTTCAAATTGTGTTTCCCTCTCTTTGCCCCTCCCCCACTCATGTTCTGTCTCTGTCTTTCAAAAATAAATACACGTTAAAAAAAAAACAAAAACAAAATATGTGATTTACTTCAGAAAACTGACACACAAAGCGACCTAAATGAGCAGTATTGATTAGATGATTCTTTGATTCATTCATCCATTCATGCAAAAAAGTATTGAGCCATACTATGCTCTACTCCATTTACTGGAAGCTGGGTAAGGTGTGGATTAGATAAACAGTGCCCTTGTTCTCATGGAGTGTACATTTTAGTAGGTAAGATAGGCATTGTAAAAGTAATGGTAAGTAAGGAAAC
This sequence comes from Neofelis nebulosa, assembly GCF_028018385.1. Taxonomy (NCBI): domain Eukaryota; kingdom Metazoa; phylum Chordata; class Mammalia; order Carnivora; family Felidae; genus Neofelis; species Neofelis nebulosa. The sequence goes on along the minus strand of NC_080783.1, from coordinate 80,821,579 downwards.
TTTTAGAAAATCATAATAGACATACATAAAGAGGCACTATCAATCTTGTGGGTATAAAAGCAATAATAATAAAAAGGAGAGATAACTCTTGTCACAGGGTATACTATGGACCAGAGATTGTTCTAAAAACACTTTACATATGTCATTTTATTTAATCTACTTGTGAACCCTTTGAAGTAGGTACTGTTATTACCTCCATTTAACAGAGTAAGAAACTGAGTCACAGAAAGTTTCAGTAATTTGCCGAAAGTCACATGGTCAATGTGTGGTAAAGGCAGGATTTTAATCCAGGATGTAACGCCTAAGGGCCTTTGAGTTTAATAACTGCAAATTAAAAAAAACCAGATATATCTAAGCAGTCTACAAAATTGATCTGTTTCGTCTTGCTTTAGGCTGGGAAAAGGCACAAATCCATTTTTAAGTAACTTTTCTTAAAGCCTGATTTATGAGGTTGTAATTAACAATACTTTGACAATCACAAATACAGTATTTTTTGACCTGTGTTTCTTAGGCTGCATCTAGTTTTAGCGTCTGTTTCCAAAGTCAGACTGCTCACCAGGCACTAGCACGCTCCATTTCAAGTCTCAGGCCTGTGTGTGTTCTCATGGGAACAAGGATAGCAACAACAGTCGCTGTAGCTCAGAACACAAAAGGGAAGATAAGCCCAGCCTGAAAGATAGACAGTGTGAACCTCTCGGCCTTTTCCAGCCTTTCCCACACTTACTGGTGTCATAGAGGCTCAAGCGTAATATCAATGCCCAATTGATGCTGCGTGAGTTAACACCCACCCTTCCGGAGACGCTGCAGCAGGTGCTTTTGGTGCTTAAGTCATATCCCTGGACCCACCTCTGACTCCAGTACAGTCGTGTGGGCAGCTCAGTACATGCTCTTTGCTTTTTTGCCTCAGGGCTTCCGTCAAAGTCAAGGAAGCCTACTCAACCTAAAAAGGAGCCAGGGATGGGAAAGCTCCCAGGGGCAACACTTGATCCATGAAGAGTGGATGTGCAAGTTTATTTAAGTCTGCATAGGTAAGTAGCAGAGAATGGAGCATATTTAAAGACATACGATCATGCATTGGATGGTGCCAGGAAAAGGGGATAGGCAATAGAACAATACCTATTCTGTCATTGCTCATAGGAGGGAATTAAGAGAGACTTTCAAAAGGAACGGAGGATTAAGGACATTGTGTAAAGCTGTATAATGGCAATCATACAGAACAAACATGAAAACCTTTCAAATGTCAAGAATAAAGCTACACAGTAAGGGAAATACAGATCTTAGAGAAAACCATAGAAACTATGAAAGAAAACAGAGACGATGACATAAAATGTTACACACACACCTAAGATCAAACATAAATTTCATATTAATACATTTATTAATGGATAGATTTGCCTATTAAAAGATAAAAAGACTCCTCTTAGAATTACAAAGCTAACCTCAATTATATGCTTCATATAACAGATACTTCAAATGATTCAGAAAGGTTGACAATTAAGATATAGGAACATGCACGTGAGGAAAACACAAACAAATAGGAAAGCAGGGGTCACAATCTTAGTATTAGAAAGAATTGAGAGGAAGTGCATTAAATGATAGAATTATAGGCAACTTAAATTAAAAATGATATTTAGCAGTTATGAATAACCATATACCAAATAACCTAGCATTAATAATTACAAAGCAAATAGTACAGGAACTGCAAATAAATATAAGAAGAATCACAGTAGGAGAAACAGAATCTGATTTATTATCATTCTATGCTTGATCAAGTTTAAAAAACAATTAAGGGTATAAGAGACCTAAATAACATAATTAATAAGATAACTCTACCTAATTTTCAACTCCGAACACAGAACGTATTTTTCAGATGTTCATGGAATGGTCACAAAATTTGGCCATGAAGACAACTGGATAAATTCGTAAAAGTAAACAATGACAGAGGCAATATCCTCTGATAACTATGTAATAGTACTTAAACTAATGTACAAATTAGGAAACAAACAAAAATACCATACTACTTCTATATTAGAGATCTCTTCTTAAAAAAACTCTTGGAGCAAAGATTTGAGTACATATTATAACTATGAATTTGGTTAAAAAGGAAGAAATCGCCTGGCAATGAAATCTTAGGTCAATCAGCAAGAAAGAATACATAAATTAAATATCCAAATAAAAAAGGTGGGAAAAAGACCCAAATAAACCACATGAAAGCAGAAATAATTAATAAGACAAATGCACAGGAAAGACCAATGTGAAGGGGATTAAGAGGTACCAACTTCTGGTATACAATAAATAAATTACAGGGATAAAAAGTACAGAATAGAGAATATAGTCATTATAAAAGTAAGACAAAGGAATTTATATTAAAAATAATAATAATTATAAAGCAACCAAATTCATGAGTTGTTTCTTAGAATAGTTTGAAAATGTCAACACATTAGTTAACTTAATTATAAAAAATGGAGAATGTAAAAACACATGAATAAAAATTACAGTGTAGGAATAAGCAAAGAGTTCATTAAAAGAAACCTTAGACACAACTTAAAAACATTTTGTGAGTCAGTTTGAAGAAGTTAATGGAATAATGACTGTCCAGAGCTATCAAGTTCCAATCCCTAGAATTTACAAAAGTGACCTTATTTGGACCAAGGGTCTTTGCAGATATGATTGAGTTAAAGATTTTGAGAGAGGAAATTACCTTGGACTATTCAGGCTCTAAATCCAGTGACGAGTGTGCTTATGAAGGAGGGACAGAAGAGGGAGAGACAGAGCAGAGGAGGAATGTGGCCACCGAAGCAGAGATTGCAGGGATGTGACCGCAAGCCAGGAAATGCCTCGAAACAACAGAAGCTGCCAGAGGCGAAGTGCAGGTCTTCTCCTGGAACCTTCAGAGGGAGCACTGCCCTGATGGCACCATGATTCCAGACCTCTGGCCTCCAGAACTGTGACAGAGTAAAATTTATGCTGTCTTAAGCCTCCAAGTTTGTGGCAATTTGTTACAGCAGCCCCAGAAAATTCATACACATAGAATGCAATGTATGAATCTTAAGTGCACAGTTCTCAATTCATTTTTAATGTATTGTATCCATCTCTTGCATTCCCTGTCTTGTGCCACCTACTGCCCTCACCATCTCATCTTCTAGCCCTAAGAGCACATGCCAAGGCCCTGAGGCAGGAAAGAAAGTGGCCTATCCAAGAAACTGGAGGAAAGCCAGTATGTCAAAAGCATAGTGGACGAGATGGGACGATGAGGCTTTTTCCTGACAAAAGAGCTTCTAATCTAAGAGGACTTCCAGTACCAGCTATTAAGATAACGTATCTTTTAACTCATCTTCACACCCTTCATCTGAAGTGGTTCCCCAAGGGCTGGCTGAGTTAGATCATAAAAGAATCAAAAGGTTACACAAAAGAGAAAGAAGAAAGGACAGATTAGCTAGGCAGAAAGATCTTTTAGGTATAGAACAAAAGTAACTATATTGATTTTCCATTCTTCAGCCCCCAAAATGGATTTAACACACACACACACACACACACACACACACACAAACATCGGTGCCACAACTGTGCTGATGCTCTCATAAACAGTAAGTTATCTCAACATCTCAACACACTCAGTGTATTCAAGTGAAATGGAAGGAGTTACAGCAAAAGATTGCATCTGCCTGCTTTCGTTTCATTGTTTGGCTGTTTGCATTACTATACACTCAATATTTTTGTCATGGAATATTAAAAGAAATCAGGAACAGCTGCTGTCGGCTACATTATTATTTGTTTGAAGTATCAGACCACTCCTCTTAAGACATTCTCTCTCTCTGTCTCTCTGTTTCCCTACACACACACACACACACACACACACACACACAAATTAGCACTAAACCATGACGGAGTAGGCAGTGAAGAAAAATATCTAATCAGAAATGATCTGCATCCCAACCTCCCGCTGACTCCAAGATAAATACATCAAGTCTTTAAAGGGCAAAGAATTAATAATTGTTTCCATCTCCTTCCTTCCTATCGCCTTAAAATGAAGGATACCTTTATTTTAGTCTAGTATTTTATTGAATCTGGAAGGGCGTCCAGACTGCTTGCAAATTAACTGCCCAGTATTATTTTTCAGTGTCTACCTCTGTCTTTTGTCACTTAGAACTGTCTTGTTCTAAGTTGTTATTTAACAAAGCATATGATAATTTATTTGGTACAGACTATTTCTCCTACATTGTTCTGCAGGTGTAACTATTCCCCCCTCTAATAAGAACTTCAGCTTTTCAGATTTCAGAATTTCAGATTCTGATCAGTATTGTCTTTTGTGTTTTAGAAAGCTAAGATGCAGTTCCAAGAATTTCTGTGGCTTATTTGTTATAGTTCTCTTATCATTTTGAAGTTGTATTTGGAAAACTAGATCTTTTTCCCTTCAATATAGCTTGATTTAGATTAGAGGCATGTATGGGAACATGACTTTAATTAAGTAAAAATTTACTACATAATTAAATTATATAGCATGTCCCAGGTAAACCTCATATTCCTCACCTTCTGATATGATTTTATGAAGAGGTGGAAGAGATATTATCACATTTTACAAATAAGAAGTGTAATAAACACTATTGACTTGTGAAAAGCCACTGAACTTGCTGGGGAGAGAGCCTAGAAGAGAACTAAGTAAAGAGTAAAAACTCTTCACCCATATGACCTATGCATGCAGGTCATATGTGTAACATCATTTAATGAATTAAATGATGTTAATGAGTTTCTCTCACTTAACATCTGAGAAAAACTGGTCGGGGGTAGCACAGGGCAAGTGACTCACTTGACAAGCAAGCAAATCGTCAATAAGAGAAGATACATATGATAAAAGTGACATCTGCCTCTTTTATTTAAGTATTTATTGAATGGTTTATGTGTTCCAGGAGCTTTTCTAGGCACTGGGAATTGAGAAAGGAACAAGCAGACACAATTCTATGTGTAAATGAGCTTAGAACCTTGTGGGTAAAGTATGAATTCACAATCACAGCAATAACCATATAATTAAAAATAGCAAGGGATTATGTCAAAGGAAAGTACAAGTTTTACAAGAAAGTATGAGAAATCAAGTCTGCAACCAGGGGAGATCTCCTGGAAGATTTGACATTTAAATTGAAATCAGCCAGCAAGTTGTAATAAGGGCATTTTAGACAGCGTGTACAAAGGCCTGGAGGCAAGAAAGAAAGTGGAATGCTCAAGGACCGGGAAGAAGGCCGATATGTGGAGAGCATGGGGAGCTGGGGAGTGGGTGTCACCTGATGAGCCTGCACAGGTAGACCCAGGCCAGTTCATACAGAAGCCTTGTGGGCATGTTAAAAATTTTGTGTATTTCCAAAGTGAGATGGGAAACCACTGAAGAGTTTCAAGTAGGTGAGGAATTGTGTTTCCATTCATAAACCTGTCATAAGGGCTGCTAGGTACAGAGAAGTAAGGAAGAGAGTGAGCTAGGGGCCTATTTCCATAGGATTATTGTAATGATAAAATGGGAACACACACACTCACGAGTTCAGAGTCTGGTTCCAACTAACGATGCAATAGATAACTTGTAGTTTCCTTCTTCCCTTCCCACATGACTTAATCTCATTTTGCTAACTTTCTCTCTCTCTCTCTCTCTTAATGTTTATTTATTTTTGAGAGAGAGAGAGAGAGAGTAGGGGAGGGGCAGAGAGAGAGGGAGACACAGAACTAGAAGCAGGCTCCAGGCTCCATGCTGTCAGCACAGAGCAGGATGAGGGCTCGAACCCACAAACTGTGAGATCATGCATGATCTGAGGCAAACTCAGAAGTTTAACTGACTGAGCTGCCCAGTCACCTCTGTTAACTTTCATAGTCTGAGCTCTAAGATATCTTGAAACATAAGTAGCCCTTTTGTTCTTTAGCTACAGTTGACTTCTTATCAATGTCATTCCTCAGTTCAATTTGGTTTTCGCAACTATTGGGGGCTCAATTCTTTAGAAACCAGTTTTTTAATGTCTACTTTTATCTGAAGCTGCACATTTCATGGGAACATTCCTATATATATGATTTAGGCAGAGACATTTTGGTTGCTGGAGATGATATCCATTTGCTAGGATCTTTGGGTGACCTAAAGTAGTGCAGGACTCATGTATTTTGCAGGATTCCTTCTACCACAGAGTCAAGAGGCTCTCTGGTAACTCTGACTCCAGATCAGTGACAAGGATGTTGCTATTGTAGCTCATTTACACACAAGATGAAACCAGCAAGGCAGATGTTTCCAGAAAAATAAAATACAATTTAAGAAAACAATTCTCTTTCAACTTGGAAAATGACACAGAGGAAATGTGGGTTCTGATTTCAAGAGGTAGAATTTATGAAAAGTAGTTATTTGAAAGCATCCCATCCCCACCCCCTTCTTCAGGGATGAATTGATGGATGCCGAATGATCTACATCATTTGTGCTTTTACACTGATGCTCTTTTATGCTGGGTTTCTCTTAAGGGGATATGACAGCTTTGGGCCACGAAAGCAGTAGCCATTAATTGGACCCTTGGTTACTGAGCACACAGATGGAGAAAAACATAGCTGAGGACTGTGTTCATTTTCTTGAGATATATCAAGTAAGACACTGGGTTGACATGCAATAAAAAAATGTAGATTTTTCTGGAGATACTTATTTACGAAATTCCCTTAAATGGGCACTAAAAAGCTTCAATATGATGCTCTCCCCCCCAAGAGATGAAATTTGTTAATAGAGGTTTAGTGGAGAAATGCATACCATAGAGATTTAGCAGAGTGGTGCCTTTCCTTCTAGAAAAGAAGTCTTGCTTTTTCTCTTCTGTTGGCACAAGACAAAGAGTGATGTGTGTTTGTTTGTTTGATCATTTGCTTTACAAATGGTTGTCACTCAAAGAAAGTCTTCTCTTTTTCAAAGAAAGTCTACTTACACATGACCAGATTTATCACTGGAATTCAAGTTCATAATCTCTTATCCAGAATTCCAAAACTGAAAACTCAGAAACTGTACATGTTTTTGTAAGTTTGACTGTAAAGTTCACTGAGTGTCAAAATCATACCTGAGGTTATTAACAGACTTTATTCTACTAAGAATATTCATTTCACTGCAGAAACATTAATACATTTGTTATGTGTTGCCACTTAATGATCGTATATGTATAATGTTCAGAATATACATTTTCCCCCAAATGTAAACTACTTAGAATTTTTGCCCAAGAGTTTTAGAGAAGGGAATGTGTATGTATGCCACAGGAAGCAGAAAATTCAGCTCACTGAGTCTGACCTCTTCCTAGCACCTACCATTGTGGACCAGGCTTCATCCAAATGACCCGAATCATTTCCTTTCTCTTTGGCCAGTCTGATTTGTTCATGGATTACTAAAGACAAGAGTCAAAGAATCACTTTCTAGGACAGGAGTGCTAATCTAAATTTTAGATTCTAAAATATGCTGTGTTCATTAAGCTGTAAGCTCTAGTAGCAAAGACAGTAACAAGAAGATGTATTCATTCATTCAATGAATATTCATTGAACACCTATAATGGAATTTCAACATGGTGGTATCATAGAAAAAGAACAGAACTACAAGTCAGGAGACCTGGGTTCTAACTGGGGTAGCTGTGTACCTATTGTATACACTTTGGCAGGTCCTTTCACTTCTTTGTATCATTTAATGCTCGTTTTACAAAAGAAAAAAAAAGTTTCCTCACTGACTTTCTCTTTCGATACTTGGAATAATTAAATTTAGTAATACACCAAAAACACATTTGCAAGGTGCCTGGGTGGCTTAGTTGTTTGAGTGTCAGACTCTTGATTTCAGCTCAGGTCATGATCGCAAGGGTGTGGGATCAAGCATTATGTTGGGCTCCGCGCTGAGCATGGAGCCTGATTACTTTGTCTCTCTCTCTAAAGAAGGAAAAAAGCACATTTGCACATTTTATTGATCTTCTATGTTTCTATGTTAAGCGCTTTATATGTATCATACAAAGAATTACTATGTGCAGGGCACAAGATTTGGTGGGCATGCTAGGATGGGCAAGACACATGAGCTATCCTCGAAGGGCAAACCGATAAAGGAGTAACATGGGAAGTTACGGGACTATTCCAGGTTTTGTTGTTTTGTTTTTTTAATCACTCATATGCAGAACCAAGAAAATTTGGAAGAGAAGCTTCTTTGAGTCTTTGCAAGAAAAATATGGAAGGGGGAAGGGAGAGAGAAGCATTTGGAAGGAATTTCATTTAAAACAGCTGCCTTGCTAAATCCCTGTTTCAAATTGCCTGTTAGCTGATCTGACTTAAGACTTTTTTTTTTAATCAAGAAACAAAATCTGTGGGGTTTGCTAGTTCGATTCATTTGCACATTCCACACAGCTACATATGGCAGGCCTGGAATGATCAAGTTTCCTTCAGCTTTATCATAAATCACAGAGATTCCAATGTGTCCTTCACAGCTTTAAGTTTTCAAAACTATCATGAATAGTGAAATATTTATTCTAAGACTTACAGCCACTTGCATGGAGTCACGTTCCTCAGAAGAGAGACTCTGACAAAAAGCCCATCAGGAAGGCAGCTGGAGGCCGTGGGACCCCAGCCCCATGACCATCCTCCACTGTTGGCCTTCACATCTGCCACCTTCAGGTTACCAAATGGCATCCCTCATAAACTGTGAACACAGGCTTTTTGCTCAACTTGACAGCTTTCAGTTGGAAACTAATCAAAACTTTAAGGATTCTACTTTAGAGCAGAAAAAGTCTTTCTCAAGGTTTTATTACTTCGTAAAGCGTATTAGGTTTCAAATCAATTTAATTTTAAAAGAGAACCTAGTTATTTTTACTAGCTGGTTTTCAAGTTTTTACTAATATATAAAGCCAAACAATCACGATTAGGCAGCTCTTTCTCTACAGACTAGATGTTGGCCAAGTGTTTACAGACAGACTGGATGGCACCCATTCGCCGTGAAAGCAGCAGTGATGCAAGTGGCAGAGGGGTTGGGCTTCCCCAGAAATGTCCTTACCTGTTGAAACTGACAACCTGAGGTGGAAGGCATTTTCGAAGATGGCTATGGCAATGCCTCCCATGGTTGTTTGCACTGGGACTTGGCTACTCCTCCCATTAAGAAGTGAACGCATCTCTCCTTCTTTTCCCTGGTCTGTCTGTATGCTTAGTTTTATGGGGTTTTGTTGTTGTTGTTGTTGTTGTTGTTGTTGTCGTCGTCATTTTTTAAGTTTATTTACTTTGAGAGAGCCAGAGAGAGTGCAAGAACGGGAGAGGCAGAGAGAGAGGGAGAATCTCAAGCGGGCTCCACGCTGCCAGCACAGAGCCTGAGGCCGGGGTCAAACCCACCGAACTGTGAGATCATGACCTGAGCTGAAATCAAGAGTCAGACGCTTAGACAACTGAGCCACCTGGACATCCCTGTATGGTTAGTTCTGATCAACAGAATAGAATAGGACAGATACTGCGAGTTCTGGGCCTGGGTCTTAAGAGGGCTTATAACTTTTGCTTTTGTTCTCTTTCTTGGATATTGATTGAGATCATCATGCAAGGAAACTGGTCCAACTCCCTTTAATGATGACAAGCCACATAGATCCCAAGTGCCGCAGCTGACAGCCTGTGCCAACTACAAGGCAGGTGAGTAAACCCATCTTGTTCCTTTCAGCCCACATAACATTCCATGAATGCAATTATGCATATAAGCAGAAAACCCTTCTGGTTAACTAAAAACAAAACAAAACAAAAAAATCGAGAGAAATGAATCATTGTGGTTTTCAGTCCTTAAGTTGTGGGGTGCTTTTTTAATCAGCAATAGATAATGGAAATCTCTGTTCTGGTTTTGACCTTGCCACTAATTAGTTGTGTCATTTGGGCAAGATACTTGATTCTATGTACTTTCGCGACCTCACATTTAAAATGTGGCAATGTGAATTATGTAAAGCTGAAGTCCCTTCTTGCTCCAGTGTTGTGGGAACTTTCCTCAAATCTGCAACTTGAATCTCTCAGCCGGCAGAAGGCTATAAAGTTGTTTCATTAAGAATGACCAACAGGACAAATCCTTAAGATGGACAGACAAAGTGGCAACCTTGTGGTAGAACAACATCCCTCACATGTAGCCAAACAAACAAAAAAAATAGTTACTTTGTGCCTCATTGAAATGTAAATTGGAAACTCATATTTGGAGGCCGCCTAGGTGGTTCAGTCGATTAGGCATCCGACTGTGGCTCAGGTCATGATTTCATGGTTCACAAGTTCGAACCCCACATCGGGCTCTGTGCTGACAGCTCAGAGCCTGGAGCCTGTTTCAGATTCTATGTCTCTATCTCTCTGCCCCTCACCTGCTGGCTCTCTCTCTCTCTCTCTCTCTCTCTCCATCTCTCTCTCAAAAAGTAAATAAACATTTAAAAACTTAAAAAAAGAAATTCATATTTTGAGACAAAACATGGGGCTTGGGCAGCCAAAGTACAAGAGAATCAGTTTAAACAATCATTGCTCTGCTTTGTTTACCACCACTGTGGTTGAAGAGCATTTTGCAAAGGAGTGTGGGAAACAATGAATGTAACAATACAAGTTGGCTGTTACCTTGGGTCATAATCTGTTTGAACTTGTGTATATAGTTTGGATAAGTCAAGTGTAAGGAGCCAAAATGGGCCCATCTGCTTCCTTTAAAATCTTATCGAGTTACTCCCCTCAGCACTTTTATGAGCTAACATCATCTCTTACAGATACTCTGCATAATTGGTGATTTCTGATTGCCTCCCTGAAATTTTTTCTTGATGCTGGCTGCAATCATTGCCTAATGGGAACATTTCATTCTCCAGCATGTGTAGTCATAATTATTTCAGATTCCCATGTAAAGTTAATCAACCCTGAAGGAGACTCCCCGGATGTCATCATGGAGGTAACACCTCACATTTTTGCTCTTTTACTTTGTCTGATCTCTGTTGAATAAGTAATCACCTTCTGTTTACACAACTAAAATTGGACATATTATGTGAAATTCCACCTGCATCTTTGGCAGATAACTACACCTGGTTATTGATATGTGCTGGATTTCATTATCAAAGAAATGGAGTTATTCTGAATGAAAGAAATATACACAAGGTAAGGTATTTCGTTCTTTTTGAGTTGTCTAGGAAGGCTAAGTTAAATGAAGTATTAGCAACAGCTGCATTCCCTACCACTTTCTCAGATTTTTCTTACCTGCGGTGACTGTTACCAAGTAATGTTGAACCGAAAATCTGTGACATTTTCTATAATAAGACAATTTCAACACTGACATAACATATAATCTCAAAGATATTTCTAGCCTCAAATACCTGCTGCTATGGCAACTTCCAAGGAACTCACTTTTCAAAATATTTGGATTTACTGAGATCTCTTTAAAAATTTACTAAATTTTCCAAAACTCTCTGATATGCACTAGGCATGTTTTTATCTAGCTGTTAAAAAACATTCCAGTTCATGCTATGTTTTGTCAACTGGTTTTATAGAGGTTACACTCTATGGGATGAAAAAAAAAAAACAAATATAGCAGTGTTGTGAGAAATAAAATGTGAAATGTTGGAAAACATTACATCAACATTGAGATTATGATGCAATTAAGGCCAACATTATTCTGGATTCTATACTGCGAAACATGTCCAATACATGTTAACTGGTAGGGCTTATATTAAGTTTTTTAAGGTAGTTTCATCTACAAGACAGATTAGCTCCGACCCATGGCTTTTCCTCGGAAAGCATAGAAAAATTTTGGGAAGACACAACAGAATATAAAAATTATAAGGAAACTATTGATCCACATGTGCCACAGTGGAGCGGGGCAGTATCCTCTGATGGCACAGTCCTCTGTCTGTGCAGTGGGAGCCTTCTTTCTCACCTCTTTCAATAAAAATTTCTCATCCCTTTGAATAGTTAGGAGAGGGAGCATTCGGTATGATGTCATTCCCCCAATATGTCTATGTTCGCCTCCAAAGTTCACAAGGTATCAAGCCCAAGAAAAAATATTCCAGAAAACGAAGTAGTCTCCATACTCCATAATTTTCTGAAGAAGAGTATTTTTAAGTTTATTTATTTATTTTGAGAGAGATGAGAGAGAATGCAAGTGGGGGAGGGGCAGAGAGAGGGAGAGAGAGAATCCCAGGCAGGCTTCATACTGTCAGCACAGAGACCAGTGTGGGGCCCGAACTCATGAACTATGAGATCATGACCCGAGCCAAAGTCAGATGCTTAACCGACGGAGCCACCCAGGTGCCCCAAGAAGAGTATTTTTGTGAAGCTTTCTGTACAGTAGATAGAGCTTGCTGTATGTATATAAGTATATTAATCAGATGAAAAAAGTTCACTGGGGAGAAACTTTCCCCATCTGAGAAAAACTTAATGGCAATCTGCTAATACTATCTTGATGTCTTTTCTTTTAATTTTTAAACCCGATATAAACCCAGATCAAATATTATAGTTTGCCTCATTACTAAAAAACAGAAAGTTTATTTGAATTATGTATAAAGTCATTATAAAAAGACATGGACCTTCAAGAAGAACTGCTTTATAGACATGATCTCATTATTTTTCTTCCAAAGTTCAGACAACTTTATTCATTATCTGTGTTACTGTCCTAGAGTTGAAATTGAATTGAATTGAAATAGAACTGAAAACGTCTTTGGAATGTACCAGTTTTAACATTTTTTAACAACTTTGTCTTCATGCATGGAAAGGCTGGCGTCTCAGGATATTCATATCCCCATTATGCTAACTGATAGCCAGTATAAACCTGAGAGCAAAAGCAAAAGTACAAAATCCACAAGGGAGCTCAGATGCAGAAAGCAGGTTCTAGTCTCTTTCACTCCTCACGCTGTAAGTCTAGGTGAAACTCCTAGATCACCTCCTAGAATCAGAGCTTCATGGCACCACATAACTTGCTGCAACAAGGGACCCAAAACATTGTCTGCTGGATGCCTTCCAGTTAAGAGATAAGAACACTGATGCTGAGAGTAGACAAGGAGCTTGCCTGAAATCACACGTTTACTTTGAAGAAGGGCTAGGACTAGAAGCTCAGTCTCCAGGACCTACTGTTCTCATCCATAAAATAAAGAGGTGGCTTGGATGTTCTTGAAGGTTAGCTTTATTCTATTATATTGTTTCTGTACACATTCAGCACTGGACGAGACCACAGAAGGTGAATATCTACGGCACGCCTGCTCTACCTCGTTTTGCTATCTAAGGGGAGGGGGAAGGAAAATGAAAATGCAAAGTGCACATTATGTACTGGCAACTCCTTTTGTAACCCACTACTGCTGTAGTCAATGCCCAGCAGGCTTCTACTGAATATTCATGAGAGATTAACTCATGAAAATATAACCCCAGCTTCTCAGGAACAGTAGCCAGAAAAGCCCTCATTAAAATTGCATTTCTGTTTATGTGAATGGCTGGTTTTGCTTCAAAAATTGGCCCATCGGTGCAGGGTATGAGTTTGCACCATGGCTAAATGATGAATCATGGATAGGGAATGAATTTCAGCTTTCAAACCTCTCTGGCCAGAGTTGGAAGTTACAGGACAATATGGTACAGAGAAATAGTTGGCCCCGCCACTATGTCCATTCTACCCTTGTTAGTAATAGAATCCCTATTTTTAAATGGGCTTATAACCTTAGAATATAGACTACAATTTCTATCTTCCTTGTATCTGTGTATAGCCATACGACCAGTTTATAGCTAAACTTTGTAGGGTTTCTCAACATTTCGGCCATTGTCAATTTAGGTCAAATAATTCACCGTTGTGGAGCTGTCTTGGGCAGTGTGCAATGTTTAGCAGCATCTCTGGCCCCTACCTACCAGATACCAGTACCCCCAACCTTCACTCTAGCCCAGTTGGGACAACCAAAAATGCCTTGAGACATTTCCAAATATGCCCTGAGGGCCAAAACTGTCCCCAGCTGAGAACCAGTGAGCTGAAGGGATCTTTTTCCTGCTGTGATGGCTAGAGCTTGAGAGGCTAATTTGGACAAATATGAGGAATCACATTACTAAAAACAGAAGGGCAACAAGATGGGAGAGAGGATCCCTATGATCCTTGGAGCCACACTATAGTCATGGGTCTACACATCTCTGGGCATGTTACATAAGAACAGCATAATTTCTATCCCTTTACTTCATTTACATCCCTTCATCCCCACTGGGGTTACTAAAGGAGACACAATTCCCATACCTTACCTTTAATTATTTTCTGTAACGCAGAAGTCTAAAGAGGGAAATTATTTATGTTCACAATTCAGAAACAACTGACTTGTCATTAAGGGATCTAGATTTAAAGCTGCCTCTCCCTTCACAGAAATTTTTTGAGAAGTGGATTTTGAGATGCACAAATGTAAATCAGGGATCCTCAAGCTTGGCTACATGTTAAAGTCACCTGGAGAGCTTTTAAAAATCTAATGCCCAGGTTGCACCTCAGACAACTTCCAGCAGAACCTTAGGAAGCAGGCCCCAGAACTCAGTATTTTACAAACTCTTCAGGTACTTCCAAGGTGCAGCCAAGCTTGAGAACCACTCATACAGAGTATTTTTCGAGTTCTGTTTGTAATTAATTAAACCTGGTTGCTCTTATTTGCCTTGGAAAGGTAAGGCATGTGTTATGCTCTCCACAGGAGGCATTCTTTTTTGCAAAATATTATGTTTCCACTCCTGGATATACTCATGTTCGGGATTTAAATGGCGAGAGTGAATCAGATATAATTTAGTACGAGTCAGCAAAATCTGGCTGGAGAAATATTTTGACATCTCATATTGCAGAAAATAATGGAGTTCGTTAAAGGTGAAAGCTCTATTCTTCCTGTTCCCTTCACACACACACACACACACACACACACACACACTTAATGTAATCAGTAAAATAAATGACTTGGGAGAAACTAGTTTTGCTCTGATAGTTAAAAAGTAAGTGCAGAAAAATGAAAATAGAGTCCCCCTATAAGTGGGTGTAGGGTAGCTCTTGGGTTTAAATGTATTTTAAAACCAGACTCCTTAATTTCTGCCATAAGAATAAGTAAAACAACTCAAAATGGGTGTCTGGGACTAACCATAGGGCAGTCCTGGAATAAAAAGAAACACCATCAACAATCCTATATGAAGAGCACCCTGACCAAGAAGGCAAAGGGCAGTTGATATCGTTATTTCCTTTTAGTCCATTAACTTTAATGAACAAGCCCTATTTCTTTTCCAATGTTAATTGTTAAAAGGTTCTTAATTAAGTCACAATATGTTAGTGATCTAAGAATTACAATAAACTGTCATTGCAGAAACATTCTTCAATAATGGGATTCCCCTTAATCCTAAGGGGTACACAAAGGGGGAAACAAGGAAGAAACGGGAGTGAAAATATATTGCATTCTGACTATAAACCAGACCCAGTAGTAGACAACTTATTTGTGTTATACCAAAAGGTGATTTCAAAGCAGGATTCACCTCTCAAGATATTTATGAGAGTCATAGCTGATTGAAGGTGAAATAAACCTGAAAAATCATCTACAGGTGAGAAAACCAGTGACTTTCCCAGGCTCATCTTGCTGGTTAGGACAAAACTGGGTCCAGAATAATGATCTCCTACCAAGAGTTGGGCATTCTCATTTCCTCCCTCTTTTTCCCCACCTACTTACAATTTCCAAAATCTAGTGAGCAGGGGGTTTTCCTCTTAACCAAGAAAAGAGTAAGGAAATAGGTCCAAACAGCAACACAAAAGATTTAAGTAAGATGCAAAGCAATTTCCTGGTGCCGGCATCTACTTGTCATAAGAGGGAGTTGTAGAATATCCCTTCTCGGATCTCTTTTTTAAGATAGAATTCTTTGTCACCCACTTTTGAGAGTGAAGCACAGTAAACTTGCCTAAAGGTTAGGTGATGTAGGGTGACAATTCCTTGAAATGTCTGCAGCATCTAAAGTAAGTACAGAAAATGTCGAGTTCTGCCTGGGTTTAGTGTATCACCACTGGCCTGGCACTGGTTAAAGATGACCTCCACAGAGTTTATCCAAAACTATTAACAATAGTAGCTAATATTCACTTCACACTTACTCTAGGCAAGCACTGTCATGCAATGCAGTCAGCAAGTGATGGATGCAGCATTCGAACTCACATCCACAGTTCTGACTTCATACTGCTCTACAATTCTGCCTCCTATACAAATACAATGACTAGTATTTTAAATAGTGCTAATGTGGTCCTAAAAGAGACATGTGTCCCAACAGAATCAGATCATTTCCAAAATCACAGTAAATCACTTTTCAGATTATAACCTGTTCGAGTGAAATAGACAGTGGTGGCCAGCGTTTGTATTATTCTGCTAGGGCTGGGGTAGCAGAGTCTGCTCTGTGCCCATCAGTTGGCCAGCACCTTGGGTCAGGGTGATCCTATGAGGTTCACCCTTGTCTTGTTTTGTTTGCTTTTGCCAAATGGCTTGGTGGGAACTGCAGAAATGAACCTCTATGAGGGCCAAAAAACTGGAGGGGGTAGAAGCCTACAGAGATTGGAAAAGGGTTCTCTGAATATCAAAGCCATACATTTCTAGTTAGCCTCAATCTGGGTCCCCTTTTGCCTGACTTACTGATAATTGGCAAGTCCAAGGTAAGCAAATAACAGAGAACTTTATAGCTCATTGAATGTGTTTCCTTTAACATCTGCTACTTGCTGGGGAGACTGGAAAACACAAAGGGGGTACACAAACTTGGCACCAGATGGTAGATTGGAAAAAACAGCCTCAAAGCTCCCTTTCAGCCGAAATGGAAATGGAGAATTAAGGTAACAATGTGATGAATTCTGGGCATAACACAACAAAAACAACAAAAACAACCCCAAGACACATTTACATGCAATACCTAGGAAATGGGGTGGATATGTTTCTAAGGGCCATGTTGCTTCAGTGGTCTGTCACTGTTTGTATGCCATCACAGCTAACGGTGAAATGACAGAAAGCTCAGTGCACTTCAGTACTATTTTCCTGCGCTTACTGCCTACTGATCTAAACACATGTTCCAAAAGTGCTAAATGAAATCCTATTCCCAAATTATGAAACTAAATATTTTCCTTAGACATATCTCACATTGCTTTGTATGCCAGGGAAATTTCCCATGACCCTTGGAGTCACCCCCATTTATTTGTTCCCATACACACTTCTTCTGGGATGTAAGACAATCCGGTTGAAGGCTAACGTATAAGTATCTGGTGGCGTGTCCAACAAAGCTGTTACTTTATCAGGAAGAAGTGAAAGCTCATTTCAGAAACTGAAGCTTCTCAGGAATGGAGTAAATGGTTTGGTAGACATGCCTTGAAGACTATCAGAAAATTAAGAGTATTGTTTAGTTAGGGGATAGGACTTAACTAATGTTTCTAAAATGCCTGAGTTTTTGATCAAGAATTTCAGCAACTTGATGCATTCAAGATGGAGAACTCAATTAAAAAAAAAAAATTGCCACCTACACAGAGTTTTCACTGTAAGAACAAGGAATGGGTTTAAGCTATTATATTAATGGAGATTTGAAGATATACCAAGGAAGGAGATTGCATTTCAAGCAGCTAACACCCCAAAAGAGGTTAAATTTGGTTTAATTGTTGATTGCTTGTCAGAGGCAGAGGCAGAAAATTAATTAAAGTCAATACTCAGTAGGCTTAGTTGCTATTAAGTAGCATTTGGAATCTGATTTAATTCACCAAGTGACTGATGGAAAGAACAACAGTCCAATTTTTCAAATCAAGCAAAATTTATTATTTAACTCGCTGATAAATGTTTAGATCTAAATGAGCAGAGAACATGAACAGGCACAATTGGCAAAACTAATTTAAAATCCACAAAGACCCACAGTAATTATCAAAGCAAGTGACAATGGTAAATATTTCAGTGACATAACAGCAAGGGGTTATTTTCCTGACTACACCCAGTTCAAGCTATTCCAATCATTTAAATTCATCCTGTCTCCTCAAAATATCCTGCATTCTTTTCTTTTCTCTTCTTTTTCATTTATTTTTTCCCTTCTTTCTTTTTATCTTGAGAAATAAAGGAATTATTTCATCTCCAGACTAGAGCAAAGAAACCAGATTGAGGGAAAGGATAATAATTTTAACAACTCACTTGGGCTTGGGGGAGAGGAGTGTTGAACAGGGGATAGAAAACATCTTAAAATGTTAGTTCATATGTTTTCATCCTTATTAAATTCTTATTTGCACGTAACATGTTGGCTGGCAAATGTATTTTGCCAAGACTCTTTTCATGTCCACATCCACATGTCTGAAATTATTCTGCTAATGTTTTTTAAATTTTTTTTCCTAATGTTTATTTATTTTTTAGAGAGCGAGAGAGACAGAGCGTGAGTGGGGGAGGGGCCAAGAGAAAGGGAGACACAGAATCTGAAGCAGGTTGCAGGCTCTGAGCCGTCAGCACAGAGCCTGACACGAGGCTCGAACTCACAAACCGTGAGATCACGACCTGAGCCGAAGTAGGACACTTGACCAACTGAGTCATCCAGGTGCCCCATATTCTGCTAACGTTTTATGTGCTGAATTTTACTATTCCAAATGTATTTCATCTTTGTTTTGTTATTTCTGCAATTATTGCTCTGAGCATTTGTCATGAAAAGACAACAAAGAATACATAGATGTTCTGAATTTCAACACAGAATTTTCTATTTAATTTGAGTGCAGTTAGTAATGAGCAAAACATATATGTAATTCTTATTTTTACAAATTTTGGTCTTGAAAATGCGCTGTAATTTCTATTTTAGTTTAAAAGATGAAATTATATGCATCCAGTGTTGAATTTTCTCTAGTATATTAGATCCTATATTATTAGACGACATGGATTTCTTGAATATTGCTTTTGAAATACTGATCTACAGGAATGGTAGGTGCCATTTATTATTCTCTCCAGTCTATAGATTCATCTAGCTTTACTATTTATCTCCATTACTACCCATTGCTAGATATGTTGTAAATCTGTCATTTGTACATACAGAACCACTCATCACTCCTCTCCACCTTACTCTCTACCCCTTGGCAGAGGTTGGTCTATTTGGACTACATCATGGGCTCCCTTGCCCTCCAACCATCTTCCTATTGGGTTTGAATGTTAGCAGGAGATCAAGAAGCCAAAAACAAAACAAAAACAAATACAAAAGCGAAGT
Organism: Neofelis nebulosa; assembly: GCF_028018385.1. Classification (NCBI taxonomy): domain Eukaryota; kingdom Metazoa; phylum Chordata; class Mammalia; order Carnivora; family Felidae; genus Neofelis; species Neofelis nebulosa. The sequence continues at coordinate 80,802,433 of NC_080783.1, read as the reverse complement.
TAAGGTCCTTGTTTTCCTTGGGATGTGACATTCTTTTTCATTAGGACCTGGACTGATAGAGAATCAGGCTGGTGTATTTTCATTTGTTTGAATACTTGAAAAATATATGAAAAACAACCTTTATCTATTCCATGAATCTTTCTCCAAAGGTTTTGGTGTATTTTAAAATAATGCATCAAATAGACAATATAAAATAAAATGAATATTGTTAAGATAAAATGAGGCAAAGGGAAAAAAGAGGCAAGAAGTTCTTTGGATCAGGAGCTATATTAGCATATAAAATGGAAATCATGAAAGCCTACGCATATGCAAAACTTGTTTTTGAACTTACTAGTAGCCAAAGCATAGGGAAAAAAAAAAATTAAAAAGAAGGTTACAGAACACAACATTCTTAATACCAAGAACAGAGAAAATTCCAGTAAGAAAAAGAGGAAATTAGGGCGCCTGGGTGTCTCAGTTAATTAAGCATCTGACTCGATTTCAGCTCAGGTCATGATCTCATAGTTCATGAGTTCGAGGCACATGTTGGGTCCTGTGCTGACACTGTGGAGCCTGCTTGGGATTCTCTGTCTCCTTCTCTCTCTGTCCCTCTTCTGCTTGCTCTCTCTCTCTCTCTCAATAAATAAACATTTAAAAAAATTGAAAAAGAGGAAACTACAATGCAGTAAATGATATCTCTAACCACATTCTCAATGGCTTAATGAATCATATCAAAATATTTTTATAATGCTTTATTTCCCAAACATCAAAATGCTACTGCTTGACCTCTATGATTTTTTCTAAGAAAAATCTGTACACAGTCTACTAATAAAGATCTGTTTTTAATTTTAGGGGGAAGGAGGGCAGGAGCGGATGGTTAGGGATGCTAACTTTTAATGGACTCTAACTTACAATGATGAGCAAGTTTGGAGTAATATGATGTGTGTCCATTTTTTGTTTAAAAAATATGTTCAGGTGCCTGGGTGGCTCAGTCGGTTGAGCAACTGACTTCGGCTCAGGTCATGATCTCACTGTTTGTGAGTTCGAGCCCCACATCAGGATCTGTGCTGGCAGCTCGGAGCCTGGAGCCTGCTTCATATTCTGTCTCCCTCTATCTCTGCCCCTCCACCACTCGCGTTCTGTCTCTGTCTCCCAAAAATAAATAAACATTAAAAAAATTCTTTTAAATGTTCAAAATATTCAAAAATTTGTTGGCCACTATCAAAATGATCAGGCACCAAGATAAACCAAAATAGGCTGAAGATATATTGCACTGAAACTACTTACTTAATCAACCCAACATTAAAATGATCATAGATAGGCAAAATTATGGTGTGGGATTATATAGATAATAAAGTAAGAAAGCTTAACAACCATTTTCCCTTAAAAACCTTGTAATTATTACCACAGCCCACACCTAATCTGGACAGATGTTAACACTCCTAGACTATAAACCTGTACTCACCATCTTCATAATAGAGCCATATAATGCTTTACAATGTAACACTAACTGTTCTAGCCCTACCACAATTTGGTGAGACAGACACTGTTGTCCTTATTTTACAGATGAAGAGAATGAGGTGCAGAAAGGTGACATTTGCCCAAAGTCTTGGAGATGGTATATTGAGGAGATCAAAGTAGAATCCAAGAAGTCTGCCCACTTTGATCTAGAAACAGTTTACTCTATCATGGCCTATGGCTCAAATGCTTAAGGAAATTGGGAGAAAGAAATGGTGTGTGAAACAACAATGCTATGCCCACATGTGGAAAGAAAAGAACTGAGTGTATAAATTCTAATGATCAAAGTTTGGAAACCATTTAGTGTCATTTCACGTTTTTCTGTAGAACATGCCCCCAAATGGCTGAGACTCAAAATGGCTTCAACTTCATTCCATTTCCACTGATTCCTAACACTCATCTCGAAGGAATACTAAGCCAAGTGAAACACGTGAAAGAATAGGATGAGCAATTAATTAAGAGACCTTACATCCTTTCATATACTTCCCAAATCATCTATGACTGTCAAGTGTTTTACCCGAAATAAAAATTTAAATATATAAATATGTTTTATATATATTTATCAAATATTAAATATATAATAGCTTAATATATAATAAAATAAATAAAAAAATTAAAAAGTAACAAATAGTAATATGTAAAGAAAAAGGCAAAATACATCAACTCCAGTTCTGAAACAACCTATTATAGATTAAGAGAAATAGGACATAGGAAAATATGAATATTGTTCATCTGCTACAGGTCCATCTGGCAGACTAAGAGTGGAAAATTCTGCCATTCTATGTGAGGTTTTCACTTGATTATCTGCGATTAAATTGCTTCCTACAAAAAAAACTGCAACAGCTTGAACATCTCAAGATTTGACAAAAGCTGGACCCAAAACAAGAAACACTCAAAAATTCTGAAGGAAAGCATTGCTTTCCGAATTCTAACATGATAGGTAAAAGAGCTCTCAGGCAACAGTAGACTGTTGTCTGAAGATATCAGCTCACTGGGCTGCTGAAGCCAAAAATATGAGCAAAGTGCTGGGTATCATCAGAAAACATTGTACATCCCTTGTAAAATGACTTGGTGCCTTGGAGTAGAATAGTGCATGGGGCTCCAGTCAATGGACTTTGGAAATGTACGCTGAATTCAAAGGTAACTGACAGAGAAGATTTGGGATTATTAGTAAGGTGCACAACAATTTAGAAATCTATTTCTATAAAAATACTGGGCCAGAAGAAAGACTGTAGCCAAATTCCAAGATTCCAGAACAATAGGCAGCCTGTGAATTGGCCATGACTTACAACTTTTAAGTACTATGTGAGAGGCTGGGTCTCATGGTGGCCACTATGATCAGAGAAGGAGCCAGTCCCAGAGATGGCACTAAAACCATCAGGTGAGTCTGAAAGGCAAAGATAGAAATTGGAGGAGAAACCACAGTCAGTGATAAAAAGCACTTAAGGTAGATATTGTCGGGAGGGGAGAGTATCAAAATGGAACTAGATTGTAAATACAAAACTAGAAGAGACAAATTATGTATTCAGAAGGAAAGTAGGACTGTATGAAAATTTGACAGACATTACTTTTCTAGTTTTGTTAAGGCATAGGTTCCTGGCTTTCCTTCCGCTCTCTAGAGCATTTCAAAGGGCACTTCCCCGCAGCATCTGTACCACAGAGGGAGGATTCAGATCATTTGAGGAATGGATGTGTACAGTTGGGGGTAGTTTGAACCATATTCTTCATTTCAGTTTTTGTAATTTATAAACAACTTTCCTTGGGGCCCCTATTATTTGTTCACTTAAAAAGCAAAATCTATACTGCTTCAGTGACTATTCTATGTTGCAAGGCAAGCGCAACAATAAATCAAAGTTCCCGTTCAGGGACAGAATTGGGGGCAGAAGAAACGAATCCGGCCCCAATATAGCACTTGCTCTGTCCATAAGTCTTCAAGTGACAGATGTCCAAAAACACATAGGGTCTTATTAACGTTCTGCCTTGGCTAAAAATGGGGAGGGCATTTATTTTTTTTTCAAAAATTTTTTTAACGTTTATTTATTTTTGAGACAGAGAGAGAGCATGAACGGGGGAGGGTCAGAGAGAGAGGGAGACACAGAATCCGAAACAGGCTCCAGGCTCTGAGCAGGTCAGCACAGAGCCCGATGCGGGGCTCGAACTCACAGGCTGCGAGATCATGACCTGAGCCAAAGTCGGCCGCCCAACCGACTGAGCCACCCAGGCGCCCCATGGGTATTTAATGTTTATAATAAGAAAGTCTACTCTTCCTATAAGCTCTGTCATTCATAGAACAATTTGTTGAGAGTTCTCTATGAACAAAGCAGCACCCCAGTTCATGTAGGGAGGTAAAAATAACAAAGGAAGAACATGTTTTTGTCCTGTAGAAGCTTAATATCTCATGGGAAAGACATTACTGTCATGCAATTAAAGAATCATATCATATATAGTATATCATAACTCAAATATGTCCTTTTACTAAAATCATCTCAATGATACACAGCATATGTACATGTGAACATTTGATTTCCTAGGAAGGTCATCATGTAAGTCCATGTGTTTGGGTTTGCCTAATATATAAAGCCCCTCTGTAAACCTCTCACGAAAATGTACAATAGAATAGAATAAATGAATCAGTTTATAAACTAGGCATTTGTGTACTTATTCTCATATAAAACCTCAACCAGAGTTAATCCTTTTATTCTATTTGAACATTGAGGCATAAAAGCAATAAAATTAATGGAATGTGGATGATAAGGCCTCATGACTCGAGGTTATTGCCAAATTGTCCCAACAGATGTTAGTAAATTTTAATAATCTTAGAGATTTTAATAATTATTTATTTGGTTGATTGAAGATTGTGTATGGTAACATTAAACTGGTAATATTAATTATATACTTTAATTATTTCTAGGTTCTCGTAGCTTTTGTTGTTACGTGCAATACCATGAAAATTCAAGATAATAATTAAATGTGAGCTTTGATATGCTCCCCAGGGCAGAGACCTTGTGCAGCATGTGCTTACAAATGATAATAACAATTAATAATACAAATAATGAATTATGCTAAATCAGTTAAAACCACAATGATTGTCTTTTTAAAATTTTCTCAATGTAAGAAATGATAAAGTAAGTCCTAGTCATCGGGTTCATTAATCACCACCCTGATTGACAAAGGTGGGAAGGGGAATTAGAGATATAAAGAATAAGAAAATGTATTCAATAGCAAGAACAACTAGTAAGTTAATAATATTTTGCCAACTATAATCTGAGATGAATAATATCTTCTGTAGCTAAATAAATATAAGTAGGTTATAGGGAAATAGTCAAACCTTGGGCTAGTGTATTCAGGTAAAATTATTTCAGTTCCACATTTTATTACAAAAATTTTCAAAAATATGGAAATTGTTTAAACACACACAAAAAAACGGAAAGACTTGTAGAGAGAATACTTATATACTCATCATCTAAATTCTATCAAATAATATGATTTTATGCCTAAAAGAAGCATGAGAAAACATCAGAGAAACGATGAGAAATCACTAAAGGTGGCAGTTTGAAAAATGAACACAATAAATAATTGTCCTTTGGTTAAAAAAGACATAAAATTAAACGTCAGATCCCATTCAAAATAACTGTTAAAATGTCAAGAAATCAACAAGAAGTTCACAGGATACATGTGAAGAGCAATATTTACCTTTTACTGAGCAAAAAAAAAAAAAAAAAAAAAAAAGCATACACTTTTTCTTGGGAAAAAAAAACACTCTACAGTACAAAGATGCAAATTTACCCTAAAATAATATTGAAATTATTTGTAATCTTGATTAAAAGAATGACTTATGTTTGTCAAAATATTTTAAAATTTATTAGAGGGGCACCTGGATGGCTCAGTCGGTTAAGCATCTGACTTCAGCTCAAGTCATGATCTCATGGTTTGTGGGTTCGAGCCCTGCATCAGGCTCTGTGCTGACAGCTCAGAGCCTGGAGCCTGTTTCCAATTCTGTGTCTCATTCTCTTTCTGCCCCTCCCCCACTTGTGCTCTGTCTCTCTCTGTCTCTCAAAAATAGATAAATGTAAAAATCTTTAAAAAAAATTATTAGAAAGAATAAACTAATGGGAAGTAAGGAAAAATGTAAAAAACACTAATAAGGGGAAGAATAATATGCAAAATGTTAAAATATGTTAAAAAGAGATAATATTTAAAATAAACAAAGAATAAACAGGAATAAACAAGGAGATCAATGAGAGAGAATGGGATATTCAGAATTATATTCATGGAAAAATGAAAATTTTTACATGAGTTACAATGGATTTTCCAAACAGTTGGGTAAAGATGTACTATTTAGTAAATGTTGTTGGTTCAAATTTGTAGGCACTTGAACAAGATCCAATGCTTGCTTCTTATGTCATAACAAATTCTAGACAGAGTAAAAGTTTAAACACGTTTTAAAAGTGCAAAACACCTGAGGAAAAAAATGAACTCTTTTTTGGTAATCTTAAACTAGGAAACACATTTCTTAGCGTGACAACAAATTTGTAAATAAGCCAAAACCTAGATAAATTGACCACTAAAATTTTGAAGCAGTTATTTAAAATAAAACATAAAGTAAAACAGTAACATAATAGCCTGGATAAATATAGTTCCCACACATGAGACTCTTAAAGGGTTAAATTAATAAATGGAAAGTTCTTATAAATCAATAAGAAGGAGGAAAATCATCCTGTAGGAAGTTTGACAAAGGATATAAGCATGCAGGGCACATGAAAAGAAGTCCAAGGCACCAAAAAAACATGGAAATTGCACAGACTTGCTCATAAATAAACATAATGAACCACATTGCTTAAGTCTTTTAAACAAGTAAGTTCAACCTAAATTGTACAATGGTTAAAAATTAAGAAAATTTAAATGTCTTCATGTGGGAAGCTGCCCAAAATACATGCTAAGGGAAAAAGCAAGTCATAGAACAGCATGTGTAGTATGAGATAGTTTATGCAAAGAAAAAAGTATAATATGGCCATATATATGCATGTTTATACATGGACAGAAAACGTATAGAAGTGCATACACCAATCTCTTTATAGTGTCTACTTCTCTGGAGGGAGATGATAAACAGTAGGGAAACAAAGTTCATAGGGACTTCTATTTTTTACTTTATACAATTTCATACTTTTGAATTTTTAAAACTTAGCTTTTTATTATTCGAGATAATTTTAGATTCATGAATTTTTTAAAAACTGAGCATTTGTTTTATAATATAAGAACTTTAAAAAATTCTGAAACATTTCCAGGAAAAAAGGGAAGAGAATAATAAAAATAATAGAAGAAAAGCCAGAGTCATTCCACAGCTTCTTTAGTGAGGACAGACTAGACACCAATATCGTAGTTGCACGCTTATTGTGTCTTAATATGTTTGAGTTAACTGTGTAGTGACTTGTCTATAATTTTCATTCCAATGGGTGAGCCCAGTCATTTTCAGCTCATAATTTTTTTATCTTCATGAAGTCCTCACTTAAGGATCATGCCAGGCATTATTATAGATAGGTATCTGGAATAAGAGGACCCCACCTGCCAATTGTGGTTGAGATTCTGTTGCTCAAGAGGGGAAGAACAGAGAAGTCCTCCTACAATATGATTCTTTCATAAGCCCCATTTGCGACTGGGTGGACCACACCTTCAACTTACCGTAGACATTTATTAGAGACTATAACTGATATTCATAAGATCTACCCTTCATTGTGTACTTACTATGTGGTGCATGCTGCTCTAAGCTCTTTATTTAACTGACTAATTTGAAACTCATTAACCACCACATAAGATTATTATGCTCTTTATTATTTTCAGTGTGCAGATAAGGAAAGAAGTTAAGAAGGCTCAGTAACTCCCTCAAGGACAACTGTCTAGAATGGAGTTCATATTATAAGCCAGGACTTCCTAATTTGAATGTTCACACTTTGCCTCTATTTATACTCAGGGGAGTGGGAGTATCGAGTGACTGGAGTAAGAAAACAACTATTGATATTTGAACTTTTAGGATGACTAGAGAGATCTCTGGCAAATTTGCACAGAGCCACAGCTCTTCTTAAGTTTCTCCTCAATTTCAAAGCTTCTGTAGCCTGGATCTTTACCAATGCCCAGTGTCTGGGAAGAACAACAAAATTCCAGAGAAAAATACTTTCTTGATACTAAGAAAAAATAAGGTCAGTGGTCTGACCCATGTGCTGAGGACCTGAACACCAGAATTTCCCTTGGTCCTATTCGTGTAGTTGGAAAATGATTCTTTGAATATAGAGACTTTGGGAGCAGACGCTACCTTGGAATGGATTGCCCTTGGATTAAATTTCCAGTATTGAAATCTTTTGGGCCTGGGCAAAGACTTACGCTAGTGGAAGTGACTAAATATGAGTTTCAGATCCAACCAATTCTGCTTCAGGTATGAATGACACACACTGACATGCTATTGAGACATGGCAGATCTCTTTTGTCTGGGTCTTTAGATGCTGGCAGTTCTCTAGTTTGTTGACAACAGTTGTGATAAGATGCCCTCCGTTGCAGCTGGTCTGTAGAGTTGGCTGATGTTCTCCAAATCCAGGATGGTGTGTGGGAATCACATTCCAGGGGTGATTGGGTGCAAACAGGACAATATCTTTGGATACGTGTAAGTACTCCCTGGGTAATACTTGGAAATACTGAAGGGGGATATGTCTGTAGGGGAGGGAGACTGGGTTGTCTGCTAATCTGAACTAGTGGCTACTAACTGATGCACTCTGGAGCAAATTATTCCTAAACCACATTGTGAAATAGGATACTCCAGATACATTTTTCATGGTGGGATTTTTGAAGGTACAAAAAATGCCCTGCAGAGGATCTAAAGTAACATTTTCCAAAGAAGACATACAGATGGCAAACAGGTACATGAAAAGATGCTCAACATTACTAATCATCAGTCAAATGCAAATCAAAACCACAGTGAGCTATTGCCTCACACCTTTAAAATGGTTGCTATCAGGGGTGCCTGAGTGGCTCAGTCGGTTAAGCATCTGACTTCAGCTCAGGTCATGATCTCACGGTTCACAAGTTTGAGCCCCATGTTGGGCTCTGTGCTGACAGCTCAGAACCTGCAGCCTACTTCAGATTATGTGTCTCCCTCTCTCTGCCCCTCCTCTGCTTGCGTTCTTTCTCAAAAATAAATAAAAATATTTAAAAAATTTTAAAAATAAATAAAATAAAAATAAAATGGCTATTACCAAAAAGACAGGGAATAAGTGTTGGCAAGGATGTGAAGAAAAGGGAACCCTTGGGTACTGTTGGTGGGACTGTAAATTGGTGCCGCCTCTATGGAAAATAGTATGGAGGTTTCTCAAAAAATTAAAAATAGAATTACCATGTGATCCAGCAAAGCCACTTCTGGGTATTTATCCAAAGGAAACAAAAACAAAGACATGCTTTCCCATATTCATTGAAGCATTATTTGCAATAGCTAAGGTATGGAAACAACCAAAGTGCCCATGGATAGATGAATCGATAAAGAAAATGTGGTATATATACAATGGAATATTATCCATTCATACCAAAGAAGGAAATCGTGCCATTTGTGACAATATGGATGTATCTTGAGGGCATTTTGGTGACATAAGTCAGACAGAGAAAGAAAAATACTGTATGATCTCTCTTATATGTAGAATCTTAAAGCAAGCAAACAAACAAAACAAAACAAAACAAAACAAAACAAATGAACCCATAGATACAGAGAACAGATTGGTGGTTGCCAGAAGCAGGGGGTGGGAAGTGGACAAAATGGGTGAAGGAGGTCAAAAGTTACAGATGTCCAGTTATAAAATAAGTAAGTCCTGGGGATGTAATGTACAACATGATGACTATAGTTAATAATACTGCATTATACATTTGAAAGTTGCTAACAGAATAGATCTTAAAAGCTTTCATGATAAGAAAAAGAATTGTAATTATGTGTGGTGATGGATGTTGACTTACTATAGTAATCATTTCACAATACATACAAAAATCAAATCATTATGTTGTATACCTGAAACTAATATAAATATGTTAATTATATCTCAATTAAAAAAAACTGCTGTAGATTGGGGCACTCTCCTATAAATTTTGAGGAAAAAAAGAGTATCTGATAGCCAGGAAATGTGACTATCGATTTAGTCCCTAAGCAATGAAATAGGTTTCTGATTTGTCGGGAATTCCAGAATATTGAACAGAATGAAAACAACCCGCACAAGCAAACCTGGGTGGGATTTGACCTGAATCACGAAGACACTGGCAGATAGTGAACAGTAAGTAAATAACACCCCACAGCCTAGCAGACAATATGGCTTACTGGAGTTACGGTAAAGTGGCAAGTAATTAAAACTCATTTCTGACAATTAAACATGAATGCCCCACAGGAAGGATATTTTCTGGACAGCTGGCCACATAAACCTGGAGACTGCTTTCACTAAATGACAAGCTGATAAGCTTATTCAACAATAAAGTCCTTCCTTACGAGCCATTTCCACTGAATCACAATCTGAATTTTTTGTTTATTTGTTTGTTTGTTTTGGTGATCCCTGATTTAAAACCTTTCCTAGCAAGCAAGTCACTAAAGTAAATAGTTTCAGGACATGGGAGAAGAAAGGGAATAGAGCATCAAAAGACTCTGCCTATTTATGGCAGGATTGAGCCGGTCCCTCATGGCCATGGACACTCTCTATAACCTGCTATGCTCCACACCTTCACAAGCATGAAGAATCAGTCTAGTTTGTTTTCATAGTTGACTAATGTAGCAGCAGGCATTCCAAATATAGAAGGGATTTACTAACTTAACTCACTTCCTGGTATTACCAAGCATTGAAACTTGCAATTACCATTGACATATGGTTAAGTTTTGACTATGTAGCCTTTGTCTTCCACCCTTCACTTCCTTCTAGCCCAGTCCTTATCATCATCAATATGTGATTCCACTGTACACTGACCACCTCCCTTTTTGGCAAGTGTGGTGACAAATATAGCCATCACATTGAAGGTGAAGTGACCCATTGCGAAAATTAGGTCACACATGGGGTATCCATATCATAAACACATGCAACCTGGACATTTTTTTAGACAATACTGTTTCTTTTATTTTTCGCCTGTGTAAATCTTTCATAAAACCTTGATTACTTTCTGCCCTTGCCTCCTCCTCCAGAGTGTCACATTTAGGGAAGCATCCCCCAATGTGGAATTGTCAAGCATTAATAGAATTTCTCTCAAGATTATCAGAGTTTCCATTATACTGGCTCATGTCAATCTTATTAATCTATCTCATTTTCTGTTTTTTAGCAGCTCCACCCCCAGAGTCTTTCCTTCCTTCTTCTACCCCACAGCATTCTCTTCTCCTTTCCATCTACCTTGTCATCTTGAGTTTCCATGCCCCGACTGCATGTTATCATGTGAGCCCACATTCCCAGGCTCCTCCTCCATGCAGTCAGCACAGGGTAAACTTTCTTGGTGGTAGGAGAAGTGAAGTACTCAGAGGTGAGGAAAGATATGAACCCCATTCAGGCTAAAAATTGTTATCCTGTGATACTTGGGTGGGATCTTAGGTGTTATTTTGTGGGTAATGTTGTAGAGAGTTTTTTGTTCATATAGGTTTGGGCCAAATTATTAAAGATACTTTTTAACAATTATTAGTTTCTAGGTTTTCTCAGAATATTTGCCTTTTTATCAGCCTACCCTTAATCTTAGGAACTATATCATACCACAGGAGTACAAGATACTGTATTTCTTTTGTCCTATACGTTTTCGCACTAGTTTTGCTTCTGGGTTGTTTTGGTTTAGAAAAAAGAGTTGTAATCCTGTCTCCTTTGGAAATACCTCTTCCAACTTTGCTCCTTCTTTTTCACTTTGCTGGGTCCCATGGTTGCTAACTGCATGCTTAGGTCACATAATGCAAATCATTCCCTTAACGGCTATAGATTTCACATGGAGAACTCAGACATATGTTTCCCATTTTTCTCCCTTTTATGCCGCATACTTGTGCTGAATAGTTTTATTGGTAATGGGGGAGATGCCAGAATATTTACAGGATCATGGTCATGGGAGTGTGCTGTTATTTGGACTATGTCTGGATAATGCCAACATAATCAATCAAAACGGAAACATTTGGTCAGTTAAGCATTTTTTAAATGATTAGCATAAGGCGAACAGCTTTGAATATTTAACTAACCTTACACTTATTTTGAGGGGATACAGAAACAAATTTAGCAGAGTACCCTGTGAACGCTTCTACTTATAAAAAATAAGGAAAACTTGTTGGAATTTTGTGTAGTTGCAACATCAACGGGGGTCTGCATCTAGTTCTGCCACTGCTATTCTGAAAGAGACACAAACAGATCATTTAACCATGTAGCGATTCAGCTTCCTCCCACTTTAAAATGAGCATTGCTTCATCCTATTTTTTTTAGACATCGCTGGGAATATAATGAAAGCTATCAACCCTGTCCTCAGTACATACATATAAGAACTTTGCAAATGATTCCAAAATAATATAATAACTTCAAACTCAAAATCTTCCGCACACCTCTTAGGGTTTTGCTAGGAACTCTTCCGACAGATGATCTTTAAAGACTTGTTCATTTTGAAATGTTATGATTCCAGGAATTTTCCCTTTCCAGAGCTGAAGGGCTGGTCTACCCCTACCTGTTCATCCAGCACAAGTTTTCTTGGTGCTCATTACATAGGAGTTGTGGATATGCTGAAACATTAGATCTTCTTCCCATATTAGCAATGCTTCTGTATTCATTAGCTTCTATTAGTGAGGGGAAATCTTAAACAATCAGGATATATTTTAGTCCTTGCTAACAACCATCCAGGAGTGACTGACAAGCACCACCTTCTGGAGAAAATGTGTAGTTAAATGTCAAAGTTGATGATCCTTGACACAGCCAGGCGTTCTCAGTTGCCCAGGGCCGAATCTCTTCCCTGCCTTCAGCACCAGTTTTACCCCATATTTCTAGAGAAACTCTTATGTCCATTCATTAAAACCAATGGTGAATCTATATTTTGTCTCTGGGAGCCTTGAAAATGAAGTCTGAAAATTAATTCTGCCCATTGGAAGAGTTCTACTTTTCATTAAAAATGCCACAGCAAAACTTCAGATCATGTTAAGACATGGGCTGTAGGGGTGCCTGAGTGGCTCATTTGGTTGAGCATCTGACTTCAGCTCAGGTCATGATCTCACAGTTCGTGGGTTCGAGCCCCACATCGGGCTCTGTGCTGACAGCTCAGAGCCTGAAGCCTGCTTCAGATTCTGTGTCTCCCTCTCTCTGCCCCTCCCTGCTCAAACTCTGTCTGTCTCTCTCTGTCTCTCAAAAACAACAAAAAAAAAACATTTAAAAAATTTAAAAGAAGACATTGGGCTGTTGTTCTGATTAGAAGCTTTATGTAGAATGACTTACATACAACTTATTAAAATGTTGGTGAAGTAGTTTAAAGTGCTTACCCAGAGTAAATGGGGAAGGCTTAAGAAAAGAACACACAGTCTTGGATGTAATAATGATGAATTAATGAAAACAAAGCTCCATTCTAGCCCCACGCATAATGAAGCATCAAAAGAGTATTTGGTTTAGAAGATTTGCTTTAAACATGAAAAACACATTTTTTTAAAAAATAGGTACCTTTTTATACGTGCTTTGATTTTAATCGCAAAATGCAAAATTTTTAAATAACAGAATTGCCAGAAAATTGAACCATCCATGAATATCTTTATTATAACTCATAAAACTTAATTTTCTATTATAATTCTTATAAAACTCTTTTTGTCTCAATTTTTTCTCTGCTTTCCTAGGGTCAGACCAATGCTGATGTGAAACCATTTGTCTTATAGGAATTCCTAAGAGAGTTCTGTAAGTTTCTTCTGTTGCCAAATTGACAGACCCTTATCCCATTTACACCTTTTTGTTTTTGATCCAGACAAGCAAGAATGATTATGTTTCCTGAGAAATTAAATTCTTTAAAGCTCATTCACAATGCATCTTAGAAAAGTTTTGAGAGTTGAATCAGCAAGTGGAATATTCCTTCAGGCCTATCATATCCCCAAACTGCGTTGGTTTTCCAAGGAGATAAATTGAGTACAATAAAGTTTACTGTGGAGGAGTTGCAGAAACAAACCCTTGGAAATATAGACTCTGAACATATTAATGTATTTCTCCCGGCATTTTTAATTAGAAAGTAGGCGTTGATTGTTTATGCCCAGACAAAATTTCTATGTCCTATACCTAAAAATCCTCAGCCTGCCAAGTGTTTTGCTCTTCCCAAGGGGCTATTAGTCATTCCATAGAATTATATTTATTTTTTTAACTTGCTTTCCAGATGGACATATGCATTGTTTCATTAAAGCCAAATGTGGTTTATGAAATTTGAGAATAATAATTAATCATGCCAGTGAGAGCACTTGAGTGAGGCTGACTGAGGACATTTTCAGAAAAATCAATAATAAAAGTAGTGGCTACCATTTTGAGATACTTAACTCTATTCCAAGCATTTTTATGTATGAATGTATCTTAACTACATATTGCACAGTAAATATTATTGTTCCCATTTTATAAAAGGAGAGATGAGCCCATGAGAGATATTAAGTGATCCAACCTGAATCCAAGTCTGTCTGGTCTAGAGTCTGTGTACTTTCCATTCTGCAACACTGCCTCTTGAAGTTAAGTATTCAAACTTGGCCATCTTGAAGCCTTACTAAACTGCATGGGTTCTCTATAACTGATAATGGAAAATAAAGAATTATTAGAATTTGACAAAGTTTGTCCATTAATAATATTCTGTCTTTAAGTAATATGCCTTTTTAGTAGATGACAAATAACTTTTAATCAGTACTATTTGCCAACAACCTCAGGTTTTGTGTTTTTGTTTTTGTTTTTTGGTGAAAAACCATAAACATAAACACACACCAAGACATGACTTGTTGTATCCTTAGGAGTCCATTTAGAACTACCTTTTGAAAAAGTATGATGACACAAAGGGAATCATAAGTACAACTAAACTGACAGGGTCTCATGCATAGACAATGAAAAGAACAAAGCAAAGGCTGATAAACCAATCCAAGCCACAGCACTGGTTCAAGACAATGAAAGCAATGACAGAGATATTTTAAGTCATTTCGGAGAGACGAAAATGCCTTACGTCTATTGGGAAGGTAACCTCCAGCAGAAAGAAATCCCTACCATACTCCTGTTATCATGCACCTGGGAGAAGTGTTGATTATTACTCCAGGGCCAGTTGTGGAGGTTGTATTATTTTAAAATAGAGACCTGGCCAAAGAGAAGGAAATCGGCAGCATGCCAATAGCCAGTCTAGCATTGGGTGCTCCTGAGAAGAAACAGATGTAAACACAGAAAATTGTTCAAATTTGCCAGCAGAACCTATCAGTCCATCAGCCCGCAGTCAAAATCTAGAAAATAACCAGAAATGCTTTCCTATAAACAAAATGAACTGGAAAAAGGATGGGAAATTAACATCTATGTTTGAAATTGTTGAAAAAAAGGAGAAGATGTGCTACACATTCACGCAGAACAAAGACACGTGTCAAAGACGCAGCATGGTGAATTCTGCAGAGAGGGGCCAGGTGCAATGCCATTCTGTGATGGGATTTGGGGCTGGGACCATACAGACTTGAAGGGGAGAGTGTGTGAAATTAATAGGCATCGATGCCAGAATCATTCACACACTTCATCACAAACAATGAGGAAATTTTACTGAAATGCATCCGTGGGAATGGCCTGTAAAACCTCAGTGTGCCTGTTTCCAAGTTAAGAACACAGAATGTTCACCAACTAGAAAACAAAATACATTTTTTGTTGGGATTTTTCATGCTAGAACATTGTAGGTTTCAGTTTCAAGTTTACTGCTCAAAGACTGCCTTAGGTGTTCTGCTTTGGTTCTACCTACATGTTTGGAATTGCCAGGATTCCAATGGAGCCTTGGTTAAGGGAGAGAAAGATTAACAAGCTTTTTTTACTCACTGCTTAAAATTCAAAAGAATAATTATTTGATAAAGTTAAACAGCAGCACTAAAGAGCACTTTAAAAAGATGTTATAAAAATGTAACTAATAAAATCGGATCATTCTGTGACCTATCTCAGCATGTGTCATACACAAAAGAAACATCTCAAGAGGTATTGAAAAGCAATTGCAAACACAGGGAAGTCTCATGAGGAGAGAACAAAGAGGTCTGCCATTCACAATACAAAACCAAAACTTCCTAACAATTCTTTCCCAAGAGTTCACAGAGCAGCACTGATCCCCTACGTAGTTTTCTCCACACAAGATCAGACTTCCTCTTGCCCCATTGAGCTGGTGTTGGCCCTTCTCTCCCCATCTTCCCTTCACGCTTTCTCACTAATTCACACCCAGGACCAAGAATATGAATTATTCTTCATAATGAAATGTCATATGACTCCTAAAGGAAATTGGTTTAGTCTTTTCAGCTATGTAAGTTCTGCATCAGTACTTTACACCAGATTTGAACAGCAGAAGGCCAAGAACGGCATGACCTCTTTTGGTAGAAGGACATTAGGAATATGCATTTATTAGTGATTTTTTTGGTCTCTGTCATATAAAGACTTAACCAAATGCTTAGAGAGGTCTTTAAATTATCAATTACTACTTAATATATCCTTCATTCTGATTCACATTGAATCTTGGAGTCAAACCTTTACTAGATATACTTGATTCACATAGATTCAATCCTCTGACATTTCTTATGATGTAAAATGATTATGTGCATTTTCTAAAAGCACTCTCACTCATTGTAGAAACTTTAGTTATGGTAAGAGATGATTGAAGACCCCTAATAAGAACACAGATTATCTAGTTTTCAATTCAATGCTGGTCTCTATTTAGAGTTAGCTGAGAAGTGATGTTGGTGACAGAAAGGGCAGAGGGATGGATCATAAAATCAGGGTTGGTAGACACCTGAAAGGGAAGGCCTGAATGAAATAGGTAAGTGTGCCTTCCCAGACTTGCTTGCCTCACATCATTTTTCTGGCCTTTCCCTCCTCTGCTGTCTCCCTAGGGAGGCTCACTCCATAGGGCTAGACTTCTCAAGCTCTCTCACATGCTGGTTAGTGGCCAATGGAAGTCATTGGTGGAAAGCTGGAGAATAGAAGGAAGAGAGAAACCAGAGCATGATTTCATTCAGGCAACAAGTAATTTGGTGCCCAAACTTGACTAGAACTAACAAGAGGCCTTCTGTCATTTTGATTCACCCTACTTTGAGTGAATATGTACATATTTTGCTGAATTTGATTATGGAGTACTGCTGCCCCTGATCCTACGGGGGGTGTGGCATAATCTATGATGTGTCTCATACTGCCTTTATCAAATATGAAAAATCATGAGCTCTGAAACTTACCTGTTCCAAGAAGTTTCAAGTAAGGGACTGTAGACATGTAGTTTGCAAATTTTGTGTGAACTTTAATTCACACAAAAATTAGAAATGTAATGGGACATAACTTTTCCTGTTGTCTTGAATTTTCAGAGATAAAAATACAGTAGCCTAAAGCAGATGCTAAACCACCTCTGCAGGACACACACTTGGAGACTGTAATACTTATTCTGCAAAGATCAGCCCTCATCTACCTCCAGTCTATAGAAGATATGGCCAAGAATTCATCTGGGGGCTAGAAGGCTTAATGATAAGACTTTAAAGGGGGTAATTATTGGTGTGCTGAACATTCATCCTTCCCCGCTCGTGGAGGACATCAGGGGCACTTAACCCTTCATCTTGATCCAGGTGAGGGATGGCTTCAGGAGGAACTCTGAGAGAATCTGACCTATGAACACATAGAAGAAGTGAGGACTAGAATTTGACTCTTTCCAAAAGAATGTCAGGGGCACCTGGATGGCTCAGTCGGTTAAGTGTCCAACTCTTGATCTCAGCTCAGGTCTTGATCTCAGCATCATGAGTTCAAGCCCTACATTGGACCCCATGCTGGGCATGAAACCTACTTAAAAAAAGAAGAATAAGAACAAGAAGGAGGAGGAGAAGCAGAAGAAGCAGAAGAAGAAGTAGAAGAAGAAGAAGAATGTCAACGAACAAGGCTATATCTGGAGTTTCTTCTTTTTGGTGGCAGAGGAAAGGGACAGATATGAGGTAAGACAAGCCTATACTTCCACAACTGAAGAGCAAAGATAAAATTTTCCTTGTGGCCCAGATGCCAAACTTTGGGTAGGGTGTCCTTGAGAGGGACTTTGAGGGCTGAGGATACCTGTGGAAGAGAGAAGGACCATTCGAAGCCTGAGGGCTGCCAGCAGGTAAGAGGATGAGTCATAAAAATACCCAGGTGAAACTCATCTTCGAATATCATTGCATCTAGAAGTCTCCAGTGAAACTTTTCAGTCACATAAGACACTTTCTAATCCTACACATTTTACTGACCCTAAAAAATAGTAGATAAACATGGAGTATTTAGCAAGGATATCAAAGAGAGACTAAATGTACGGGTTTTTTTTGGCAAGTCTCTTAGCTTAAAGGAGGCCCAGACAAGGCAAACACTTAACATTGAAGGCAGGGATAAAGCAGTATTGCTCTGGTTTAGGCATTTTAACATTAGAAGCAAGAAAAGACTACTCATTTCAAGGAAAGCATGTGAATAAGTGATTACATACCATAGGCCCCCTCTACTCAGTGTATGTAGAGGCTGCCTGCAGCTCTGTGTTGAGGAAGATTGTGAATGGGAAGCTGTGCGATGACCACCCGGGCTCAGTGGTGGAGACAAATATGCCACGTATCTGTCATCTGTAGTTTAGGGAAATGGTGCAAATGGACTTGATATTCTCTCTCTGCCCTGTGAGAGCCTTTTGAGTGAGTATGGGAGAGGGGCTAACACGTTGTAGGTATTCAGTAAATTTTTGTTGAATGAAAATAACATGACCAGTGGAACAAATCTATGTACCCCATGTTCTAAAGGATTCTTTGAACACCTGACCACAAGCTTTTGATTTATCAATTGAATAACCATAACTACCAATAGTATGGCATGCATAAAGTTCAGATAGGTCCTGTTGAGTAGAGACCCATGTTTCCCCAGACTAGACTCTCTAGAGGAGGTATCACTAAAGGACAATTACTAACTTCCTGACCATGATTTACCTATAAAGCTGGCCCTGTGATTTACCAATAAAACTGGCCTATTATTTAGACAGTCTCTAAGACAAGGCAACCAAGGTTGGTTCTTAGACTAGAAGCACATGTGGTGGTTGAGCTTCCTTAAAACCTCATCCTTGGGGTGCTTGGCTGGCTCAGTCAGTAGGAAATGTGACTTTTGATCTTGGGGACATGAATTCAAGCCCCGTGTTAGGTGTGGACACTACTTAAACAAACAAACAAACAAACAAACAACTTCACCTTTTATGGCTACCACCAGCTTACTTTTGGGTGCTTGGGAGCCTCTATCCTCTAAATTACATACTGATAGAACAGTGCCCTTGGCATGGCTAGAAGTACCTAAAGGGACAATTTCTTTCTCTCTAATCCATCCTTACCCAGTCATCACATTTATCTCCCTAAAATACTGCATTGTCTATATTTCTTCCTGCTTAAAAAGTATTCAATAGCTGTTCATTGCTTAGCAAATAAAATCCAAAACTCTGTCAGTTCTTCAAAGGTATGAAGAATGATATTGGCTCAACCTGCTTTTCCAGTCTGAAATTCTGTTCCTCCTGTCCCATCCAGGTGTAGTCATTCAACACTCCCTGAGTATTTCTTATGCCTCTCCTTTCTTTCCTTGGCTCATGATTTTCCTGTTACCAGAAGTATGCTGCCTCCTTCCACCCATCATTTGAAGCCTATCTCTAATACTGTCTCCTTCAAACCGTTTTTCACACTCAAACCCACTGGCATCCACAAATCAGAAATTAACTCTCCTTTAGTTAGTGTCATGTTTTTTATATAAATTATCATATATTGTCTTATATTTTAGGAGGAAAATGGCCAAGCTCCCTACTAAAAATTTTTGTCTTAAGGGCACAAGCCATGTTTTATTTTTCTTTATGTAGTCTCTTATACTTGGTGCAAAAAGGGTTGTATATAGGGTAATGATTAAATATTTGAAGAATAACTTAATGTTTAGATGCTAAAAAATGTTTTAGAATTAGATAGCAGTAGTTATTGCACAATATTTTGAATGCAGTAAATGACATTTTTACTGTCTCTTTTAAATGGTTAATTTTATGTTGCTGAAATTTCACATCAATAAAATTTTTTTAAAAGAATGAATTGATTGAATGAATGATTATACCTTCCTAGCACTTGGCTGACAAATTAGAATCACTTCTTTCTCTCTGCTTCAATTTTGCAGAGAAGAGCAATATGAACATGTTATTGTATTTCCATAGCAGCAGCATGAATATGTTCTGTAACTAACTTCTCCCAATTTCTCTATCTTCTCTACCTTTGCAGAGTGGTGTCTTCCCCAACCCAACAGCTTCTGATCCCGTGTGAATGGATGGGATTCTTCTCTATATTCCCCATCTTCAACCTGACTAAAACAAGCCTCACTAGCCTCCAGTCAGACAATGTGAGGGAGAAACTCACCATCTAACATAAAAATGGAGAATAAGTTTGAGGCTATCTGCATCTTTCCTTAGTTTGAAAGAAAGTTAATCCCAGAATTTATAGACAAAGTACTTTCCCTTAGCTACAAGTACAAATCATTGTCAATTATACAACGTCCTCAATAGAAATGCATTCCAAGAGTATTTTATCTTTTAAAGCAAAAGACATTTTAAATGACATTTAAACACAATGTCTAATATGGCTTAAACAAAGATTTTGAGTGGAACCATTTCATCAGCATTGACATTTTAGCCACATGAGTGATTCTCCTTCGAATGTTGATGGAATTGATAAACCCATTGTTTCCGCCTCCAGTTTCTCCCCTTCCAATATACCCTGCAAAATGTCACCAGATTTATCTATCTCACATACTCCCATATCCAGAAACATTACTATCCACTAATTGTTTACTTTAAAAAGCCCTAACTCCTTAGGTCAATGGTTGTTAATGTTGGCTACACATTGGTGGATTTTTTTTTTTTCAACATTTTTTAATTTATTTTTGGGACAGAGAGAGACAGAGCATGAACGGGGGAGGGGCAGAGAGAGAGGGAGACACAGAATCGGAAACAGGCTCCAGGCTCCGAGCCATCAGCCCAGAGCCCGACGCGGGGCTCGAACTCACGGACCGCGAGATGGTGACCTGGCTGAAGTCAGACGCTTAACCGACTGCGCCACCCAGGCGCCCCAGCATTGGTGGATTTTTTACATATGCCTGGACCATCTGAATTAGAAGTGGTACACAATGAGGCTCAGGTGTAGGTATTCTTTTTAAGGCTCTTCAGGTGATTCTAATGTACAACTGGTGTCAAGAACCACCATCTTGGATAACTTCAGGGGCTTCGGATTGGAAATGGCAGGGGCAGAAGTGTGGGATGTAGTATAAGAAATGAGCAAGGAAGAAAAAGAAGACCAGTCACAATTGAAGAAAATTGAGCCCATAGAGATGTTTCTTGCGGATGCCATTTTTATGAGGCAGATAGAGTTTTTACTCTCTGAGTACAAGTAGAAAATAGCCGCACACCAGCACTTGCCACTTACAGTCCCTTCTCCAGCTCTCTTTTACATCTGATTCTGGCAGAAGTGCCAGCAATGCAGCCCTCTGCAGTTGCCCAGTGTGTCCTGACAGGCCATTCTTTCATTCTGGGGTCCATGTGTCCCACCCCTGCCCCTTCCTAGGGGATTGGACCTCTGGCAGGCACAAAGCAAGAGTGAGGTTATTGGCTGGTAATTTTCCTCCTGCATAAAGATAAAGAGGGCAACAGTGTTTTATCTGCTGTAACTACTCAACAGGCTCTTTCTTCCCTGGGGCAGGATTAGGTAAAATTTGTGTCACATAGTTTACCCACCAGGATGTCTGTCCCAAAGTGGAATGGAGAATCTTGAAGGGTATAAATGATACTGCTGCAATGGCAGACACATCTGGTGCCCCCAACTCCTCTTAGGAGGCATTCATGTCTAGGTTTTGCTACAAGACCTAGGGTGGGCTTTATCGAAGCACTTTATGACTGTGCTTTTGAAAATGTTTCCCTCTAGTCATCATTATGAGGTTATGTATTAGGTAATGTCTTGAAAAATGGCCAGAGGGCTAAAGTGTCAGCTTTACAGCTCACATACCTGAAAATAACAATGTTGGTTTATTATTTTTATTCGACAATATCTTTGGAATGTCTCATAAACAGAAATTAATAGTGACAACTCTGTCTCTGTACACAACCCTACCAACACATAATGCTAGGAAAAGCCAAGTTCACTAACTGAATACTTTTGAGAATTCCTCTCCCTATTATCCCATTCAAGGTACACTCCTGGCCTTTTTTGTCTCAGCCATCAGAGTCAACTTCAGTTACCCAAGGTTCACTAAAATCCACAGATAATCCTCCACTTAAATATTTTTTAAAGAATTGCAACCTCTCTTCCCATCTTATCTCCTATAAAAATTTCCAATAAGCAACAGAGATACGAGTTGGTATATCCAGCCCCAAAGACAAAAGACTGGCCGGGAATGTGAGAATGTTAGCAAAGAAATGACCGAAACATTTTGAAATCACATCTATATTTTTAATTGGTAACTTTTCTTTCTTTTTATTTAAACTTTCACATGTGTGAGCCAATTATAATTGCTATTTTTTGGGAATTTAAGAAGTTATTAATAAATGGAAAGACAACCTAATGTCTGCACAATCTGGATTTAAAAAACATTAATTTGCGGGGGAGGGGCACTTGGGTGGCTCAGTCAGTTGAGTGGCCAACTCTTGACTTGGGCTCAAGTCATGATCCCAGGGTTATGATCAAGCTTCCCCTTGGGCTCCACGCTGGGAGTGGAGCCTACTTGAGATTCACTCTCCCTCTCCTTCTGCCCCTCTCCCTAGCTTGCACTCTCCTCTCTCTTTCTCAAAAAAAAAAAAAAAAAAAAAAAAAAAAAAAAGCATTAATTTAGATTGGTCTTATACAGAAATCGCTCCAGGAAGCATTACCTTCAAACATAAAGTTTGAATGCTCGTTTGGCAGCACGTCTAACTAAAGTTGGAATGACACGGAGAGCATTAGCATGGCTCCTGCACCAGGATGATATGCAAATGCAAAGTTTGATTACTTTTCCAGATGAACACATTCCAGACTTTTTAAACCAACCAGTATTAATCAACAAAATAGAAATTAAGCATATACTATATACAAAACAATATTCCATATTTTAAAAATATAAAGTAGTATCTCTATAGTCCTAGATTCTGTAATTGAGTATATACCTATATATGTGATTTCCTTGGGCTCTCAATAAAACAGTGATAATGCTCTTCTACTAATCAAATTACTCATTTTCATGAATGTCTGCTGGAGGTTACGATTTTAGGTTATATTCTCTTTTTCTATACCCAACGCCTCATATAAGTAGTTGATTCACATGAGGTAATTAATATATGTTTGTTGAATAAATAACCACTCATATAATGTATGTATACCTACACACATATATCTATGTATAATAGATACATGTATGCAATACATATATATGTATATGTACTATAGATATATAGAAACACACACATATACACATGAGATATTGATTATTTGTTTATGTGAAATTTGGTGTGTGTGTAAAATTAGAACGAAGTAAATGACAAGTGTAATGTAATATTTCCATCATTCTAGTGTTGAGATAATAAAGCCATGCCCAATTTGTCCTGTGATGTTATAGGACAAGTGGTAACTTGCAAAATATGTAGGTGGGAACTGGTTTGGTCAATATTTCAATTGAATTTCTGGAATAATAATGATCTTTCTTGCATTTTTCTGGACACCCTTTTAAAGAGTTTTTCCACGAAGCAGGTTTTGGGACAGCTGCTTTTACATGTGG
Organism: Neofelis nebulosa; assembly: GCF_028018385.1. Lineage (NCBI taxonomy): Eukaryota > Metazoa > Chordata > Mammalia > Carnivora > Felidae > Neofelis > Neofelis nebulosa. The sequence continues at coordinate 80,778,974 of NC_080783.1, read as the reverse complement.
TCCTGAGAAAACTGTATTGAAAAGAAAGATAACTTCCACCCAAATATCTATTGCTGTATTACACAGAAATGTACAGTAAAACATGTGATATATTATTACCTGAATTATATATTCCAAGGTCCAAAGGCTGAAAAAAGAGGCTTCAATCTATTTTTCCCAGCATGCTTGAAGGCAAATGTCCTTTAAAATTTGCACATCATGGGAATGGAATGTGCTCAGGGATCAGCTGAAAGTTTAAAAAACATGAGAACTTTGCAGCTGTGGCTACGAGCTTAGGCTCAGCAGGAGAGGACAGGTCCCCTTCTGGGCCATTCTATAAGTTCCGATGAGTTCGCCAGGGAGTCACAAATAATACTCCTTGTCCTGACAAAGCCACATGCAGATTTTGAGCCAAACTATGCAGGTGTACAGTAATAAGATCTTACATTTGCATAGCACAACAGATTATATTGTGCTATATAATCTTTTGAATTAGGCAGAAAGCTAATTGTCTCTAGGTTATAGACAAGGAAACCAAACTTTGGTGAGGGTTAGGGGTATGAGATAATAGAAAACACATAACTGGTCTCTGTTCCTAGTTTCTGACAGAGTTCCTGAAACCGTTGTAATTTCCTAAGTGATAAGAGCACAGGGACCATCCTTTGTTCTAATGTTTGGTCTTTCCTGACACAGGGCTCCTGGTTCCTGACACAGGGCTCCTAAGTCCCTTGGAATTTCCTTGGTGATAGGGGTCTCTTGTTCTAATGAGGTGACTCCTGGATGGCATTGATCAACAGAAAGACCAAGCCATGATTAGAGGCTTGGAAAAAAAAAAAAAAAGAGGCTTAGAACTTCCAGCCACACCCCCACATTCTCCAGAGAGGGAAGCGGGGTTGGAAAAGAAGTTCATGATAGATCATGTTTACATGATGAAGCCTTCATAAAAATCCCAAATGTATGTGGTTGGAAGTGAGTCTGCTTCCGGGTTGGTGAACACACGGAGGTGCCGGGAGATGGCATGGAAGTTCTAGGTCTCTTTCTACCGACCTTGCTCTGTCTGCATCTCTACCATCATATGTATCTTTTTATCATATACTTTTATAAGAAGCTTATAAGTAGTAAGTAAATTGTTTTCTTGAGTTCTGTGAGCCCCTCTAGCAAATTAATCAAATATAAAGAGGGGGTAGTAGGAACCTCTAATTCATAGCTGATCAGTCAGAAGCACAGGTAACAACGTAGACTTGCAATTGGTATTGGAACTGGGGGGAATACTTAACCCCCTTTAACTGGGCCCTTAACATGTGAGATCAGATGTTATCTCCAGAATTGCTTAGTGTGGGAAAAGACCCTGCATAGCTGGCTTCAGAAGTGTTGTGAATGTGGCAGTCATGTGAGAGTAAAGAAGGAACCTGGGAGGGAGACTGGGTTTTTCCTGCTTGAGTGGCTTGCAAGGTCCCACAGCAGAAAGGGGCGAAATTGGAAATAGAACCTATAGATTTGGTCAGATTTCATATAGAGTTCAGAGGATATAAGTGTTTTCCAGTCCTACTATTTTCTGGCTATGTGACTTTCTTCAAGACTCTCAAGCTCTTTGAACTTGAACAGCCTCATCAATAAAACAGAATAAAAATCTCTCACATTGTTACTCTGGGGGTGAAATAATATGTGAAAAGTTTTGTTGACAGCAAAATATGATTTAAGGTTTATGTCATATTTACTCTTTTACTCCCCTGCAAATGGTAACAGTATAGTTTTCCAGAAGCATCCTGTTAAAAAAACAAAACAAAACAAAAAAAACCAGGCACAGAATCTGTAATTCTGAAATCCTCAAAACTCTACACCAAAAGTCTTTCTAACTCATATAGCAGCAAAGTCTTACCTGAACTGACAGTCCTATGTACTTTCTTGTTTTACCCTATTTAATACAAATATTCATTTCTTCCACATCAGAAATACCAATATAATTATAAGGTTACAAGTTGCTGCTTCACACCTGTAGACGTCTTCTGCAATAATTGGTATTATTTTTTGTTATTTATTATTTTTATTATTTATGTTATTTTCCTACAACTCAACATCCTATATCCCAATGTATATCTGGCCCTCGAGATTTGGGGAGGATCATGGGGCTTATGGAATGGAGTCACACTGACCCAATTTAAAGATGACCGGATGACAGGATGCCACAATTCTGGGTGAATTTTGAGTGTCAGGTCAGAGGCTGGGTGGTTCTGAGGTCAGCCAGAGGTTGGGTCTACTCCAGAGGAAACTTAGGACAGCCTCAGAGATGTCACGCATTTCCGGTCCCAAGCTTCAACTTGATTCCTGGTCCTGAAACGAATGAGGCTATTTGAATGACTCTCCTCACAGTAACACAGCCAAGGGCTAGAATCAGAAACCATGGTGGAGAATGGATGAGCAAAGCCATTGGGCAACATTGGATCTGAATCTGGATCCCTACACTACTGCTTACCAGCTCTGCACCTTTGACGGGTTTACCAAGATTTTTAAATATTATCTTCTCATCCTTAAAGTGGAAAATTTAAAATTTGTCTGAGGGCTGTGATAAGTTTTCAATGGCACAGGATATATAGAAGTGCTTTCTGTGGTGACTGATTGATACTAGGTGTCCAGTAAAGGGTTGATTCCACTCTCTTTTCCTTTGTTACCATTTCCATGGTATTTCCACTAACAGAAACCTCTACCGTAAGGTTATTGTGAAGTTTTTCTTCAAATTGCTAATTTGTTGTTGTGGTGGTGGTATATTAATTTAAATAGCTGAGGGTTGTTATTTCATTTATTTTTTTCTTCTGAATCTCGGTTTGGATTTGTGCCATTTTTAAGTCCAGAAAGTTGAATTTCTGGTTTAATTCCAATATTATTCTGCCAAGCTATTTTTTTAAGAAAACAAACTGTTTTAATAATGTATGAGGATTATAATGCACGTGTCTCACAGTTTGCAGGAAACAGAGCAAAACACCCATAAGTGATAAAGTGTGTTTACTGTAGGTCAACTAATTACATTTCTCAAACCTGGAATATATGAAATTTGATGGTTGGCTCTAGTCTGTAGAGAACTACAGGGCACACACTGTATCTTGGCTGAGATTCATTCTGAAGTTCTGAGGCTGGAGCTCATAATAGCACGTGAGCTTTGGCATGACTAATTCACTTAAATTTTTTAAATAGGTCTTGAGTCAAAAAGTTCTCCCAAAGCTAAATCACCACAAGTCATAAATGCTCAAAGAGAGATTCCCTCCAGCACTGGCATTTCTCCTGGCTGTTGTGTCGGGCAGCACAAGAGCCAACTCACAGGCCATCAAGAAACCTCATATCAAGGTGCTACATGTTGCTCTCAGGACCTTTTTCTCAAATAAAGGAGCATACATTGCAAAAGGAAGGCTTGCATGCCTGGGAAGGTGGTCTGTAAGCCAATGGGGAAATGAAGGACAATTTAGTAAGTGGTCACAGGACCAGTAGTCACCACAAAAAAATAAATAAATAAACCTCATTAATGTGAATCTCAGGAAATCAATGCCAGACAAAGTTAAGCCTTCGATGCAAACAGGAAAATTTTCATAAGAAAATATGCAAGACTACCACATGACCTCAAGACAGGGAAGGAGTCTTAAACAGGACAAAAATGAACAAACCCTAAAAGAAAATATGACCAGATTTTACAACAAAGTTTAAGATGTCCACAGAACAAAAAGTACTAATAAACAGAATTAGAAGACAAGCCACAGACAGGGAGGTGATATCTGCATACAACTGACAAAAGATTAGTAACTGGATTATATAAAGTAGTTCCAGACATTAATAAGAAAAAAACTGATGGCACAGTAGAAAAATGGAGAAAAAAGATATAAATACCAGAAAAGGAAACAACATTGACTAATTACTTTATGAAAAGATGTTCAGGGACTCCTGGGTAGCTCAGTTGATTAAAGCGTCCAACTCTTGATTTCAGCTCAGGTCATGATCTCATGGTTCCATGAGAATGAACCTCCTTGTTGGGCTCTGCACAGACAGTGTGGAGCCTGCTTTGGATTCTCTCTACCTCTCTTCTCTGCCCCTCCCCCACTTGCATGTGTGAGCACACATGCTCTCTCTCTCTCTCTCTCTCTCTCTCAAAATAAGTAAATAAACTTTTAAAAAAAGGTGTTCAAGGTGAAAAATAATTATGGAGAAGCAAATATAAACAGATTTGGCAAAATTTTAAAAGTTCATAATGTTACCTTCTGGTGAAATGATGAAATGGAAAGTTTTGTGTGCTGTTGAAGGGCAGTGGAAATGGGTAAAGCCACTTTGGGGAAGACATAGTTGGCATTATCTTCTAAGGTTGAAGATACTTTCACTCCTTTGTCCATCCTAGAGCAGGACTTCCCACAGATGGCACTGTGAGCTCTGCACAGGTCACTTGTGTGCTGGGACTTTGATCCTGGAGCCTTGGGGACAGGTGGGGAGGGAAGGGCTGACAGTGGCTTGAAGTCCTGTGTTGGTTCTTTCTGGATACTCACCTGATTCCATAAGTATGCCATATATATTTTTTTCATTTTCTATACACAAAAAATGTTACACAACCCTGCCCAGGAATGTGTGCCTTTACTTTCACAAAGAGATACCCACAGTGGTCACAGATATGTACCTACAGCATTGTCTATGCTGTGTCAGACCACATGACTACAGCATTTTTTATGGTGACAAAAACTTAGAAACCACTTGGTTTCATTCAAAACTTTCCAACTCACAAAGGCCTTCCTCCAAGAAGCTTTCTTTTTTTTTTAAATTTTTTATTGTTTATTTATTTTTGAGAGAGAGAGACAGAGGGTGAGCGGGTGAGATGCAGAGAGAGAGGGAGACACAGAATCTGAAGTAGGCTCCAGGCTCTGAGTTGTCAGCACAGAGCCCAAGGCAAGGTTCAAACTCATGAACGGCAAGATCATGACCTGAGCCAAAGTAGAATGCTTAACTGACTGAGCTACCCAGGTGCTCCCAAGAGGGTTTCTAAATTTGCATCTCCTCTCCTCTTCACTCTCCCCTTCCACGAGGGTCAATTCCATGAGAGCAGAAAACTGTCTATTTATTCACTTCTATATACTCAGAGCATAAAACAGTATGAAGCATAGGAAACAGTAAAATACAGTAAAAAAAACCCAATTTTTTAAAGTTTATTTATTTTTGAGAGAGAGAAAGCATAAGTGGGGGAGGGATAGAGAGAGAGAGGAGAGAGGGGAGAGAGAGAGAGAGAGAGAGAGAGAGAGAGAGAGAGAGAGAGAATTTCAAACAGGCTCCACACTCCATGCAAAGCCCGACGTGGAGCTCAAACTCACAAACCGTGGGATTATGACCAGATTCGAAATCAAGTGTTGGATTCTTAACTGGCTGAGCCACCCAGGTGCCCAACAGTGAAATACCTTTTTCAATATTTAATGAATGTCCATTCTCCAGTTTAACTGTGTATATTCATAAAACAGAATACCATACAAAAGTTAAAATGTAGGAACCAAGGTTCTAGATACCAATACAGGAAGTTTCTCAAAACATAAGATACACAAAAAAGCAGGCTGAAAACCATATATATATATGAAAACCATATATATATATATATATATATATATATATATATATATATACACATATATAAAATATACATATATATCATATATGCTATAATACTATTTTTATAAAAAGTAAAAACATGCAAAAACTGTCTATAGATTATTTGTGTATATTAAGCATGTATAAAAGCTTAAAGTGTGCTTGGGAAAGATACACACCAAATGCAGGAACTATTGCAGTTGCCTCTGAGAACACAGCAGAGGAGACGTGATACACAGGGGGCTTGAACTGTATCTGTAATATTTATTTCTTCTAAAAAAATGACCCAAGTATGGTAGATGTGCAAGTACTCAGTAGGTTTGCATAGTGGATACACAGAAGTTTGTTATACATTCTAGTATGTGCTTTTAAGTGTGAAAATTTCTATAATGTATATTTAATGTAAAGATACTCTTCACTTGATAAACAATTCACTTTGTGTCTATAAAGGCAAACATTAGGAAGAACTGGCAAACTTCGGAGCCCCTGGGACTTTTGCCTCTTCTGCAGCATGGCTCAAAGCCTTCGTCCTTGTCACTTCACTTACTTTTTCTAAGTTTTACCTAACATCATCAAGCTATACATTTTCAGAGATAGACAGAGGACAGACACGGACCAACAGCAGCATAGAAGGTTTCCTCCTCCCTGCAGCTGTCTCCAGGCTCTATAATGAGCGCCTTGTCCCACTTCTGTCTCATCTCCACATCCTGGAAGTCCTGCCATTTCCCTCTCTGACTTCTGGGATGTGCTGCGCCCCCCCCCCCCCCCACCTCCCTGGCAGCAAGGATTGTCATTCAAATGGGGCTGCAGCTGCTGCATTTCTGACACTGGAGAATGTACTCTTGAGCTTCATGTCCCACTCTCTGATGCTAAACAGTCCTTTTCTGTCTTTTAATAGATTCTTGGAGGAGGAGGAAGTGGAGGCTGAGGTTAGCTTGCTGGCTTGTGTGCCTGTCTCAGCTGGAGTGGCATCTGGCACTAAGCCTACCATTTAGTCAGATGGTATTGCTTTCTGTTACATATGCGCCCGCGCACATGCACAAAGCAGAAGCTCGAGCCATTCAAACTCTAGGTCTCCGTGCCTACAAGTTACATTGCCCTGGCCAGAATTATATTGACTCACACTCTGGGGTATAAACTCAAAATATACATGTTCATTGGCATCTACAACCATGTCAAGTGAGGTTCAGCTTGTTTTCAAACTGGCAGTGGGACAGAGAAAGTAGGTGAAACTTCCTTCAAATGATTTCTATTTTTGGTAAAAAGAACTCACAGAATGTGGTAAAAGGATCGGCTCAACCAATTCTCTCATACATGGAGGATTTGGAACCTTTCTAGGGGGACCCCGGTGGACTGTTGCTGTGACTAGAACTTCCCAAATATCTCCTTCCCCAGACTCCTGATGATGACTAAAGCATAGAACTCTGACCTCTTTTTTCCACCCTTCCATGGTTCTCTTCCAGACTGAAAGCCTTTCAGGACCCATCAAGATCTGTCTTCTCACTCCCTATAGTGAGTCTAGAAACTTCAGACCTATTAGAGCAGAGGTTGTCAAATGATAACTCCAAGCTGGCCAGATCCAACCAGCTTCCTGATTTGCAAATAAAATTTTATTGGAACACAGAAATGCTCATTTCTTTTTTTTTTAATTTTTAATGTTTATTTTTGAGAGAGACAGAGAGAGACAGAGTGTGCACGAGGGAAGGGCAGAGAAAGACAGAGACACAGAATCCAAAGCAGGCTCCAGGCTCTGAGCCTGGAATGGGGCACAGAGCCGAAGTGGGGCTCCAACTCACAAACGCTGAGATCATGACCTGAGCTGAAGTTGGATGCTTAACTGACTGAGCCACGCAGATGCCCCAACAATGCTCATTTGTATACAAATTGTCTGTGGCTGTTTTCATGCTAGAACGATAAGGTTGAGTAGTACAGTAGTACTAGGGACCCAAAGTCTAAAATATTTATTATCTGGCCCTTTACTAAACAAGTAAGCTGACCCCTTGGTACTAGAAATCCCATAGCTTGAAGGACCGACTAGATTACATGCTATAGCCAAGAAATATCAGGTCAAAAACATACTTATGTTCAATTTATAACCAAGGCTATCCCAGGGAATCAGCAAAACTGGGGGCCAAATATGCACACCTCATTTATTTATTTTTTAAATATAACAAAATCAAAGAAATACCCCTCCATAAAGTAGTCCTCTCTTTGACTAGAAATTGTTCCCTGTTGACCCATGATCGCTCTCAACACTAACAATGAAATAACACAGAACTTTAATTTCTCTGTGACTCATCCTCTTTATTCAAGCCATGGTTTCTTGCTGGACTTGTCACCCCACACTTGATGGCTGGGGGCCAAGATGACCATGCCACTGGCACAGCTCAGAGTACCTGGGAAGGTTGAGGGCCCATGGTAAACATGCCCTTTAAAGGGCAACAGTAACAAGCTTCCTCAAGCTTTGGATCACAGTGCCTCACCAGTCTGTGACTACTACTATCCCTTTGTCTTACAGAGACTCAGGCAGATGCTGAGTGGACACAGAAGGCAAATGATATACATCTCTGTTCTACGAGTTCCAAAATCACTTGAATGATCCAAGGAAAATGACTATTTCAAAGAATGCCCGTCCACAATTTACTGTAGTTAATGATGTTTGGTTTCCGGACAGATTGTAATTACCAATATTATATGCATAATAATGTGTTTGACAGGGTTAGCTAAGCTCTGCATTATTGTTTTTAGATCTGTCTGCTTTGTGGTGACTAGATTGAAGGCCAGGAGACTGGAAGTCAAGGGTAAGTCACTCACCCAGTTTGGGTTTCAGTTTGACTCTGGAAATGAGGAGTTTGGACCAAATAACAAGAAAATGATCTTCCTAGTTTACAAAGCAGTTTTGCGGGTGTGATCCTATATTGTTATTTTATGATTTGAGATGTATGCGTCTCCCCCATACTTAAGTGCTATTGGAAATGCTGGAACCAGCTTGGCAGTCTTGTGATGGTCTAGAAAAAAGCAGGTCAAAGTGTGTTTCTTGTTTTCCACCATATCCTTATTTATAATAAAAGTATTGCTCAAGCAATAAAGTACGTTAAGGGTTTACATTTTCTTTGTTTTCCAGTACTAACCTGTGCCCTGTTCTCTTTGTCCACTCCTTCCAGGTAACTAGCCTTGGTTAGTTGATGCCATTGGGCTACGATTAGAGCAAAGCTAAGAAACCCTAGCAGACACCATAAAAAGATTTCCAGCTTCGGTACACCACGCCTCACCGAACTGAAGTCTACTTCTGAGAATTACAAAATGGCCAGTAAGACACTGTGGCCTGTGTGAGTCTTAGGGGCCTTCCTCCCCTTCCACTAGCTGTGCTCAGTGAATCTTGTGTGAGGTATTTCTTTCTCAGGTGGGCTGTGTTAATCCTGGTGGAGACTTTGTGGTGAAAACCTCAGACTCTGGCCTTTGTTTTCAGAATTTTTGTGCAGATGAAATCCACTCTGTCTCTGACTCTGTGGACACAGGGGTGCAGTTTTGTGGATTACAGTGTGTATTTTTCGGGTGAGGCTTGTGGTGTGTGAATTTGTACTGTGTTTAAGTGATGGATGGAATGTGGAAGGGTTAGGACACACTCTGTTGAAGCCGTTCCAAGTTGCCAAATGTTTTTTGTGAAGCCCAAGTGTGCCGTCAGGTTTGGATTTCCTTTCCCGACATTTTCAGCTGGTTGCATTTGTACTTCTGTGGGAGTGTACCTGAGTGGCTGGGTACTGAATAGTTGGCGTAAAAATCTTCCCGGACAATGATGAAAGAAAGATATACGATCTCCCTTCCCAGAAGCTGAGTTTGATGTGGAAAGAAAGGAAAAGAAAATCAATTCCCAACTCAGTTTCCTGCCCGTGCTGGTCAAAGAAGTCATCCAAACCTGAACATTTAATGATTTTAATGTAATTCTGGAGTTTTAGAAATTAAGTACAGAGGCCAACTATCAGAAGGCATGAGGAGATGCTAACTCCTAGATAAAAGAAGAATTAAACTAGAAAAACATTTATTGTTATCATAGCACTTCCTAATAGGTTAGTTCATTTCATATGCCTTGAAAGAGGAAAAATGTTGCACTTCAGTCAGAAAATAAGCTGCAGTGCACATGTATCTTGCCAAACACCAATTTTTAGAATATTTTTGAGACCTTAGGAGACTAAACTTAAGTAGCACAGAAAGATGTTTCAGAGCACAACACTTCAGTAGACACCACTGAATTGGTCTGATAGACTTTCATTTAGGGATAATAATTTCCTAATTTATAAGGACCCAAGCAACACTCATCTGTTTCAACCAAAGTAGCTCCCTTTTACTATTCTTAATGCCTCCTGATGTTGAGGGTCACGGAGTGATTTCATGGATAAAAATAGTTCCTACTGTTCAAACAAATAGAAAAGCATTGGATTTACTTATTTCTGAGGATCCTTATGGCCTCCGTAGTTGATATGATAGAATGAGAAGAGAGCTGAATCAGGAAGGGAAGAGTGTGACAGACACTATCGGTATTTATGTAGATCTCACCTTCCACTTCACCTCACTCTTATATTTCCTTGCTTACAGATCTCTGACTTTGTTCTGAGATTTGGAACAGCCATGGGTTCAGGGATAGAGACCATCCCTGGCCGAAAGGTGAATCTCAATTGGTCTATGCCAATCACAGTATTCTTAATCACCAGACAGTCATTGGTTTAGGTGTGAACATATGCTCTTACTCTGGGCTTTGGAGAACTAGAATCTATTGGGAGTGTCTCCAAAAGACTTCCTTTGCTAGAAAAAGAGATACATAGTGGTCTGTTTCTTTTGCTGGATCTCTTCACTAGGAGCAGCTATCTAATTTGTGGGGCTCAGTAAAGACTTAAAATATGAAGATCCTTGTTCGTTTCTTCTACTGTCTCTCTCTATCTGCCATGGTATTTTTTTACTTGCTATTTAGGGATAGGTAACCTCATAGGCGCCTCACCCAGCAACTCAGCATGCAGAACTCACATTACCTGCCCTACCCACATCAATATTCAGAACCCCACTGGAGGCAAGGGGTGGAAGTATTTGGGGCAGGGGTCAGGGAGCAGGTGATCTAAAACTGGTTCAACCCACGTGGTGAGGCAGGACTGCACATGAGTCAAGGTTCCAAACTCTTGGTCCTTTGCTCCTTTGTCCCATTGAACTTCACTTACAAAACACAAATCCAAAGTAAAACTGTTAAGAATTTCAAGATGGCAACCATAGAGCATTAGCCCCCATGCATGGCACTTATTATGAGCCTGGGGCCACAAACAAGCATACTGACTGCCTACCCATGAAGCTGCCCTTGTCTTCATGTCTGCATGTGTTACCTGAATCTGCCTCACCCATCTTGAAACCACAAGAGGAATATGGCTAAAGAAGAAAGGAGAACAAGCTAAAGAAGGAAGACAAAAGCACCCAGGTCTTTAAGGTTATTAAGCTACTAAATTAACCAACCTTGAAAACTGTCCAGACTCAAGAATTCTTGCTATATAAGAATCCCTTGTTTTATATCCCTTGTTTTATAGGCCACTTTTACTTGGGTCTTTCATTAGTCACAATTGAAAGTATTCGAACTGATAGGAAAAATTACACGTTAAATTTTTTTCTTTTATTTTTGAGAGAGAGAGAGAGAGCAAAGGAGGGGCAGAGAGAGAGGGAGACACAGAATCCAGAGCAGGCTCCCGGCTCTGAGCTGTCAGCACAGAGTCCAAATCAGGGCTCGAACTCATGGACCGTGAGATCATGACCTGAGCCAAAGTCGGAAACCTAACTGACTGAGCCACCCAGGTGCCCCAATTACACATTTTTTAAAGTTTATTTATTTATTTTGAGAGAGAGAAAGAGAGAGAATCCTAAGCAGGCTCTGTGCTAACAGTGCCTGATGCAGGGTTAGATCCCATGAACCTTGAGATCATGACCTGAGCAGAAATCAAGAGTCAGATGCTCAACAGACTGAGTCACCCAGATGCCCCAGGAAAAATTACATATTGATGAAAGAAGTCTACAAAGAGACTAGAAAGCTGTTAAGCTAGAGGAATTTTGCTCTGACATTCAAATTTATAGCCACTGTTCTAGAGAATGCAGTTCTTGCTTTTCTCCAATCACTCTGCAGGGCATGAGAGAGCCTGTGTGTGCATTGGAGCCCAAACACAGGCAGTGCTCTCACACCCCACCCCCTCACATTCCTTCACTCTTAGAAGACTTAAAAAGTTTAAGTAGGGCAGATATTGGCAAACTATGACACAGGGGATAAACACCCACATCGAGTTTTAGGTGCACAAGAATGGAGATAATGGAAAGAGGTCACTGTGCGCTTTAGGAACAATTTGAGGCAAAATTATAAAATAGATGAGGCTTGTTTTAGGCTTGCCTACTCTCCTTATGATAGAGTTTTTTTTATCTTTAGAGACTCTTCCCTACATAAATATCTTAGATTCTATTCTTGGTTATTCCTACTTAAGGTACTAACTAAAAATTCACGGTGACATTTTACATAAAGTTTTGATTGTCTGGCCCCTGAAGTTCCTTCAAACTTTGAGTTTTTATGATTCTTCATTGGATGCTCTGTGGCCCTCCTACATAAAAGTCCTGGGAAAGTAGATTTTTTGGGGACTTCAAGAAGTTCCAAATCCATAAAGCTCTTCCTTGAATTATGGGTTTATAAGAAGAATAAATACCCTCTGAAAAAAAAAAAAACAGCTTCATGGAAAAGGTATGAGAGGAGACTTTGAAGGATGTGGTTTGATAACCTATCTGGATGGAAAGACATTCTATCTAGAAGGTCAGCAGGTGTGCAGGCATGGATGGATGTGCTTCCCTCTGCCTGAGGAAGGGGGATATAACCCTGAGAAGTCTCTTCACCTCCTTTCTCAGGAATGGTTAGTCATTAAGCATGCTTTTTAGACATTTCTAGGGATGAGAGCAGGGTCTACAAATTGTGGGTCACTTTTCTACTTTTATAGGTTATGCTGGGTTGAATAGCATCCCCATATAATTTATGTCATCACAGAAACTCAGAATGTGGCCTATTTAGATATAAATGTACTTAGTTAAGATGAGAACATACTGGATTCTAGTAGACCCAAATCCAATGATGGGTATCCTTATGAGAAGGTATGTGAAGACACACAGGGAAGATGGAAACTTGAGGATGGAGGCGGAGACTGGAGTTATGCTGTCACAAGCCATGGAATATCAGAAATCACCAGAAGCTGGAAAAGGCAAGGAAGAAATATTTCTTAGGGCCTTCAGAGGGAGCATGGCCCCGTCAACAACCTGATCTTGAACTTACAGCTTCCAGAACTGTGAGAGAATAAATTTCTGTTGTTTCGACCCACCCAGTTTGTGGTAATTTGTTATGGTGGCCTTAGGAAACAAATACACAGGTAAATGATGGAGGTTGCCTCTCACTGGGGCCACTGACCAGGTAGAATGATAAGGCTTGAGAGCTGACCATTGACTGGGCCTTGAATTTCAGAAAGGGAAATGGAAGAGGTCCTTCCTCAACAGACCATCTACTGACTGCTCTGTGGGGGAGGAGCAGGGCTCACCTTTCCATCTGAAAAGAGCCTGTGATATTAGGTAAGTGATATTAGATTGGATATTGTCTTAAAGGTCAGCATTCCTGACTGCTGCATGCCCATGGATATGCATCTAGGTTTCTCCCACTTCCACTTTTTCATCACAGCTGTCTGCCAAACCAAGTCAGACCACAGGTCTTCCTGTTTGAACCAGTGAGTTTGTTCAGTGACATCAGACAAGACAGCTGAAAGCTGTTGGAAGTTTCCTCCCTACTAGATTAGCAGCACGTGGGTGAACCATGCTCATACATTATTCAGAGGGGAAAAAATGTGGGCTTTGACTGAACTTTGAAGGCATCAGCAGCTATTCCAGAGGAGAGTGACCTATTGTTCTGCTTCACAGAACACAAAGAGCAAGCGGAATTCCTTACAGCATAGCTAATGGAGTGCACACAGACACTGTGATGAACTGGCCAGCAGACATCTTTTACGAGCTCTGAGAGCCTGTGCAGCATGCCACACTGCTGATCAGAGGAAGGATGTTCACACTTTTTCTATTTCTGTAAGGTTACAACCCAGTGATACTAGGGTCAGGAGTTTCTGGAAGAGAAAATGGTGTCATCTGTGGAGTGTGTACTTCTCAACAGCACCAAGGTCCCCTCAGAAGGCCCACCAGGAAGAAAAGGTTGGCCTTCATGGTGTCGTCTGGCAGATCCTTCTCTGAAACATGGGAAGCCCTTCCTGTATCATGGAGGAAGAGAAATGGTTGCAAAATTCACTTTTTAAAAAACTGCACACCACGTGTTTCAAAGAAACCAGAAAATCACTTTCTAAGAATGGGAGAAAGAAACTCTGACCAAAAGGATTCAATGAAGGCTAATAGGGCCTCAGTCCAGAGCATCTATAAGGGTTCTGAACTAATTCCTGGTGAAGGCTCTTTTTCAGTCAATAATTAAATTTTAAATATTCTGGGGAGAACATAGAACAAACCATGATAAAGCTATTTATTTGTTCCCTATGTTATCACTCTGGCTTTCAAGAAAGACTGAGGAGGGGTTGGAGTGGGGAGAGGAAGAAGAGAGAGAACTATCTTGTTTATATTTCCCTTGGCAAACATTTCTCAATCTGTGGATTAAATTGATCTGTATTTATTAAATCTGCTTGATTTCAAAGGTGGAAAACTGATTTATTAACAAAAAAATATGTTGATAGTACAAACTTGATTTTAAAAATTCCATTTTCTCATAGTAAGTTCTCATGATGTTCCAAATATAAAAAGTATAGTTCAACGCATATAAGACTTATAGAAAGACAATAAAATTACTTATAAACTTATTTAATAATATCTATAATGTTTAAGCTTATTCTATAAAGTATGTTTTAGTTATTAGGTAATATTTGGGGAGGCTACATGAGTCATTTCAGGTCCCAGATTGGCCTTAATAAAGATCTTTAACAATTTTAGGCATAAAACTTATTTGTAATTCAATAATTCATTCAACACTTAAATCCTTCATTTACCCAACAGATATTATTGAGCTCCTATCATGCTCTAAATACTGTGTTGATAAGTAGGGTCAATGACAAGACTGGAACAGATGAAGCCTTCACAAGAATCTGTGAATTAAGAAATATGTTCCCAACGTTAGCAAAGTATCTCTCCTCTTTGATGATATATTTAAACTTTTAATGCTGAAAGATAAATTATTATTCTAAAACAAGAAGCAGCCATTATCAGAATTTCATAGACAGTTCATTTTTAAGAACATAATTTGTTTGATTCCTTAAGTCTTATTATAATTTTGAGCTAACTATTTTGTATAGCCATAAATAAAGTAATGGACAAGTATTTAGTCTCTGTATTGTGTGGACTCATATTTATACTTTATCACTCAGTAGCTTTTGATGAATAACCAGACATCTCTATGCCTCAGTTTTCTCATCTGTACAATGGTAATAATGGTATGTACTTCACAGGTTGTAGGGTGATGATTAAACAATTTAATAGACAGAGTGCCTGGAACAGCTCCTGGAACAGAGTAAATTCACAGAAACATTTTTATTTGATTTTTTTAAACAGTGAGTGTTTTCCTTTTTAAAAAAAAATTTAATGTTTATTATTATTATTATTATTATTATTATTATTATTTTGAGAGAGAGAGAGAGTCAGAGTGTGAGCGGAGGAGGAACAGAGAGAGAGGGAGCCACAGAATCTGAATCAGGCTCCAGGCTCTAAGCTGTCAGCACAGAGCCCAATGCTGGGCTCAACTCACAAGCCGAGAGATCATGACCTGAGCCAAAGTCGGACACTTAACAGACTGAGCCACCCAGGCACCCCAATTTTTTTTATAGTTAAGACATGATTTAAACAATACAATAAAATGAGGGTAAACAAGCAGGTTGTGGGTGAGAAGAACTGGCCTCAGTTTCAGGAGACCTGAGGTTGAATCTCAGCACTGCTGCCAAAGAGTCCAGGTAGGTCAGTAAACTGGGTTTATTTTTACTGTGAAGACAGAGCACACAGATCCCCTTTCAATTATCCACTCCCTCTATCATACGAACACATCCTGCTTTCCGCTACTCAATGACAAACGAGGGACTTGAACTACATGGTCACCAGCGCCCTGTCCACTTCTAAAATTGTGTGACACTGTGATTTCAACAGGATCATAATCCAGGCCTGGGAAATGTTTTGATAGTGAACCCCTTAGTTAGAAAAGTATTTTTTTTAAATGGTATCTGTAGACATAGTTGAAGGAAATTCCTCCCACTGAAAATTACTTCCATCCATGAAAACAAGGTAGTAGAAGATGTTCAGGCTGGTGAAATGAATGTTGATATTTAATGGACAGTTCCAAATAAACTCTTTAGAATCCAAGAGCTTGGACATAGTCTAAATGAAGAATTGAAAAGCTGTTCTGATAAAGAGTGCCAAATGTGTATACAATTTTTTGAATTCTTCAAAGTGGTTTTGTATCTATTATTTCATTTTCTCTGCCTTAACTGTAACTTTTGCAGAAGAGCTCTGCACTAGAAACCGGATATTCCAGGTTTTCTACCAGCCATATCATTGCTCTCTGAGGAACAGAGTACCTAGATGTTTGGGTCAACTTACTTATATGAATGTCTTTCTCTTGTGAGCATTTAATTTTTTTTAAAAGTTACTTGGGGAAAGTTCATTTTCAAAGAGCCAGTTATAAAAAGAAATATGAATTACACACCCAAGCACGGTCTTGAGACTTAGCAGTCTTCATAAGCAGCAGTTTTATTTCCATACATAGATTTTTAATCATTGGCACATCCTACTCAACAACTATACATTGGGGAGTATATAATTATTTGCAACATTACCATGGTATTTAGATATACATAAGCAAACACATTGGGCTAAAAAGAAACATACTTGTGGGATGACAAAATATCTAGCATTGCCTTGAGATTTTCTTATTAAAAGTCCTTAAATTATTGTGAAACATTGAGGACACATCTAAAATTTGAAAAGGTTAAGGAAGTTTAAGTTTAGTAGTCTGGGTCTGTCTTGGCTAAATATCATTGTACCTGAAAAATCTAACAAATAAATTGTCAAGTACCCATCATGATGATGAAGGGAAATATTCAATGAAAAGAATGGTCAATTCATCCAGTATATATCATCGGCATTCCCTCTTACAAATCATTCTTTCAAATAAGCGACAATAAAATTAAATTCAACCATTTTGCCAATAGCTCTATATGGAACATTTGCTATGTGCTTTTACCTGTATAGTACCTCCTGGGTTAAGATACACCACTTGTCTCTGGTGGTTTTTTAATATGGTAGGAGAGGTCACACATAAACACATATAACAATTCCTCCAGTTCTGAGGTGTCTGGGTGGCTCAGTTGATTAAGTGTCCGACTTCTGCTCAGGTCATGATCTGGTGGTTCATGAGTTCAAGCCCCATGTCAGGCTCTGTGCTGACACCTCAGAGCCTGGAGGCTGCTACCGATTCTGTGTCTCCCTCTCTCTCTGCCCCTCCCCTACTCATGCTCTGTTTTTCTCTGTCCCTCAAAAATAAATAAACATTTAAAAAATTAAAAAACAAAAACAATTCCTCCAGTTCTATTACTATCACCCTGGCCTGAGACAGCCATCATCTTACCCCTGAATTTTTTTCGTGTCCTTTTTGTTCCTCCTTTTGGCCTCCTACAGTCTTGTTCTACATAGAATTCAGCGTTCCTCCATTGCACTTACAATAAAATCCATACTATTTAGTCTTGTCATGGAGGTGGAAAGAGGGGAGAAGTGGAGGAGAAATCATCATGCTATTTTCCTTAGCTTCTTGTTTTCAAATTCCTACACAGTCTGGGCCTGCCTATCTCTCTTACATCACCTCTTATACTTCCTCCCTTGTCCAGGGTGCAAGCTATATTCTCCCACCAGAATTAGGGTCAGTGAGAGTAGGTGTACTTACCCATCTTGCTCTTTGTATCAGTGTTGTTTACAAAAATGTCAGGCATATTGCAGGTACAATAGTTAGCATTTCTTGAAAATAATGAATGAATAGGAGAGTATTATATCCTTTCCGTATTTTGATATGTTAAGTCTGCAAACTGTGTGCAGACATCAAAGAATAGGATAGTCTTTCATAAGGCTGCCATACATAATAAATTTAAACAATTATTTCTTAAAAATGAGATGGACAGGGGCACCTGGGTAGCTCAGTCAGTTACGCATCCAACTTAGGCTCAGGTCATGATCTCCTGGTTTATGCATTTGAACCCCACATTGGGCTCTCTGCTGTCAACACGGAGCCCACTTCAAATCTTGTGTCCTCCTCTATCTCTGCCCCTCCCCAGGTTGTGCTCTCTCTCTCTCTCTCTCTCTCTCTCTCAAAAATAAATAAAAACATTTAAAATAATGAGATGGACAACAGGCATTGGGTAGATGGTCACAAGAGGCTGAGACTCGAGATGAGCTTAGAATAAAAATGTGAATTTCAATAGATGAACAGAGAGATGAAAGATAGCATTCTAGGGAAATAAAAGACCAAAAGCGAGCCACGAGTATGAATAGGTGGGTGAATATAGTTGGAGGAGGACATTAAGGAAGTCAAAATGATAGACCCCAGCATTCAGACTGAGGAAGAATAGAAGCCACAGTGTGGTAAAGAATGGCTAAATTATCAAAGGACTTGAACAGATTAGCAGAGGAGATGAGAATTCATTAAGTAGGAAAACAGAGGGTTTAAATGTTTTGGGGGAGATAGACATCATGACAAAAGTAGTGTTTTAGGAAGATTTGGGTGAAATAAAGGAGGTAAATAACCCTAGGCAAGAAGACTTGTAGCCAATGTCAATCTTTGGGAATAGGTGATATTATAAGAGCCAGAGTGTGAAGTTACAAAGATAATGGGGAGGAAAACTGTGAACCAAAGAGGACAAAAAGAACTATTGATGAGAATTTGGATGAGTGAGAAAGGAGAAAGGCAATTAAAACTACGAATATACCATGTGCACTAGAAAACACTTCTATCCAACGGGAAACTGAAGAAATGTGAAACCATATTGCTTAAAGGTCAGCATTCTATACCCAAACATAAGGACTTCCTATGTGCTCAGTTTCCTATGTCTTTCTCTATATTTGGACAAAATCAAAGTATGTCACTCTAGAACCCTGTTATTAAAATATGGCTCTTAAAAAAACTGATGGTTATCAGAGGGTTGGTGGGGGAGGGATGGATGAAACAGATGATGGGGATTAAAGCCAGCACTTGTCATGATGAGCACTGGGTGATGTATGGAATTGTTGAATCACTATATTGTACACCTGCAACTAACACAACACTTTATGTTAACTATACTGGAATCAAAAATAAGAACTTAATAAATAAAAAAATGGCTCTGTCAAAGTCTCTCAGTGAGTTACCCATGTATATTTATAGTTGTTTTTTATTATCTGTCAACAAAATGTTTCAACAGTACGCTGTGTATGATGAGCACCCAGTAAGATGTCTTCCAAGCACCTGTTCTGTGCCCACTCCATTCACAGAAGAGGTTCTGTCGGGTAATACCTGATTGGACACTGAAGTGGATACCTAACTCAAACCGGTCCAATCAGAAACCTGCCTTAAGACTCATAACCAGCAGACAATAAGGAGAAAGGAACTGATGTATGTTGATTCTGGAAGGTTAGAGGAAAAAGCTCATGAATTTGGACCAGATCTGTCTTCATCTTTTTGAATGCTTCATTGTCCAAGTCTTCTCTAATGTCTTAGAATCTATCCAACACATTTCTTTTGTATTTTCTTATCTTTCAAAAAATTATCTTCAGGTTTCTATTGCATATAACTCAAAGAAATCTAATCAATTCCTAGAGTAAAACACTTTCAGAACAGGTATCAATTATAGATGCAGATGTTTCTAGTGGAAATGGTAAATGAGGGCAAGATAAATGTAACTTTGGAGGTTGGAAAGAAAGTTTGCACATTAATAAAACTCTTCACAAGATTCATCTAAGAAAGGCAAGCATCACTTGACTCATGAACACAGGATTAGATTTCTGCTCGTCTTTCTCCTCCCAGAGAACTGATATTTTTGGTAGGAGATTTTCTTGCATTTCTCCATCTTATCACCTCCTTCCTCAAAGGGAAAATTCTAAACTTGGAGGATGTGGAACAGATCAGCTGTGGTCCTATTTAAAAAGGTATAAGGGTGGTGTGCCATTCGAGGAAGCTGATAAACTGGGGAGAAAAGATGACATAAGTTCCCACAGGGTAGGTTAAATTACCAGAAATAACATGTGAGTTGAGACAGATCAGCTTAACCAAAGGTACTGCTGGCTTCCCCTGGCAATTGGGATTCTAACTGCACAAGTGCTTAGCTGGGTTACAACACCCACTCTCCTACAGGTTGAAAGCATATGAAAAGAGCAGTCTATTTTTGTAAGTGACACCCAAGGAGGTTTCTACTTAGTTCAGTACTTTAGTTCATTAACACAAATACTTTTATGTTATGGTTTATTGGTTTTATGTTCTAGTTCACTTCAGAATAGTTTGATATGCTCACAGAAGTTCACCAAAAAAGCTCTTTTAAAAGTAAGAATCAATAAGAGGGGGCTAGTTGTATTCCTTCATTTGTTCATTCATTCAAAAATATTTGTTATGCTTCCAGGTATCCTGCTAGAAAGTGGTTTTATAGGTTGTTTGTTTTAAGGATGCAGTTCTTGCTTGCATGAATCTTGCTCTGATACAGAAGCAAACACTAAATAAAGAACAGTATAAAAATAAGATTACAAATTATAATGAGTAAACTGAAATATGAGAAAATATGAGAAACAGGTAAAGATTTAATTTAATTAATAAAGATGATCAGGAAAATCCACTCTGAGGATACTTATTTAAGTTGAATCTGGAAGACTGGCTGTGCCTTAGCCAAGAAAAAGGGAAGAGTGGGGTGGATTTGGAGGCAGGAAAAGGGCATTCCAGAAGAAGTGGAAAGCATGTGCAAAGCTCTTGTGGAAGGAAAGAACTCAGTGCCTTTGAACAAATGAAAGGGTCCAGGGTGGCTGTGGCACAGTGAGGCAGGGATGGCATGCCATCAGAGGAAGATAAGAGGACATAAGTCTTTCAGGCCAGGCTAGGGATTTGGGGGTTTGTATTGAGTATGACAGGAAGCCATTGTAGGTGGTGATATGAATATCATTTAAATGTTGTAAAGACTACTCAGACTGCTGTGTTGAAAATGGGTGTTGTAGTAGGTCAGCAGTAGAAGCAGGGAGACCAGTTTGAAGGTCAATGCAGTAATCCAGGGGATGCACGAGAGCTATTGATGGAGGATGGTGATTACAAAATGGCGTTTTGGAGTTAATCTACCTTAAATCTGCTACAGTCTGTCCACTGCGTGACTTGGAAAACTACTTTAAAAAGGCATAGGTATAGCCAAATGGTATGTCTTTGGTCACAACTTCATCCGAGATGTTTTTGAGTATTTTATGTTGCTTTTAATTTTTAAAAAGTTTAAAAATACAAATGTGCGTAGAAAAAAAAAGAAAAAAAATGACATCATTTAGATACACACTTACACATGTATTTATCTAAAATATAAAATCATGGGGTGCTTGGATGGCTCAGTCGGTTAAACGTCCGACTTCGGCTCAGGTCATGATCTCTGGGTCCGTGAGTTCGAGCCTCACGTCGGGCTCTGTGCTGACCGCTCAGAGCCTGGAGCCTGTTTCAGATTCTGTGTCTCCCTCTCTCTCTGACCCTCTCCCATTCATGCTCTGTCTCTCCCTGCCTCAAAAATAAATAAACGTAAAAAAAAGAAAAAAAAAATATATATATAATCATATTATATGGACTGTTTTGCCACTTGTGATTTACACTTAGCAACAGGTCATAAATATGTTTCCTTGTCAAGACCCGAAAATCCTCATTCTTCTAATGGTTTATTGATATTCTTACTGTATGAATGAACCACAATTTATTCAGTAATTTTTCACTGATAGGCATTTAGATTGTTCCTAATTTTTCACTGTTACAAATAATGCTGCAGGGAACATCTTTATATATTTCTGCACACATTTAAACACACTTTTAGGAACAGTTTTATAAAATTAATTACTAGGAATAGAACCACAAGTCCAGGGGTTGGGATGCCTGATGTGGGACTCTAACCACTTGCTCCTTGGGGACACATTCCATATTTGTGAAATCCCTTTCACATGTGGGTTGTTCCACCAGGGGTGGGGTTTTTGGTGAAACTGTGTCTCTGCCTCTCCTACTTATCTTGATGTGACTTTTTTATTCTTTGTTGTGGAGGAGCTGTTCAGCTAGTTTTCAGGTCTTTTTCAGAGAGAACTGTTCTATAAGCAGCTATATCTGGTAGGTCCATGGTGGAGGTGAGTTCAAGGTCTTTCTAAACCACCATCTTGAACCCTCTCCTCGTTGAATATTGCACAGATTTTAAGAATGACCAATTTTGGGGCACTTGGGGGGCTCAGTCAGTTAAGCATCCGACTTCAGTTTAGGTCATGATCTCACAGTTCGTGAGTTCGAGCCCCATGTCGGGCTCTGTGCTGACAGCTTGAAGCCTGCTTCAGATTCTGTGTCTCTCTTTCTTTCTGACCCTCCCCCACTCATATTCTCTCTCTCTCTCTCTCCGTCTAAAAAATAAACATTAAAAAACTTTTAAAAAAGAACGACCAATTTAAACATGCTACCCCAGCACATCCATTTGCCTTAAAAACATTGATTTCATGTCACTCTTCTAAGATGAGTAAAAAGTCTGCTTTTCCATAATCTATTTTGAGATTAACTATAAGCCTGTCATGCTATTTACTATCTTTTCTAAACCACCCTTTACTTTCTCCTTCTTCATCCTTTCTTCATATGAAAATACTTGGGATTTATGTCTTCACTGTACCAGTTCAATTATTTATGTATATATTTTATTGGTCATTTTGTTGTATTTATTAGTAGGTTTTTATTTTTATTTTATGTTTCTCACTAAATCATTATTATCTTTAGGTTAATAAAACATGTTCTCTCCTTTTTATGAAACAATTCTCCATCCTCCACCACCAGGACACACACAATCTAGAATAGTTCTCTGTCCAGAGACGATTCCAGAAAACATAGCTGCCTGACTTTATTTGAGAGCAATGTGCAGTTGCTGTGTGGGATGCATGAGTAGGAATCCGCGTGTGTGTTTGTTAACGGTGACTGCCTCCAAGGGCAATACCTAAAGCAGAGCAGAATCAATATTCAGCAGAGTCATTTCTTTGGCAGCTGAAATGAAACTGCAGGAATCTTGCTGTCACTGATACATTCTTGGATGCCTGCTACTGTAAATTTACCCACCCACCTGCATAACTCAATAGAAATAATTCCCCCAGCTTTGGAATACATCCCCCTCACTGTGGGTCGGATAACAAGCCTTCAGGGGACACAATCATAAGTAATGAGAGATTGAGAGAGTTGAAGCCAAGTGATATTTACAGGAACCTTGGGCATAGTGTAATTACAGGATTCAGGCTTACATGTTGCTCTTGATTATTCATTTTTCGCCAATTTCTTACCTCCTTCCTTTGTCTCATCATCACCAGACAATAAACTCTTTTATTTGAGTAACTAGAAAAGGGAATGCTACAGTTCATCAAATGTTCTGTTTCCTGGATACTGCCACAATAGTTTAATAGTTAATTTTGATTCACAGATATTCTGCATTTTACTTTAAGTCTTTGGAAATACATACCTGGCTGAATCACAAAGATATTTAAAGTCTTGCAATGAGAGGGGCGTCCTTAGGAAAACCAACACTTCGTGTCAAGTACTACACAGAAAACAAACTGAAAGTGTTCTGACCATAGCACATACCTTAGAAATAGTTAATTTGGAAAAAAAATCTTAATAATGTTAATTCACTTTGTGTCACTCACACAAATTGAACTATTAGCGAACCTACTTTCTATGCAACTTAGTTGATGTTTCTTGTTTGGTTACCATATAAAATGGGAGCCTATTTTCAATTAAGTGGTTTTTGTGTGACAATCATGGGTCTATCATTGCTTTTTCATTTTCAACTGAAATGTTCTCATCAAAGAAGGAGGTCATTGTCCAGAATAGGGAATTGTCCCTTCCTGAGATTCTCTTGGATTTCATTGGAAGTGAGTTCCTCCAAACACTGACCCAGCTCAACCCCACTTAGTTTCTCAGAGAAGATGAGCTCATATCCTGGTGGGGTGGTGCTCTGCATGGTACAGTCCCAATAATATGACCATTGCTTGTGTATAAAATAAAGCTAAGAATTTTAGATTGTACAGCTAGCTAACAGAGGAGGGTACTGTCTGTGTGGGAAACACTACATGATTCATATTTTCTTTGAAAAATTAAAGTCATATTTCTTTGATGTGTCAACAGTGATGACTGAAAGCAGATTGCAGAGTCTTTGTACTAAACTGAAGGGAGAAAGTGAGAAAGAAAGCCAGAGAGCAAATGAGAGACTTTTCTGAGATCAAGCTGTAAGAACAATACTGCCAGAAAATATACCTAAACCAAGTGCACGGTCCTTGGAATGTAATAGCATAAACTAATGGTGTGAGAGAAGCAACAGTAAGAGGAAAATGTGAACAGAAATAATTGCCCTTGAATAGCTATGAAAATAAATGAATGGAGGGCACTGAGAGCATCTGAATATTTGTGTGAGGCAAGAAAACAAGGACACACATTGAGTGAGAGAAGAGGCAGGAAGGGGAAGATACTGTTCCCAAAATAATTTGGTGCCATGACTAGAGTGCTGTATTCAGACTCTCTTGTCTTCCCTTTCCTTCCTCTGTTGTCACTCTGTTGTGATCCCATCAGCGTCACTTCAAAGATTTAAATCTCAATTTATCCCCATGAAAAACATACATCATATTGGCCAAAATAAGAGGTGAGAAGATCAGCTCTATGTACAAAATAGTTTCTCTAGATCCATTAAAAATAGAAAATCCAATTTTATGGTCCTTGAAGGCAGTGGGTGGTAAGTAGCAGGTGGCTGTCCTTTCAAATTGGAGAGAAATTGGGGGAGGAGGTTAAAGGAAGAAAGGTGATTGGTCCTCTTCCTTAGGGGAGTAGCCCTCTAAGTGGTGTCTGCCTCACTGATTCCCATGGTTTGGCGTTCTAGCTATGTCAGCAGAAGCCATCACACCACTTTATTCCCCTAATGACTATGTTTCCCTACCAGGCTTTTGGAGGCTTCAGTGGACATATTACTGAGTGGTCTGAGTCCTGTTGTCAGTGATTTTGCACTCAAGCCAAGGAAGGCACAGAATTTGGGAAGGGCTCAGGGAAACCACCTCCACCCACTTCCGCAGCAGGTAGCACACAGACTAAGAGAAAGAAAAAACTCCCTGTTCCTTCCAGGACTACACAGAATCCCCAGCATTTCGTGAAGAACTCAAGATGCTCCAAGGCAGCTGCTGCCCTGCTTCTAAACAATGCGCACTTCCTCTAAGAAGGCTCTCTCAACTTTCAAAAAAAGGGGGGCTATTGGTATTAATTATTAATAGTAACATGGGCAGTCAGAATCTCGCCAGAGAGACAACCTAACTGGGAAAACGGATCAAGCAGAATGCAGAAGTTGCAACTAGGGTGGTGAATATGAAGGCACTGTAGTGACTCTGAGTTGAATCAAATGTAATTTCCGCGGGAAAAAATTGAATGGTACTGAGAACGTGAGGATGCCCCCGCACATCAGTAGTATAGAGCTGTTCTTACTGAAATCTGAAAATACTCTTATTAAATGGAGTTAGAAAGAATATCTGGCAAGGCTCCCTCCCTTGCTTTTCAGGAAGTTTCACAAAAGGGTGAGAGTGGGAGCCATCCCAAGTTAGAGAATATCACGCTGACAGCCCTAGCGTCATTGGCTTGCAAAGACCTCATTGAATGTGACAGGCTGGAAATCTAGGTGGCATAATGAGGCACATACACAGTATTTTCAAGGGTGCTCGCAGCTATTTCATGGCTCTTCTCCCCTAAGGCAAGTAAGGTTCCCAAATTCATCTGTCTATTTTCATATATTTTCTTTTTCTTCATTGTTCCTCCCCCTATATCTAATGCACTGCCATTCAGTGGATTGTGCCAGATTTCAAATATAAACATCCCTCGAGGAAATAAAAGACACTCAGACTTCTTGACCACCTGAATTAAAAGTGAACATCTTACTAGAGGATATATGATCAAAATAGTTGTTTTCTAAAGATAGTCTCCTGTGAGGTGTATGCTGGCTTTATTCAGGAATTATATTTTGTTTGAAATCATTCATGTTATCTTGCATCGACACTTCAAAGTTCTTCTAATTAAAGTAACAAATCATCAAAGTTCATCTAAGAACAAGTACATATAAGATCTCTTATTTTAGAAATGGCCAATACAGAATAAGATCGAAGCTGTAAATAATAAGGATGGTGTGCACTGAACAGGGATTATATAATTGAGATGTCCCAGTTTTCTGCAGAGGCTGACCTCAATTACACACAGAATAAAGTATCAGAGTTTGCAGTTTCCCGGATGCACAATTAGGAAAAATGGTATGGATATATGTAGAACATTTTATGCTCATATACACAAAGGGAAACAGAAAAAGCCACGAAGTTTATCTCTTTATTTTGCGGATGATCTTTCATGTTTAGCCATACAGTTTCGTTGTTCAATAAATGAGTTTCACTTGTAAGATAATACTACATGAGACTACAAATACTCTTTTTTTCAAGGAAAACTTTTAGCCATCTAAACAACCACACTGGATCAACCATAGGGCCATTTTTTTTCTTTGTGTAATAGCTGGTAGTTCAGAGACCCATGATCTATCTGGCATTTTAGGTAGCCCCATTGCTTTGTGGGAAGGAAAGCAGAATTTAGTACAATGGGAAAGAAATTCTGAGTTAGTAGATCTGTGTGGACAATCCATTTCTTGCCCTGTTCAATCTCTCCAGCTATAAAATGGGACTCATAACGCCTTTCTCCTAAGGTGCTGGCTGTGAGAAACTTTCTGAGTGATCTCTGCCTTATTCACTGTCTTCCTCTTCTCCTTTCTTCTTCTTGTCACTTTTGTTCTCTCACTTGTTCTTTCATTCTCCTTGGGACCAATATTCTGAGGGCAGCAAGGGGTTCCTCACTGGAAGCTTTCAGCCACCACCTCCTGGCTAGGGGTCATGGAGTGAGAGTGTGTGGATAGACCTAACAGTATAGCAGGAGATGTTCCTTAGGAAAGCATCCTGCTAATATGTCCCCAGAGCTTCGATACTTAACTCAACCTAACCCCGGGATGAGCCTGACTGCTCCATTCACCTGAGGTTTTGATGGATCCTGGTTTCACTACCTCAGGCACTCTGTGTGCTAAGTCTTCCTGAGGATTTCCTGAGGATTTCCTATAAAACATCATTTTATAGGAATATTACACCTTCCAACCTCTCTCATCCGGAGTATAAGAGACGCAGTCATGATTTCAACTTACATAGTTAGCCAAAATGTAATTAGTCTAGGGATAAAATAACCCTATCATCATCATCATCATCATCATCATCATCATCGCTAACATTTTACTAAGTCCGAGGTGCAGTGTTAAGCACATGGCATCCCATATATTATTTAATACATCAACACTATGAGACAGGGAGGATCGTCATTCCCATATCACAATGAAGCCTACATTTTCCCCAAGCTCACACAGGCACTCCACCTCCAGATCTAGCACCTTAAACCACTGCACTCTTAGCAACCATGAACTTCTCTTTCACACAGAGAAACCATCCTGCTTCCTCCCACTCCTGGACTATAGCAACAGTAATTAGCGCTAGACCGTTCCCAGCCTGTTGGCATTATCTGAGGCAGCTGGCTGGCTGCGGTAACTTTCGTGGCTCCAAGTTGTCAGTGATGCCAACTCCCCTCTCATCTCTGGCTTTGCTGTTTTCCTTAAGGTGTGCCCTTTCTTCGCTTTCACCTTCCTGCACCTTTGGCCTATATCTCTGGTCTTGAAAAGTCATCTGAGTTCTGCTTTCCCTTCCACCTTCGAACGGGATCTTCTTTTGAAACACCTTTGTTGCTGTTGGTTCCTTTCTCCCCTAGTCTGCCCTTTTTGTCCCTTTTAACTAGTCTCCTAACATTCTCCAGTGCAACAGTTAAAGGCTGGGAGAGTACTTTACAATTTATAAAATACTGTAAGAATGTGAGTTGCTGATAATGAATTAAAATGTCATTATTCTGAGAAGCAGTGTTGTATGGAATACAATCAGCCTGTGTATTGCTGTCAGTCTGAACCAAGTTTAAATTCTGGTATTACCACTTCCTGAATGCTTATACTAAGTTATGTGACCCATGCTTTCTGAGCCTTAGTTTTCTTATAGCTAAAGTGGAGATAAAATGAAAATAATCATGCTTACTTCACAGCATGGTTTTTTGAAGATCATACTCAATATATGTTGCTAGTAATAACCAATGTTCACCAGTGTTACTAAGGATCTGACACTGTGCTAGGGACTACACGTTGAAGCCCTAGCCCCCAGTCTGATGTATTTGGTCATAAGGCCTTTAAAGAGGTAATTAATGTTAAGTAAGGTCATAAGGGTAAAGCCTGATCCAATGGAAGTAGTGTCCTTGTAGGAAGAAAGTCCCTGGTTCTGTACTGCACACAGAGAAGAGGTCATGTGAGCACACAGCAAGATGGCAACCATCCGCAAGCCAACAAAGCCCTCACAAGAAATCAAATCCACCGGTACCTCCATTTTAGATTTCTCAGTCTCAGACCTGTAAGGAAATTTCTATCCTTGAAACCACTCAGTCCTTGGTATTTTGTTACGGCAGCTGGATCAGACTTATACAACACCTACCTGTGCTATTTTACAAAGAGACGAAAGGGCCTATAATTACCTTTGTTTACAAAAAAGAAAGTAGAACTGCAGAGCGATTAAGCAAAATGTTTAAGCTCCCATGAAGGGACAGACACATGGGAGATTTGAACTTAGTGCAGTCTGATTCAACACGAGTCTTTGTCACAGCCTATATTTACTCAAATGCACCAAGGTGTCCTACGGTGTTCAAAGAAGGTGCTCTCTTTCCCTGTAAAATGTGGCCTAGATGTGTCTGTTGGCCTTTACAAAAACTGAAGGGCTGGCATTTTACCAATGCAACATCAAGGCTTCCATAAGAAATCTTTACCTTTTCTTGTATACTTTGTCCAAATGTTATCCAAGTTGGAAACAGTGAAATGATAAGGAGTTTTCTCTTACTTAAGAATACTTTTTAAAAAAACTTATAAAAGGTAAAATTCATAAAAAATAAATGCATAGTGAGTTTCCTTAGGAAATCTGTGTTAAGAAATATTAGTCACTATTATATCTTTTGGCATTTTTTTCCTCAGATATGATTTGATACTGGGTAATGTGACAACATGTGAATCATGGTGTGCTTTAATTGAATGTTGGACATTGCTCAGTTCGGCTGATGTTTTTGAAATATATGTTCCCATCAGACATAGCAGTACCACTCAGTATATATTTTTTGAATGAGATTTATAAATAATACAAATTTTACCTATAAGTATAATCTCAGAAAGGAATATAATGTCACATCTATATTAAAAGAAGAATTTGTTTAATCTCTAATAATATAATTAATATCTCAATGTGATTTTGATAGAAAGCAAAATGAAACAGATATTTCCTTCTCTCCATAAAATTGCCATGAATTTGACAGATACAAATGTGTTGAATTGAAGAACCCACTACTGTAAAGGGATTATCATCAGTGATGGAGTTTTCTAAAATAGTCAAGTTCCAAAATGAAACAAAGAACCATAAAACACAAGATAACTCATTCCTTAATTAGCAGACATGGATGAAACAGGCAATTTGCCCCCGTTTTCTGCCCAATCCCCTCCTCAGCTGAAGGTGGGCTGATGTTCTTCTCTGGTTGATGGTTGAAGACATAGATGCAAGAGCAAAGGCAGGCATAAATATAGCAGGCAGCTTTATTTAGGGAAGTAGTGGGGAAAGGTGGATTATTCTACTGGGGTCGTGAACCAACTGCTCAGGAGATTTCTGGAATGCTGCTGCTGTTCTGGGAGTTCAGTCAGTCACTGAACCCAGAATTGTCTCCAAAAATACTAAGCTGAAGCAGACAAATGCTTGAAAGTAGAAGCATACTGCATCTGAGACCCGTATATATTTGGATTGTGTGTCTTGCATGTAAGTCAGTGGAACCATTATTTCCCAGCTGACTGTACAGTTTCACCTTGGTCATTTAATTTGCAAAAACATCAGCAAGCATTCTACACACTATCATATTTTTTTAGACCCTACTTATCAATTACTATGGAGCTCTATGTAATCTCTTCTTGATTTATGTGTTAGTTTAATTCTTGGAAAATTCAATGTGTATTAAAGCACTACAAAACTTTACGTATGTGTGTCACTGGAGTTAGGTTCTAGCTTGAGACAATTTATAAGATTTTATTCCCCATTTGGATACCTGGAAGTAATCTCAAAAGTCTTGGGGGACCCAGAATAATTCTTTGTTGTGTGGGATTATTCCCACATGTTGCTGGATATGTAGCATCACTGACTCCCACCCACTAAATTCTGGGAGGTTTTTCCTCCAAACCCCTACCCCTCACACTGCTTCTATTACTTACATGCTTTTTAGAATACAGTATTTTCTCCTTTGAGAACCACTAATAGAGGTTAATAATATAGGCTTTTGAGTTAAGAAGAGCTGAGTTATAATTTTAAGTTGGACTTTGGGCAAGCTATCCAAATTAAGACTGGCTTGGAGTTCTACTCTATAGTATAAAGTCCCTTGAAATACTTGAACTAAATACCAAGTCTCTTTTACTTAGAAATTGAATCATTTTCTGCATTTAGCAAGTTTCATGACTTTTATGTTCTCGGGCCTTCAACAGACAGTGGGGGCAGGGAATGAAACATAAGATAATTTATGCCTGCTTTTGGGAAGGAACAGGAATCATGAGAGAAACAGGTATGTAAACCTATTATTGTAACAATTGAAAAAATACTTTGTTAGTCTAGAGTTCCAGATTAAAAAAAAATTAAGATAGCCAGTTACATTTGAATCCCAGATAATTATTTATTATTTAGTATAAGTATGGCCCGTTCATTGGGGGGGTAATTGAATTTTAGGAAATTCCCAATGCATTAAATACTCACACTGAAAAATTATTTTTTGTTTATCTAAATTTCAAATGTAATTGGCTTTTCTGCACCTTATATGGCAACCTTGTTAGTGGCTGATACAATCAATATATTAGCATTAATTCATGCCCATGCTTAGTTGAAATACTTCAAAATAATTTAACCATCAACATGTAGAGACTTTTAAAGCCTAATATACTTTTGTGTACAGATGAGAGTTTATATTTAAAAAATGGTCCATTTTGCAGGTAAGCGAGCTCACGGAGCACCTAAAAGACAGAAAAAAATGGGACTTGGAATTTAAAAAACAAGTTATTTTATAAAAACAGGTATTTTTAAAAACTCTAAACTGTGTTTCTTAGTCTTGGGGGCCCAAGCCTAGGTTTCCTTATCCCTCTGAGATAGTAAGCAACATTTTGCATATCTCTGTTACTTTTCTGGAAAAAGACAAGAGCATCTGTCAAATTCTCAAAAATTTTAAAGACCAAAACATATTAGGAATAACTGAACTCAAAACAAAGTTCAGAAACAACTCAGAGAATAAACCAACGACCTTTCATTCCCTTCCCCAAACATACATTTTCCAAGAATTTCACTCCTTTCAATGAAAGTCTTCATTCCAGAGAGAGGTCACTTAGGAGGACCAGACAACCACCTTATCATTCAACAGTGGACATAAAGGATGGCATTTTCAATGACTAAAGCACTTTCCCTGGAAATTTCCTTTTCTTATCTCTATGCTAAATGAAATGAAATGGAAAGACAGTACAAATAGATGGGTGATTTTATTATTCAAGCATTATCCTTATGTCTTCTAAGCCTTTATTACCTATGTCCTTAAGTATTTTTTTCTTCTTTTCTTATTTAGTTTTTAAAGGGCAGCATTACTATTATTCATTAACCAGCATGATGACTAGTCTGTCAGGGTGTTATGCTCTTAGAAAGATCACCATCTACTCCTATATACGTCAATAATAAAAATTCTCTTTCACAAAAAATCCTATTGTCCTAGCCACATTTGTTAATTTCTTCCATCTGAAAAATGGAACTAATATTGCAAATTCTGAAGCTGTCATTCAGTTCAGGCTTCCATAAAAGAATATCATAGACTGGGTGGCATGAACAACAAAAATGTATTTTTATGGTTGTGGAGACTAGGAAATCAAAGATCAAAGTCAGTCAATTCAACTTCTGATGAGGGCCCTCTACCTGGCTTGCAGATGGCTGCTGTCTTCTCATATCTTTACATGGCAGAGACAGATTGAGAGAAATCAAGCTCTCTGGTGTCTCTTCTTAGAAGGGTGCTAATCGCAACATGAGGGCTCCACCTTCATGACAAATCACCTCCCAAAGGTGCCATCTCCAAATACTTTCATATTGGGGATTAGAATTTCAACATATGAATTTTGGGGGTGAAGGAGGGAATAACCATTCAGTTCGTAGCAGAAGGCTATTGTGCAATAAATATGTGAAAGGGCTTTATAAACTCCAAAGTATTATATCAATTGCAAGTGTTGAAAAAATAAGGCATGAATAAAGTCAGATGTATAGTACTACTAATAAAAGGAGCTAACCTTCCTTAAGTGCTCTGTTCATGCAAGCCATTATATACATTATTTCATTAACCTTCAGACACGTCTATAACATCATTTCCATTATTATTACTAATAGAAAATGCCAAAAAAATAGATTGGCCATGCCCAGATCATGTTCTTGGGCAAGAGCAATAATGTAAACAAATTTCAGACATGTTTGACCAAGCTAAAACACAGAGAAAACACAAAAACATTAGGAATGAAAAGATGATAAAATCATAAGATGGCAGAGATTATAAGAAATTGGAAGTGATTGCTGTTCACTAATATAATCTGTGAATGAACATGAACTGCATGAGGTTACAGCTAGTTACAAATTACCAAATTCAAGGAGAAGAGGAAATAGAAAATAAATTAAAATGAAATAGACCACATTTGTTAACTCTGAGGGGGTGAAGGCAAGGGAGGTCTATCACATTTTGCTCTGCATGCATTAGCGGTGGTTCACTCTTGTTCAAGCCTTCTAATCAGCGGCATATTTTCGGATGCCCGTTTTTATTTTTAAGACACATACAAAGAATTTGGGCAGCCCTGCCATGTAAAATTTAGTTCCAGCTTTCTTCTGGGACAGCTACCAAAATTCTGAAAAGCACCACAAGTGAAATGAGGAATAGAAACCTAATCACAACACAGTTCACACCATCTCAAAACAAAATTAAATTCTCTAGTTAGATACAGCAGAAACTTTTACTTTGTTTCAATCATCTGAATTGAGTTATGTCTGTCTGGAATTAGTTCATATGTAAAAACATTCTTTAGTGAATAGATAAATTCCTTAGGATCTGCTGGCATTTGCAGCTCTCAAAAACATTACTCTGTCCTGGGAATAATTATTTAGTATTTATATGGCCTTTTTCTCACATTTGAAGAATGTGCTTTATGATGACTTTATGAGATAAAGAACAGTTAATTGCATATTTACAAGGTGCTTAAGGAGAAATCCCGGCTCTACCCTTCTCCATTACAATTACCGTCAACTCCTGGTAGCTGTAAGAATAGCTGTTTTTTTTGCATAGGTCTCATATTTTACATGCTTTCTATTAGTATCCACTGGTTGCCAAAAGCATAAATGAGTAGAATCAGTTTGAGTAGGGTTTTGGGGCTTGGTTGGAGGGGGGAAAGACATTATCTCAGTCAAGTTCATTCAAGTAATCCTTTCTAGAAGACAGCTTTTCCACTTTCATGATCTGTGATAACCCAGATAATTAATTAGCCTGCATAAACTAAGTGGCATT
This sequence comes from Neofelis nebulosa, assembly GCF_028018385.1. Classification (NCBI taxonomy): domain Eukaryota; kingdom Metazoa; phylum Chordata; class Mammalia; order Carnivora; family Felidae; genus Neofelis; species Neofelis nebulosa. The sequence goes on along the minus strand of NC_080783.1, from coordinate 80,745,340 downwards.
AGTGTTCACAGAGAGCCAAAGGATAATGAAACACTGATAACTGAGTAGTAAGAGAGAAAATATCTATTAAACACTTAAACTCTGTGCCGAACACTTTACATGTATTTTCTTAGTCCTCATAATAACCTACCAGAAAGGAACTATTTTATCTCTATTTTTATGAGCAAGCAAACTGAGGCACAGAAAAGTTAAACAACTTGCTCAGGTCACATAGTTAATAAGTGGAGGCAATCTGAACCTCCCAGAGAGTCGAAATCTAAAATCTCTACTTACAGCTCTGTGGTAGTCAGTATACATCAGAATCACATTACTTCCATTATCTAAAAATCCCCCCCCCACCCCACCATATACCAGCTACACATACATCTCAGTCTTCTGAAATGATTACATTGCAAAATTACCACAAGCTCAGATTAGCTTCAAAGACAATGAATGACGTAGAACATTCAGGAAAAAAACAGCACCAGGTGATGCCAATTGAGGTTCATGAGTTGTGACAGCCAACACAATACCGTATGTGAGGCATTAACTTACTGGAATGTACATATAAGCTTCCTGGCACCCAGCCATCCTATATGTTTTCCATTTTGCTCACCTCATGGCAGATGGGCTTGTTTTATTAGGGGAGATGCCTGAATGTGTGACCAATAACATGAAAACAGAACCTGGCAGCTGTCTGCATTACAGAAGTCTTTATGTGGCCCATGCGTGGGTCCACAGATACACAGAACCCACGTGCAAAAACATCAAGACAATGCATACCACTTAGAAGAAGTCTGCCAATTAACAGCACCACCTCTACAGTGCCAATGACTCAGATACGGCTGTGTCAGGTTAGATGCTGATGAAACGACTCGTGTAGGAAAATCAGCCAGGGTCCCAGCCCCTTTCAAGTGCATTCATTGATGGTTCTTACTTTAATATGGACTCCTCTAGCAGAAATACTATTGCAGGATGACAAGTAAAAAATACAGCACAAATGCAAACGGAATGAGACTGGCATGAAAATAAGCCTTGTATTTTAAATATTTTGGGAAACTTATTAGAGAGGGAGAATTTTAAGTTACGACTTAAGGTCAGCAAATCAAGGTTTTGCCTTCCAGAGACTGTAGAAAACCCCACAGACAACATTTTATCTTTTATATGTGTGGATGTAATGGGTTTGTTTTTTTTTTTTTTAGTTATTAAGTCTTTTATTTTTAGTGTAGCTAACACGCAGTGTTATATTAGTTTTAGGTGTACATTACAGTGACTCAACAATTCTGCGCATTACTCAGGTGTTTATCATGATAAGCATACTCCTCAATCCCCATTGCCTACTTCACCCCTCCTCTTTTCCCTCTGGTAACCATCAGTTTGTTCTCTATAGTGAGATTCTGTTTCCTGGTTTGTCTCTGTCTTGCTTTTTTTTTTTTTTCTTTTCTTCTTTTGTTTTGTTTCTTAAATTCTACATATGAGTGAAATTATATGGTATTTGTCTTTCTCTGACTGACTTATTTCACTCAGCATTATACTGTCTAGCTCCAGGATGGCTATACTTTTGAGATGCATGTGGGTATATTGTGTGTGGGTGTGTATGAAAAATATCCTCTAAGAGAAGAGAGGAGTAAACCTCCTGTCAACCAACTGAGGGAAACAATAGCATAAATGTTACCAAGCTACAGATAATCTGATCAATAATTCTCTGCAATAAGTAAGAGTACATTTCACACTAAGATGTGCAACACAAACACACTCCCTGCAATGTAGATCTTATTTATAAATCCAACTTGGACACAATCCAAGAGAGCTGACTTGCTGAAGTTAGAAAACATAACTGCATTCCCAATCAGTTTGGCCTCCGTGTACAATCTATGGCATCACGATGAAAATGACAGGGCTTCTAAAGTGAAATGGTACATTTGAGGATAACACTTCAGTCACCTGAATGTGTGGGAATGATGAAGAAGACATTCTACATTGCAAACGCATTTGGCTCAAATTCCAAACTCTGCGTATTACACTGTGCACCCTTGGCTCAGACTGAGTCCCCCTTGTTTCCTTGTACCTCTCTCCTGATCCCACCCAACACTGATCTCTGCAATTCCATGAGGTCTGACCCAACCCATTGGGAAAGCTCAAGGCTATTGCTGTTCCAATGCCAAGAAACTCCCCAAAGTAGGGCAGCCTAACATGCCTCCTGGACCCCTGCCTCTACTCTCAGCTCCCTCCAATCCATCTTCTATACTTGCTGCCAAAGTGATGGTTCCAATATGAAAAATCTAACCGTGAAACCTTGGCTTAAAACCCTTAAAATGCTTCCCTAGTGTCTACAGAGTAAACTGTAAACTCCTTTCCTTGGCATACAAAGAACTCCAAGATCTGGCCACTGCCTAAATGTCAAATCTCATCTGTCATTTCCTGCCTTGCTCTTTGCAAGCCAGCAATATTGAACTACTTAGAGTTCTCTAAATGCACCAAGCTCTGTGCTGGCACCCTGCCTTTACACATGCTTTCCCTGGAACAGCCTCCCCTGCCTGTGTGACTGACAGTCATTCTTTCCGCAAGCTTCAGTTAACATGCTGCCTCTTCTGAGAAGGCTTCTTTGACTTCCCAAAAAAGCCTGCTGTGCACTGCTCTGGTGATCTCACTTGAGTATGTGCTTAGATTTTAAAGGAAGCATCTTATGGTTTCACAGTGTTTAAGTTACTCGAGGGCAGGGACCACATCTTTCCATTTTTTATCCCCAGCTTGAATATTGCAGGCACAGAGTGAGGTTCAATGCACGTTGTTGAATGAATGAATGCAGCATCCATCTCCCCTCAAGCGAGCAAGAGAACAGTTCATTAAATAAAAACAATTCAGGGCCACCTTGGTGGCTCAGTCAGGCCTGACTTTGGTTCAGGTTATGATCTCTTGGTTTGTGAGTTCAAGCCCTGCATCAGGCTCTGTGCTGACAGCTTAGAGCCTGGAGCCTGCTTTGGATTCTGTGTCTCCCTCTCTCTCTCTGCCCCTCTCCCTCTCCCACTCGTGCTCTGTCTCTCACAAATAAGTAAACAGTAAAAAAAAATTTTTAATAGAAACAATTCAGACTTTTTAAGGACTTGATTTGGATACATAAGGCAATGCATCCAGTGGTCTAGTTGAGCCAGTTTCCTGTGTCTACTTAGTAATCTAGCCAGAAAGAGCATTTTACAAATGACAAACAGCCCATTCTAACTATGCAGTTTCTTTGTAGGGGAGGTTTTGAAGGATATTATCCAGTCTGTTGAGAGTCATCTGGTAAAGTTACCTATAACTGACCACCAATACCCATTCCCTGTGAGAGCACCACTACCCATTACCTTGGCAATGAATGGGAGGCAGTATAGCACAGGGGTTAAAAGTACACATCCAGGGCATTTTGACTACTCTGGACCCTGCCACATACTTTTTACGCCTCTGTGTGAATCAGTAAATGAGAGATACTAATAGTACAGCCTCAAGAGATTTGCTGTGAAGATTAAAATCAGTGTATATATGTCATAATTGCTGGGAATAATGTTTGTCACATAATAAATTCTAAATAAGTGTGGTTATCATTACCATTATTATTACATATTTTTAAACCTACCCCATTCATCCTGGCCTTTATACAAATTGGGCAACAGCAGCCCTGTTCTGCATTGTCACAAGTCCAACCTCCCCACACACTGAAAGTAGAAATAAATATCAGCCACAGACACCCAAAGCTACATGCAACAATTGCTGAGGGTCTTGTCTCTTGGTCTCCACAAGTTGCTACTCAGGTCTGAGTTCTGTCTGGCCTCAAAGTCTTAGATTTTCAGCTAGAACTGGATCTGGCCCCTGGCCCTGTGGGATTGGTATTTGTGTTGTAAATCTAAAACTTTGCCCACAGATTCTGCTGTGGCTGGCCCTCTGGCTCTCCAAATCCATGTTAGCTCAGGAAGAATTCATAACAGTGGCTCCTGGCTCCTCAGAACTCAGCCAGGAGAGTCCCACCATTATCAACAAGCAAACCCCTGCCCACCAAGGACTTGAGGGCTGGACTTGAGGAAAAGGGGAAGATTCTGACTGTGCAGGTGAGAACTGACTCACAAAGAGAGTGAAGCATGGCCTCTGGCAGATGTCCTTGTATAACTTTTTTTTCCCCCTAACGTTTATTTATTTATTCTTGAGACAGAGGGAGAGCGTGAGCAGGGGAGGGGCAGAGTGAGAGGGAGAGAGAATCCCAAGCAGTCTATGCACCTTCAGTGCAGAGCCCAATGCAGGGCTCCATCTTAGAAACCATGAGATCATGACCTGAGCCAAAATCAAGAGTCAGACGCTTAACAGACTGAGCCAGGCACTCCCGCCCTACTGTAACTTGTAATCACAACCAACTTTAGAGTTGGTTTAGATTTGCTTCAAGAAAAAATCAAAACAAAATAAAAACCCTCCAGGAAGGCATACAGATGGACAGGTTTCTTTAAACACTGTACATATTGGGCAAAAATACTTGTTTCTGTTGTATTTCCCCCTGAGTGAAATGTTCTGGACTTTTCCTTACTATGGGAGTGATAAAAAGCTTGAGAATATGGTCCTAGGAGAAAGTTCCAAAGTGGCAAATTTTTTTAAATGGTACCAATTCTGTTGCAGCCTATACCTTCAGCCAGATGTTCAAACAGAGTTCATGTGCCCAAGCCCAGCTCGCCATGGATCCAAGTCTGATAACTATAATGAAAGTATACATTGCATTGATTGTCTACTCTGGGAACCTTCCTCCTGAACTTTCCACAGTGGTAGGTCTCATAAAGAATTTGAAGGTTTTGAATTTCAGACAACACAATTTTAGAAACAGCTATTGTTTGAAGTTTGGAATTTCATCTATTTGGCCCATGGGCTGTTTGTTCAGAGAATCATCTTATTTTCTGAGATGATAAAATTTCACGATTGGAAACTACCTTAAAGGTATACTATTGGGCACAGTTCCAAGTGTTCTTTTGGCTGCTGCTGCTGAGTCCTAGCATTACAAGTCTAGGGTGCCTGTTCTTAAAAGTCTTCGTATAGGCTCTCCTGGTCTGATGTGCCAATGGGCAGGTGGTTCAGTTAGCAACCTGTATAAAAACATCCTGGAAGGAAGACCCAGTTTAAGCTAAAAATCTATAAATTATAATCATTTCACAGATGGTGTATACTAATTTCATATTTAATATTTTACACCTTTTTTTTTAGTATTCTGTGTCTGAGCCCCTAAAGCCTGCTGCTTAAAATGTTTTCTTTTGTTAGTGCCTTGAAAATAATGACCAAAACATGTTTCATTCTGAGTTTATTCATAATCTTCTAATGTTTTGCCAAAGGCCCAGCCTTCTGGACATTGGATGAGAGTTTTGTCTGTAATTCATTCTATCTCATTCTATCATATACTTAGGTTCAAATAATTTCAAGTACTGGGATCCCTCCTGGATGAATCTAAAGTCCAGTCATAAAATCTAGATGCCTGGAAAATTTGAGTAGAAGTGAAAATTATAACCTAGCAATACTCTACATCTTGATTGTTGCATACTATTATCTCTCATTCAAATTGGCTCAGTATGTACACATCCATTCCAAAATGACTCATGTAAATGTGATAAGGACAGGTGGTAATCTAATTAAAATTTAGAAATGAATTGGCTAGATATTGGATTGTACCTCATAATGGACAGGGGAAATACAAAAGAAAGATTCAGCTAAACGTTAACTAAAAATGAAAAGGCTTCAGAAGATTACAATCATCCAACGTTCCGACTCAGTCCAAATTAAATTAGAAGTAGACAGTCAATAACCTTTTTGGTTTCTTCAGGGAATGTTTTCTCCAATAGGATTCTTGGCTGAAGTTCCTAACATTTTTTTCCTAAGGCCAGTCTCATTGCTAACTTTATAAAAACAAATTTGTGAAAACCAAGTCTGTGAATTCTGAAAATTAATATGAGTTTACAAAAAGACAACTCTTTACATGTATTCTCCACAAATAGCTACCTTCTGGACAGGTTATTTGCATGGAACAATTTAAGACTTCGAAAAGAATTCAGCCATTTACTATTAAATAAAGCTATACTTTTAATAACAAAGGTACCTGAACTGTCTAGTCATAAAAGGCACATTACTATACACCTCTTTACATAAAATCAAAACATAAAAGTAACGGATGAGTTATCTGCCCACTCACTTGGAGTTGGAATGATCTTATTTTTCTAAACTGTGAGTGCCAAGACTGAAAGTCCCATCCATGCAAGACAAACCAAGGTGAAACAGAAAATTAAATATTTGGGAGGCAGTCTGGTTTGACCAAGCAAGCAATGGCAACTAAATTCCTGTCAGAATCTGATTTAAAATGAGGCTGAATCGACTGATGAATGGATAAAAAAGATGTGGTATATTTATACAATGTAATACTACTCAGCCATCAAAAAATAATGAATTCTTGCCATTTGCAATGACATGGATGGAGCTAGAGTGTATTTTGCTAAGGGAAGTAAGTCAAAGAAAGACAACTACCATATGATTTCACTCATGTGTGGAACTTAAGAAATAAAACAGATGAACATATGAGAAAGGAGTGAGGAGAAAAGAGAGAGGGAAACAAACCACAAGAGACTCTTAAACACAGAGAACAAACTGAGGGTTGCTGGAGGGGCGTTGGGTGGGGGGATGGGCTAAATGGGCAATGGGCATTAAAGAGGGCACTTGTTGGGATGAGCACTGGGTGTTATATATAAGTGATGAATCACTGAATTCTACTCTGAAAATCAATATTACACTATATGTTAGTTAGAATTTAAATAAAAATTTGGAAGGAAAAATAGAGGCTGAACACAGAAATCCCAACCACCTCATGAATCTTCACCTGTTTGTTTTAAATATAATTCAGATGAACATATCTCCAAAAGACTTCTTTATTCTTCCTCCACCCCATTTTGTATACATTTTGTACCCAGCTTGCTCTTCCAGCTCAGTTATAAAGGTGTCACCAATTCAACACCCATGGGAACTTAGCATACAGTAAAAGTGCACTTCTAGTCAGTACGAAAACATATGTTATTCAATAAATGGTGGCAGAAAATAACAAGCTATTTGAAGTAAAAAGAAAAAGTTGGATACCGACTCCACTCCTTAAGTAACTTCAAAAGCTAAAGAGGATGAAAAAGAAATCATGGATGACATTTTATTACCATAGAAAAGACACTCAATGCAAACTGTATTAAATTTTTCATGATCAACAGAGTGACACGCAACTGAGAAATTATATGCAGCACATTTAAAATAATGATTATTTTTAATCTTTAAGTCCTTAATGTATAAAGAGTTTCGACCTATAATCCATCAGGAAAACAAATAGGGAAACAGCATGAATAAGGCTATAGACACACATACATCTATAAGTGGATTATTAACATAAAAACATGCTGAAACACCCTTATAATTAAATGGATGCAAATTAAAATGAAAAAAGGCTACTACTTTCTACTTAATAGTCTACTAACTCAGTCTGATTATAGAGTTTTCAGAAATCAGGGCCACCATGTTTTCCATGTTGCACACCTTCCCCCCCCCCCCCCCCCCCCCCCCCGCCCAGGAGCTTCCAACCACATAGGACTGTATGTTCACATTATGAAAGCCATGAGGAAAATAGGCAACCTCAAACATTCCCTGTTAATGACATTGTAAGTTGATAGACATTAACGTCTTAGATGGTCTAATCTTACAACTTAGAAAACATTTCATCTTTAGGAAACTGTCTTAGAGCCACTGAGAACTATCTTTTTTTTGTTGTTTTTACATGTTTATTTTTATTTTTGAGAGAGAGAGAGAGAAAGAGAGAGAGAGAGACAGAGAGAGAGAGAGACAGTGTGAGTTGGGGAGGGGCAGAGAGAGAGAGAGAGAGGGAGACACAGAATCTGAAGCAGGCTCCAGGCTCTGAGCTGTCAGCACAGAGCCCAATGCAGGGCTCCAATTCCGGAACAGTGAGATCATGACCTGAGCTGAAGTGGGACCCTTAATCGACTGAGCCAGCCAGGAGCCCTGCCACTGAGAACTGTCTTACTCACAGCCACTGCAGTCTATGCACTGCATAACTTCAGAGGTGCCATTCCCATAGTTTGTGGAGTGAATGCCACCCCTGCAGGAGTTAATAAGTGGCCTCTGACTTGGATAACTTCTCACACATATGTGTGTGCAAGGATATGTGCAAGGATGTTCATTTCTTCAAACTTTGGAACAACCAAAACCAATGAGGAAAAAATATGTCCTCCAATAAGGAATTTGCTTAAATTCCACATACATTGAACAGAGTAAGAGACAGCTATTAAAAGAATGAAGACACAGAGGGGTCTGGATGGCTCAGTTGGTTAAGCATCTAACTCTTGATCGGAGTTCAGGTCTTGATCTCTAGGTTGAGTGTTCAAGCTCCGTGTTGGGCTCTGCACTGGGCATGAAGCTGCCTAAAACAAAACCAAAAACCAAAAAAAACAAAAACAAAAACAAACAAACAAAAAAAGAAGTCATAGCTCTCAAAAGTCTGAAGTGGGAGAGAGTACTTATTTATCAATGTGTTTGTTTACATGTTCTTTGAAAGTGTTTTGAGTACATGTATTACCTTTCAACAAAATAAACAACTTGATAAAAAACAAATTTCATTTCCACCATTCAAATTGAAAAAAATTGAAAAAAGGTTAGCAATAATAGGGAGTCTCAAAAAAATTACAGAAGAGATAATGCAAAGGTGCCACAGTTATCTCATTGAGTCTGATTATCCTTCCAGAGAACATCCAGGCACGATTCCCAACAGCATAGGCACAGTTAGCAAGGAAGGGCCAGAGAAAACCTGATTGACCTCAACAACTGCGCTCATAGTAAGCTAAAGCAATTGGGTGGGTGGGTGGGAGGGTGCAATGGTTTAATAGGACATTCCTGAAGCAAACATTTCCATACAGTTCAGTCTTCCAAAATTCCAAAATCGCAAATCACTTAAATTCAGAATTTATGCACATAAAATCACTCTTCTGTGATTTGCAAATTTTGGATCATAAAACATTTTTTTTAGAACATAAAACAGCCGGGTGCCTAAGTGGCTCAGTTGGTTGAGTGTCTGACTCTTGATTTTGGCTCAGGCCACAATCTCACTGTTCATGAGATTGAGCCCAGCGTTGGACTCTGCGCTCTAAGCACAGAGCCTGCTTGGGATTCTCTTTCTCTCTGCCCTTCCCCCATGTTCTCTCTCTCTCTCAAAATAAATAAACTTTAAAAAAAAAAAGAAATTGGCATACTTAGTCTTTCTTACATGCATCTTCCAGATTTTTTTCAAATGTCTTATTATTTTACATTGTCAAGACTGAAGATATTGTTATTCTTCATATTTATTTCCAACAGAGATTTTGTCCTTGCATAATATGTAAATGGATGTAGTGCTTACCTCCTACCTCATTTCTGAATAACCACATTTGATATATCCTTTGCTGTCTTTTATTTATTGAATTGCGTTTTCATAAGGGAGCAGGGATTCCACATTTCCTCAGTGCTTGACTTAAGGTATATTTCTCTGATGGAGTGCCTGGGTGGCTCAGTCGGTTGACATTTGGCTCTTGATTTCCCCTCAGGTCATGTTCTCACAGTTGTGGGATCAAGCCCCATGTTGAGCTCTGCCCTGACAGTGTGGAACCTGCTTGGGATTCTCTCTCGTCCTCTCTCTTTGCCCCTCCCCCACTCAACTGTGCACTTTCTCTCTCAAAATAAATAAATAAACTTAAAAAAAAAAGATAGACTGGGCGCCTGGTTGCTCAGTCAGTTGAGTGTCCAACTTCAGCTCAGGTCATGATCTCCTGGTTAGTGAGTTCATGCTGCTCATCAGGCTCTGTGCTGACAGTTCGGAGCCTGGATCCTGATTTGGATTCTGTGTCTCCCTCTCACTCTACCCTTTCCCAGCTCATGCTCTCTCTCTCTTTCAAAATAAATAAACATTATTTTTTTTAAAAGATAGATTTCTCTGAAGGACAGGATAGCCAGAATATAAGGTATTTCTATCACATACAATTTTCCTCACAGTTTTACAAAAATTCTCTATTTTTTGCCAAGCCTCTCCCTTTAAAAAAAAAAAAAGAATTAATGTTTTATTTATTTTTTGAGAGAGAGACAGACAGACAGAGCACAAGCAGATGAGGGGCAGAGAAAGAGGGAGCCACAGAATCCAAAGTAGACTCCAGGCTCCGAGCTGTCAGCACAGAGCCCCACGCAGGGCTTGAACTCATGAAATGTGAGCTCATGACCTGAGCTGAAGTCAGACTGAGCCACCCAGGTACCACTCCCTTTTTTTAAAGTTTATTTATTTATTTTAAGAGAGACAGAGAGAGCACAAGTAGGGGAGGGGCAGAGAGAGAGAGGGAGAGAGAGAATTCCAAGCAGGCTCCACACCATCAGCACAGAGCCTGACACAGGGCCCAAACCCACATAACTGTGAGATCATGACCTGAGCTGAAACCAAGAGTCAGACACTTACCTGACTGAGCCACCCAGGGGCCCCCAGATCTTTCCTCCTCTTTAAATGACACCTTTCATCTCTGCCTAGATGCCTTGAGCCTCTCCTAATCCTTACAGTTCAGAAATTTTACTGCAATGATATCTTGGTTTTGATCATTTTGTGCGAATATTCCTGTTACCATTGTGTTCTTTAACTCTCACTTCTAAATTTCCTTCATTTCAGGAAAGATTTCTTCTACTTTTATCTTTAAATATTTTAAAAATAGTTTATGTTTCTTCCAAATATCTATAGATTATACAGGTTTCATTTTGTTCAATAACTATTACCTGGCTTCCGGTCACTTCATCACTTTTTCAACTGTTTTCAATTTAATTTTTTACATTTACTCAAGCCTATCCCCTTTAGTCACATCTAGACCCTCACCTCCTAAATGTTGTTCTTCAAATCTGGCCCCTTCTCAGCCTCTCTTCTAGGTAACTCTTCAGCTTTGTGGTTTGTCCAGTTTTTAGTTGTCATCAGTGAGAGAGGGCGTGATGGGCTCACTCAAGCTTGGCCGGCACTAGACTATAATGATGTTTTGAAACTATAGAAAACTGTGAAAACATTTCCTCTCTTTGCTATGATAATTACTTATATAATCTCAGTCAACTTTTCTGATTCATATATACTCGGTCACTCTTTCCCTCAAGTTTCTATATATAGGCGATTTTTTTTTTTTAGCTGTTAATCATCTTTGAATGATGGTGATACCAGTTATGGGCTGAAAAATAATATGGTAAGATGAGTGAGTTAGGGAAAACTGCAGTTTTCATTCAACTTTCTTATCTCAAATGTGATTTCTGCTCCAAAATTTTCCATATTCAGAGATAGGTATACTGTGTCATGCATCTAGAATAACAGGCACTGGGGAAACAGAAATAACAATGTTTACCATTCATAAAGCACTTTCTGTGTATCAGTCATTATGTTAGGTGCTTTATACATTTATTCTTATTTACTGTGTACAACACTGTGAGCTAAGTATTTTCATACCCGTTTACAGAATAAAGAACTAAGGCTTGTCACTGTGTTAAAATTCGTCTCTAGTGCCAGCCAGTTAAATGACAGAGCCAGGACATTAACCCAGATCTTCTCAATACCAATTATTTGGTCTTGAATACTCACTCAAAACATACATCACTTCTTTTTATTTTTGCTCAGAATTTGACAACAGAAGGACAGTAGGAACTCTCTGTGAATCCACTTTGTTAAAGAGGAGAATACTGCCGTTTCCGGAAAGGAAAAGAATCACTCCTAAATAGGAATCCTGAAAACATGCTGTATTTTTATCTAAGGTTAATCATCAGGGACAATTAACTTTCTCAGAGAAGCTTTCATTGACTTAGCTCAGCTGCTGGTAAGCTCCTCTCTGTTATACTCTCATCTTATTCTGTATATCTATCTTGTAGTATTTTTCAATAAGAATTAGTTAAATTAAAAAAAAAAATTAACGTTTATTTGTTATTGAGAGACAGAGAGAGACAGAGCATGAGCAGGGGAGGGGCAGAGAGAGAGGGAGACACAGAATCCAAAGCAGGCTCCAGGCTCTGAGCTGTCAGCACAGAGCCCGATGCAGGGCTCAAACTCACGAACCGCGAGATCAGGATCTGAGCCGAAGTCAGTCGCTTAACCGACTGAGCCGATCAAGCACTCCGAGAATAAGTTAAATTTAAATAATACAATTGATTTGTTTAATGTCAGTCTTTCTGATAGACCTTGTCTTGTCCTCACAGTATTTCCTCAACCCATCCGAATTTCTCTCACATTGTAGCTTCTAGGTTTATGTTAGTTAACAAATCACTTAAAATGTCATCAACTGAAAAACAAAACAAAACAAAAAACAAACACACAAAGCAAACAGACAAAACCCAGAAAGTATGAAGGAAATTTGCTGAACCCATCTGTAAGTGTATAATTTAATATTCTAAGAAAGCAGGATATAAGGCAGCCTCAGACCTGTTATGTTAGGACTCCCATGCTGCTTCTCTATTATCTTGTACTTTCTTTCATAATTTGTTGGCCTTGGCTTGAGGCCCGTAGCAATATATGTACTATATTTCAGAGATGACAATATCCAGAGGCAGAAAAAGTGCTATGTCTTCAATGTTTATCTCTCAGAAGATAAGAGTAAGCATTATTTTCCCCAAGCTCTTAGTGGTTTTCCCCTCAACCCTTATTGGCTGGAACTAGGACATGTGCCCAGCTTTAAATAAATCAGTAGTGGGAGTAATAGGATTATCTTTGGTTTTGGTAAGTCAGAATTTGCCCCTGGTAAATGAATGGCCACCAGGTCTATAGAGACAGGAACAGTGGTAGGGATGGGTCAAGGAACTTGAAAATTGTTGTCCATTTGTATCCTACATGACTGGCAATGGTGGGAATATTTAGAATTTGAGTTAAGTGAAGTCAACACTGGTGAAGCCCTGTGAAGGAGTTCTGTGGATTCGGGGTACCAACGAAAATTTTAATGAAAGTTCTTGGGGATTTGCGAAACAGTATTTCATTATTTATGGAATGCAAATAAACTAAAGTTTAATGATTCCACTGAAATCTTTAGAGAATCTTCAAAGACTAGAGTCTAGCAATTATTGCCACCAATAATTAGCAAAAAGCATTGGGAAAGCCCACTGATTCTGACCTTTTCAAAATTGTCTTAAATGTAAGTGCCTACAGGGGCGCCTGGGTGGCGCAGTCGGTTAAGCGTCGGACTTCAGCCAGGTCACGATCTCGCGGTCCGTGAGTTCCAGCCCCGCGTCGGGCTCTGGGCTGATGGCTCGGAGCCTGGAGCCTGTTTCCGATTCTGTGTCTCCCTCTCTCTCTGCCCCTTCCCCGTTCACGCTCTGTCTCTCTCTGTCCCAAAAATAAATTAAAAAACGTTGAAAAAATAATTAAAAAAAAAAAATGTAAGTGCCTACAGACAGAGCTTTGGCTGACTGAACTAAAAACTCATTATGTGTTCTATTTCTTCTGGTAAACTAGATCCTTATTACAGGGCAGGGACCAGGATAGGCTCAACAACTGTTTCGTGCTGATCACAGAGTGAAGATGGTGGCGTGGCATTTGGAGATGTTATGGTTTGAATTGTGCACTCTCCGAAATTCATACGCTGAAGTCGCGAATTGTGAATTTGGCTGTGTTTGAAGATGGGGTGATTAAAGAGGTAATTAAGTTAAAATGAGGCAATTAGGGTGGATCCTAATGCAATATAATCAGTGTCCTCATAAGAGAGGTTAGGACACAGACATGAGCAGATGCAAGACCGTGTGAAGACACAAGGAGAAGACAAGTAAGTGCAAGCCATGGAAAGAGGCCTCAGAAGAAATGAACCCTGATGACAGCTTGATCTCAGACTTCTACCATTGAGAATTGTGAGAAAATAAATGTGTTCTCTAAGCTACTCACTCAGTCTGTGGTACTTTCTTATGGCGGCCCTAGTAAATAAATACGGACCTACAGGAGTTAGTGGCAGTCTCAATGGGAGAAATGCTGCCCTTGCTGAATGACACTACTCAGGTTCTAGATTATGGTAGCCCATCCCCCGGAGAGAATACAGCCTAGTGTGATGGGATATGGAAGGCTCCATGGACCACAGAAAATCTACGTTTGGGCATTATAGAACCAATAAGATATGAAAAGTCTTGGTTCCTGGAACTATATTATATGCAGAGGCCATAGACTGCATGAACTTTATTCCCTGAATTCATGTAATGCAGTTACTGGGGAGGGAAGTTAAGTACCTCATAGGGAAGCAGGGATCATGAAGAGTCTTACTACAACTGTAGTTAATCATTCATTCATTTATTTATTAAAACTATGGTTTTTATTTAACAATTTTATGCTAAGCACTATGTGAGATGCAGGGAATAATAGTAAACATGATCCTTAGGGCTTACAGTCTAATGGGAAACAGAGCTGGAATAATGATATGTGGCTTCATTGGACATTTATCCCAGTCAGTATCTCCTTTGTAGAAAGGATAATGTAGATGGCTGACCATGATGAGCTCAGAGTTCTGGGCTTGGTGGTTTTTGTTGGAGCCATTATGGTTAAAACACTGTTTACTTTCCAGCCAGTGTTTCCTTAATACAGGGCAGCCCTTATTGACAGTACCAGATATCACCCTGAGTCAGAATTAATACTCAGTTCCCAAAGTTCCATAGATGGTTAGAGGAAGGTGTATTATTAAGCAATAGGAGGAATTCAGGCACTGAGCATTCAGCAGCCTGCAGGATACAGACCAGGCAGAGTAGGGACACTCCACCAGTGGATCAGGTTCTGCCACCAGGGTAATCTGCCAGCAGGTATTAGGTATGATCAGGAAGCTGGCTTCAGAGTAATGCAGGAGCAGGCCTCCGGTTTGAGAACCACAATTTTAGGGGTTGACAATCAGGTTCAAAAGAAAGAGGAGAGAAAGAGTATTAAGTAATGACTTCAGACAGTGACTCAAGGTTGACAGGACAAAAAATTATCATATTTTGATGGACATCACAACATCTTGAGAAGCTTCTTCACACACTTGTGCCTGGACCTCATTTCCAGAGATTCTGATGTAGCTGTTTCCTGGCTAGCCTGGACACTTATATTTTTAAAGAACTCAGTGAGGTATTATAATGTGTACCCATTATTTGAAATTATTGGATTATAAGAATGGAAAGCTAAAGGCAAGCAGATTATTACCAGGCAGGTGTATCGGTATGCGTATGTGTCGAGAGAAGAAGAAACTGAGCAGACCTTCGCTAAGCAGAATAACTTCAATACATGCTTCTCTGCTGAGAAGGGGAATAAGTTTTGTTTGAACAAAGGAAGCTGAAGAGGATTCAAACTGTGCTAAATATCTCTATGTAGAAAAGTGGGCTGCAGGGTTTCTTAGGGAAGTCAAAGGAAATACTAATTGTATCACCATAGCAACAGTCTGCCTAATTCTGCCTCTTCCTTACACTAGCCCTCATTGTTCAGATCCTTATATGTCCCTTGTATAAATAAGCACGAATCTCATTATGAAATAATAACCACACTTTCCTTTCTCTCCTGTTCTATTGGAATCTGTGTAGAATATCTTTTAGATCCAAAATCAAAACCTCTTTAAAAAAAATTTTTTTTATTTAAATGTTTTAATTTATTTTTGAGACAGAGAGAGAGAGGGAGACACAGAATCCGAAGCAGGCTCCAGGCTCTGAGCTGTCAGCACAGAGCTCGACGCGGGGCTCGAACTCACACACTGCGAGATCATGACCTGAGCCGAAGTCGGACGCTCAACTGACTAAGCCACCCAGGTGCCCCCAAAACCTCTTTTTTAAACCAGAGACAATGATCAGGTAGATTGAATCTACCTCAGGTGGCACAATCTTACAAGAAACGCTTTTTCTCTGAAGGGTGATAATGTTGTACGTTATATAGCAGACTGAAAATATGCTGTTCCAAGATCTGATTATTTCCTAATTCCTAACCTATGAATACTACTTTATATGACAACAAAACAAAACAAAACAAAACAAAACAAAAACCCCGTTTACTTTAAATGGCAAAAGATGTGATTAAGTCAAGAATATTGAAAGGTGGAACTTACCTTGGATTGTATCTAGGAGGGCCCTAAATGCCATCACAGTGTCCTTATAAGAGAGAGGCAGACAAAAATCGGACACGGACACAAAAGAAGAGGAGGGGATATGAGCACATAAGCAGAGATTAGAGTGATGTGGCTATCATCAAAGAATGCCAACAGCCATCAGAAGCTGGAAGAAATAAATAATGGATTCTCCCCTAGAGCCTCTGTAGGGAATGTGCTCCTGCTGTTCCTTGATTTTGGATTTCTAGCCTCCAGAACTGTGAGAGAATAAATTCCTGTTGTTTAAAGCCACCCAGTTTGTGGTAATTTGTTGCAGCAACTCCAGGAAACTAATACAGATTTTGGTAACAGAAGTGAAGTGCTACTATAACAATACCTAGAAATTTAAAAGTGCCTTTGGAATTGGATAATTGGTAAAGGCTGGAAGATTATAAGTGCATGATGGAAAAATTCTAAGTTGACTTGAACAGGCTGTTGGTAGAAATATGGACATTAAAGACACTGCTGGTGAGCACTCAGAAGGAAGTAAGAGGCACCACAGAGAAAGTTTCTACATATCATCATGAACAGGACGTTGGTAGGAATATGAACATTAAAGGCACTGCTGGCAAGGATTCAGAAGGAAATGAGGAGTATGTTATTGGAAATATGGGTAAAAATGATCCCTATTACATAGTTCCCAAACACTTGGCTGAATAGCATCCTAGAGTTACATGGAAAGCAAAATTTATAAGTCATAAACTTGGACACCCAAGCAAAATGTTGAAGATGTGGCCTGGTTTCTTCTTGCTGCTTAGAGTTAAATCAGAGAGGAAATAGATAAATTAAGGAAAAAGCTATTAAGCAGAAAGGAACCAGCACTTGATGATTTGAGAAATTCTCAGCCTATCCTGAATATAAATGGTGCCAAAAATTGGGAGATTCGTTGTCAGAAAAGCATGCTCTGGAGAGAAGGCTAAAGATGTATTTGGGAATGTTTAGTTGAAGAGATTAGGTGTGTGACTCATGGAACCACTCAATCATCTCAAGGAAGCTGGGAATCAAGATGGAATCACCCAGGAAAGTTCTAGATCCATGGAAGGCCCTCTTGTTAAATGGTATGAATACACTGAAGACCCACAAAGCTTTTGAGAAGATTATATCAGGAGAAATGCTGTCAGCTTGGCCTGAAAGAGACAGAATTATGACAACATGAAAGAAGGCTGCTGGATTCCCAAAATTCTACAAGCAGGAAACAGGCTGATAAAACTAGTCAGCTGCAAATATGTGCTACCCTTCAAGAAAGAAGAAGAACCACTCCAAGGGTGGAGCCATGGGTGCAGAAGGCTACACAGTTGTGTTACACAGGATTATTCCCAGGCCTTGAAACCTGGTAAAACTTGCCCTTCAGGACTGTGAATTACTTAGAACTGGTAATCCCTTTATTCTTTCCGTTTTTTTCTTTTTAGAATGAACATGTCTATAACTGTTACCTTATACCTATCCCACCACTGTAGTTTAGAAACAGATTGTTTTCTGGTTTCACACATACACAGATGGAAATTAATTTTGCTCCAGGATGAATAATATCCAGATTCTCACCTAAATCTGGTTTAAACGATTAAGATGGCTAAGACTTGAGACTTTTGGCCAGATATTTAGATGAGATTTTGGACTTAAGTGGATGGCAAAATGGGTTGCAAATTTTGAAGATATTGGAATAGAGGGCTTGTATTTTGCATCCAGGATGAATGTAAATCTTTGGGTGCCAGAACTGTAGTAAGCTGAAAAATGATCCCCTGAAGATAAATTCACTTCCTGATCCTTGAACCTATGAATGTAACCTTACATGGCAAAACAGTGAATACTGTATTTTATGGGGGGGGGGGGGTGGGATGTGATGAGGTTAAGGGTCTTGAGAGGAGAAGCTTACCCTAGATTGTCTATGTGGACCCTAAATGCCATCACAAGTGTCCTTATAAGAAAGTTAGGGGGCTTTGGGCAAGACTCTGCCTCGTCCCACCTGCTTTTCTTCCCCAGACTACCAGACTCCACTATCTGCTTTGAGATAATCTGATAATCTTTTATGTTTTCCACTGCTGTAATGTTAGCCACCTGAGGAAACCTTGCACTTTGAACACACCCCTCGACACCCAGAATCAAATTCATGCCAGGCTCTATATATTCCCCTCCTCAACTTTCCAACTCTTTAAACCTTTCCAGTACTTTCTGCAGAACCTTCACTTTAGTGATCAATAAAACCCTCATATCCTCAAATTCTTCTGAAGGTCCTCTTCACCTCCTTGCTCTAATGGAGATCTGGCTCCCATAGAGGACTCTGACTCTCTTTGATCCCCTAAAGCGACAGCTGTTTTCTCTCCCACCTGCTTATCCCCCTCACTTCTGATGATTTTACCTGCTGGCGCACTATCAGATTGTTAAATATTACATACACTTCAGTTCCTTCATTACCTGCATTCCAATATTCTGAACTTTCAGATCATTTACCCCTGGTCTGCAATGTCCAAGAAGGCATACTTCGTCCTCTACCCAACTTCAGCTACTCACTCCCATGCTCATACTTGTGCTCTGTCATAACCAAGAACTAACTGCAACCTCTCTATCAACTCAATTTCAAGCACCCTAATTTCTTAATGCATTCATCTAGTTTCCTTCTGCCTTGTTATTGTATCCTGATTCCAGTAATCCTTCAACCCTACTGAGACCTCCAATCCAATGATTCCAATTCCTTTTCATAGGACCTCACTCCTTATGTTTGATACATGTCCCTTTTTTCGTTTCTAGACTGCATGCTCAGTCTTCTTTGCTCATACCCTCTCAACTCCTCATAGATTTGGAACAAGATTGGAATCTCAGAACTCAATCCTTGTATTTCTTTTCTTCTCTATCCTTGCATCCTTGGACACCTCTCACTTCTCATTCCTCATATGGCCTTTCCTCTGTGCTTATGTGGAGAGAAAAAGATCTCTGGTGTTTCTTCCTCTTCTGTTAAAGACACCAACCCTATGGGATTAGCATCTCATATTTATGACTTCATCTAACTTTAATTACCTCTCTACAGGCCCTATCTCCTCCTAATACGATCACATTAAGGGATACGACTTCAATACAAATGTGGGAAAAACTGAATTTGGTCCATCACATTGTCCAATAGGAGAAGCTAGTGCTTGGAGAAACTTAAAGTCCTAAAAAGAACTGTACTGCCGTATCAACTGTATTTGTAATGGATAGTCACATACAGCTTTTCAATTAATATGTCATTCAGTTTCTATTCCTACTTGGAGATCTCCTCCTCCCAAACCAGTTCTCATCCCTTTCAGTAGTTAGCACATTCATTGATCTATTTGCCTTAGTGTTTATACTCAGGGAAGAAATGTTTACAGGTACTAACTACTGACTACTAAACTCCAATCTGGGTCTTGTTCACTGTTGTATCCCCAACCTCACCTTGTGGCAGGCACAGGGTGAGTCCCCTTTTAAGGATTTTATGAAGTGAATGATCTGATGCAGCTCAACCAGGTCTTTTACTCCTCTGCTTCTCAAACTGGTAGAACAGCCCCCTGGGAGGTTGCCACACACGCTTGGGCTTACAAGAAAACACGGGATAAACACATGCATCTCACTCAAGCACAAATTTTACCTACTGTAAAATTTAAAACATGCTGTGATGTTGGGGCACCCGGGTGGCTCAGCTGGTTGAGCATCTGATTACAGCTCAGGTCATGATCTCCTGGTTCCTGGGTTTGAGCCCTGGGTTCAAGCCCCATGTTGGGCTCTGTGCTGACAGCTCAGAACCTGGAGCCTGCTTTGGATTCTTTGTCTCCCTCTCTCTCTGCCCCTCCCCCTCTCATGCTCTGTCCTTCTCTCTCAAAAATAAATAAACGTTAGCAAAATTTAAAATATGCTGTGATGTTAAAACAAACTTTTTTTTTTTTTGCAGAAAAGGAGAACAAAATTCACATAAATGTTAAAGTGAAAGGGATTTCTTTAGGCACGATCCTCCCTCACTTTCCCCAAGGATCTATGTTAAATCTGGGTTGTCCCTATTATACTAGGTGCTATCAGATGCCAGAAAGGAAATACAGAAGACACTTACATTTATTCACAAATCCATATAAAGAAATGTATGTCCAAGTTCAAGGATGATTAAGAGGTCATACAGAAATTGTTTCTACTGTTTTCTCTTAAAATCCAAACAAAGAGAAATTAGACAAAGTATAGGGACCATATAAGTGCAGCTTTACAGAGACTATAAAATGTAAAATGTGAAGGCTTTTAATTTATAAGAGGAGATTGGGAAAAGAGCTGCTTAATGTTTCACAAAATTAGTTGCAGATGGTAGGAGCTCCTAAGGTCTCCTGGGTCAGCTGTCTTGACCCTGCACTGATGTTTTAAAAACATATACTTCTGTCTAGATTCAGGAATAATATCTCAGTGACTTGCTCTAAATTCTGTTTCAATGGTTAAGTGCTCCTGCTAATGCTAACAGATATATCCCACATTGATCTTCCAGTACTCTCTGAACATTTCTCCTTTGTTATGCCACTTCAATGTACTATGGTAAATTCCTAACCAAAAATTAGTCCTCTGCCATAACCTATGTAAAGCACAGTCACCTACTTGTCTCCCTTTCTCTGACCAGATAGCTCGACTCATTTTGTAAATTCACTAAGGAATTCCTTCTTTGTTTCCAAAAGCACTCAGACTGATGGTGATTTGCAGCTTTCTGTCATTCACATTTCATCTTCATTGTTTGCTGTAGTGATTTCAGTCTAGGTTCTACTGGATCAGAAAGACTTTTTCTGTTTTCACCGCAGCGATATGATTATGATTCTTAATCACTGACCCTCAAGCATCTTGAGGACACACTGTTGTTGTGTTAGTTATATTTACGCATCTTTTGTCTTGTTCCAAAAAATGACTTTAGACAGCTCCTTTTCTTTGTAACTACTCTTGATTTCTGTGCATTTTACATTTTAGATTTGTCTCTAAAATAGACTCACACCTTCGCATCTGCTTCAAAATCTTTTCAATTTGCCCTGTGTCTGTGTTTGATCATGTTTACTTTGGATTTGACTTCCAGTTGTCCTTGCTATTTGTAAAACTCAAGGAGATGTTAGCACTTGATGTTTACCGAATTCCTACTATCAAGAAGATCTTGATAGATATGCTCGGTCTCAAAGTGTATCTATAAACAAAGAAAATACCCTAAATGCAGTACTTGTGTACTTATCCAAACTACCTCTGGGCTATCTCTCTACGTACACAGTAACAATGAAAGGGAATTGTGTCTGTGCCATTCAAAATTATATCAAGGGAAGACTTTGAGGTGATTTATGACTTCTTGAAGCTGAATGGCTTTGCTGAAGTGCAGAATACAATCGAGAAACATGACTTTATCTGTCATGGCAAGCACTGCCTTCCATAATTTAAAAACAAGGGGAAAAAAAGAAAAGCAAGAAAGAAATTTTCATCTATGACAAAAATAAATGACTTATGACAGACAGACTGCTCTTTAAAAGTAATGGCTGATGCAGAAAGCTGATGTCAAATACGTAAAGAGATCTATCTCCATCGATAATCAGTGAGGTATTAATTTACATAAGCATAATGTGAACAAAATTTGTAAACCATCAGCGATGAATCCAAATAAGTTTTTGTTACATTTACTATAGTTACATAAATCAGTCTAAATTGAAATTTTGCTTCAGAAATTTCCAATGGCAAACTGGGTGAAACATCTTTTAATGGCACTGAGACCAGTTTTAAAAATCAGGGTGGTATTAGCATGTGCGAAGAGAAATTCAGTGATGATTTTAAAAAACATAATTGGCAACCAGACCTATTAGCTTGTGTATGTGTTCATGGCATCAAAGATATATTTCTAAAGTTTGCTTTTTGAAATCATTCTCAAAATGTGTGACCTAGGAACCTGATACTATGTCAGTGCACACAGCTAGCTTATTGACATAAAATATACCACTCTTGAAAAGTCTATTGATCTCTTTTTTTTTTTATGTTTATTTTTGAGAGAGAGAGAGACAGAGCATGAGCGGGGGAGGGCAGAGAGAGAAAGATAGAGGATCCGAAATGCGCTCTAGGATCTGAGCCTGACACAGAGCTCAAACCCATGGATGGTGAGATCATGACCTGAGCCGAAGTCAGACGCTTCACTAACTGAGCCTCCCAGGTGCCCCAGTTAATCTCTTTTACAAATTAACAATCCAGGAGAAAAAAAATAATTGGACAAAGGGTTTGAAGCAACAATTGAAAAAATAAAATAAAACCCCAAATATACAAAATAATGCTAAGTTTCCCAATAATGCAAATTAAATCAACACTGAAATAGTACTTTGAACCCATCAGTTTTGTTAAATAATTTGTTTTTTAGGTATTGGCAAGGATATAGCAAAAACAACTGTCTTCCAATAGGAGGAGCAGTGTAAATTGATATACTTCATTGAAAAGAATCTGGCAAAATCTAGCGATGCAGAATAGATACATATCCTATGATCCAGCAGTAAATACCCTCCTATGTTTAAGGAATGCATAAAAAGGGAGACAAATATTCAATGCAGAAATATGTGCACTTAGCAAAAAAAATAGAAAAATATTGTATATATTTATTATATATACTATATTACATATAGTATATTCTTATAATAATAACACAACAGCCAAAATGAATGATCTAGAGCTCCATGTATTAACATGGTTGAATCTCAAAAGTTGAGTGAAAAAAAAGCAAGGTGTAGAACAATAAGTATGATGCCATTTATATGAACTTTAAAGTATGAGAAGAAATTTATTTGATTAGTGACTCTATCTAATAAAGAGACATCCTTAAAAGTAATAAAAACTAAATATAGGATAGTGATTACCTTGGGGCCAGTGTAAGGAAGAAAATATAATAGAAGAGGGGTGCACAGAGGGCTTCAACTGTTTCATTAAATGGATTATTTCTTAAGCTAGGTGGTTGGGTACACTGGAGTTTATCACTTTAGTCTACGTTCATTTTTTGTGCACTATATATGAAATAATTCATAAAAATCTGCTGAATCCAGTGTTTGATTACACTGGTGTTAGGACTAGTTTTATAAAGTCCAGTAAAAATGGCACATCAGTCTCCATATTTTCTATTAAGGTGCATATGAGACTTGATACTAGTTGTTTTTTGCTTTTTCTTTTCTTACAGATGGAGAGTGCCTGAGTGGAGATTAATCCAAATGCTAAAAATCTTAAACAAACAAACAAACAAAAACAAACAAACAAAAACAGTTGAGAAGAGCTAAGCCCTTCATAGGATGAGCATTCTTCAGCAAATCATTTATGCTAATTTGGATGTGCAGACATATAAACACATACCCACCTTGACCACCTATCCCTTCTGTCTGTAGAAAGGCAAATTTGCCCTAGCTTTGGGCTGAGCCAGTGTCTCATTTGTGGCTCTGTATCATCTTCTATCACCCTCAGCATATTTCTTTTATGCTCTGTGCTTGTAAAGATCACACATGACTATTGCATTTACTAACAGTCTGGTTATGAATGTTTAATAGCTTTCCAACCTAAATGAAAATCAATCTGTGCCCCCATTGCTTGTTCCTCATTTGTATTTCTGTCTTTGTGCAGATACAAAGGCACAAAGACAAAGATATCCAGCACAAGAGAACTGCAAATTCACATGTCACAAAGGCCAGGCAAATAACTTAAATAAATGATGCAGGCCAGAGGTAAAGCAAAAAATGGAAAATTTATGTGTCTTCTTCTAGGCAGACACTAGTCTGGTCCAGGCTGATTTTGGAAAGTAAAAATACAGGTTCTGTGTTACTAGATCCTCCAATTGTTCAAAGATACAAAATTTGCAGATCTGTATGTTAAATCTCTTGATTTCAAAAGTTGGCAACTAATTTAGCATATCATCTTAACCCTGCTTGGGCTAAAGCAAACATTTCTGCAACCATAATTAGCCCCTGGGCTGCCAGTTGGGAGACTTCTGCTCTATCTATATACTATGGAAACTGCTGATAAAGAGAAAACAACTGTCCTTGGGATTAAAAAAAAAAAAATGTTTTTCAACAACCCAAATACTTGATTTTCCTAAAACAGAAGGCAGAATTCAGCAGTTCCTTAGAAGAACACATGTGGAAGACTCATCTTTGGATGCCATTTGGAAGACAGTCATCCCCAGGAAACCACGGGCCCCTCAGGACTTCAGGACTTCAGGACTGTATCTTGGGCTTAATGCTTGTCATCCAATTGAAATGTTTTAATCAGAGGTGGGGTGACCCTGGACCAGAGGACCACAGATGTCGTTCTAGGTAAGTGGCTGCCCTAGATGACCCTTCCACTTCTGTCATTAAGTGAGCCTCGATTTCTTGCTGTGGTTTTTAATTTTTTGCTTTAAAATTCTTTTATTTTTTAAATACTCTTTTATTTAGAACTATCTGTCAATAACCCCCAAACAACTTCTTTGGAAATAACCTAAATGTCTAAAAGTAGAAAGCAGTTAAGTATGTTACATACATCAAATGGAATATCACACTGGTATTAAATGCAATAGTTATGAAATCTAGATTCAAGATGGAAAGTGTGAGAAGTACTAAAAGAAGTAGGATATTTATAATATGATTATAGCTATGTGAACTGTAAAAAGCATTAGTTCATTAATATTGTCACAGTTGTGTTAAGGTAGAGGGATTAATGGTCATTGTTTCCTTTCTTCTAAATTTTCTCTTACGAAGTTATATTACGTATACTACATATATAACTATAATTATTTTAAAATCAATATTTAAAAATAAACCTCCTTTTCCAGTGTTGTATTTGAAACAGAGGGATTATCACTTACTTTTCTCCTCCCCCCCAGGTGCCTTGGGGTGTTACTAGTAAATCTCTCTCTGGGTAGAAGATACAAGAGCCTCTGGTCACATCAGGATTCACAGAAATATGTCAGGGAAGGCCTCATGGCTGAGAAGTGCTCCTGAAGAAACTGCATAATGTTACATTTTCAGATCTCTGTTTTCCCCCAAACTTCCTCTGGAGTGGTATAATTCACGTTCACACCGAACACCAGAGGGTTCCTGTGGTAGGGGAGGGGAAACTGGTTTGCTTTAATATTTTTGTGAGTTTCCTTACTTTCTATTTCTAGGTGAAAGAAGCCACGCCTGGTGGCATTCGTAAAAGTTTGTGTTTCTCTGCAGGAACACAGGCAATATTCCTGAGACAACTTAATCCCAACAGACATAAAACATAAGGGCCAAAGGAAGCTCAACAAAGTGAACTCCTAACTCATGGTCTTTGCTTCTTACCTAGCCTGCTTCAAACATTAAAATTCAATAAACAGAGAAAAGATTCTCTATAACAAAGGCCAGATGATCTGCCAGTCTAACGTTATTCGCATTAGTTGGAAGAAAAGTTCATTTGCGTAGGGATGGTGAAGTTACATGCATAAATTGTTTTGAAATATATATGACCCCATGTGGTTTTTGAATTCATTGGATAAAATCTAGGATGTATTCTGAGCACTGCTTCCAGATTAAATTACTACATATGGCAACTAATTTGAGGGGGAAAAGAAGAGCTAATTCTTATTGAATATCTGCTGTGCCCTAAATTTTTATCTATACTACTTCCTTTAATATTCAGAACAGTCCCACTTGGTAAGACCATTACCCTAATTTTATAAATGAGGAAATAAGATCAAGGCAGTCAAATAACTTGCCCAAGGTCAAACAGCAACTACATGGCAAAAACAAGATTCAATCCCAGGTCTATCTAATTACAAAACCCATACACGTTTTCATGTTATCAAGCTTCCTTGACTGAAATCTATTGAAAACCTGTTCCAAATTAAGAAACCAAATCCTTTGTTCAGAAATGTGAGATCAATTTCTGAACTCCTTTTCACATGTATCGTGTCAATATTTTGGAAAGTATATCATGCTGAGTTGTTTTTTCTTAAGTGTTAGGATTTGAATAGCCAGTAAAAATCAGGTGCCTATCTCATTTGCTGCTTTAAGCTACACTTTCCCAAGTGAATGTTCTAGAAGTGTTTCTGGCAGAAGGGACTAACAACTGCCTTCTATCCTCTTGAGTTCTGTGGCAGGACCTGAGATTTCAACTGACATATGACACATTAGCAGAAAAAAAAAAAAAGCACACACATTTAAAAAAAATTTTTTTAAACTGAGAACAAACTGAGGGTTGATGGGGGGTGGGAGGGAGGGCAGGGTGGGTGATGGGTATTGAGGAGGGCACCTTTTGGGATGAGCACTGGGTGTTGTATGGAAACCAATTTGACAGTAAATTTCATATATTAAAAAATAAATAAATTAATTAATTAAAAAAAAAATTAAAAAAAAAAATTTTTAATGTTTATTCCTTTTTTGAGAGACAGACACAGAGCATGAGCGAGGGAGGGGCAGAGAGAAGGGAGACACAGAAACCGAAGCAGGCTCCAGGCTTTGAGCTGTCAGCACAGAGCCTGATGTGGGACTCCAACTCAGCAACTGTGAGATCATGACCTGAGCCAAAATACGTCGCCCAACTGACTGAGCCACCCAGGCGCCCCTTATTTAATATTTTTGATGTGTATATGAGAGTCCTCAGAAGAGAAATAAAAACCTGAAGAAGCTGTTAGGCTTAAAAGCCTATGTACCCTTTTACACACAGAACAAGAAATTGTGGGGATGTGACAAGACAAAGGGGCTTGGGTTCAGGGCAGTCAACTGTGGGACAGTAAACAGGAAATGAATGAGGGAAACTAATAGAAGTTCAAGGGTCATTTTAGTAGGTTTGTTTGTGCAGGTCCCTTGCAGTATTGACTCCTAGTCTCGGGTGATAAGATGTTCTCTTTCTGGAACAGGGAAGGCAACTTTCTCGTGGGAGAAAGCAGGTGATCAACCTGCTTTTAGGTAGAAAGGGGCAAGTCAGAGAGCCTTTCTGCATCTGCAGTTTCTCAAGTACCTTCAGCTCAAAACGGTCAATATGCCAAAGCCGCGTATTTTGGGGTGGCATGTTCTGATCCCCTTCATTAGCTTTTTGTCTTTTGCTTTTTTGAAGCTGTGCTAGCAGAACATGGTTCAACCATTTGTGTTTGATTACAAACAAGTAAGACAATGGTCAATTCAGGGTTTCAGAAGAATGTTTTAAAAGCCAAGCAAATAAAGAAGGCTAGTCTGCTTAGCTTTGCCAAGTGTTTTTCAGGTTGTTTTTTTTAAACAAGAAGTTAGTATGGTAATACCCCTGGAAGAATAGACAAAATCCCTACAACTGGAATCTAGACTCGAAACGATTATGAAATACAGACGTGGTCATATTTGCCAGAGCCTGGTTCTGGTTTTAGTGCTCTACCTCCCTCCAGAGAGGTCTCAGAAAAATGTATATTTGGCCAAAAGAAAAATTTCACTCAAGTTACCTTTTTTTTTAAAGTTTATTTATTTATTTTGAGAAAGCATGTGAGAGAGCACAATCAGGGGAGGGGTACAGAGAGTGGGAGAGAGAGAATCCCAAGGAGGTTCCATGCTGTCAGCACAGAGCCCTACCAGGGGCTTGATTTCATGTACCGCGAATCACGAATCACGACTTGAGCCAAGACCAAGAGTCAGTTGCTTAACTGACTAAGCCACCCAGGCACCCATCCCCCAAGTTTTCTTAAGTGGTGATTCACTACAGCACCTTCTAAAAAATCTTTAAAAACTACCAAAGCAGTATTAAAATTATATCTATATAATGATAGATACAGACACAGGTTGAGGTGGAGATATAGATATCAATGCAGATGTAGAATTAGATACTGATACAGATATCACACACACACACACACACACACACACACAAATAGGTCCAATAATTTGGAATTTACTTCCTAACTTTCAAAAACAACAGTACTGGCATTTCTAAACTAGCCAAGGCATGCACCTGCTTTAAGATGATAAAGGGTGATTCCATAGGTGTCTATAAAAATGACTTCTAGATCATGTTTAGGATGAAATGGCCCTAGAATAAGAATCCTAGAACCTCAGTGAGGTTGATAAGTCCATCAAATATTCCCATATGTCAATTCCTTTGTTGAAAAACACAGTGATAAAAGTATACAGGGAAGCATTTGACAATTATTTTTCATCCAACACTTCAGAAATTAATCTTTATGTTCCCACAATTGGTAGATGGTAAGTACTGGACATTCCTGGCACCTCGTTAGATAAAAGTACAATAGATGGCATTTACCTCTGAAAATTTGTATATAAATAGCTAATGAAGCTGGTCACCTTTAAGAAGATCTTATAAGGGGCGCCTGGGTGGCTCAGTCGGTTGGGCAGCCAACTTCAGCTCAGGTCATGATCTCACGGTTCGTGATTTCAAGCCCCGCGTTGGGCTCTGTGCTGACAGCTCAGAGCCTGGAGCCTACTTCGGATTCTGTGTCTCCCTCTCTCTCTGCCCCTTCCCTGCTCACGCTCTGTCTCTCTGTCTCTCAACAATAAATAAATGTTAAAAAAAAATAAAAAATAAAAAAAGAAGATCTTATGTTGAGCACATCTAGGACCTGACTTCATCCAGCTTGTGATTAAAACAGACTCCATATAGCCCTAGCATCTTATGGATGCACTCACAATACCATTGCATTTTTTTATTAGGTGGATTAACAGTTTTGCCAATATTTAACACTGAATAGCAGTTGTTACCCCCCAGATTACATGAAGGCTCAATAGCTCTGTGATCATACTTTTTGATCCTCAGAATCTTGTCGGCAGCGTTGGGACTGGTCCCTTACAGTATCACCAAAATTGCATGCAGTTCAGATTACTACTCCATGAACTATATAGAAAATCGTGTTTAAAAGTAGTATTGCTGGTAATCATTTACAAAATCCTTTATGAATAATTTTCACTGTTTAGGTGTCCTGGAGTTGAGACTCCTAAATAAATAATATAAATAAACAATAAACAAATATAAATAATGTTTGAATAGGTCACTGAATTCTGATGTTCCCAAGTGCCAGGAAATCACAGGCACTTGAATCTTGGCTCCATTCTTTGTAATTTATACCTCTCTAGACATGTTTTGAAGTATAAATCAAAGTTTATTCTTCACTGGTTATTTCAACCTGCACAGGCTTTGTAATGGTCTTATGCCCACAGCCATAACTACTAGTGCCATTTCGTTAAAATACTTAATCAGAGACTGCTTCCTATTATCACTTAACAGTTTACATAGGAAATTTAAGTATTCCTAGATTGCAAGTTCCTTGAGGTCAGGTCCTATAACTTATATTCTTTTCTACCACTCAGTCACCAACACAATCCTAATTTCACAGTATATGCTTAGTAAATAACAATTAAAATTTCATCTTTTTGAGTGGGCAAAAGAGATAGGATCAATCCTCACTCTTCTTATTTGGAATAGTGGGGAAAATGTGTAATGGGATGCTGAGAGGAACTTTCCCTATTTTCTTGAAATTGGCTCTAGAGCACGGATTAGTAAAATTTTTCACCAACACTGGGGACAGACTGATTTCTTCAGAGCTTAATTGAAGGGAGCAAAATCTACTCAATCAACTATCTATCTATCTATCTATCTACCTACCTATCTATGATTTAACAACCAATAATCTATGTATCATTTATCTACTTCTCCTTGAACATCTGAAATTGAGAAAAATTCAATTATCTAACATTTATCATGTCTCCATCTGTCTATTTCTATCTAAAGATTCAGGCATGAAGAGAGAAGAAGGGGTCATTAGCTTCTTTGGCCTAGGCCTCATGAGAAATGTTCTATTAGTCTTCAAAGATTATTTCATACCTTCTCTAAAGTGTGAGGGGTTGTGTGGACATGGAATTCCAAGGGAATGTTCCACAGAGATTGAAAGATGCCTTCAAAAAGGAAGACTGCATCTTATTTTCCATTTGGGTATCTGTTTTGATGGTAGACTTACAGCCTGACCCTATAGGAAGCAGAGAAGAGAATGAGTGTGTGTATGTGTGTGTGTGGGGGGGGGGGGGGGTAAGGGTGAAATTTCCATGGAATGTCATGAAATGTAGTTGGGTTTGAGCCAGCATGCTAACACTCCATCTAGGACCTAAGAGTAAGAATTTATGGGGTATACTTACGGGGGGGAGGAAATGAAGTGGAAAAATTGGTATGCAGTTAGAGGTCTTTCAATGGCTTCCAAAGAACTCACCCTTGTATCCATGAGTGCCACTATAATCTGGCTGGTGCCATAGTCCTGACACCTGATCTGGGCTAGTGAGAGAAGAGGTGGCTACTGACAGAATGAGGACCACAACAGGAGACAGTTAAGTTGGGAATATTCACTATTTTCTCTCATTCTCCTCCCCAACAGCATCAACATAGAGAAAGAACTGTACTTTGTAGCAAAGGGTGGAAGATGTGTCTCAAAAACATCCACTGACACACACACGCAAACACACACACCACACACACACACACACACACACACACACTCCCCAAGCAGTTACCATCCCAGCTGAAACCTGTCCTGGAGATGGGGGAAGAGATGCATTTTCAACTAGACTGAGTGTTGATAAGTGTCCAAGATGTTAAGGGAAAAGAACAAGGATTTGCCCATGTACAACTGAAAGCAATGATTGGGGGAAAGTGTTTCACAGCTGTAACTTACTGTGTAGAACCATATATAATTTCTTTCTTTCCTTTCTTCCTTCTCTCCTTCCTTTCTTTCTTCCTTTCATTTTTCTTATCTTCTGATAGATGTGTCCATAAACATTTAACTTCAAGTCTTTCAAGAAAGACTTTCTCATTGTCACTGCTAGGACCTGAAGTCTGTTAGAGGAACCAGGAAATACATTATCTCAGATTGGTTCCCCAGAAGCAAATCTGAGGGGATGATTCCAGTTTAAGTGATTTATTAACAAAGTGCTTCCAGGGGAAGCCAGTCAGGGAATGGGAAAAAGAATGGGAAAAGCAGGACAGGGAAGAGGAAGAAGCCGAGCAAGGGGGTGATCTCAGGGATGGTCTCCCAGGGGTTAGTTTCAGCCTAATCATGCAGAAAACTACAGACTGTGGGTTCTTCCTCTGATAGTCCCCATCCCAGTCAAGGGAATGGGGGCTGTCATACTCCCACACCTGGGAGTCACCGGTTAAGGGCCACCCTTGGGGGATGCAAATACCCGGAACTTCTGGCTCTCTGCCCTGAAAAAGAGGGTTCCAGGAGCCCACAGGCACTCTTATCATGGGGAAACAGAAATTGTAAAAGTGAGATCCAAGAGGATCTGGATGGAGCATCAAAGTTAACGACTACACACAGTCATAGAATGTTAGAGTGGAAGAGTACTTGGGGAATGCCAGACCATGGCATACCTTGATTAGCTGTAAGCTCTGTCCCATGCATACACACACACACACACACACACACACACACGCACATGCATACATGACGTTACCAATAATAAAGCACAAAAATTTGTAAAGAGGTGTTTTTGTTTTGTTTTAGCTTTTTAAAAATTTATTTCAATTCAAGTTAGTTGTCAGACAGTGTAGTCTTGGCTTCAGGAGTAGAACCCAGTGATTTGTCACTTACATATAACACCCAGTGCTCATCCCAACAAGTGCCCTCCTTAATAATGCCCATCACCAATTTAACCCACCCCTCCACCCACCTCTCCTGCAGCAACCCTTAGTTGTTCTCTGTATTTAAGAGTCTCTTATGGTTTGCCTCCCTCTCCATTTTTATCTTAATGTTTATAGAAGCACTTTCAACAATAGCCAAATTATGGAAAGGCCTGAATGTCCATCAACAGATGAATGGATAAAGAAGATGTGGTTTATATATACAATAGAATACTACTTGGCAATGAGAAAGAATGAAATCATGCCATTTGCAGCAATGTGGATGGAAATGTAAAGAGTTTTTTAACTAATTTGTTTAGAATTTCAGGTTATCCCTATAATAAATAATGTCACTCTTACTAGCAATCTCATGTGCTTTCTTTATTGGAAAAGAAAGGGTTGGAAATACAACTGGAACTCAGAATGCCATGTACCTCAGGACTGCCTTATTTCTTTTTTTTAAACCTTTTTTAAAAGTTTATTTATTTTGAGAGAAAGAGAGAGAGAGAGACAGAGAGAGAGAGAGAGAGAGAGAGAGAGAGAGCAGGGGAGAGGCAGAGAGAGAGGGAAGGAGAGAATCCCAAGCAGGTTCCGTGCTATCAGCAAAGAGCTTGATGAGGGCTCAGTCTCACAATCCATGAGATTATGACCTGAACCAAGATCAAGAGTTGGATGCTTAACTGACAACCCCCCAGGTGCCCAGAACTGCCTTATTTCTGCTACAATTCACCCTTAGATATTCTTACTATGGTTCTGATGATAGTTGTAGCAATTAGAAATGATTTAGAATTTACAAGTTCTGGCTTCATAATTACTTCGGAGTTTTAAACACTAATCTGTGAATAAATTTGGGTTGTTTCTAAACTGGCCTATAGGAAGGTCTACTGCTTGCTAGAAAAATATGCCAAAAATCATTACTGTAGTAGAATCTAGCAAGCAGACTGGTATAGGAGTAAGGCAGTATATACTAATGATTAATAGTGTGCAGTTAAATTGCCTGGGGTCAAATCCTGGTTTTGCTAGTAACAAAATGTTTTTCAATGGACAATGTGGTTAATTTTGTACACCTAAATACCCTCATCTATAAATAGGAATGAGGTTGGAATTTGCTTTATCAGGCTTTTGGAGATTAAAGGGCATTGCATGTGAGGAGTGCTCAGACATGATGCTAGCATAGAGTAAGTGCTTCATAAATGTTCATTTTTATGAAAAACATGGTTTCAGTAGTTGGAAAGGCTCACCTAGTTCTATTTTTTGTCCTTGGGCAGGTGAGCCTAAGCTCTTTACAGTAAAGTGGAGACAATATTAGCATGACTGGATTTCCAGGGGGATTAAATGCATAATATAAGAAATCACCTAGCAAACTTGAAGCACATAATAGGTGTCAGCTCCCTGTCCTTTCATTGATGACACAAATACTCTCCACATGTGAAGGAAAAGTGGCTGTACATCCTTAGCATGAATGCCTTCACATTCACTCTTTCACTCAATCTCTTTTGCATACATACAAATGGAAGACTTCTTTAATCTTTCGAGTTTGAGAAGGTGACAGCAGGTCCCATTCCACCTCCACAAAGTTCTGGTGTTAGAATATGTTCCCTTAAATTGAACTAAGATTTGTATCCATCTAACCATAACCCTATTTGCTCCTGGAACGATATAGACATGAACCATTCTTGAGTTAATTCAGTTGGCCAACAGAACTAAAAACTTTCCCTTAAATTAAGAACATACTGGCAGAGATGAAATGCTCATGGATTCAGCAGCATATTAGGTGGAGTATTTCCTGTGCCTTGACTATAGCAAGGCTTCAATGCAAAGGAAGCCAAAGTATTCACAGAACAGTCCAAACTGTTATATTCCCTTCAAAACCAGTCTCTTGAGTCTGTTCTATAGCTTCTGGCTAGTTGATCCTCAGACCTCATTTTTTTTTTTTGTTCAAAATAGTCTGGATTTTATTAACTGGATTGAGTTGAGGTTGGGGTTGGATAATCAGATACTTCCTGTAGAAAATTGCTTAATTGGGGGTGAAGGTTGTTGCTTAGAGTATGAACCATTAAAAAAAGTCATTTGTTTTACTCTCAATTGCATTAAGGGCTTAGAACAAAACATTACACAGAGAGCAAGTTCAGGGTCTCTATTTGAATTATACGGGCAGCCTCATGAAAAGTAGATGGTCTCTGTGTTAATGACTTTCAGCAATAGTGTGACAGGCAGGAGAGTGAAGGTATGGTTCCTGGCTCATCCCTGTCTTCCAGAAGACCCATATCTTTGCAGCATTATTCACAATAGCCAAGATGTGGAAACAAATGTTCATCAGTTGGAAAATGAATAAAGAAAATGTGGCATAGGTGTGCCTGGGTGGCTCAGTCAGTTAAGCGTCTGACTTCGGCTCAGGTCATGATCTCATGGTTTGTAGGTCCACCTCCAGCTCTGTGCTGACAGCTCAGAGCCTGGAATCTGCTTTAGATCCTGTCTCTGTCTTTCTCTGTTTCTCTGCCCCTGACCCACTCACTCTCTATCTCTCTCTGTCTCTCAAAAATGAATAAACATTAAAACATTTTTTTACAGAAAATGTGGTATATACATACAATGGGTTTATACAACCTTAAAAAAGAAGGACATCCTGCAGTGTGCAACAACATGGGTTCCACTTATATGAGGTATCTAAAGTAGTCAAACACATAGAAGATAAAGGCTACAAAAGCAAAAATAAACATGCAGGATTATATCAAACTAAAATGCTTCTATACAGCAAGGGAAACAATCAACAAAATGAAAAGGCAACCTATGGAATGAGGAATAATATTTGTAAACCACATATTTGATAATAGGTTAATATCCAAAATATACAAGGAACTCATATAGCAAAATAAATAAACAAATAACCCAATATAAAATTAGCAAAGGACCTGAACAGATATTTTTCCAAAGAAGATATACAAATGGCCAAGAAGTACATGAAAAGGTGCTCAAAGTAACTAATCATCAGGGAAATATAAACCAAAACCACAATGAGATGTCATCTCACACCTGTTATATTATCAAAAAGCAAAAGAGAACAAATTCTTTTTATTTTTTTATTTTTTTTATTTTTTAATATATGAAATTTACTGTCAAATTGGTTTCCATACAACACCCAGTGCTCATCCCAAAAGGTGCCCTCCTCAATACCCATCACCCACCCTGCCCTCCCTCCCACCCCCCATCAACCCTCAGTTTGTTCTCAGTTTTTAACAGTCTCTTATGCTTTGGCTCTCTCCCACTCTAACCTCTTTTTTTTTTTTTCCTTCCCCTCCCCCATGGGTTCCTGTTAAGTTTCTCAGGATCCACATAAGAGTGAAACCATATGGTATCTGTCTTTCTCTGTATGGCTTATTTCACTTAGCATCACACTCTCCAGTTCCATCCACGTTGCTACAAAAGGCCATATTTCATTTTTTCTCATTGCCACGTAGTATTCCATTGTGTATATAAACCACAATTTCTTTATCCATTCATCAATTGATGGACATTTAGGCTAAAAGAGAACAAATTCTGGTGAAGATGTGGAGTAAAGGAAACTCTTATATGTTGTTGGTGGAAATGTAAACTGGTGTAGCCACTATGGAAAACATATGGATACTCCCAAGAAATTAAAAACAGAACTACTATATGATCCAGTAATCCCACTTCTGGGTATATATCCAAAGGAAACAAAACCATCATCTTGAAAATATATATATACTGCCATGTTCATGGCAGCATTATTTACAATAGCCAAGTATGAAAACAGCCTAAGTGTCTGTCAACAAATAAATGGATAAAGAAAATGTGGCAACCGTATACAATAGGATAGTATTCAGCCATAAGAAAGATGGAAATCCTGACATTTGTGACAGCACAGATGAAACTGGAGGGTATTCTGCTATGTGAAATAAGCAGACAGAGAAAGACAAATACTGCATGGCCTCACTTATACGTGAAACCTTTAAAAAACAAAGTTGAATTCATAGAAATAGAGAAGAGAAGTGATTGCCAGGGATGGGGATGGGAAAATAAAGAGAGGTTGGTAGAAGGGCACAAACTTTCAGTTATAAAATGCATAAGGTCTGAGGACCTGATGTATATAACATGGTGACTATGATCACACTATATAATATAATTGAAATTTGCAGGGAAAGTAGAACTTAAGTGTTCTCACCAAGGGAAAAAAAGGTAAATATGTGAGGTGATGGATGTGTTAAATAACTTGATGGAAGAAAACCCTTTCACAATGTTAACATATACCAAATCTTCACATGGTATACTTTAAATATCTTACAGTTTTGTCAATTATACCTCAATAAAGCTAAAAAAAAAAAAAAAAGATAAAGGGGACTATGGTAGAAGGGATGGTTTTCAAAGAGACATAATATTTGCTAATCATTTGTTATGGAAGTTACAAATCAAGTGTTGGCCACTTATAGACTATCAGGCTATGGGTGGGATATGGTATTCAAACCAGAAAGGTAAATGGTGTAAAAACAGGGAAACAACACAGAAGAGCATTCAGCCTTTAACGGAGTTATTCCTTATTGTATGTCTGCCTAGCACCTAGCCCTATATGCGGTTCTGAGGAAAGGCAAGGATCCTGTTCTCCATGAAGTCACTTTCCAGGGCAGACTAATAGGACATACCACATAAACACAATGAGGTCCCATGAGGGTTCACAGAGTCCATTTTGAACTCAGTAAACCGCAGCCAGTCCAGCCCTCAGTGTTTTGCTAGACAATGCACTAGATGGAACTTGAAGATGCATAAGAAGTAAGGCGGTGATGAAGAGTAAAGGGAACTATTGGCCTGGAGACAACATAAGAAAGGCGAGGAAGTGAGAACTGTCTGATGGCAAAGCTCTCCAGGGGACTTCCTGGTGCTCACGTGGAGCGTGGGATAGGGGCTGAGGCATGGAGGTTGAACGACCAACTCTTGGAGCCACTGATGAGATTTTGAATGGTCCTGTAGGACTTGGAGAGGCTTTAAAGGGCCTGTTCCACTAAGGAGTCTTCTAGCAGCAAGTGGCCTTAAACCTAGCCCCAAATGAATGTATTGGCACCTATAACTGAAGATATCAAAGGAAGAGAAAACTGAAGCAAATTAAGTTTAACATACCCCCTCCCAAAAATAAACACTATATGGACGTAGAGTGGAATGGTGGTTGCCAGGGGCTGGGTGGAAGTGGATATTGGGGATTGTTAATCAAGAGGTATAAAGTTTCGGTTACATAAGTCCAGAAATCTGCTGTACAACATCGTGCCTATCATTAACAGTACTGTATTGTACACTTAAAAATTTGAGATAAAAATTTATCTCATGTTAAATGTTTTTACCACAATTTAAAAAAAGTAAATAAATCTTGGGGCACCTGGGTGGCTCAGTCGGTTAAGCGTCCGACTTCAGCTCAGGTCACTATCTCACGGTCCGTGAGTTCGAGCCCCACGTCGGGCTCTGGGCCGATGGCTCAGAGCCTGGAGCCTTCTTCTGATTCTGTGTCTCCCTCTCTCTCTGCCCCTCCCCCGTTCATGCTCTGTCTCTCTCTGTCTCAAAAATAAATAAATGTTAAAAAAAAAAGAAAATAAATCTTAATTGAAAACTCAATGAAAGCATCAGAAGAGGTCCCAGGGAAGGCCGTCACCAGGCACCTATGCTCTGCACTCACATTTCCTTCTTTCAGACAAATGGAGTGATCTGACATTCTTCCATCCACCCTTTCAATTCCTGGTTCAGTCAAAGACCAACATCTAAACCTGTGTCATACGTCAAAGACAGTCATGTATGTTAGATTTTCTTCCCTTTCCCCAGCCTTGACCAATCTCTCCAGTGGAAACTTCTGATCTTATTCTACCCTAAAGCAAAGTGCTTTTGTGTAGCCCCAAATTGCTTCATCAAGCATACAGCAGACTCAAAATTATTTCTTTCTTATTTCTATCATTAAAGTGCAATCTTAGTCTGCACAGGGACAAAAGAAATCTTTCTGTCTCCAGGATAATTTATATAATTGTGTTCCCATAGCCATTTGTCTTTGTTTTTTTTTTCTCCATAATCCCCTTGCCAACTTCTGTTTTAAGGGAAGTAGGGGTATCACAGACCATTAGGCATTGGAAAGAGTCCTGGAGACTTCTCATCTAAGAGTCTAAAATTCAGGAAGGATAAAGATTTACCCTCAACATAGTCACACAATTATTAGGAACAGAACTGCTTTGAGATGCCAAGGTCCTAGAAAGCCCATTCTCCATCCAGACAGATCCAGATTGTTTCGGTTGACTATGTCACAAACTGGTCCTTCCCTGCTGATGCAGCTTTTTGTAGCATTCCCTGATCACTCTTGATGAACACTATGGGCACAGAGCTTCTAGGTTCCTATTATGTCCCATACATTCAGTTTTCTCTCATTTTCTCTTGTATCTAAACTGATAAACCCAGAAATCCCATCATGTCTTCTCTTCTAGGAACTACACAGGTTATTCTCCTGAGAAGCACCCAGAGCAACTCCTCGTATGGAATCCATCTTTTTCCTACTTTTGTCCTGTTCTTCTGCCCTCCTCAAATCTGCTCCCACCCTTCCCTGTCCTTTGGTTTTTGCGTTTCTCAAAACTCTGCCACAGTATGTCAGCATTCCCCACATCGCCATTAACTTTGCTTTTAAGAAAACAAAGAGGACGAATATGAGGAAGTATTAAATTCCAGAACCTTACAAAATTCTCCCAAGTCCTGTTTCCAATTAAGTTGAATCCAGTTAGATTCTAGCTTTTCTTTTGTATCCTGAGACTGGAATGTCTCAAAAGCCATTCTGATTTTTCCCATTTTCTGCATTTTATATATGTATACACACTTCTCCCAGAAGCTTCCTTTCTCCATACATAGGACCAAAGAAGAAATTGGAGCAGAAATCAGGGAGCTCCTGGTAACATACATTTCAATAATCTCAGTGGGTACAGATGCTGTACCTTTAGATATTTTTAATTCTCTTCACTAAAGGAAATGAATAATTTTATCTCCATACATATTTTGAAAATAAAATATTCTGATTTTTAAATGGGGAAACAGAACATATTATACTCCCTCTTGGAAGATCAAAGAACACATAAGCATAGTCTAGGCTCCAAGTGGTTTTGCCACAAACAAATGTAAGTTTATTTAAACCATTATTTACTAAGTCTGTTTGACTGATGCTGGAATCTCTGGAATCTAGAATGTTAGTGCATATTAACATCCTAAACCATCCATGCCTGGAAACATTTGTCTAATACAAAGGCAGCACTGACTCGTTGTAAATATTTCCTGCCTTACAATCCCATATCCCTTACCCACTCCTTCAGAAAATAATTTCTCTACCTGAAATGTTTAGTCTCATTCGATCCACATGTTTTACATACCAGACATTATATATATCAGGTATTGTTTCCACTAAACAAAGAAATTTGGATTAAACAATGTGTTGGCTACAGAGGTTTTGACTGTAAATAAGAAAAATCTCAACTCACAGTGGCCTAAGCAATTAAGGAATTTTTATTACCCCACAAAGCAAGAAATCGTGAGGCAGAGTGATTCTAGTCATGATTAATTCTTCAGCCCTATGACATCATCAACAACCTGGAATCTTTCCATCTTGCTGTTATTCCATCTTCAGCATTGCCACTTTGTCAAAGACCAGCTGATCTGAAGGTCATACATATGCCGTGAAGATATGACATCATATAATAAAAGAAGAAAAAGTCCTCCTGTCATGAAAAAAATCAGACCTTCCATAATCGGCAATTACTACAACTTTGTAATTGAAGGAGAAAAGTTCAAATCTCAGGAAAATAATTGATTCTTAATATCTTACTGAGCCAATTGAGGGCCAATTCCTTTCACATTTTTCTAATCATGTTATTCAAATATTATTTTTTTAAATCTTCTTAATTATCACTACAAGGTCTGTCCTCACCCCTCCTGCCACGAGTTTCTACTTTCTCCTATCTGAGTGCCACAAAGCTCTTCACTGGCATTGACCATAAGACAATTCACAGAGAAGGTCTTAGCTTGTACCAGTGTACAAAAGAAAGTCTGTAATTTTGATGTCTTAAAAGAAGTGTACTTGATGAATGCCCAGCTACTGGCTGGTTTAACATTTCCCTTCATCCTTCCCACAATGAACTCTTAATAAACAATAAGGTCTAATTTAAAATTCTTAGTCTGTGGTCTAATTTCTGAGTAAATGATGGAGCACAAACAGAACTGGGGCTGCCTCAGCAAGAAAGAAATGAGGAATGGCTGTTTGGTCAGCATCCAATAATACTTGCTCTAAGTATCCTATCATCTGAGTATTAAGCACATAATTAATTGGTCCCTTGGTCATACCCGCCCATCTATACTTCTGTATACCACCTTGAGCTCAACTGACTACTTGGTAATGAAAGAATAGTGTTACCTTTCTAGGGCCCCAGCAACAAGGAACTCCAAGAACAACTGCTGGCCCATTAGAATTAGAATACCATTAAAAATTACTAGTACATATTTATATTGTCATTTATTCCCTTGGGGGTTAAATAACATTAGCTTTAATTGTGCAAATATCAAATGCTGTGAAGTTATAAATAAGAGTTACTTCATGAAAGAATATCCAATCTAAATATTTGTAGTTTAAAATATATATTTAAAAAAGAAAAATGAACTATTGGGACCTCATCAAGATAAAAAACTTCTGCACAGAGAAGGAAACAATCCACAAAACTAAAAAGAAACCAACAGAATAAGAGAAGATATTTGCAAATGACATATCAGATAAAGGTTAGTATCCAAAATCTATAAAGAACTTACCAAACTCAACACTCAGAAAACAAACAAAATAGTGGGCAAAAGAAATGGGCAAAAGACATGAACAGACACTTTTCCAAAGAAGACATCTAGATGGCTAACAGACACATGAAAAGATGCTCAACACTGCTCATCATCAGGAAAATCCGAATCAAAAACACAATGAGATACCACCTCACATCTGTCAGAATGGCTAAAATTGACAACTCAAGAAACAACAGATGTTGGCAAGGATGCAGAGAAAGGGGAATGCTTTTGCACTGCTGGTGGAAAGGCAAACTGGTATAGCCACTCTGGAAAAGAATATGGAGCTTCCTCAAAAAATTAGAAATAGAGCTACCCTATGACCCAACAATTGCACTTTTAGGTATTTATCCAAAGGGCACAAAAATGTTGATTTGGAGGGGCACATGCACCCAATGTTTATAGCAGCGCTGTCAACAATAGCCAAATTATGGAAAAAGCCCAAATTTCCATATATTGATGAATGGATAAAGAAGACATGGTGTGTACACACACACTGGAATATTATGTGGCAATCAAAAAGAATGAAATCTTGCCATTTTGCAACAACGTGGATGGAACTAGAATGTATTATGCTAAGCAACATAAGTCACTCAGAGAAAGATAAATATCATATGATTTCACTCATATGTGGAATTTAAGAAAAAAAAGATGAACATAGGGGAAGGGAAGGAAAAATAAGATAAAAACAGAGAGGGAGGCAAACCATAACAGACTTTTAAATACAGAGAACAAACTGGGGGTTTTTGGAGGGGTGTTAGGTGGGGATGGGCTAAAATGAGTGATGGGCATTAAGAAGGGTACTTATTAGGATGAGTACTGGCTGTTATGTGTAAGTGTGAATCACTAAATTCTACTCCTGACCATTATTACACTATATGTTAACTAACTTGGATTTAAATAAAATTTAAAAAGAAAAGAAAAGAAAAAATGTGACCCAGAGACAGGCCATTTATTACCTGGTCCAATTCAAATGCCTTGAAATTCATTGGCACAATTCACAAACCTAAAAGATTTTGAGTCTTAAAAACATGAAAGCCCCAGATGGTTTTATTGGCTCAGACATCTTTCTATATTATATTTTGTCAAAGCAGTCACTGAGAGCATAGATAACACTGATTTAAGTCAGTCCCCTCCAAACATGTCTGAAAATGATGGAATCAAAGAGAAGAATAAGGCATCAATAAGTTGATATTTCAGTTTGAAATGCAAGATGATCTGCATAGTTCAATAAAATTTCAGGGCCAGAAATAACTTCCATGGCAATAGATTGCAGAAATTGGCTTTACATGATC
Source organism: Neofelis nebulosa (assembly GCF_028018385.1). NCBI lineage: Eukaryota > Metazoa > Chordata > Mammalia > Carnivora > Felidae > Neofelis > Neofelis nebulosa. The sequence goes on along the minus strand of NC_080783.1, from coordinate 80,703,537 downwards.
CAAAAAATTATTGGGTGAAAGATGGTTTAGGGATGATTCAGATGTTCACTAGCTTCCAAATACTTGCACTTAAACAAATGGAAAATCTATATGTGCCATTTCTCCATGTCCACCTGGCTGTCGAAAGCTGACAGCCTAAAAACCAAAAGGGAGTTTTCCAGTGATAGAAGGAAATTAGAATTTTTGTGGGTTTTACACTTTTTTTTCAGAGACATCTGCTTATAGTCATCCTTATAGACTCACTATTTTTATAGGTTTAGAACAACTACTTTAAATTTGGGGGCCAAAATATATTTTCTTCCTTCCAATCTATATTTTGTAGAGAGCTGGGCAAAGTGCTAAGTTAATATGAAACAAATTGCTCACTAAGACAGGTAATCATGGTCAAAACTGAAACAGGATTCATTTGCTTTCTTCAGAGTCCCCAGAAAATCCATTGTTTTTCTCTTCTGTGTCTTCTTTCCATTTTGGCTAGCCAGTTTTGCCCTCTTAGCAAAACCTCTTCTTGACGAAAGAAGTACAGAGACACACACATGTATAATATGCATATAGTGTGTATATACAATTACGTAAGTCACTTATATCTTAGCCTTAATGGATGTTTGCATTTAAAAGCCTTTAAATAATCGTAAATTAAATGGCTTTGCATTTAATATACAAATATCTCTGGACCTCACCAGCTTTGGGATGTAGGGCAAATTAATCATTAATTTGAGGACATGTCTTGCCCTCATCTGCTAACCAGGATTTGTGATCTCCTGCAGATTCTTCTCCATCTGCCCTATCATCTCTAGCAGATTTTCCTATGTGTTCGTGAACTGGGCCATCGGCCACAGTAACACTGGACCATGTGGTGTTTTCTGCATTCCTCCTGCCCTCGTCTAATTCTTCTCAGTCAATATCTCTTCCTCCTGAGACTCTGGCATGCCTGATCTCTGCCATTGCTTGTGTAGCCTGCCAGGAGAATGCAAGTGCTATGCTGAGACTACGCTGCCAACGGACCCCAAATTTTCCATCCTTGCAGTGCTTAGAGTATGTTGGCATTTGGTAAAAAGGATATGGTTCTCTGTATTATTGACACCCACTATTTCATCCAGAAACCCCAAACATGATACCTACATTGGCCTTATTTTACTTCTTTCTGTGCACCTTTTTATTTCCCCTAATTTCTTTAGTTAAAAGAAATAAACAAGGTCCCTATTTAACTTGATTCTGACAGTTAGGTCCTAGAGGGAGTGCCTTCTGTCCTTGGGACATTTATCATCTTGTAGGAAGACAGGTGTAACACATATAAAAATAATTGTAATAAAAGGACTGATGTGTGATTTTAAAATAGACATGCAATTTGTGGTACAGAAGAGGAAGCAATTATTTTTGGCAGACTGGGTTGAAGATTTGAAAGCCAGAAATGTACTAAACAAAGAAAAGTGAACCAGCAGCCCATTGAGAGTGGACTAGAATGGACAACAGAATAAAGAAACAGAGGTGGGATGTGCAGTGTATAAAGGGCACATGAGTCCTCTTATATGGGATCTTGGTCACTGAAGGAAATATGACTAGAGAACCTGAGCTTTCCTCTGTGACAGTTATATTCACTACATTTTGTGCCATGCCCCCAGCTCAATGGAACTTATACTTGATGGTTAGTATCCAAAATCTTTAAAAGGGAAAAACAGGTTTTCATGTGTGCTTATTTATATTGAAAAGACTGTAATCACCAGAAGCTTCCCAGAATAGGTTCCTGGGTGATCTCTCTCTCTTTCTCTCTGTCTTATTTAATGTTTTTATTTATTTTTGTGAGAGAGAGAAAGAGAGAGAGAGACAGAGCATGAGTTGGGGAGGGGAAGAGAGAGAGGGAGACACAGAATCTGAGGCAAGCTCCAGGCTCTGAGCTGTCAGCACAGAGCCAGATGTGGGGCTTGAACCCACAAATTGTGAGATCTTGACCTGAGTTGAAGTCGGGCGCTTAAGCAACTGAGCCACCTAGATGCCCCATATTCCTGATGATTTCTGAGATACTTGATGTAGATTGTGTCTTCATTTACTCTTGATAGAAAGGTATCACTTTGGGGGCACCTGGGTGGCTCAGTCGATTGAGTGCCTGACTCTTGATTTCAGCTCAGGTCATGATCTGGCATGAGATCGACCTGGGATCAAGCCTCGCATCGGGCTTCATGCTGAGTGTAGAGCCTGCTTGGGATTCTTACTCTCTATCCCTCTGCCCCTCTCCCCCTTTGTCTCTCTCCCAAAAAAGAAAAAGAAGAAAAAGAAGAAGAAAAATAAAAAGTATCGCTTTGGAAATGAGAGTAGGATATAAGTAATGCATAGGACAGTGCTTTGCAAATGGTGGGTGCTTGGTAAATATTCAGAGAAGAAAGGAATTGACATTAAAAAAGATTTTGCTTAACTTGACCATGGCTTGCAACGCTGGTTTTCAAGCTGTGCTCTGGATCTGGCTCTGGAGCCACAGAAGTGTCACCCAGAGAAGGCCTCCTTCCCCGTACCTTCCCCATACCTTCCCCATATCTTCCACACACACATACCCCCTCCAACTAGAAGAAATGCACTTCTATATATTTTGTATGTAAGGGCCCGAATGAGATTTCCTTTAAAGGAACTAAGATTTCCATGACTTAAAACTTTTGAAAATTATATTCTTACAATAATTAAATTTGATCCCCTAAAAAGGGACAAAGAACGTTTTAAAATTTCTAAGAAAATTGTGGTTCCAGGAAATTCACTAACTTGATTAAGATAGCATTAAAGTAATATTTTCAGGACAGAGAGAAAAAAGAAATATTATGGTGAGCAACAAGAATGATATATAAATAAAGATGATTACTTGGAGATTTATAGTAACAGAAAATAAGAAATGCTCATTGTCTCTAATTTTTAGAAGCTACTCACTGAATAAATATTTTAAATAGTCAAAATTAAATTTTAGATACTAACAAGTAAATACGATCTTATGTAACATTCATTCTTTATAGTAGGCATTCATGGATAAGAATGAAGAATAAGAGAAAATCATTTTTAGACACAAACATATCTACTAGTGGGGGAGTAATTAATAGTACTATACACCAGGGGCTCCTGGGTAGCTCAGTCGGTTAAGCATTCAATTCTTGGTTTTGGCTCAGGTCATGATCTTGCGGCTTTGTGAGTTCAAGCCCCTCATCGAACTCTGCTCTCGCAGTGCGGAGCCTGCTTGGGATTCCCTCTCTCTCCCCTCTCTCTGCCCATCCCCCAGTCATACCATCTCTGTCTCTCCCAAACAAAACAAAACAAAACAAAACAAAAACTTAAAAAATGGTACTATACATCAAATTCTATTCTCAAGAAAAATGTCTGAACTTGATAATGGAAATTCATGAACAGAGTATCTTGTGAAAGTGTACTACAGGCAGTTGGCCAGATAGAAGCCTTGATCAATGTCCTTTTTGGGGTGGTTAGACAAAGATAATAATACATTTGAATGAGGAGGAGGAAGAAGCCTGGAAAGAGGATAAATTCTACAATGGGAAATGTCCAATGAAGGTAAGAACCAGATGGAAATAATAACCATATTAAGATTAGCTTGGCCTATGGGAAAGAATTTGGAACAAGACATATAACCACAATATAAGCCGGGATCATAAATAAAAATGAATATAGATTGGAAGAAGAACTATCTTGGTGAAGGCTAAACCAACTGGGGAATTGGCTAAGTGCCACTGATTGCGGGAATTTAAAGGATACATTTTGAACAAAGTTGCCATAATTTTTTAACCAATAATCATGATAATTTATAATAATGATAAGACAGTTAATGGAAGTATTTGCAAACTAACCTGTTATTAATAATAAAATATGATTATGTTTTATCAATTAAAGATTTTTACTTAAAACATGCACGCTGCTGCTCATCTTTCAAGTACTATGATAACATACATAATAATTATGCTATCCTTGTGTCCTGAGAAGGTGAGTCATGCTCATCTCTCTCTATGAAAAGTAACAAATAAGGGCAAGTCAATGTCACTTCTGCATGATACTTGTCCTTGAGAGTCTTTCAGCAGCACTTAGCAGGTGAGTTGATTAAAAAAGGAACAACAAAATAAATTCTACCAATAATAACAATCGTAGTGTTGCACATCAGGATGCATTAATGTAAGAGAATTGGTCAACAGCCTAAAATATTTGGCTAATGCCAGGAAAGTGAATCGCTTTGCCAAAAAGTTTTGCCAAGATAGAGGAACAGAATATGGAGTTCTTTATGATACGGAAGAAAGTGTTTTTAATATGAGCTTGATTAACTTTGGACAGAGCCTCCAACCTCCACCCACCCACTGCTCTTTTTATGTGATAGAAGAAATCCACTCATAAAATCATTTGGCACAGAGCATGGCTTTCTAGATTGGCTCAATTTACAAATATTTTCAGCCACAGGAATAATGTAAACCTTTACATTAAGGCCCTATATTCAGCATTATAAATACTGTTTTGAAACTGTGCGACATTTCGGCCAAACACACATTCTGGAACAAAAGATTGGAGACAGACAATTCTGAAAACTTCCCTTGGCTGGAGGAAGTGATGCTGTAGGCTAAAATCAAAAGCAACAAAGCCCTGTCAATTTTTAAGCAAACCAAAACCTACAGACACTTGAAAATACCACAGAGATTTTAGAAGGCTACATTCCCTCAAATAACCTAAAAATGAAATGTGGATTCATAATCCTTATTTTGCTGACTAGTAGGCATCTCCTTGACCTGAGAACAAAGGACAAGATATGATATAAATTCTACCTGAAGACCTTGGAAATTCTGCTCCTCATTGAAACAAGCCTACTCTCATCTAGCAAAACTAGTGTTTTTTTTTTTTTTAATGTTTATTTTTGAGGCAGAGAGAGACAGAGTATGAGCGGGGGAGGGGCAGAGAGAGAGGGAGACACAGAATCCAAAGCAGGCTTCAGGTTCTGAGCTGTCAGCACAGAGCCCGATGCGGGGCTCGAGCCCACGAACTGTGAGATCATGATCTGAGCGAAGTCAGACGCTCAACTGACTGAGCCACCCAGGCACCCCTCATCTAGCAAAACAAGTAATGGGAGTTCTGATTCCATTGTTTTGCTATGCCAGATATTTTTCAGTCAGAGATTCCAGCATTTGTAAGCACAGAAATGAAAACTCAGAAATGGTTATCAAAAGATGCTTTTTACAGTCATACAAGTTCATTCAAGTTCATTACTTATTAAAACCAAAAAAACAAAACAAAACTGTGTTCTCATTGAAATTTAAACATGGTTAGAGTTTACATTTTCGTTTTATACACAATTTGTATTGCTATAATTTTTAAAGGAAGTAATATTTTTCACATTAAGTTGAAAATAAACTCTACCCCTCCCTCATTCACGCTCTCTCTCTCTCACAAAAATTTTTTAAAAATTAAAAATTTTTAAAAAGGGGGTGCCTGGGTGCATCAGTCAGTTAAGGGTCTGACTTCGGCTCAGGTCATGATCTCATGGTTTGTGGGTTTGAGCTCCGTATCAGGTTCTGCACTGACAGCACAGAGCCTGGAGCCTGCTTCAGATTCTGTCTCCCTGTCTCTCTGTCCTTCTCCTTCTCATTCTCTCTCTCTCTCTCTCAAAATAAATAAAAAACATTTAAAAAAAATTTTAAGGTTGAGAATTAGAGCGTTTTTTTTAGAAAATTTATTTTACATTCTGTCTCCATGAAGGAAATGAATATCCAATGCAGTAAAAGACAGTATGTGTGTGTGTGTCTTTTTCCAGAAAATAAACAAATAGCTTTCATAAGATTCTCAGAGATTTATGACCCAAAAAAGGTCAAAACTACTAATAAAGAGTTAGTTCACACTCATGTGCTTGATTCTATTTAACTTTGTAATAAATATTAGGTTGCACCATATACAACTGCCAATGTATAGCATTTTTGACCTACAAAAACAGCAATATATACAAGACTCAGCCTAGTATCTTAGACCAATTGGTAGGAAGCATGAAAAACTAGGAAGAATAATATGTTGGACCCAGAAACAAGTTTGAAAGCTATCCGGGCATTCTGAGGTATGGGACAGAAATTTATTGTAATGAAAGAGAACAAAGATACATGTAAAACCTTATATTGACCAGGATAAACAACATTTTTTACGTATAGAATGCCAGAGATATTTCACCAGGCAGGTGAAACTCCCAACGATCTAAATGACAACAAGCTCAACATTAGATACTGACACGGAGGTGCTGCTAATGAATGCTAAAATAATCTTAGCATTAGCAGAACCACAGATGTTCACTGAGTACTCTTAGGAATTTTAATTGTGTATTTGTTTATTTTAATTAATTAATTAATTAATTAATTTTGAGAAAGAGGGCATGAGCAGGGGAGGGACAGAGAGAGAAAGGAGAGAGAGAATCCCAAGCAGGCTTCACACTCTTAGCACTATTAGCACAGAGCCCAACGTGGGGCTCAGTCCCACGAACTGTGAGATAATGACCTGAGCCAAAATCAGGAGTCACTCAATGGACTGAGCCACCCACGTGCCCCTGTCTTAGGTATTTTTAGATTTACTTTCCCACTAAACCCTCACAATAGCACTTTGAAGTATTAACTGTTCCATTTCACTGGTGATGAAACTGAGCACCAGAAAACTACATAACTGGTTCACAGATAGTGTCAGGGATGGAAAACATGATAAAAATAATTATTATTAATAATAATCATTGATAAGTCCACCTAGGTGGCTCAGTCGGTTGAGCATCCAACTTGGGCTCAGGTCATGATCTCACAGTTTGTGGGTTTGGGCCCTGCATCGGGCTCTGTGCGGACAGCTCAGAGCCTGGAGCCTGCTTCGGATTCTGTGTCTCCCTCTCTCTCTCTCTCTGTCCCACCCCTGCTTGCACTCTGTCTCTCTCTCCGTCAAAAAAAAACATTAAAAGTTAAAAATCGTCATCATCATCATCATCGATAAAATTTACTGAGCTCTTTCTGCAAACTAGGAACTATGATAAAGCGTATTACTCTATCATTTCATTTAATAATGATATTAATATTGATAATAACCCCATTAGGTAAGTATTACTATCTCCATTTGTACAAATGAAAAAATTGAAGTTCAGAGATTGTATCTAGCTTGATAAAGGTCTTCAAACTCTAGCACTAGACACAAAAACACCAGCATAGGGAGAGTATTTAATCAGCTGTCATTATTGAAAAAGGTCAAATCCCTTATTTTATGTACATCTCCAAATGGTTTTGCTTCTCTGATCAAACTGTGACTAATAGATGTGTAAGCCATGTTTAGGGTTATATAAAACTCTGGAAGAGTATATGCCAAAATGTTAAATGGCATATACTTAACATTTGCGTCTGAGAAATGGAGTTTGCAGTGATTGTTGACATTTTTTTGCCAATATTTATGCCCTAAATTTTTTTACAGTGAGCAATGTATGTTTACTTGAGGCCTAATAATTTTTAAAATAAAGTAAAATAAAAATCCTCCTCATTAGTGAGTCCATTTATTTAAAGAAATTAGTATAACTAAAACCATGAATTTGAGTTCTAAAGTGGTACCAAAAATGCATGCAAGTTCTCCAATATTCAGACACGCCAGTAAAGTATGTGGGAAAAGGTTTTAAGAGCTAAATTCTGCATTTAAAAAGCAAATTAGTGGAGCAGAATAGTACTCTGCCTCCTAAATGCATCAGCTCAGTTGTACTATTTCTTCTGCAAATGCACAAGGGAAGATTCTCCCTGCCACCATGATGCGTCAGTAAGCGGGAGGCCTGGCTCAAGAGTGTGGACACTGCTCTGCAGAGCGCCGTCACACCTGTGGAGGCTGAGGGTAGCTATCTGCAGTGCCTGGAAGCAAGAAGGTGAAAGGCAAGTTGTAGTGGTACTTTGAAGGAGATGAGCCCAAGGTTTGTACTGGGAAGCAAACAGTAAAGGAGGAAGTAGAAATGAAAGAGTCTGGTAAGAAGTTCAGAAAGAAGCAGGGAATTAGATGCAGGCAAGAAATGGGCAACTGAGCCTGTGGGGGTGAACCAGGAGAAATGGGGAGAGGAAAGTGTGAGGAGCGGAGTGACCCCCCACTAATCACACATCCTCTCCTGATGCAAGGAACACTACCTCCCTTTTGGGCTCGTCTCTATTTCATCTCTCACTTTTCTGGCCGCATTAGTTCCCTTCTCTCTGCCATTGTCTCTCTTGCTGTGTTGCATCAAATCAAAATCCCTTTTGTCCTGTGAAACCTAAATAAGACATAAATAGGGAAAGAAAGAAGCTTTGGAAAGGAAGAAGGGGGAGGGAAGAGGTAAAGAGGTTGCGGAATTATAGCACATACCTCTAGTGAATTAAGAATTTGAAACTACAAATAAATCTTACGCATGCATAACACACAGAAACTCAGGTAGGGCTTGGGGAACTCCCGAACACTAGTTTAATCCATTGCTCCTTGTTTGCCTTGCACCACATAGTGAAAGACTTAGAGTCGTTATTCCAGCTGAGAGTTGAACATGTTCACAAGCATGTGTTTAACAAAAGCAGATGTGTCATTAGGATTGAATCTCTTCACAAAATCATAATCTTAGAACGTGCAAATATATATATGTATACATGTGTAGATATATTTGGAGGTCTTAAATATAAGATTATTGGGGTGCCTGGGTGGCTCAGTCAGCTGAGCATCTGATTCCTGGTTTTGGCTCAGGTCATGATCTTACAGTTGGTCATGGTATCGGGCCCACACTGGGCGTAGAGTCTGTGTGGGATCCTCTCTGCCTTCTCCCTCTGTCCCTCTCCCCGCTTGCGTGCACTCTCTCTCTCTAAAAATAATAACAACAAATAAAAATAAGATTAATTTTTAGGACAGAGGTCATACAATTACAGCCCAAGGGTCAAATCCAGTACTCCCTGTTTTTGTATAGCCAGTGAGCTAAAAATAGTTTTTATGTATTTAAATGATTGAAAGAAAATTTTAAAAATAATATTTGTGGTACATGAAATCTAAGTCTCAGAGTCCAAAAATAAGGTTTTATTGAGAAAGAGTGACACCACTCATTTATGTATTATCCATGGCTACTTTCACTCTGCAATGGCGGAGTTGTGCCGTGTAGCAAGAGAGACTGTATGGCCCACTGAATGCAACATATTCACCATCTGGCCCATTCCAGGAAGTTTGCCAAACCCTGACTTAGAGAATTGCTTATTAAAAGAGAAGTGTGCTTTTTCCTACACTGATCCTCATGGTCTGAAAGATATAGGGTATTTCCAAAGAGTCAGGATGTCACTCTTCCAGTGCCCCGCCTTAGATTCCTTACTGTCTTTTCCCCATTATAGTGCTGTTCCAGAACCTAAGTAGTCTATGGATGCATTAGTCTGACTTTTTATTTCTTAAAGATTTTCTTTGACCTATAAACAACAGCACCCAGACCATCATCCGGCTGTTATTTCGTCTCTATTTGGTTACAAAAAAAAGTGGCAAATGAGTGAGTGAATAATAAACCACTTTAAATGCCAAAGATATTTCATTTTTGCTTCTCATGTTTACACTTAACATTTCTAGAGACTGACACATCACCAAACCAAAGGAAAAACCATCTTCTTCAGATAAACACCCAAGGCAGGAATACAATTAAGACTTAATTATTCAGCTTATGTTTTAAATTTTCTTGAATGACTAAAGCCCTTTCTGGATATTAAGGAAAACATTATGCTAAATGAAAATACATGAGAGCTTTCACAAACGCCTTGAGATCTTCATGCTTACCTTTGGAATAATTCTTTTTTATTATTATTTTTTAAAATGTTTACTTATTTTTGAGAGAGAGAGAAACAGAGCGTGAGTAGGGGAGGGGCAGAGAGAGAGGGAGACACAGAATCTGAAGCAGGCTCCAGGCTCCGAGCTGTCAGCAGAGAGTCTGACCCGGGGCCCTGAACCCACAAACTGTGAGATCATGACCTGAGCCAAAGTCAGATGCTCAACTGACTGAGCCATTCAGGCACCCCTGGAATAATTCTTTTTTTTTTTTTTTTAATGTTTATTTATTTTTGAGAGAGACAGAGACAGAGTGTAAGTGGGGGAGGGGCAGAGAGAGGGAGACACAGGATCTGAAGCAGGCTCCAGGCTTTGAACTGTCAGCACAGAGCCTGACGTGGGGCTGGAACTCATGAACCGCGAGATCATGACCTGAGCCAAAGTCGGACCCTTAACCAATTGAGCCACCAGGAGCCCCACCTTGGAAATTATTCTGATGCTCATAGCAGGAGGCATTGCCAGGTAAAGCAGCTACAATTTCAACCCAGAAAGTTTTTGTAGAATTTCCAAAACAGAAGATAAATAACTTGGAAAAAATGTTGCTTAGCCATGTGATTTTCATATAGTTTACAAGCATAGGAAGATTTCAGAAATCACAGAAATAATGTACACTTAAAATTATAGTCTTTTCCAAAAGCCTAACTGAACACTTCACTAAAATTTACTTTATGAATTATACAGGAAATCTCATTAACTCAGCATATAAGTTCAACTAGGAAAATATATAAGTAATATTTCTTTTTTTTTGAAATGGTAAAGATTCAACACAACTATAGCATCAAATACCTTCTCAGCATCCTTTGTAAAGCTTTATTTTCTATATTCACATTTATTGGGTTTTATGTAGATGAAACTATTGTTTCTATAAACAATGGAAATTGAAGCATGATGTTGATACTGGAAAATGAAAGCCAAAGATATTTTTTTCTCTCAGTGCATTTGTTTGTTTTCTAAACAGATTACTCCACCGAACCCATCCCTTAGAACATTTAGGTAAGTAAAATAGCAATTATTAAACAATATCAAAATAATCAGAATTATAAAAACCATGAGTGAAGCTAAAGTGAAAGGTTCAGATGCTGTGTCTCACCCATATAGCTTCAAAATACAATACTGCTGCAAGCTGAGTCACCCCATTAACCACTAACCTTCCAATTAGAGCTTTGGGGGTAACCTTTTGTGTAATTGGTACAATATTTTAAAGTAAGCAGTAATTATATAATTTATAGAAGTCTCCACTCATTATGACAAAGCTACTCAGAGGAGACAGGGAATACATGTAACATAATATAATAGGCTGATTGTATAAATGGATTGGCCATATCACTGCTGTTACCATTTGCAGAACAGTAAGTAATGCTTCAGTTCAGTCTAAAGCTCATCATTTACTGAGTGCTTACATCTTCACTGCTAGTTCAGGTCTGTCTAAGACAACCAGTTGATGATGTCAGATGCAATAGAAAAGTAACATCCGTAGACCCTTGCTCAGAATCAGTGTGAAACAAGTTTGTGTTTCAATCCATCAAAAAGAAGATTGCTTTCAAAATGGGGTTGGTGCCATGAATTAAGAGCAAATGAAAGTGGAGAGAAAGGATGTTGCTGTAATTTGAGAGGCCCACTGATGGCCTCCCTGCTCAATTGTTGACTCTGTACACAGGGGGATTGGTGGAAATGATGTCCTATTTTATGTAGAAAGTCACATCTAGCTTCCTTGTTACCATTAGTACAACTACTCTCTTGCAAACCTAAGAACTGTGATGCATGGATTGCATAGATATTTCCCAATTTAGCACATGCTGTAACTCCTGCATTCAAAATGTGTATATAAGTTTCATCTCAAATTGATGTTATTTATGATTGTTCAAACAACCAGGAAGATGCCCACAATGATATAATACAATTCTTAAAACCTAAATTGGGGAACAATTATTCCTTATCCTTTTGCAAGCCACTGTTTAAGCCTACCTGCTTTATAACTTAAGTGCATCAAATATTAGTATAATGTACATAATTACAAGGTATTTTTTGAAAGAGAGCAGGGGAGAGGGGCGGGGTGGGGAGAGAGAGAGAAAGAGAGGGAGAGTCAGAATCTTAAGCAGGCTCCATGCTTAGTGCAGAGCTTGAGGAGGAGCTCAGTCCCACAATGCTGGGATCATGACCTGAGCCAAAATCAAGAGTCAGACACTCAACTGCCTGAGTCACCCAGGCGCTTCACAAGGCATTTTTTTAACTGGATTTATGATTTAGATATGGTAAGGCTAAGAGATCAACTAAGGATTTCCATTTGTCGATCACAGTTCCCAAGTGGAAGGGGCACAGAACACTACAGGGGACCACATGGGAAAGGAGGAGAAGCCAGAGTTAGTCAGGAGGCAAGAGCCTTTTTGGTGGCTTCCACAGGAAGGTTGTGAATGAAGCAGGGTAAACGGGCTTGCAATTGGCTAGTTTGAATAATTTTAGTGGGCTCTGAAGCATGGTGGCTATCCCTAATTGTGTGGTATCTGGCCCTGCAATGCTTAGGGCAGGTGGATGAGAGCCTGATAAAGGATGGCTGGGATGCTGGCTCTGGATTGGTTGATTTGCATTTGAAAAGCACTCACACTGACTTATATATATCTATGTCTAAGAATATCTTTATTAGGAATTAGCTAACCCTGGGAAAGGTAGTCCCTCCGGGATCAGCAAAGCTCTGATGTCAAAGCATTACAATACAGAAAATAAAAGATGTGGTTAAGGCAACTATTCACCCATCTTTACTAAAAGCATGAAATGCATTTGTTTGCTGTGAAAAAATGGTTTTGATTACTATTATTACTGATATGATTGAGACAATTCAGTACAAACTTTTTCATATTACTTTTCTTCTCTGCCAACTCTTTTTTTTTTTTTTTTTAATTTTTTTTTTTTTCAACATTTTTTATTTATTTTTTTGGGACAGAGAGAGACAGAGCATGAACGGGGGAGGGGCAGAGAGAGAGGGAGACACAGAATCAGAAACAGGCTCCAGGCTCCGAGCCATCAGCCCAGAGCCTGACGCGGGGCTCGAACTCACGGACCGCGAGATCGTGACCTGGCTGAAGTCGGACGCCTAACCGACTGCGCCACCCAGGCGCCCCTCTGCCAACTCTTTAGTATCTTCCTTCAATTTTATCTCATGTCTCCTGACTCAGAGGAAGAATCAACTCTACTCTAATTGTGAATATTGGTCTTTATCTTACTGCTTTAATGCCAATTCTAAAGCAACTTTCATGAATAATTCTCTCTTTTCATGTATATATTTTTTAAATGTTGATTTATTTTTAGACAGAGCACACGTGCATAAGTGGGGGAGGGGCAGAGAGAGACGGGGAGAGAGAGAGAATCCCAAACAGGCTCTGGTGTCAGTGCAGAGCCCGGTGCGGAGCTCTATCCCATGACCATGTGATCATGACCTGACCCGAAATCAAGAGTCAGACACTTAACTGACTGAGCCACCCAGGCTCCCTCTCTTTGTGTGTATTTTGGATGTTCTTGTTTTTTCATCTCTATAGTCCCATCCCCTTATGTTTAGATCTTTATCTAAAATCTTTCCTTCTGTAGGGCTGGCCCATCAAGCAGTCACCCTAACAACCCTCCATTCCTTCACTGTCAAAATATTGAAAATTAGTCTACACCTATGGCCCCCGAGGCCTTGGTTTCACTCCTTAACCCCTTATAGTCTGGTTTTAGTTCCACGCAAATACCTCTTTTATTATGATCAAATCCAGTAAGGTTTCCTATCCCCTCAGAGGCCCTTATTTGTCTGCAGGATTTGAGGTTATTGACATCTTGCTTAAATTGTCCATTCCTCATTAATATCATGGCATCAAATGATCTAGATTCCAGTCTCTTTCCACGGCTTTTCCAAAGCACTCTAATTTCCTTACAGAGATAATCTCCTTCTCAAGTCCAGAGTCACACTGCCAGCCCCTCGTAGGCATTTGTCCCTGGATTTCCCTTCACGACCTTGAACTTAATCAGTCTCATTCTGGTGTCAGCATTCTCATCTCAATTTGCTCCTTCTTTGGTCTTACTTCCTATCAAAGTTATCACCTTCTCCTGGCTCAGAATGTTATAGAATCACCTTTGCATCCTTCAGTTCTTTTGTTTGCCATGTTATACCATTTGGCAAATCTTGCCTGCTCTGTCTCAATGAGCATCTTCACATATGCCTCTTCCTTTCCATGCTCACAGTTGTCATCCCCATACGAGCTGTTATTTACTGGCATAAGCTCTTAATTTGCCTTTATGCTTCAGTTTCTCATTTTTTTAGTAATGGTCTATAAGTAATGTTTTAAGTTCCTGGCACACTCATAGCCTCACCATTTTGCAATTTGCCATTTTCAGTGCCTGCAGGGGTACTTTTCTTCTGTAACCTTTACCCTAGCAAATAGTCTTTATAAACAAAAAAATCAACCCTAACTCTCAGACGAATGATATTGGGAAGATTATCAATGAAAATGATAAAGCTGACAGTTGTAATGTTCTCCTATGCCCTTCGGTCATTGTATAATTCATGTAACCTTCACTTCCTGCCTCTTTCCATGCCTCCTTGTGACAGCAACTGATATAACAGTGGCAGCATCCAATCTCTGGATTTCCATTCTGACTTCAGTTCAAAAGAGGGCAGGCTTGGCCTCCGTCCATGCTTGTTAGGATTACAGTAATGCACATTATTCCATTCTTACACTGACCAATGAATATGTAGACAGAAATCATTTTGAGTCAACTTCAAAGGAACTGGAACCATGAAGTGAAGAACTGACTTGGAGTCTCTGTAGTTTGGGTTTTCACCAACAGAGGTCCTATCAATGAGGCCCTTTTTTGGCTGCAATTTAGATGTCAGAGCAGCAATGATAATGCAACAGTGATGGAAAGGAGGGTATGCTCAGAGCGTCCTGCACAGTCGGCTGAGGACACAGCTTGCTCCTTATCTCCCCTTGACATAATTGGTATCCTGTTGTAACAAGGGCTCCTTAGTTATAAAAAATAAATCACTACTTAAGTGACAGGTGGTTGGGATTACTAGTTTTTGTCTTTGGAAAATTTATATAGAAGGTAAGTCAACCCACATGGCATGAAGATAAGGAATGGGGAATATTCTGACATGGCCCTCACCTTTTGGAAACTTAGAATGTAGTGATGGTTAATTTTATGTATCAACTTGACTGGCCACAGGGTGCCCGTGTCCAACATTATCTCTGGATGTGTCTGTGAGAATGTTTCTGGATGAGATAAGCATTTGAACTGGACTCAGTGAAGCAGTTTGCCTTCCCCAGTATGGATAGGCATTATCCAATCTGTTGAGGATTGAATGTAACAAAAGGTGGAAAAAGGAGGAAGTCGCCTCTTTTTGCTTCTTATCTCCCTGCTTGAGTTGGGACATCTCATCTCATTTTCTCCAGCACTGAGGATTTAAACCATTGGCTCCCCTGGTTTCTCAGATCTTCAAACTCGGGCTGAATTATATCACCAGTTTTCCTGGGTCTCCAGCTTGCAGATGGCAGATAATGGGACTTCTCGGCTTCCATAATCGTGTGAGCCAATTCATCATAACAAATTTCTTTTATATATATAAAATATATTTACACTGCATGTAATATAAATATATTAAAATGAAATTAAAATATTATACATATTCTACTACTCTATTTCTCTGGAGAAGCCTGTCTGATACAGATACAGTGGGAGAAAGGACTATGTTTTTGAATAGTCTTTTTATGGCTACTAGGAGCCCTATAGACGTTCCTTGTTAACCCATCCTCTACACTGCCTCCTGCTGAGCTTTCAGCTAATGTCCACATTGCTCCTCCGGTAGTCTTTTCCCAAGAGCCCTTCTAACTTAATACAGCCACTTCATTCTGGCATTCAAGGCCCTCCTTGTTGTCAAAATCTTTCTGATACACTAGAGCCTTCTTAGCCCTTATATTAATCTCACAGAAGATATTCTCACTCAGTTGATCCACTCTGGACTTTATTTTATTTTTTTAACGTTTTTTTAATGTTTATTTATTTTTGACAGAGAGAGAGAGAGACCGAGTGTGAGCGGGGGAGGGGCAGAGAGAGGAGACACAGAATCTGAAACAGGCTCCAGGCTCTGAGCTGTCAGCACAGAGCCCAATGTGGGCCTTGAACTCACAAACTGTGAGATCATGACCTGAGCCAAAGTTGGACACAACCGACTGAGGCACCCAGGTGCCCCTACTCTAGACTTTATGTAGACCATTATATGGCCCTTTTCTTACTCTACAGGAGAAGGAAATAAAAACACGCTGCCTATATGTATGTATGTATTGCATGATGGTGAAAATCACATGCTTTGGACTCAGACTATCTGGTTTCAAATGCCACCACCACCAATACTCATTGTACAGCCTTGGGAAAATTATCTTCAAAATGAGAGTGATACTCATAGCACCTACCTCACAGGATTAGGTGAAGATTAATCAAGCTGATATATGTAAAGCATTTGAAACATATTGCACATTGACATGTGCCTCAAGAACCTATCACAGTCCTCAATCACATGGGAGAAGTTTGCTTTCACTTCTCAGGTTTTCTCTCTCCACTCCCCAGAATCTGGCCTCTGGCATCCTCAGGGTTCTACACAGAAGACATATGGCAAGGTCAGCTTCCAAACAGAAGGGTGAGTCATCAAGGGAAGTTGCAATATGGGGCAGAAAATTGGAGCACTAGACAGACAGAGGTCAGTTCGACTCTACATCTGCCGAGTTATTCCAGCTCTCAGAACCTCAGTGGCCTCAAATATAGAATAGGATTGTTGCAAAGATTGGAGAATGAGGCCTGGCCCTTATGGTGTAACTTCTAGGGCCCAGGGAGAGCCCTCTCCGCCTCAAAGTGCTCAATAAAGAGAGACATCCCTTTATCAGAAACTAAGATTCATTCCATGATAACATGATCAAAGGTTCTCTTTATACCCAGGATATATAGAAATTGAATTGTTCAGAAAGCAGGGCACTGTGTGATATACACTTATTCTCTGTCTCTGAACAAAAGGCCCGTTTCTTGCTCTCTACCTGAAAAATCCCTTTACCTCTCATGAAACTACTATTTTATACCTCATTTACTTTCCACATACATAGCCAAATTCTCATGTTAAGACTTTTTTTTAATTAAAAAAAGTTTACACCTACCTATTATCTTAGAGAAGTGTCTAGCAATTCTGTTAATTCTGAGAAATGCAGTATTACTTTTGGCATCTAAATAGCACCTTTGAAACAGAGAATTCGGGGCATATTTTTATGATGCCTCACAAAACCCTAACAGTGTGTTACTGTTTAGATGTCCTCTGGGAGCTTGTCCATAGTCAGTCGCTGCTTTTCTAAGACAAAATTTCAATGGCCTCAATGTGACCTTTCATGTCTATAAGCAATTACAATCCAAAAAGCTCAAAGCAAGCAAATATATGTATACACACACACACACACACACACACACACACACACAGCTTCATAAACTAACACTGTCTGTGAGAAATTAGACAAAACTAGAGTAGTAGGAGCATGCTCTGACTTTTACAACAGTTACTTGAAATTCTGGAGCAGACACAGCATGCTTTCAAACCTCATCACTTTGCAGAATTTAAAAGGCCTGGAGTTAGATCTCAACACCCTCTACGGTACATGCTGAGTTCAGCTCTTTATTAGAGCCATGGGTATTGATTTTGATCTTTCCATATTTTTAATGTCATCTTGATTTGGATACATGGGCTCTTGTGGGCTAAAACTGATTAGGACTGATGCTAAGAAAAATTATTAAGAAGGCAAAATTTATTTATATTGGCCTTCCCCATCTTTTCATCAGCATCTTTTCTCCCATGCCAGCTCTCACCCACCAGGTTTCCTAATGCCTTCATGTTTAGAGCCCCGATTAATGCTGGACCAGCCTCCCTGGAAAATACTTCATGTTCTAGCCTTGTGAGATTTATCTGTTGAATGTAGCCATCTCTCAGCCTTTGCTTAGTGATGATTAACCACTATGATTTATACCACCCATTCTGATGGGCCAGTAAGCACTTGTCTTAATCAGCTCAGGCTATTATAACAAGATACCATAGACTATGTAACTTAAATGACAGGCATTTATTTCTCATGGTTCTGGAGGCTAGGAATTCCAAGGTCAAGTAACCCACAGATCTGGCACGTGGTGAGGGCACTTCCTAGTTTGTAAATGGTCATCTTCTTGCTATATCTTCATATGGCAAAGAGCAGAGAAAAAGAGAGAGGAAGCAATATCTCTCTACTCTTGTAAGGGCTCCACATTCTTGACCTCATTACTCCCAAGGGCCTCCCCTTCAAATACCATCACATTAGGGATTAACATATGAATTTAAGAGCAACACAAAAGTTCAGTAGACTGAACTATCTTAATGAGCTTTCTTTCTCTCTCTTACTAGAACACTCTTCATTTTCTGCTCCTTTGAAAAATTAAACTCACCCACCTCAAAATTAATTTCTTTGAAGATTTCTGAATTCCTCCTAGGAATAATTACCCTTTATTCTATGCTCCCATAATACTTTGTGTAGGTAGTCTATGCTATTGCATATAAGACTTTATTATTTTCTTTTAAAAATTATTTTGGGGGTTTGCATGTCTTTCTTTTCCCATTAAACTCTGAGATTTTCAAAAACTGAAGTCAGCTTTTTTTGTCTTTATGTTTCCACTACTTAGCATAGAGACTGGCACTTAGTAATTGCTCAATAAGTACTTACTGAATATATATATATATATATATATATATATATATATATATATATATATAAAATATATATATATGCATGTGTGTATATGTATATATACATACACAACTATAGGCTACAATAATGTGAATTTGAAGTACTCTTAGTTCTCTCAAGATATCCAGTCTTTAAGAAGTTAAAAAGAAAACAATCTGGTGTTGATCCACAATAAAGGATGCTTTGAGCAGATCGTTTTCCTCAGAAACCAATCTGAGGACAACAGTTTGCTCAGAGTCATAGTCTTTTGTACCACACATACTTCATCATAAACCTTGGAAATGACAGAGCTCACAACCACAGATCCCTTTGTTCCAACCTGTTTCTCTGATCAGAGTAATTCTGTATTGTTGCTTTTTTGTGCCAAAGAAAATTTAGCTATACAATCTTCCAATCTTGGTATCCCAACCTCCCTGTGAGTCAACAATAGATTCTTTTTTAAGATGTTTATTTATTTATTTGTTTGTTTGTTGAGAGAGAGAGAGAGAGAGAGAGAGAGAGAGAGAGAAGGAGGCAGAGAGCATCCCAAGCAATCTCCTTGCTGTCAGTGCAGAGCCTGATGACGTGGGGCTTAAACTCATGAACCATAAGATCATGATATGAGCCAAAATCAAGACTAGGCCACTTAACCGACTGAGCCACCAAGGTGCCCAAAAATAGATTCTTAAACAGGGCAAATAGGATATATTTTATCATAAACATAAAATGCTGTGTCTCTTGTCCTTTTGGAAAATGGCAACAATCAGTGATTCTGAAATCCCATCAGCTAGAGGGGAGAATGTTTGGGGGCATAGGCTTTTCTTCAGTCCTCCTCCCAGTCACATCACATCTGCAGCCATCCTGGCCACCACACAGCATGGCCTATGACCAAAGACATTCCATAGACTGAAATTACACTTCAAACGCAAATGAGAAGAAAGCATGTAAAAAGAGATATTCTCATCATTCATACAGATGTGATTACCTCCCGGAGTAACAGAAAACAAAAGGATAATGCACCTCAATCCTTCATCATCAAAATCGCCTCGCTCCATGTCTTAACATGATGAGAAGAGCATGATGAAAGATATTTGTAGTG
The DNA here is from genome assembly GCF_028018385.1 of Neofelis nebulosa. Classification (NCBI taxonomy): domain Eukaryota; kingdom Metazoa; phylum Chordata; class Mammalia; order Carnivora; family Felidae; genus Neofelis; species Neofelis nebulosa. Next base: position 80,683,872 of record NC_080783.1, on the reverse strand, counting down.
GGACTTTACTGGATACGGTTTCCTATTCCATAGAAAACGGTGTCAAGTAGCTATTTTTGTTATTTTTGTGGCCCCAAATATGTAATCACAAACATAAGATCTAAACTTTTGTGGGAAGCCATACACATGCTAAGTTAGCCATGAAAAACATTGATCTTTGAATCATTTGCTTTGGCAGATGTATTTATGCAGTTCCTAGGTATTTCCAGAAAAAAAATATAACATGTTGAATTGTGTAATATTTGGGATTGTGGTTAAGAAAGGCATAATATATGTAAAGCAAAGGAGGAAAAAAATCATCTGACTTTACCAAAATATTCTAGTTTACCTCAAACCTACCTTTTATTTCCACTGCTTCTCTTATTTATCTCCTCTTACAGATGTCTTTCTTTAACTAATTACTTTGTCTGCACGTTGATTCAGTTAGCTTTATTACCTGATTCCATATGTGTATAATCTTCTGCCTGAAATATTTCTGCTTGAGTTTCTTACATCCCATTTACTAAATGCCTTTAATTAATTCCTCCAGCAATACCTTTTTTTTTTTTTTTTTTTCCAACGTTTTTTATTTATTTTTGGGACAGAGAGAGACAGAGCATGAACGGGGGAGGAGCAGAGAGAGAGGGAGACACAGAATCGGAAACAGGCTCCAGGCTCCGAGCCATCAGCCCAGAGCCCGACGCGGGGCTCGAACTCACGGACCGCGAGATCGTGACCTGGCTGAAGTCGGACGCTTAACCGACTGCGCCACCCAGGCGCCCCCTCCAGCAATACTCTTAATCCTATCTTCTTCTAATTTATCCAAGACCCTGCCATCGATTATTGTCAGATAAAAGCAATCCTGTTTTTCTCCCCTGTTGTATTCTTTGTCCCAAATAGAAGATGGCAGCATGGGTGGTCACATCATCCCACAACTCCAAGGCCGTGTATAGAATTGAGTACAAGTTACCTCACTTCTCTGAACTTCAGTTTTCTCAATCTATTTTGTTCACTACACCCTAGATAAGTAAATAGCAGAGTAAAAAGAGAAAAGAATTGGTAAAAAAAAAAAAAATGTAATCTTACCTGATTTGTGAGAGCTCCATCCTGTATCTAACGCTTCCAGGATCGTCCTACAAGTGGCGCCGTGTTCTGGGACCTGTTCCTCCTGCCTGTCCTGTGGCATGCACTCACATCCTCCCTCCCTTCCTTGTCTAGCCGCCAGAGTGGCATCTGTGTTCTCTGAGGACTCTGAAGGTGGCATCTATGCCAGCACTGCCACTGCTGCCTTCCAGAGCCTGTAAGGTTGCCAATGCCCAAGGCTCAAAAGCATCCATATCTGTAGCAAGGCTGCTGATTGCCAAAGCCAAAGGCACAGAAGACATCAAGACAAAGATACTTTTCTCTAATGTCACTGCCATCACCACAGCCAACCTGCTACTTCCCATGTTACTGCTTCTTCTCCAGGGACCAGTGATTCCCAATGTTGTTGACGATGTGCACATCAGTGTCCCAGGAGGATTCCAGAGAAATGACTCTTTAATTTACATAGCTCTGTTATTATGCCCCTCACTCTAGGACTTGGAAGGCTGCATGGGGATTGAACTGGGTACCATCTGACGGACACTAAGATGTCCTTGGAATCATTCCCATGTGTTCTCCACAAGTTACATTTTGACTCTTTTCCCTTAAAAGGAGACCCTCTCTTCACCCTTCCCCTGGTAAGTAGGCCTACCTCCTCATTTTCCAGGTGCACTCAGCACACACAATTCTCAATCCTAATTTGGCTTAAGGCTATTGATTCTCACTACATGTAAATTACTGATAATAGTAACTATCCTGTGGTGAATAGTGTGTGTAACACATGTGAAGTGCCATCTGAAGAGGAGGAGGGTTCCAAGGGAAGAAGCAGGCACTCCAGGACTGGTGTCGGAAATGTGTCTCACCATAGCCCTGGTGCAGAGCAGAATTCCAGGATGGGTGTGTGATGCTCAAGAGGAAACCCCAAAAGAAGTTTCACTTGGAGACAAAATGTCTGTTTGGTGCAACTATGCACTCCAGGCTGTGCTTGCCCCACAGACTCCCCAACTGAAGTATGACCAGGAGGAAAGAGAAAGCTGCCAGGTTGGAAGGTCCTTGGAGATGGACCTAGAGACATCTCAGCAATGACCTGCCTGCACCCACCTGATCACAAAGTGGGAGGTCGCACATCCTAGGAGGAAGAGGTACAATTTATACGACATTTTCTCATCCGTGAGAATTTGAACTAGAAACTACATGGAGTTATAAATAATATATATTACCCCTTATAAAAGGAAAACACTCTCAACATAGTCTGTCTATATGAATTCTCAGTTCCTTCAATGCTTTACTGGTGTCATATGACTCCACTCTCATCAGTTTACTGAAATTGCTGCCTCAGGGGTCAGTGATGATCAACACATTGACAGGACCAATATCCCTCTCTCCATCTCATTCCAGGTGACATCTTTACAGATATTGCTGCTCTCCTTGGAGCTGCCCCCCACCTCACCTCCCTAAAACATTTCTTTTCCCACTGCTACTTCTCATGCTCTCAAGAATCTCATTTCTCTTCTTTGAACAGATATTTTAACTCTGCAGTTTCTGTAATCCAGTACCATTCTCATCCATGTCCTGCCCCATACTCCTTCTTCACTCTTCACTTTCTCCCAGATAATCTTATATACCATTAGGCTTCAGTTGTCGTCCTTATCCATGGCTCTCAAAAATTGTAATACATTAAAATAACCCAAGAATATTTCTAGAAAACAGATCCAGGACCCCATCCTCCAGAGAATGTGATCAAGTAGTCTGTGATAAGACCCAGGAATCTTCATTTGTACAAGCACCCTGAGACACGTATTTCTCATGCAGAAGTTCTCAGATCACATCTTGAGAAACGCTAATGTCTCCTGCCCATGGCTTCCAAGTCAAAGGTATCCTAATCTGCCTCTTGACTTCTAAACCCTTATTTCCATCTAGCTACTTAATATTCCCTTTACCAAAAATGTGACGTAACAGTATGAAAGATAAGTTTTAATTCATCCCCCCATTATACTTCCTTGCTTATATTTCCTGTCTTATGTCAAAACCGTATTGTCATCTCAATCTAGAAACAAGAGATTCGCTCTCTTCATTGTCTAAGAAGTCATCCTGTCCTTTTAATTTTATCTCCAAAGTATCCCTCAAATCTATCCTTCACCTCTGCCTAATTTAAATATCTATGGTTCCTTCCCTGGCAATTAAAACAGCCTCTGTCTCTCTCACCTCCAATCTTCTCTTCCATACTCCCAGCACTTTGTTTTCTAAAAGACAGAGCCAAGTGTATCAATATAGTAATAAAGCAAAAATCAAAAACAGAGACAAAACAAACCTTTGATATTTTCTTGGCTTACAGAATTACTATTACCCAAGCATAGCATTCAAGAATTTACCCAATCGGAATCTAACCTCAATTCCAAGCCCCTTCTCTTCAGCCTTCCCATCAGACACAATGGCAAGCTCACTGTTCCCCTCACCCCTCTGTGCTGCCATACTCCAGGCATACTTCTGTGCTACCCAGATGCCCTTTACCCCAACTCTATATGCTGAAATCCTTTCCAAGCTTCAAATCACACTTCCCACTGTATATCAAAGGCAATATTTTAAACTGGACCCATATGATTTCTCAAATTGTTAAGATTTTTTATTTATTCATCAAACAAATATTTGTGGAACATCTAGGATATACCAGATCCTGTGTTAGGCACTAACTACTCAACAATGAACAAGATAGATTGTGTGTGTGTGTGTGTGTGTGTGTGTGTGTGTGTGTGTGTGTGTGATTATGTGCGATGAGAGACAGGAGAGAGAGAAAAGAAGAGTAAGGGTGTATTTTGAAGGGAGAGGAGTCCTGTTTTGGAGGGCACTGTGAACTGGCTTATTCAACATTGAGCCCAATCAACATTTCCAGGTACAGAAGCTAAGAAGCTAAAATCCACATGCATTATGTAGGGTAAGACTGGACTGTTACAATTGAAAGACCAAACAATACTCCAGGGACTTAAAGAAGATTCAAGTTTTTTTCTCACTGGTATAATCATCCAAAGTGGTTAAATGGACTTTTCTCCACAAAATCATCCAGGAACCCAGGGTAGTGATGTAACTCCACACCCTCTGGCATTGTCACCTGCATAGTCGAAGGTGCGTCAGTTTCCAGCCAACAATGAAGAGAAAAAATGTGGACAAGGTATGACCATTGTCTTAAGGTGTATGTTATCTCCACTTATATTCTCTAGGCAAGAACATAGACATACAGGGGCGCCTGGATGGCTCAGTCAGTTAAGCCTCCAACTCTTGGTTTTGGCTCAGCTCATGATCTCACACTTAGAGAGATCAAGCCCCCTGTTGGGCTCAGTGCTGACAGCAGGGAGCCTGCTTGGGATTCTTTCTCTCCCTTTGTCTCTGCCCCTACCCCAGTCACTTGTGTATACACACGCACTCTCTCAAAATAAATAAACATTAAAAAAAGGAACATAGGCACACAGCCACATATAACTGCTGGGGAGATTGAAAAACAGTCTAGGGGTGCCTGGGTGGCTCAGTCAGTTGAGCACCCAGCTCTTGATTTTGGCTTAGGTCATGATCCTAGGGTTGTGGCATCAAGTCCCACCTTGGGCTCATGCTCAGCATGGATTCTCTCTCTCTCTCCTTCTGGCCATCTCCCCCACTTATATGCTCGCTCTCTCTCTCTCTCTCTCAAAAAAAAACTTTAAAATTAAAAAAAAAGAAAGAAAAACATAGTCTAGCCATGCACTCAAGGAGAAAATTATTTTCGTCAAGAATGATATTTTTCATAAAACATTTCCTACAGTCCCTTACAGTAAGGTTTCAGATTATTATCTTACTCTGGATACTGATTCATTTCAGGAAAAGATCTTTCTGTGTTGCTGACATAGAGTATGACAAAGGCAGGCTAATTCTGGAACAGGCAACTACAGCAATGATTTCCTGATTCCACTGGTAGTTTCCTCCTTTGGTAGATTTCTAGCAAAGACTAAGGTAGCATTCTGGAACCAATGATCACAATAACATATTTCTGATTGTATAATGAAGTTTCCGATCATGGCAGAAGCAACATGTCTCCTGGCCTGATTCTGTCACATGGATTTGGAAATGCTTCCTGATTTCAACATAGGGTTTTTCTTCAGCCCATAGAGTGGTTCTGTAAGTCACATGGTACCACATAATAACTCCTTGTCTGCTCAGATAGAATGGATTCTATCTTTGGCAAGTGAATTCTAAGCAATACACTCTTTTCTTTTTTAATTTTAGCTTTATTGAGGTATAATTGAAATATAAAATTGTAAGATGTTTAAATGTACATTGTGGTGATCTGATATACATATACATTGTGAAAGGATTCCCCCATCTATGTTAATTAACGTACCTATCATATATGTGTGTGTGTGTGTGTGTGTGTATCTCTATATAATGTGTGTGTGTGAAAGACAGAACACTTAAGTACTACCCTCTTAGCAAATTGCAATTATCCAATACAGTGCTATCAACTATAGTCACTATGTGTTTACATTAGATCTTCAGACTTTATTCATCTCATAGCTGAAAGTTTGTACCCTTTTACTAACTTCTCCCTATTTCACCACCCTGAGCCTCTGGAAACCACTTTTCTAATCTCTGTTTCTCTGAGCTTCACTTTTTTATTTTTAGATTCCACATATAAATGATACTGTGCAGTGTTTGTCTTTCTATGTCTGGTTTGTTTCATGAGCAATACACTTTCTATGTCACCAAAAGCCTGAAATCTCCTTGAACATGTCTGGCTTACATTTTCATGATGCATATATAATTTACCTTGAGTTCCAAAGAACATTTACTAAGAGATGTGACAGTCTATGGATCCCCAAAGAGCATAGGAAAGAGTATTCATTTTTCTAATATTTCTAACATCCTACTCTCAAACCTCAATACCTAATTGATGTTTATTTTGTAGACCCCCAAGAAGATGTTATGTCAGGGGCAGGGATGCCTAGTGAGTGAAGCCACCACAGAGCTCCATGGCAAGTTTCTTTAAAATGTATTTAAATTTAAATCAAAATACCATTATTATATAAGGTGAAGAATTTAGGAGAAAATGGACTAATGTGTGCAATTTACTTTAAAATCTATCAAGAAAATAAAAAAGAATGAGGAATGGATTGAAGAATAGACAAATTGATAGATATATGATAAAGTAAGTATAGTAAATATAAACAGGATAGACTCCAAAAGATTTGTATATGGTTCCATAATGTCAAATTACTTCAGCTTTGCTCTATGTTTGAAACTTTTTGTAATAAAATGCTGGATAAAATATTGCTCATTAAAAGTAACATGCTTATTGGGGTGCATGGGTGGCTCAGTCAGTTAAGTGTCCGACTTTAGCTCAGGTCATGATCTCACGGTTCATGATTTCCAGCCCTGCATCGGGCTCTGTGCTGACAGCTCGGAGCCTGGAGCCTGCTTTGGATTCTGTGTCTTCCTCTCTCTCTGCTCCTCTCCCACTCATGTTCTGTCTGTCTCTCTCAAAAATAAATAAATATTAAAAAAAATTTTAAGGTAATATACTTCTTGCAAATATACAAAGAGTACTAATACATCTTGAGAAAAGATAATTTTTCTTTGATTTATCTATTGTTAATTTACGAGGTATTTATTCATTTTTTCCTTATTTAATCACAAATATAAAACATACATAAATATAAGGATTTAATATCAAATGGGATGATACTATATTGTATTTTATAAATTGTTTTTTCACTTTATAAATGCATCATAGATATCTTTCCAAGTCAATTTATATAAATCTGTATCTATCCCCTTCAAAATATGCATAGTATTCAAAATATGAACTGCCTAATTTGTTTAATTATCCAGTTATTGAGAATAATTGAGGCTGCCTCCAATTCTTCATTGCCAAAAACCATGTTATTAATTTCTGTTATTAATTTCTTATACATGTTCCTTTGGTATTTTTATATCTAGTAAATAAGTGGTTAGAAGTGGAATTGCTGTTCAGATGGGCATATATTTTAAAGTTTAATTAATTCTGTCAGATAACTTTCTAAGAAGGTTGTTTGTGGTCCAACCAACAGTGAGTAAGAATCTCTCTTTTCCCACAGACCCACCAGCACTAGAGACGATCACTTATGAACATTCTGATAGTAACCATGATATGCTTTAGGATTTTTTTCCAGAAGAAACAGGGCTGAAGAATAAAGACCACTCCATAATAAATGTTTTCCTAGGACCACATAGTTTATTAAAGCCAGAATAGGTAAAATAACTGTGGATTTCTTTTTTTTTTCAGATTTTATTTACCCACTCATAAGCTGATGGACATCTGAGTAGCTTTCACTTTTGACTACTATGAATAATGTTGCTATGAATATTCATGGACAAGTTTTTGTTTGAATGTATGTTTTAATTTTTTTTAATATGAAATTTATTGTCAAATTGGTTTCCATACAACACCCATTCTCATCCCAAAAGGTGCCCTCCTCAATGCTCATCACCCACTTTCCCCTCCCTCCCACCCTCCATCAACCCTCAGTTTATTCTCAGTTTTTAAGAGTCACTTATGGTTTGGCTCCCTCCCTCTCTTTTTTTTTTTCCTTCCCCTCCCCCATGGTCTTCTGTTAAGTTTCTCAGGATCCACATAAGACTGAAAACATATGGTATCTGTCTTTCTCTGTGTGACTTATTTCACTTAGCATAACACTCTCCAGTTCCATCCACGTTGCTACAAAAGGCCTTATTTCATTCTTTCTCATTGCCAAATAGTATTCCATTGTGTATATGAACCACAATTTCTTCATCCATTCATCAGTTCATGTACATTTAGGCTCTTTCCATAATTTGGCTATTGTTGAAAGTGCTGCTACAAACATTGGGGTACAAGTGCCCCTATGCATCAGCACTTCTGTATCCCTTGGGTAAATTCCTAGCAGTGCTATTGCTGGGTCATAGGGTAGAACTGTGGATTTCTAATTCACAATGTTTATTTCCTTTGTTCGAACACACCCTGAACACAACATGTGAAGACACAACCTGAAAACCACCTAGGGTGATAGTTTTCATTTTTTTATCAAAATAAAAATTTTGTTATCTTTCAGCCAAACTTAGTTACTTTTAGTCTCTTAGCATTCTGATGTTTCTTCTATGACCCTAATTGTAGGCAGTATGATCAAATACGGAGTGTAAAATGTGAGGAATACCTCAGCGTTTCAGCAAGTGGAGAGGGGTAGAACTCTTACATGCCCTCCTCTCGTGTTGCTTCCATAAGGGCATGGGCCAAAGTGATGAGATTAAACATGGAGAATGGTCATGAAAGGTGCCATTAGCCTGGTACAGAACTCGCTAGCTCACTCTACAAATGTAGGCAAATCTCTCCACTTGCCTGTTTGCATTTTCTTTCCTTATATGTAAAATGGAAAAGTAACTTTCACATACAAGGAGGCTTATTCTAGGTTTTGAAGCAAATTTTAGCCAAGCCTCTAGATAGTAAACCCTTATTTAAAAATAATATATCCCACAAAGAAAATAAAATGAGAAAAAACAGAAACTTAATAGCATGTGCTGTTACATAGCAAGCTTTCATCTGTTTCTGGAATATTTGAGTAATTATGCTGCATTACCCTGCAATACCTATTTTGACAGTATTTTTATCCATCAAGTAGTTAGTCAAATATTTCACAACAAATGGTTAAGCAATTGAAGATATGTATTCTTCCTTCATAAAGTGGTATACAATCACTTTCGACTCCTAGGTTAAACCACTGAAAAATGTTATTTTTCTAGAACTCCCTATGAAATTAAAGGGATATACACAATGCCTCCTCTCTTCTCTTTATTGGCCAGAAGGTTTTTTTTTTTTTAATATGACATGGTCTGTATATTTTCCCAATGTCAGAGAAGCATAGAACCAATAGTAAATAATTACAGGCCCTAAAAATTAATAGTAATGCTACTAATCAAAAAGCAAACTAATTGTTAGACTTTGAATGAATTAAAGTGGAGCAGAAAATTCAAATTTTCCAGGTAACTAAGCACAGTTAGTATTGATTGTGGCTGTTCTAAGACTTAGGGAAAGAAAGATTCACTTTTTTTTAGGCTATATCTTCAAGTTCTCAGGAACCCCAAGGTCTGTGGAGTACTCACATGTTTCCAAACATTATGAACCGAGCATTCTGCAAAGAAAGGATGGCAATGTAGGCAGAACCAAAACCCTAGGAAATTGATCTTTTTATTTAATCACTAACAAAGCTGAAAACTTATGTTAATATGGTATTAAGTCAGTGCATTTTGGGTCAGAGTGCTCTTCAAGATCATGGTCATTTATATGGTCACTTGTTCCCGTGTAAATAAAGTAGGAATAGGTAGACGGGGACTGCCTGCAGCTTTGAGTCATTTCTTACCCTCCCTACAACAAGCGTGCCCGCGCACACACGTATTCTGGAAAAGCCCAGACTGGGATAGCCAGTCGAGTTCAGCTGGGTTTCTTAAATTAAGTTTTTTTATTTTATTTTTAATGTTTACTTATTTTTGAGAGAGAAAGAGCATAAGTGGGGGAGGGGCAGAGACAGAGAGTGAGAGACCAAGACGAAGAATCTGAAACAGGCTCCTGGCTCTGAGCTGTCAGCCCAGAGCCTGTCGCAGGGCTCCAACTTGGGAATGGTGAGATCATGAACTGAGCTGAAGTCGGCCGCTCAACCAACTGAGCCACCCAGGTGCCCCTAAGTTTTTAATTTTAATTCCAGCATAGTTAACATAGAGTGTTATATTAGTTTCAGGTGTATGATATAGTGATTCAGCAATTTTATACATCATTAGTCAGTGCTAATCAGCTGTTCTAAGTCTTAGGGAAATGTATTTATTTTTCTTTGGGCTACCTCCTCAACATTTTAAGTATAATATCAAGATAAGAGATTATGAGAAAGAAACCAAGACAACTACTTGACCTGCTTTTGGACTTTAATTAAAGAAAAGCAGTCGTCTCAAAGATATCCTTAGTCAAATCTCACCCATTGGTTCCTAACTGAAGGTGATTAGGCAATGCCCAGACTTATATCTGGTTATCACAAGAGACATTGGCATCCAATGGGTAGAAGCCAGGATGCTGCTAAATATCCTATAATGCAGAGGACACTCCCTCTCAACAAAGAATTGTCCAGTTTCACTGTCAATATGTCAATTGTGCAGAGGTTCAGAAATGTTGATCTAGCCCACAAGGACTGGAATGTCACTGACAGGTGTAGGGCCAACAACATATTTAATTTTATCATCACCAATCTCCCTCCCTCCCAGTGTTCCTCCCTTCATCCCTCCCTCACTCCTTTGCTCTATATATGGAAAACCAGCTACTTAGTTACCAACTGGAATGATTCAAATATTGCAATCACAGCCAAATCCTCTTTAGAAATATGACTAGTTTTGGCCATTTTTAAAAAATGTTTTAGTATTTGAATTTCTCGTGAGTTGGGTCATTAAGGTAAGTGAATAATGTAGATTAAAATTTCACTTTGGACCATAATTATTTGAGCTGGCCATGTTAATATATTATTACACAACTCAATATGATCAACCTAAGTACCTCACTTTCAAGTCATTTCAGGTAAAAAACAAAAGAAAGAAAATGTTCATACCAACAATGAAAATGGATTTTAGTTTCTTTGTACACATGTAAAAAATACAGTTACAGAGGCACCTGGGTGCTGAGTCGGTTAGCATCTGACCCTTGATTTCAGATCAGGTTATGATCTCATGATTTGTGGGATTGAGCCCGTGTCAGGCTCTGCACTGACAGCATGGAAACTTCTTGGGATTTTTCTCTCTCCCTCTCTCTGCCCCTCCCTGGCTCATTCTCTCTCTCTCTCTCTCTCTCTCTCTCTCTCTCTCTTTCTCAAAATAAATAAATATTTAAAAAATACATTTACAGTACTTATATTTTTTGAATACAAAGAATCATATAGGAAAATTTTTTATTTGGTTTCACATCTGTGGATTAATTCAGCTGAGCCCAGTTGCAAGAGTATAAGTCTATATGTAAATTTGTGACAAAGGCAAACACAAGGTATTCTCTGGTCCAGGTAAGTTACCACTTACACTAAAACATAAAATAATTATAAACATTGACAATTAACATTTGTGACATGGCTCGTATGTGAAATGGGCATATCCTCTATATTTATAAGACATTCTATAATCTGAATCCTGCATGTTTAATCTATGACATACTAAAGGAAATTAGAAAAATATTTTACTATCTCAAAAAAGCCTGGCTTTCGAGCCAATTGCCTCAGTGGAAAAATTCTACTTTGGATGGCAGAGGTTGAAAAGTAATTATTTCTTCCTCTTTACAGCCTTAAATTGTATTCTGCTGCTACTAATTGTATTCTGCTATTACAGTCTTAACCCACTCCTACAACCATTCGGTACCAGCTACACAATTTTTTATACCAAGTACAAAATGAAAATATGGGGGCGCCTGGGTGGCGCAGTCGGTTAAGCATCCGACTTCAGCCAGGTCACGATCTCGCGGTCCGTGAGTTCGAGCCCCGCGTCAGGTTCTGGGCTGATGGCTCGGAGCCTGGAGCCTGTTTCCGATTCTGTGTCTCCCTCTCTCTCTGCCCCTCCCCCGTTCATGCTCTGTCTCTCTCTGTCCCAAAAAATGAATAAAAAACGTTGAAAAAAAAAAAAATTCAAAATGAAAATATGGTGCTCTTTGTTTAAAACTTTTTCTAGATTTCAAGATGGTGACAAAAGAGCATCAAACCAACTATGGAGCCCTTCTAAGTCAGGGGCCTCTGCAATTACGTGTTACCTGGTCATGAAGCCAGCTCTGCTTTCACCTATTTGGATAGAGTCTGGTGAGGTCAAGCACACAGAAATGCCATTTCCAGCTATTACCCAGCAGGGCCTCCACATTCAGTTAAACAGAACACACAACAAAAGGGCATGCATGTCACAGGCTAGAGAACTGCATCCTCTGGGAATGTTGTGGTATACCACCTGCACAGCCCCATGTGCCAGCCCTGAACACCAGTTACACAAAATACATTCTCCTCCATTTTAGCAAATAAAGTCACAGAACATAGCTACTACCTTTGTCATCCCCCCAAAATGAGGAGTGATTCAGTTGATCTTGAAATTCAGTAACTCTTCAGTCCTTCCCCTTATGATCAGTTACTACAGAGGGTGTTTTGCATTATTAAACTAGAGTTCAAAGACCACAAGAATATTCCTTGTATTTTTCTCATTATCAGAAGTATAGTTCATGTTTTTCCCAAATGTTTGAAACATTAACTCGATAGGATTTCCATGACACTAGAACCCATTTATAGATCATAGTTCTGTCACAATTTACATATTACTTGAGGAAGCACTTAGGGTCTAGGGAAGATTTCCCATGTAGGTCAGAGGGAGTCCTCCATGAACACTGAGCCCGCACAGATTTAGAGAAATATTACAGCTTAAAGTGATCTAAAAAATGATCTTTTCCCATCCCCTCCTTACCTAGACAAGGAACTGAAAACTGGGCTTGCCACAGGTCACATAGGTAGATGCTGGGAAAGTAAAGAGGAGATCCCAGGTCACAAGGATCTTGATTTCCAGCATAATCAAGAATATAATGTATATGCTTAAATCAGATCCATCCTGGGAGAAAAATGATAAATGCTTCTGTCAACAGGAGAAAAATCAATGTCTTGTGAATAACTGTAACTGTGACTCAGATTTGACAGATGACATGTTAGCAGTTACCCCAGTCAGATCCTGTGAACTCATGCTATCACTATGGCACCACTGCTGGAAATGGATGCTGTTTGTCATTGCAGGATATTAGCCCCTTTGTTAAGATTCCTTAGGTGTTGTCACTGTAAACACTCTATCTTCAGGTGTTTATAACAGGCTCATAAGCATTCTGTTCATATTCAGACATCTGAAGCATTAAAAACCCTCAGCAATAAAAAGAATTTAGAAAGATCTGCTGATAATTCAAAACCATCTCAGGCACTTACAACATTTTATCAAAAAGAAAGGGGATGTTTATCACTCTTAAATTATTTTGCAATATATTTAAATTTTAAAATCGTCACTAAATCCTGAAAGAATGGTTTTATTCTCTCTGTATATATAACAACCCATCAGAATTATTGCCCTCTGAAGTGATTTCACTTTGTCATTGTCTTTCTGTTTCCCCTGGAGTGAATATTCCTCTCTCCCATGGTAACAGAGGACAGTTCTTATCACAAGAACCAGGCTGTGTGAGTTCTAAATGTAAGGAGACAAAGCTTCCTTAGAAGCTCATGTTGCCTAGCACCTCTATAATACAGAGCTGATGGTTTTCCTGCCAATTCACCATTTCTTGATATTCTTTGCTCCAAATGAATTATAAAATCCTTTCTTCTGAAAAGTATTAAAACTGAATCTCTCATAAAATTTGGCCATCAAATCAATATCAAATATCAAGTAATAATCTGATATACCTAACAGTCTTAAAATAAGACAAAAGCTTATCTTTCTCTTAAGGTGACATAATTGTAACTTGGTGAGGCAACTCCTTTTTCATGATCAAAAAGCACTGGTAGAAATAATATGTGCAACAGGAATAGTTTCTAAAGCAGCGTATCAGATATCTCTTCATGTTAGTATAGGTTGCTTTATTATTCCAATTCTTCATCCCTCCAGTATCCATGCTGTTTATCGTGTGACTTTGCAATTCTGCCCCTTGACCTTGACCATGTGACTTATTTTAGCCAATGTGATATGAATAAAAACAATGTTCCAGTCATTCTTTACCACTTTTTTCATTGCCATGAGAAGAGCTTGCTCTGGCTAGCCCACATAAGGAAGATGAGTGACAGGTGGTAAGACCAGAACCTCCCCCACTGACCCACAGAGAAACAGTGAGAGTGGGGTCGCAGGCTCTGCTTCTGCAATCTGAAGCTGAGTTGCCCAGCCAAACCCAGCCTATATCAGCCAAACTCCCAAAGTCCTAGAGACACAGGGGTGATAATGATTCTTGTTTAAAGCCACTGCATTTTGAAGTAGGTTCTCATTCAACAACAGTTAGCTGGTTCATTGGCCTTTCATTGTGAAAACGAGGAACAAGACTAGCTAAAAATATATATGTGGGATTTCTCCTGGAGTCCAAAACAAGGCAAAACCCCAAACCAAACAAACAAAACACTGCCATATTTTACTGTGCTTATCATCCTCAAATACAGAGGAAAATACTTCTATTTGGAAATGAGAGTAGGTGAAAATGGTCCACATTTGTTGAGTTTGCTGAGAAAAATATGGCTTCCCATCCCTGCTGAAGTAGTAGTTCCAAAGTTTATACTCTGGAAATGTTTCTCCAGAGACCAGAGGCTCCTTACCATTCTGAAAATACCCGTTTTAGCTAATATGCATCTCTTACTTAGACACAATGCTATTTCCCAAAAATAAGATGTGTGATTCTTATTTAACAACATAGACAAGATAGTCAATAGACAACTACTATTCTTCCAAATTACTAAATAATGGATATTTTTTATTTTGTTTTGTTATAATGCTTAGAACCGAGGCTAAGAAATTCAAGTTGGGTAAACAAGAGATCTTGGATGCTGAATAGTTCTCGCGAATACTATAAACTTTTGATCCAAATATCAAAGTAATTTCAGTTGTGCTAATATTTAAATGCATGAAAGAAAAATAAATGAGTTTGTACAATACATTCTTACATCATGTTCATTGGTTTCCTAAAGCATTTTCTAACTAAAATATAGATGCTTCCCCACAAGCATAATCTCCCTAATGATTTAAGACAGGATCTTAGTCTGAGACTTCCTTTGAGAATGAACTCAGGATGTTTAATCAAAAAGGCAATGGTGTAAACTAAAAATATAGTTAATGAAGTTACAGATATTAGAAATAATTTTAAATATTAAATTAAGTATCTAAAATGTATTGTGCTCTTGGAAACAAATAACTATTTTTCATTTACTTCCCATACAGTAAGCAAAATGGCTGTAGAGTTTAAAAAAAAAAAATCAATGTTTCATTACCTGAAGACCTTGCTGAGGACTGAGAATATTTTTCTGCTGTTGACATCTCATTAAGATTATTTAACAACTAAGCAATCCATTTGCCTCCTTGGTGCTTAAATTGATATATTTTTCAAAATACAGTCCAGAGTTTACAGAGAAAAACCCATAGATTTTTGACCCAATGTCAATATCTATCACTGAAAGGTGTGAATAAAATGAAACAATAAATGTGTTGAGTCAAGAAAATAGAAAATATATTAAGCAATAAATACAGTCTTTCCTTAATGATACTATTAAAAGTGGCAAAGACATAACATGAATATTCTTTTATAATGAGATTATTTTTTAAAATACCACTTTGCATTAATTGGATATTGATAATATACGTGTTTTATTATTTCATAAGCATAAATAGAAAGCATGAGTATTTTCTTTGTTGTTACTCACTTTCATATGTAGAGAAAAGAGGCATTTCTCAGATTCTTTTAGACAGAAAACAATTTTTCTTTGTTCATTTTTTATATAAATTCAGGCTTACAGAAAGGTTGCAAGAATAGTAGCTAGAGTTAAAATTCCTATGTACCCTTCATCCAAATTGTCTAAATATTAACATTTTATCATATCTACCTTATCGTCTCGACTCTTAATAGGTGTATTAGAACTACTTAAAGGTAAGTTGCAGACAAGATATTGTATATACCCCTTAATATTTCACTGTGTATATCCTAAAACAAGACTATTGTCTTACATAGTCACAGTACAATTATCAATGTAAAGATATTGACATCAATAAAATACTATCATATAATCTATAGAACTCATTCAGTTCTACCAGTTATCTCAACAATGTTACCTGCAGCAAAAGAAAAATCCCAGTTTATATATTATATTCAGTTGTAATATTTCTTTCATTTCAGGGATATTTTAAAAAAGTATAGTCTCACAATTTTGTTGAATGCCCCTCAAATTCGGTTTATCTAATAGTTCTCTATGATTAGATTCAACACATGTATTTTGGGGCCAGAATATCATAAAAGTGTTTTGTTCTTTTAGGTACAACACACGAAGGAAGAGGCATATGATGTCAATTTGTCCCATTGCTGATGACGTTAATTTTTCTCATTTGCCTCAGGTAGTATCTGTTGAGTTTCCCCAGTGTAAAGTTACTATATTTGGTCTTTTAATTAATAAATATCTTGTGGGAACATAAGTTGAGGCTCTGTAAATATCCTGGTACTTTTCACACTTTTAACCACTAATTAGTATCAACTGATTTTTGACTGAGTCAAATATTATTATGAAGATTGCCAAATGGTAATGTTTTTTAATATTTATTTATTTTGAGAGAGAGAATGTGTGCAAGCAAGGGAGGGGTTGAGAGAGGGAAAGAATCTCAAGCAGGCTCCACATTATCACCACAGAGTCCCACATGGGGTTTGAACTCACAAACCACGAGATCTTGGCCTGAACCAAAACCAAAAGTCAGATGCTTAACTGACTGAGCCACCCAGGGTCCCCTATATCCCACTTATTGGCTGGCTTTCTACTGTTAAAAGAGCTTTTCCTTAGTAAGTAAGTATGTATGTATGTATGTATGTATGTATGTATGTATGTATGTATATATGTATGTATGTGTTTCTTTGTGGGAATCACAAATTTTATTTTATTCAATGGTTTATAATGCTTCCCTATCATCATTTAAATGACAAATTGGTCCCAGATTTGGCCTTAGTGAGCCACTCCATGCTGGCTCCTGTGCCCTTTTGACATATCCTTATTTTTCTGAGAACTTTCTTATTTTATGGCACCCCCCCCCAAAAAAAAATGTCCCTTCCCTAGAACTAGTCATTTTTCTATGGGCTTGAGGCTGGTAGAGGGAATTGATTTCAAAGGACACGAGAACTTTTTGAGATGATATATTGATTGTGGTGGCAGTTACATGGCTCTACAGTTGTCAAAAGTTGATAAACTCTACTTTATGAGGGTGAAATTTTCAGCATGAAAATTATACAACCATAAACATGAGTTAAAATAAACCTCTAGAAGATAAAAAAGACATACTGTTTTAATATCCAGATAAGGAAATTGAGGCTAAAAATGTCTAAATGGTCTGTTAACCACCCCAGGGAGGAAGTGGCAGAGGCAGGGCTTCAGTCCAGATCACTGAACCCTCATCTCAGGCTTGTTCATAATATCACATTTTAAAAAATCTAATACAAGCACATTCATGACCTTTCTACACCAACAATGTAGTATGAAGAGGATTTAGACTTGAACTGTGCCCTTCCATTGGGGTTATATTAGGTTCATTAGTCCGACAGGTAAAAAAAGTTGTAGCAAATCAGATTTTCAGCTCAACATAAAAAAATGACTTGAACAAGAGGTCTTCCTGCAACAGGCCACTTACTGATAGTGACCAGAAAGCCAGTAGGCCAGAGAAAGGAGCGCAGGGAAGATGACTGAGGAACAAGAAGATCAGGTGTGCCGTTGCAGTAGCTTGTCTCTAAGGGTCCAGTCATCACTCCTGTTTTATAAAGAGGTAGCAGATATGCGTTGCACCTAATAATGTGAAGTACAGCCCTAAGGCCTGTGAATGTTGCAAAGATGAAAAAGATCTAACTGCTACCTTGAAGCTGCATATGGTAAAATGTTAAAATCTTTACCCACAGAAAGTGATTGCACATGTGATGTTCTAAAAGCAAATACACAGCAAAATAGAGTTAAATATACTTCTTTATTTAGCCCATACAAGGGAAAATAAAGATTATTATCATCTCAATCAATAATATAGAACACTTGGTACAAATTGTGACAGACATTAAGAAAAATCTACACATAATGTATACTGATTAAAATTAAGGTAATTTAATTAATCAGGGACTGAATATAAATCTTTTTCTCATCACTTATGGATTTCAATTTAAATAATTATGTTAGGGTGGCGGGATTATGTGATTTGAACCTTTTTGGTATAACTGTAAAGTATTTAATTTTAAAGCCTGTAGGATAAAGAATTGCAGCTAATTACTGTGTATACAAGGATAAGGTAAACATCTACTGGGCTGGGACTCAATTAAGGCCCCTGAACTCAAGGACAGAATTTAGTCCAGATCATTCGAAAATAACAGCATCCTCCTGTATAATTATAAGATCAATGACTGACAAGATAATTAGTATATCTGGTAATCAAGGTAATAGCTTTTGCAGCTCTAATTAGAGTATATTCTGTTGCTTGGAATACATGCCAAAGGTGTTAAACTAATCTTCTGTGCTTAAAGATGATGGCTGAATCTTAGGAAACTAATATGTGTAAATTGTATTCCTCACTTCATATACAGTAAAGGGCAAAGAATAAATCAATACTAATTATGATCGTAGTTTTACAGATATTTTTTTTTAATTTTGAGAGAGACAGAGAGAGCATGAGTGGGGTAGGGGCAGAGAGAGAGAGAGAACTCCAAGCAAGCTCCACGCAGTCAGCACAGAGCCCAAGGCGGGGCTTAAACACACGAAACTGTGAGATCGTGACCTGAGCTGGAATCAAGAGTCGGGTGCTTAAACGGACTGAGCCACCCAGGTACCCCTGATTATAGTTTGAGCACAGTTAGGAAGAAACACCTACCCTGTTAGGAAAAGCAACAATTTGAACACCTAAAACACAGTCAACCATCTGACTGCATGTCACCCCTATCCTTTCAACCTGTTAGATTTGTACTGGGAGACAAACTCTAGATATTCACAAATCATGAACTTAAGTCTGTCACCAACCAAAAATGTCTGTCTGTGGCATCTTGGTCTCAGAATCGTATAGGCCTAGTTTGAAGTCCTTACTATGAGGTGTAGACCCTGACAACTGTTATGGTAACTATCTGTTGCTCTGCCTGCACACCTTGTCTTTGTGTAACAGTGCCTTCATTTTCTATTGGAGAGTCCTCCCACCCTGACAGCATACAGTCTGGGTGCGACGGTACAATTTTTAGTCCAACCTTCCCTGTCACAGACTGAGTTCAAGACCGGGATGCTCAATACCTGTAAGCCATTCCCTGCAAAGTAGTAACAGTAACATGTCTAATAATGGGAGTGAGCCAGACAAGGCCAAGAAGAATATTCTTCACTTTTGATGTAACTGCTAAGTTGATGGTGGTCATGTTTTCCATGAAGGCAGATTATACATGAGAGTTAAGCCACCAAAAGAAAGCAAAGCTGAGGGTCTATATGTAGAGAGATACATAGAGAACTCTTCTAAAAGTGCTTTAATTTTGAATCCGTGTGTACCAAAAAGCCAGATTCACCCATCAAAATTCCTAGTAAAAAGATCAAAATATTCTGTTTACTTAAGCAAGCAACAAGAGAATCTTGACTGATACAACCTGCCTATTATTTCTATGCCTTGGCTTCCTAGTTTATAAAATTGAACATAAAAGTTACTGTTTTACAGAATTATTGAAATGAAAACAATTGTTGTTTTACCCTTTTTAAAATTTGTGGTAACACTATGAAATAGGTGTTCATTTTATCTCCATTTTACAGATGGGAAAAGTGAAATTTGGAGAGGTTAAGGAGTTTGCCCAAGATCATGTCTCAGGGTAATCAGCATTAATTAATGTAAAAACAATCTCAACACTTCAGTGGCTTCCTACAATGAAAGTACATTTATTTCCCTTACAAAGTATAGTTCTCATACACAGACTGAGGGGCTCTCCTGGGCAGCATTCTTTTAAGTGCTGTTTCGGGGGTCCAGACCGCCTCCTTTTTGGGGCTCTGCTATTCTGTACCTTCACTATCACACTAGTGCTATCCAACCAGCAGGTAGAGATGGAGTTGAGAGGTACAGAACATGAGGAAGGCACACGAGACATACAACTACCCCAACTTAGAAGAGAAACATATTACCCCTGCTTATATCCTATCAGCTAAAATTAGTCACAGGATATCAGCATCTAGTTGCAAGGGGTCATGTCTGCCTCAAATGAAACTTACATGTAGCGTAGTTTATATCATAATTAACATTGGTTAATACAGGTGGGACCTGGATTTCAACCCAATTAGGCTGATTATTGAGGCCAGGCCCTTAAGGACTATGCCATACTATAGTAATCCCTGTCGCCAGCACTTACTGAATGTGTAGGACAGTACTAGGCATATGTTAGGAAATAAAGACTGATCACAATTAAGTTCCTTTATTTTGTGTTCCTTTCCTCTCTAAAAAATCCTTAATTTGGTGAATTGGGGACAAAGCAAATGATCATATTTTTTTAAAATTATAATACTTTAGGAAAAGAAGAAAAATGACAACAGAAGTGAAATACCAGAAAGTGTTATATGCAGACTTGTTCATCTCCTAACTCAACCCATCCAAATGTTGTTCTGGGTGCCAATGGTACTATTTTGGTAAGTCCTTGAGTTTCTGTATTTGCATGTCTAATCCAAATTATATGCCGCACGTCTGCATTTTTGCCTGAAATTAGCTCCTTTTGACATTTTCCCCAGCTATCTATTAGAGGTTTTAAGGCACTGTCCTGTCTCTCATGAGACCATCAGATTTTTCCAACCAGCCTTCTTAACTTGTCAGCTCTTTGCCTCAGGTGATCCTTGGGAGCTCTCTGCTGGGCTCCATGACACTTAATGGGCATAACTAGTGGGCAATATTGAAAATAGATAAAAGAAAAAACAATGCAATCCTATTATCTATTTCTCTAAATATGTTACCATAGGAGAGACTGGGCTATATCTTTCAACAAGAACTTACGAAAACTTCAAGGATAACAAACTAGCCTAAAAGTCCTGTTAGACTCAGATGCATTCTAGGGACACTTCTTGGTCAGTTTTTCTTTTGCTTCCAGCCTGGAATCATATGCTAGGGGGCAGCTTACCACTTCTATTACCCCTACCCCCATGCATGGCCAGCATGGAGGTCTTTATTTCCTGATTCCAGACTAACGACTTTCCATTCCCTTTAGGAAAAATTCCTCCTCCACCTATATGTGTGTGGGTTTTGACCTATGGCTCAAATAAGACAATCATACAGTAGTCTGGCATCAGAACATTTCCATTTCTTGGTGCTTTTTAAATAAGACAACACATGATATCCTGGCAAGATTGCACCAAGCCTGCTTGAAAGCTACAAATGTATGTTTTGGCCAAAGGGTAAAAATATTAATTTTCTCAAGTGAATAACCTATATTTAATAAACTATGCCAACTCAGTTGTAGGTCTTTCCAAGATGCTTACTTAAAACTCAAATGTGTGAATGAACAAATAAGTGAGCACACCTAATAGTAATGTAAATATCTGTGGAGATACAAATTCATGGTGCTATGGGGCTCCTGGGTGGCTCAGTCAGTTAAGCGTCCAATTCTTGATTTTGGCTCAGGTCAATATTTCACGTTGTGAGTTTGAGCCCTGCATCTGGCTCTGTGCTGACAGCACACAGCCTGCTTGGGATTCTCTCTCTCCCTCTCTGCCCCTCCCCTCACAGATGTGTGTTTGCACGTGCATGCATGCTCTCTCTCTCTCTCTCTCTCTCAAAATGAATAAAATAAAAACTTTTTAAAAATTCGTGGTGATATGCCATCCTGACTCATGAAAACCCTCCTAGCTATTCTTTCTGAATAGAAAGTTTGGCATACAGACACTCAACTCCTAATGCTGCTACTCAAGATTATGAACAATTAATCATAGATGTTACTGGAATAGAGATGCAAATAATCATTATCTAAAGAGAAACATGCAACTCTGAATAATTATTTACCCACAAATCTGATAGCCTAGGTGAAATGGGCTAATTCCTTGGAAGACAAAATCTGTCAAAACTCACACAAGAAGAAATAGATAATCTGGGCAGGCCTATATTTATTAAGGAAATTCAATTGATAGTATCTTTCCAAAACAAAAATCACCCAATCCAAATGGTATCACAAGCGAATTCTACCAAACATTTCAGGAAGAAATTCTATCTATTCTCTACAATCTCTTTGAAAAGTTCGAAGCAGAAGGAATGTTTCCTAACTCATTCTGTGGAGGCAGATTACCTTAATATCAAAACCAGACAAAGAAATTACAAGAAAACTACAGACCAATATCTCTTATGAAAATACAAGCAAAATCCTCTCTCTCTCTCTCTCTCTCTCTCTCTCTCTCTCTATATATATATATATATATATATATATATATATATATATAAAACTGAATTCAACAAGATATAAAAAGAATTATACACCATGACCAAGTGAGATTTATCTCAGCTATGCAGGCTGGTACAATGTTCAAAAATCAATTAATGTAATCCATTATCTCAACAGGTTAAATAAGGAAAATCACATTATTGTATCAACAAATGCAGAAAATGCATATGACAAAATCCAACACCCATTCATAATAAAAACACCTGGGATGCTAGAATAGAAACTTCATCAACTTGATAAAGAACATCTACAAAACAACTGCAGCTAACATTGTACTTAATGATGAGAACCTAGAAGTTTTCCCTCTAAGACAGGAAGAAGAATGCAGGAATGTTCTCTGTTAGCACTACTTTTCAACATTTTGTTGGAAGTCCTAGCTAATAAAATAAGACAAGAAAAGGAAATAAAAGGCATACAGATTGGGAAAGAAGAAATAAAATTTCTTTGTTCACAAATGACATGATTGTCTAAGTAGAAAATCCAAAAGAATCAACAACAACAAAAAAATCTCTTGGAACTAATAAGAAATTATAGCAAAATTGCAGGGTACAAAGTTAATATATAAAAATCAATTGCTATCCTATATACCAGCAATGAACAAGTGAAATTTAAAATTTAAGGATTCACATTAGCAACCAAAAAATAAAATACTTAGGTATAAATTTCACAAAATATAAGATCTATATGAGGAAGATCTATCTATCTACAAAACTCTGATAGATGAAATCAATGAAGAATTAAATAAATGTTCACCGATAGAAATATTTGATTTGTCCAGATGTCAGTTCTCCCCAGCTTGATCTATAAAGCCAATGCAATCTCAATCAAAATCCCAACAAGTTATTTTGTGGACATTGAGAAATTTATTCTAGGGGCGTGTGGGTGGCTCAGTCAGTTAAGCATCTGACTTCGGCTCAGGTCATGGTTCATGGGTTTGAACCCTGCATTGGGCTCTGTGCTAACAGCTCTGAGCCTGCTTCGAATTCTGTGTCTCCCTCTCTCTCTGCCCCTCCCCAACTCACACTCTGTCTCTATCTCTCTAAAAAATAAACAAACATTTAAAAAAATTTTTTTAAAGAAATTCATTCCAAAGTTTATATAGAGGGGCAAAAGATCCAGACTAGCCAACACATTATTGAAGGAAAAGAACAAAGTTGGAGAACTAACACTACCTGGCTTCAGGACTTAGTATAAAGTTATAATCAATACAAAATGGTAACAGTGAAAGAATAGACAAATAGATGAAAGGAACAGAACGGATGATTTACACAAAGACAGTAAACTTATCTTTGACAATGGAGCAAAGACAAAATGGAGCAAAGATAATCTTTTCAACAAGTGGTGCTGAAACAAATAGACATGAACATGCAAAAAAAAAAAAAAAATGAACCAGAAATAGACCATACACTTTTAACCAAAATTAGCTCAAAGTGGATCACTTACCTAAATATAGAACACAAAACTATAAAATGCCTAGAATATAAGCTAGGAGAAAAATCTAGATAACTTTGGGTTTGACAACAACTTATATATATTAAAAAAAAGATACAATCCATGAACAAAAGAATTGATGAGCTAAACTTTATTAAAATTAAAAATTTATTCTCTGTGAAAAACACAGGCATAATTAAAACACAAGCCAAAGATTGAGAGAAAATATTTGCAAAATATGTATCTAATAAAGGACTGTTTTCCATAATATAGAAAGAATTCTTTAAAACTCAACAATAAGAAAATCACCAATCTGATTATAAATGGGCTAAAAACCTTAACAGATACTTCACCCAAGAAGACATACAGGTGGAAAATAAGCATATGAAAACATATTCCACAACATAGGTCATTGGGGAAATGCAAATTAAAACAACAATGAGATAATTTTTACATCTGTTAGAATGACCAAAATCCAGAACACTGACAATACCAAATTCTGGTGAGGATGTTGTGCAACAGAAATTCTCATTTATAGCCACTTTGGAAAATAATTTGGCAGTTTCTTACAAAACTAAACATACTCTGCCCATACAATCTAGCAATCATACTCCTTGGTATTTACCCAAAGAAGTGGAGAACTTACATTCAAACAAAAGCATGCACATAGATGTTTATAACATCTTTATTCATAATTGCCAAAAGTTGGAAGCAACCAAGATGTCCTTCAACAGGTGAAAAAACTGTAGTACATCCAGACAATGAAATATTATTCAATGTGAAATGAGCTATTGAAACTTGAAAAGATATGGAAGAATCTTAAATGCATATTGTTAAGTGAAAAACACCAATCTGAAAAGGTTACATACTGTGTGATGCCAACTATGTGACATCCTGAAAAAGGCTAAACTGTGGAGACAGTAAAAAGATGAGTGGTTCCAGGGGTTTGAGGGAGAGAGACTGACAGGCAGAGCACAGAGAAATTTTATGGCATTAAAAATACTCTGTCTGATACTATAATGGTGGATACATGTTATAATATATTTGTCCAAATCCATAAAATTTACTACACCAAGAACAGATCCTAACGTATGAACTATGAACTTCGGGTGACAATGATGTTTTAATGTAGATTCATCAGTTGTAACAAAATGTACCACTCCTGTGGGAGATGTTGATAATGGGAGAGACTATGCATGTGTAGGGAGTATATAAGAACTCTATACTTTCTGCTCAATTTTTCTATGAATTTAAAACTTCTGTAAAAAATAAGTTCTCTCTCTCTCTCTCTTTTTTTCCAAAGGTCATAGTGTATTTAATTCAAGTTCTTTGCAGTCCTTAAAATTCTCCAGTCCTTCATAGAGACCTTGTTTTTTGTTATTTTAAGTGTTATCGTATTTTATCTTTTGTTTTTGTTTTATAATTTGATTTCATAGTTTTTATTTTTTATAATTAGAAAATGTATGCCCTTTATTTAAAAAAAAGTTTATTTATTTTGAGAGAGAGAGCATAAGTGGGGAAGGGGCAGATGGAGAGGGAGAAAGAGAATCCCAAGTAGGCTTCACGCCATCAGACCAGAGACTGACATGGGGCTTGATCTGACGAACCACGAGGTCATGACCTGAGCCATACTCAAGAGTCCAAAGCTTAACTGCCTGAGCCACCCAGGCACCCCACCCTTTTTTTAAAAAGTTTTTATTTAAATTCTACTTAGTTAACATATAGCAAAATATTGGTTTCAGGAGTAGAATTTAGTGTTGTCACATATAACACCTAGTGCTCCTCACAAGTGCACTCCTTAATGCCCATCACCCATTTAATTCATCCTCCGCTAACTCCCCTCCAGCAACCCTCAGTTTGTTCTCTATAGTTAAGAGTCTCTTATGGTTTGCTTCCATCTTTTTTTTCCTTCCCCTATGTTCATCTGTTTGTTTCTTAAATTCCATATATGAGTGAAATCATATGGTATTTGTCTTTCTCTGACTTTTTTTGCTTAGTAGAACACACTTTAGCTTCATCCACATTATTGCAAATGGCAAGATTTTATTCTCTTTTTGATGGCTGAGTAATATTCCATTATATACATATATATGTATATATGTATATATATCACATATTTTTTATCCATTCATCAGTCAATGGACATTTGGGCTCTTTCCATAATTTGGCTATTGTTGATAATGCTGCTATAAAGACTGGGGTGCATGTATCCCTTCAAATCAGTATTTTTGTATCATTTGGGTAAATACCCAGTAGTGCAATTTCTAGGTTGTAGGCTGGTTCTATTTTTAACATTTTGAGGAACCTCCATATTGTTTCCCCATATTTTAGTAAAAAGTGAGCTGACAACGAGTAAACAGTAATATAGAAAGCCTAGAAATTACTATAAAATTCCAATGTTTTATAAACCTAGTACAAAGAAGATCTTTTAATATCAGTATTTTAGGATACTACTATAATCCTTCTTATATTAAATTTATTCCAAATAAGGTATTCACATTTCTAACCCATGACATTCCTACAAATATACATACATACACAGACACACACACACACAGACACACACACACACACACACACACACACTTCAATTTTCCAGTGCCTGCTCAGTTTTTGCCATATTTTCCAAACAAACATAGTCCTTGATGAGACAATCCATTGACCAAGAAGAGAAGACATTCCACTGAGTTGAATTTACCAATATGAGATGATTTTCTCCAATAAGTATCATTGACTTTCAAATAAGTACTACTTGTCATTAATAAAAGTTATTCCTGGGACGCCTGGGTGGCTCGGTCGGTCAAGCCTCCAACTTCAGCTCAGGTCATGATCTTACAGCCCGTGAGTTCGAGCCCCATGACAGGCTCTGTGCTGACAGCTCAGAGCCTGGAGCCTGCTTCGGATTCTGTGTGTCCCTCTCTCTGCCCTTCCCCCACTCATACTCTCTGTCTCTCAAAAATAAATAAACATTAAAAAAATTTTTAATAAAAAAATGAAAGCTATTTTCTTGACTAATGTTTCATACCTAGAAATAACAATTGATTTTTTTATCTGTAATTTCCATTGAGTGAGTCCACTGATGAATGGATAAGGAAGATATGGTATATGTATATAATGAAATATTACTCATTCATCAAAAAGAATGAAATCCTGCCATTTGCAACAACATGGATGGAATTAGAGTGTATTATGCTAAGCAAAATAAGTATTAATGTGTTTTTATTCTCTTGCTGATTTTAATATTTTTCTCTTTTGGTTTGGATTTCAGCAAATTGATAATTGCATACCTGTGTGTGTACATGTGTATGTGTGGTGTGATGTGGTATGGGAGTTCAGGCTATGAGAAGCATTCAATGAACTTTTAAGAACTAGAAAAGTTTTGCTCATTACTTATTGAAATATTCTTTATATGAATTTTTTTCTGGGGCTCCAAGTGTTTGTGGGTCTGCTCTTGCTGACTACTTTTTCTTTTGATTATGGGTCATATTTTCCTGATTCCTTGAATGTTTCCATATGTTTTAATTGAGTTACAGGCATTGTGTATAAAGGAATAGAGGCTTAAGTATGATTATTTTTTGCTTTATTTTATTTTCCAGATAATTTAAGCCTTTTTCTCTTTTTGGCATTTAGAGTAAGTGGATGAGGATTTAGATTTTTTTCAAAGTCAAACTAAACTGAGCTGGAGCTAAGCCATATCCTCAATTTGATTCAGTTCACCTTTGGTTAACCCTTTCTGCACTCTGCTATTCCCCTGCCACTAAGGCCTGACCATTTTGTTCCTGACCTCATTTGAGCTAGATGGAGTGGACCAAGAAGCTTTGGCCTATGTTTAGATTCAATAACCCACTGGTTCTGTTTCTCTAGAGAACTCTAATACAATGGCAAAAGGGACTTTTGCAGATGTAATTAAGTTTATAGTCAGTTGACTTTGGTTAATGAAAAGGGAAATTCATTTAGGTGAGCCTGACCTAATCACATGAGCCCTTTAAAAGCAGATGGTTTTCTCTAGTGAGCAGTGGAGACGGAAATCAGATTTCTGGCAGAAGAAGGGGTTGAAACAAGGTTCTTGGCTTGAAGACAGAAGGGGCCTCATGGAAAGGACCTGACCGCAGCCTCTAGATGCTGTGAATAGTTCCCAGCTAAAAATCAGCAAGGACATGGGGACCTTAGTCCAATAGCTGCAGGAAATGTAATTCTGCCAGCAAGAATAAGTTGGAAGTAGATTCTCTTCCCTTGTCTCAGAACATGAACTCAGTTCTGCCAACACCTTGATTTTGACCTTATGAGACCTTGGGCAGAAAATTCAGCCTTGCTGTACTGGGCTTGTCATATAAAAGACTGTGAGCTAATGAATGGGTGTTGTTTTAAGCCATTAAGTATGTGGCAATTTGTGATATAGCATTAGAAAATTAATACAGCCTAGATACAAAGATGAACTACACTACCAAGGATAAAGATGGTTTAGGTAATGGTCACCCACCTTGGTATCTGAATACATATAGCACTATAGATGCCTCAGTTCAAAAAATACTAATCCAATCAAATAATAATCCAATAAATAATATTTTTGTTTACTATTCAAAAGTCACTTGATAGGTGACCTGAAAAGTATCTTGACCATATGCTGTCTAAAAAAGGCTTCTCTCAAATCTCTAAGTATCTTTCTTTATTCTGACACATGTACATTTACATTTATAATTAGCAGCATAAACTGTCAAGAATCTAGAGTGACACTGGCTGCCTAAGGATTAAACCGGAGTAGTGGGAATTGCCCCTTAGTAGTTGAAGATGCAAAAAATAAACTTGTTTGTACATGATGATAATTCACTCACAGAAACTGTGAATCTCTTTCCTAAAAGATTAGAAGAATCTGGTTCTGGAGCGCCTGGGTGGCTCAGTCAGTTAAGCATCTGACTCTTGATTTTGGCACAGGTCATGACCTCATGCTTCCTGATTTCAAGCCCCTACCCCTATCGGGCTCTTTAGTGACAGTGGTTCTTTGCTGACAGAGTAGAGCCTGCTTGGGATTCTCTGTCTCTCTCTCTCTCTCTGCTCCTCCTCAGCTCACCTTCTCTCTCAAAAATAAACAAACTTAAAAAAAAAAAAAGAAGAATCTGGTTCTTAGGGACAAAGTTGACATCTGGTAGTACATATGTATTTTGCACAGGTGTCAGACTATTGTAAATTTAACATCTGCCTTCACTTGTATTGAACAACCTTCTGGTTTTAGCTAAATTGTTTTAGAAGAAGATCCTTATTGAAAACCCAGGAGCACAATGTTTTTTGTTTGTTTGTTTTGTTTTTATTTTATTTTATTTTTTTTTACATTTTGAAAGCATGTTTTCTTTTAACATCAAGCTGTAGCTGTAAACAGAGGTCTGAAAAAAAACAACTGCCCTCTTCAGAGCCAGGTTCACATTATTGTTTACCTAACACTGTTCTCAACCTGCCACCAAGACAGCCTGGTGGTTATGGATGGGGCCAAGAACAAAGATTTTGGAGCCCACAAGAGGTGAGTCTAAAATGCCAACTTTACCATTTATCAGCTGAATAAATAACATCTATGCATCTCAGTTTTCTCATCTAAGAAGAAAATCCTTTCAGAGCCAAGATGATGATTACTTAAAGTCATTCCAGAGTTTCACTGTTCTAATATAATTCATAGAACCTATTTTTATTAACATTTTTCCTGAAATTGAATTGTTTTCATCTCTCTAGCTCATTCCAAATTTTACCAAAAAATTCTTCAGTTGTACTTACTAAAGTTTTTCTCTTGCTGTTATTTATTCAGAACCTATTATTTGTCAATAGTTCTTTTTGCTCATCGTCAAGAAATGAATATATTAAGTCACCAGTCTGAGTTAAGGACACTCTCTATACTGAAGACCCAGTAGCTTAAAGTCAATTTGAACGGGTATTTGAAACTTAATCTTCCAGTTGTAATGGCGATAGTTAGCATTTTCAGTAAAGGTTTTATTGGTCCAGACCACAGGGACCATATTACATTAATAACTTTTCTTTACTTTCAGTTGCTGTAACCACTTTAGGCCAAATTTTGCTCAATGGTAATCACTGCTAAAATGATAGGGTAGTGTTCATTTTCCAGGCTTTACGTCTAGCAAATGTCCTTTTTACACAGGAAAACCATACTCACCAAGCTTTACTTTATGGGTCTGAACTAGGCTATTCAGTATTTTATAAATTCAAAGCAAGACTCTATTATTTATTCTAAATGTGACAGCATAGCTTAGGGGTGGGCAGCCTCCACACAAGTAATCTGCTGATTAGTAAGAGTATGCATATCAGAAGCCAGCAAACTCCAATTTGCATTGAATGCCAGCTGCATAACAACTTATCAGAGAAGCCCAGATAGAAGGGTAAAGAAATATCCCTTCCGTAATTACGAGCATGTGTGTGCCAGTGCAAACCTGCATTAGTATGACTGAGCATTCTGGGATAATAAGTTAATGCTATTAAGATTCATTACATATTCCTAATATGCATACCAATGCTTCTTAGGGGTAATATGTTAGATCCCAGGCTCCAGGTCTGGGCTGACAGACTCCAGAGAGAATGGAAAGAAGTCCAGCCAGGAATGCCAGAAGATGTCCTAAAAAGGCTTTGCGACATTTTGGGAAAGATACTTCTGGTGATTGTACATACTAATTTAGTATAAACATGAGGTAATCTTAATTTTCTTTAAAAAAAAACTTTCTGTTTTGGTTATAGACATCTAACTTATTTGTAATAACATAAGGCAAATTAATGTAAAGTGAAGAGCTAATTGGTAAGGCCCTACTTTGGCCTCAGACCTGTTTTATTTGGCTGAAGTTTAAATTTCAGTGACATGAGGTGGCACTTGCACTGTCTGTGACCCATTGCTTTTATATTGGACTTATTCATTTACATTATCTGATGGGTCCCTGAAAGCAGTTGAGCTTGATGATCTAGTCCCAAATGAAGATCCATTTGAATGGTCCCATGTTTTCTTAAGACAGATGGACCAGGTACGTGAATATGACTCTCGATCTTTTGCTTACTTGCTATGTCAGACTCTGCAAAAATACAAATGCAGGATTGTTTCGACATGGGGCACTACAACATAATGGGAAGTGTCTTGAGTTGGGACATAGGAAGTAGAGTTTTATTTATCTGTTCATTTAGTCATTCAGTAATTCAGATGACCAACATGTACTGACTGCCCACAGGGTGCCATTGTTGGGATACAACAATGAAAAAAATAGTAATACTGATATCCTAAGACTGTTTTAAGGATTCAGTTTGATAATGCATGTGTATTGGGTGCAAATTTTTTTTTTTCAGATTCCCTTGACCACCTCCATTTGTGTTTCTGTTAGTCAGCAGAGTCCCTTAATCGTTAGGTGAAACCTGTACCCTAGGGCTCTGGCTTGCCAAATGGACACCAGGCTGCTGCATAATCCTACCTGGAAGTGGGAGAGCCTGAGCCTCCTATGGAGCAAATGTGATCATTGAGAAATGAGATGCGAAATGAGACTAGGCAAATAAATTCCTCCTCTAGCTCTTCATGGGCTGCTTCTGATCCGCAAAACCTATTTTGCATGTCCAAAATAAAAGGAATTGCAATAGGTAATTTCTAAATGAGCCATATATCTCTAAAATTCTATAATTTTATGATTCCATTTGGACAGTCTCATGTGTGTTTGGTTTCTTTAGAGAAGAGAAAAGAATTACCATTTGTTGTGCCAAAAGTATAGTCCAGGCACTAAGCAGTTTACTTTATATACATTATTTAGTTTTTATAAGTGTCCTGGAAGGCAGGAATTATTTACTCTATTATTGAAGAAATTAAGGCACAAGAAGTAATAAATTGTCATGTACACGCAGCTACTGAGAGGCCCAAGCTCTCCCACTAAGTACATTGTTTCACTTTTTTTATTTTAATCTCCTTCCCTTACTCTTCTTTCCTCCACAAAATAAATAAATAAATAAATAAATAAAAATCTATTATTTAGAAATCATTCGTTGACCCACAGCTACACAAATTTAAACTAATAAGAACAGATACTACACTTGATCTTAGCCAAAAGGCCGAGAAGCGATAGCTACACAAATTTAATACCCCTTTAAGTACTTACTTAATTTTTTTTCATTTTTTTACTTTTGAGAGAGAGAGAGAGAGAGAGAGAGCATGAACAGGGGAGAGGGGCAGAGGGAGAGAGAGAATCTTAAGCAGACTCCATGCTCAGTGCAGAGCCTGATGCAGGGCTTGATGCAGGGCTCCACCCCACCACCCTGGGGTCATGACCTGAGCCAAAATTAAGAGCTGAACACTCAACCGACTGAGCCACCCAGGTGCCCCTTTAATTATTTATTTTTTGCCTCCATAGTAAAACATTTAGTAATTTAGAGCAATATCTCATTTAAATAGTACATGTAGCTGTCAAGGGTAATTGCCAAGTTTAAAAATTCTTTAACTTAGCACATCACAATATGCACTACAACTTACTTCCTGGATACACTTCAACTAGTTCAATATTTCATTCATTGTAGTAATGGTTCCAGCACTGTTTATTAACCAACACATCTGTGCTTTGCAAGTATCACTATAAATGTTCACAAGGTAATTCTCATACCTAAGAAAGACAAAGGGTGTTTTTTTCATTTTCAAAGAAAGTTTTTGTTATATTCAACTTTACTCTAAGCATAAGTTTATTTTACTATATTTGAATAATTTAAACTTGGTAAGGTATACATAGACTAAGGTAAATCTATCTAACCAAAATATGAAATTATACCAGTATGTCATTCACTAATTTTAGGAAGCATGACATGAAATAGAACATTAAATCTAGGGGCTCCTGAGCGGCTCAGTCAGTTGAGTTTCCAACTTTGGTTCAGGTCATGATCTCACGGTTCGAGTTGGAGCCCCGTGTCAGGCTCCATGCTGACAGCTCAGAGCCTGGAGCCTGCTTTGGATTCTGTGTCTCCCTCTCTCTCTGCCCTACCCCTGCATGCACTCTGCCTCTCTCAGTCTCTCAAAAATGAGTAAACGTTAAAAAAATAAAATCAAATAAAAATAAAAATAAATCAAATCTATGTTTTTATGACAAATTGAATCAATTTTTTATCACTAAATTTATCAATATAATCAGATATTTAAAACTCCATGATACAACTAAATATGTGAGTGAAAAAAATTTACATTAAGTATTAAACATAATGAAATGCTGTCTTCAGAGTATAACTTAAATAAATATCTTAAAAGCAAAATAATCTTATATATCTGTGCCTGGTTCCTACACATTAATTTAATTCTTATGATTCTAATTTAGAACTTGGTCTAAGTGTTGACTGGTTAGAATACTTTGAATATCCTAGTTAAAACTTTTGGTTATTAGCAACCTTTATTGTATTGCATTTTCAGCTTATTTTTTAAAAATCTCAGGGTCAAAACCTGTAAGATGCCATGGAAGGACAGAATGCAGGTAAGATAGAAACATGGGTAACACATCTACGATGCTTCACTTTTTATACAGAGCATGGATCCTCCTGCACTAAACCAAATAAAAGCTTCCAAATGACCCCATGTGGTCCCTGAAAGCTCAGCCAAGAGTTCTATTTCCATTATCTATGACGATACACAGAATGTCTTCTGAAATGACTCCCAAATGGCCAGATACCAATACCCCATATCAAGACAGAAACCAAATTTAGTCTTTTATTTCGTGGGGGAAATAACACAACTATTTTTAGTGTTTTGTTTTACCAAAGGCCTTCTCGTTACTGCTCTAGGCTTGGCATAATAAATGTGTTGATGAACATTTGTACATTCTTAACAGTCAGAGTCAAAAACAAGAAGGAAAAGTCCAAAGCAAATGAGGTCCTTATCAGGCTCTCACTTCCCTCCTGCATATTTTCCCCAACCTCCTGCATTCCAGAGTCCTTACCCTTCATGCTAGCTTTATATATATATACATAGCTTTTATAGCCTTATTTCAGGGGCACCTGGGTGGCTCATTTGGTTAAGCTTCCAACGTTGGCTCAGGTCATGATCTCATGGTTCGTGAGTTCGGGTCATGATTCCATGGTTTGTGAGTTTGAGCCCCATGTCGGGCTCTGTGCTGACATCTCAGAGCCTAGAACATGCTTTGGATTCTGCCTTCCTCTCTCTCTGTCCCTCCCCCCACTTGAGCGCTCTCTCTCTCTCTCTCTCTCTCTCTCTCTCTCTCTCTCACAAATAAATAAACATCAACAACAACAAAAAGAATGCCTTATTTCAGTCTTCCCCCTAAGTAGTCTTTCCCAGATCAAGCTGTGTATGACATCTTATTTTAGGAGCTGGTAGTTTATTTATTAAGACACAAATGGATATAATGATTGATTTATTCATTCAGTTACTCAACAAACATATGCTGAATGCCTGTTTAGTGCCAGGCACTGTGCTAGCCAGTAGAAAAATATTACTATCATCAATTTACTAAACACCATAGTAAGAAAGATTAACCCTTACTCATTATCTATAATCCCACTTTGCTGCATTTTTAAAGTATTTTGAAGGTTGTTAACCCAAAGATGTAGACACTTACTAAAGAATTTTAAGCAGAAATAGACAGATTTTAAATAGAAATGACTGTCCTAGAATTTTCAAATCCAAGAATACACACCCTTTCTCTTTATTTAGAAGATCAGCCTTGAACTCAGCTTACAAACTGTTCAATATGTTAAATAGAAGTTGTCTTGTTACCTTGAAATTTGAAATCAAGTCCTAAGCAGGACAAAAAGCATTAAATAGCCTTACATTATAAAAATCTGCTAACTACATCCATGTGAATTATTAAAGGTTGACAAAAATCAGTCCTCATCTCCAAATACCCCAAAGAGCCTATACAAACAGCTGGCTAGCAATTCCAGGGGGGAATCTTCAGATTAAGTAACGACCAGGTCTTGGACACATTTTGACTTTTCTCAGTGGGGTGTAGTGAGGACTCTCCCCTTTTAAAGAAAGTATAGAAGGTTCTGTAGACTATTCGTGATAATTAGAAGAATAAGAAAAAGATGCCCATTTCCCTTCAATGTGAATAGTCACAAGCAGCAGTTCAAATGCCACTGTGAAAACATCCTTGGGAGACTCTGACATGCTTCCCTTGAGTTTGGGAGGCAACAGGGCACCTTGAAACTTGTGCCTACCTCTGCCTTCAGAATTCTAAAGATGGGAGATGGGCCAGAGCCATTGTGGAAGGGTGAGGAGGTGGAACACTTGTAGGAGCAGTCTGTGCAAGGATCATCTGGCAAGACCAGCCCAAAAGGATGTCAGGCAAAACCCAAGCCATCTGGAAAGTACCTATATTGGTTTCCTGTTACTACTGTAATGAATTCCACAAATGTCATGGCTTAAAACAACACAGATTTATTCTCTCAAAGTTCTGGAGGTCGGAGGGCTAAAATGAGTCTCTGGGGCCACTTACATTCTAGAGTTCTAGGGTAGAATCTGTTTCTTATCTTTTCTAGCTTCTAGAAACTACTTATGTTGCCTGGCTTATGTTCCCTTCCTACATTTTCAAAGCCAGCAGTGCAGCACCTTCTGTACTTTCTGACATCTGCTTCTGTCCTAACATGTTCTGGATATGACTCCAACCCTCCAGGCCCCCCTCTCACACAGATCCTTATAATTACACTGGATCCAGCTGGATAATCCAGGCTAATCTCCCCATCTCAAGATCCTTAATTTATTCAAACCTACAAAGGCCCATTTACCATTACCATTCAGATTCCAGGGATTAGGAAGTGGATATATCCTACCCAAGGAGATGGCTTGTTGGGCCATAGGGACCCCAGCATTAAGAAGCTTGGAGGTATAATACTGGTGGTGGAGTGGGGGTGCATGCATCTCAGAAGATTGAGGAGAACATGGCCCAAGTCAGAGCTCCCAGAAGGCTTCCAAGTCACCACATAAATGTGTCCCATGAAGGACCCAACATCCGAACCTCTGCTCTAAGAGGCAATGACATTGAATCCCAGCAAGTCAAAATTTCCTTGAGTCAACTTTCTCCTCCCCTCTGGAAAACTCAGGAGTGATATTTGGGGTTGACGTGAAGAACAAGGAGAAGTGAGAGAACACACCAAGTGCTGCCCTCTGTGGCAAGTCAGGCCTAAAAACAACAGGAAGGGAGTGTCATTAAAAGCGACACTGATTTAGACAACACTGAAACTTTTACTACCAAGACATGAGTCTTGATTAATAAGATGTGACTCTTCTGATATTGGAAGAGCATGAATTCTGCCTACAAGGAAACCAAGGGGTACGGAAAAAGAAATCCAACACAGCATGTTGGAAGAGTAAGGTTGGAAAATAATTAAGCCCTTGCCCATTTGTAGGAAACAGATTTCAGCGATTCAACAAAGTGGTTACAATGGGGTTTTTTTGATACATTTTTTGCATTTGTAGCCAAGTCAGTGGCTTTTGATACTTTTCTGCCTCTGATTTCCCAGTGCTCCTGCCCAGAAGCACTCTTTATGTCAGTTAATGTACGGTCAGCCACTCTCCTACTTCCAGCAACCTGTCCATTCCCGATCTGCGTACACTCCTAATTATTCAGAGCCTGCCTCATCCTCTAAATGGATTAACTGGCACTAGATTGACACCTTGTATGTTGTTCAGCAGTTGTTACACTGGCTTCTAAATTATTTCAGCTTGGCATTACAGAGATAATCTGTCACTAATGCAAACTTGTGTATTTACAATATTAGAATCGCTGTCTTGTGATTTTTTCATTACTACTGTATTTTCTGATTCTCGCTCATTACCATGTGTATTGTTCCATTATTTACATTTTGAATGCTATTATCTCTAAGGCTGTCAGCAGAAGTATTGAGATAATGACGCTGTGGGAAGAGAATTATCTAAATATGGATCTTTCTGCTCATGCTCAAATAAATTATTGTCTAACTCTTCGGATGCTTCTTCGGGGTCCTCATTAAGACACTCATGGCCTGGGGGAATTACAAAGCATCAGCTGCCTTTGTCTAAGGGTCTGAAGGTACAGAAACAAAACTAGAGATAGAGAAACCGATCAAGACTTGAAGTGAAGGGCGTTCCTGATAGTAACAGGGGATGTGAACATATCCAATGAAATATGTATTTAACAGCAATGGCCTTGAAAGAGAATGGTATCTGAAAGTCTGAAGGTAAAACAGTGACTGGAATGGAATTTTGCAGGTGTTTTGTTTATTTTGGTTTAGATATTGTCTGTTCAAAAAAAAAAAAAAAAAGGCAGACTATCTCCATGGTTTTAAAACCCAACTACACATCCATGCTTCCCAAATTTCTATTTTTATCTCCAACCTCCCCACTGAGCTTCAAATTCCAGTATCTATCCTCAAATACGACATTTACACTTGGCTGTCCACTAGCATCTCAAACTCAATATGGCTAATACGGGCCCCCCCCTTTCTTTTTTGCCTCCAAAAGTCTTTTTTTCCTTTTCTACCCTGTCATCCAGTTTGTACAGAACTTTTAATTTTCCCCAAAAAGTCTTTTTCCTCTTGTCCCCTGTCATCCAGTCTGCTGAGTTCATGCCATCACTGTACAAAATCCAGGAAACTTCCTTCAACTTTTGTGTCTCTTCCTGTTCACACGTAGTTGGTCAAGACCTGTAGGTCCATCTGCAAAGTGCGCCATAAGTCCCTGACTGCTGCCCATCTCCATGGAGACCATCCACATCTAGGAAAACCTCCTCTCTTCATGGGCACTGTCTCCCAACGGGGGGTGGGGGGGGCGGCAGCTTCCCTTCTTGCCTCTCCGCCCCCAGGAGCTAAAGGGAGCTGCATAAGACATGCATCACGTCATGTCTCTCTTCTGCTTCTCATCCACTTAGAATAAAATCTATACCCCACACCATGGCCTGCAAAGCCCTGAGTGACTGTTCCTGCCCACCTCTTAGATCACATCTCCTCTCATTTTGTCCAGCCACAGTGGCGTTCTTCCGGGTCATTCCTGCCTCATGCTCCCTGTACATGCTGACCCATCTAGAATATTCTGCTTCTGGCTCTCCACATGGATGGGTGACTACTTTATGGTACCTACCATCCTCTAAAACATCCCATCCATCCATTTGTTCTCCTATTATCTGTCTTATCCCACTTGACTATAAGCTCCATGAGGGCAGGAATCTCATCTCTTTTGTTCTCTCCACTGTGTATCTAGGGTCAGGAATGGTGCTAAATTCATAGCAGTCCCTCAATAAATATTCATGAATAAATGAATGATTGGAATCCAAATCACTTGTGACTCAGTGTCAGAGGCCCACACTGCCAGTCTTTTTAGTTATACTAAATAGTTTCATCCTTGGCCATTTTCCTGCATGTATGAACGGATCCAATTTGAAGACTCAATTTCCGGGTATCGGGGTAGATGCTCACTGCTTTTTGCAAAGCCAGCATCTCAAGCTCTGACCACCTACTTCACGCCTCACCCATTATCATCATAGTGAGAGATCTGTGTCCCAGCTCCTGTTCTCATGTGGGGGAGTTCTCCCCATTCTCTCTGCTACTAGATTTCAGAATCTCCCTTCCTGAAATGCTTCTCTTTGGCTACATTATCTCTCCTCACCTCTTTCTTTATGGATTTCCCAGTCATAGACAGATTAGACTTAGTCTCCTCAGAGTCTCAACAAGAATGCTAGGTTTATGGGACAGAACTCTCTGTCTTTCCAGTAGTTTCAATCATTTTTGACATTGTTTCAATCCTTTTTGACATCCTGCTGTGATGATTCAGCATACAGTT
Source organism: Neofelis nebulosa (assembly GCF_028018385.1). Taxonomy (NCBI): domain Eukaryota; kingdom Metazoa; phylum Chordata; class Mammalia; order Carnivora; family Felidae; genus Neofelis; species Neofelis nebulosa. The sequence continues at coordinate 80,645,425 of NC_080783.1, read as the reverse complement.
TAGCTACAGGCTTTTGTTTATTTTTAAGAGGGGTTATATAAAAGGAGGAAAGTGGGTGGCAGAATTTGTCTCAAAAAATGTTTCTCGAAGCCTTGCGTTCCTGGCCATTTTAATACCAAAAACAAACCAAAAATGTGTCCTTAGCTCCTAAGACTAGTGTCACTCACATACAACCCATCTGTTTCTTCGCGGACAAAATAAAATGTAAAAGCAGTAAATAATCAATGCCACCTTCTTACACTACCACCACCAAGACCCCCAAGGAGAGGAGATAATGAAGAGCTATTGAATTGTTTTCTTGAAAAAAATGTAATCTGGATTATACTTCTGAAGGCCAAAAAGTAAGTCAGCAAAGGGTTCAGTAATGTGTGTGAAACAGTTAATATTAGAATATTAATAATACAGAATAATATAGAATCTGACTATTAAATAGATACAAATGATATTAGTTTCAACAACTTACAAATTTGCAAACTGTCAAGAGAACTATTTTATCTAAAAATGTCAATTAAAGGAAAAGTATGATAATCCTGTGCTTTTCAGGCAGATGTAAATTGTTTGCAACAGAATTATTGCTGTTAAGAGTTCATATTTAGTTTAGCACTTACTATGGGCCAGACCCTACTACATATGCTTTCTGGATGTTCATTCTATACTCCTCACAATGCCTTCTGAGATGGATAACAATGAATGTCTGGCTTCAGCAAAGAAACAGAAGCATAGAAGAATAAGCCATTGCCTGCTGGTATACAGCTCCCACTAATAAACTGAGTTTAATCTCAAGCTATACCTCATTTCATCACCAAACTATGCTAACTGTGGTGGTAACCAGAGACATTTATTGAGCCCTCCTGTTTTTCAATGCACTATGGAAAATATGTTGCACGTTTTATATCACCTAATCTTTCCAACAATCCTGAGGTGGAAGGACTTTAATTATAACCATTATTTAAAACTGATGATGGTACGATTTTATGGAAAGTCTTCCCATACTGCTCACTTCTAGAAACAACTCTTCTGTTTTATTCAATTTTGCAAAGCAGGACCAGCTGCTGCAAGTTCAGATCACACTGTTTTCTTCAGCAGCCCCACACAAGGCCTTAGAATTGCCAGGTACATGTCATTTCCACTCTCTCTCTCTTTTTTTTTTAATGTAACCTCTATTTTTTTTTTTTGCATCTAACAAAACTTGTAACCCTTTTATTCTTAACTGAGACAGGCATATTTTTAAGGTGATGCTTCTAAGTTTTCTAGCTATACAGGCTTCTCTGTGAGGTTATGTTTTTCATTACAACCCAGCATTTGGGCTGAACACTCCAAGAGAAAGCTTATACCCAACAAGGATGCTCAGTAATATCAAATCTATGAGGGCTGCAAATCGTAAAATATGGGTCCCTTCTTCAGCTAAATTAATTGGACCATATAACAGAAACACTAACAAAGGACTTTCATAGACTCCAGCCAATGAATCCTTTTCAAAGTGAAGCCTATAATACTCTTTTATTAGTCCGCAAGTAACAAATGTAATACAGACATCAATCTCATTGGAATAGTAAAGAAATCCCTGGAGCCAACAGAAGAAAACTGGGTGTTCCATCAAACAGCACTAACAGGGTAATTTAGCAACAATCACCATTAATGGAAAAACACGCATGCATGCATAATTAGGGAGGTAAACTAATACTAAAACTGGGATTATTACTTACAGTCAAGAGTTCACACCCATCCCTTATGATCTGATAGGCACTGTTCTGAACACTTCAAATGAATGATTTCATAATAACACGCAGGGGGAGGTACAATTATCATTTCATGTTACAGATTGGAAAACTGGGGCTTAGACAGGCCAAGGCTGTCCAGGGCTATACAGCCTGGAATTGTCCAGGGCTATACAGCCTGGAAGCAGCAGAGTCACATCTCGATCCCAAGCATTTTGGACACTGCATGTATTTAGTTTGCTGTGTTTTATCAGCCTTTAGTGACTTAGAGTTATAACAGCATAGTCTAGCCACACTGAACTGTATGCTGTTCCCACATCACAGCGGGCACCTTCTCATCTTGACATCTTTGCCCCTGCAGTTCCCCCTGTCTGGGACACCTACCTCTGCCAACTCACTTTTACTAAGGTTGAGCTTAAGTGTCACTTTGGGAAGGTTGCTATTATGCCAACCACCCATGACCTACCTAGTCTCCTGCCCATGGCATACTAAGATATCCTTTCACTGGCTTAAAATGCATGATCCATTGAGTGCAAAAAAAGGAAAAAATGGAATCAAACAGGCAACCTGCGACTGTAAACAGTGAGAAAGAAAACACTGATATCCAGAACTACCATGGTCTTACACAGAAAAAAAGAAATCTATATTCACCTAACTGTGGCTAAATACCTTTGATTTTTTTTCAGTTACTGACTGCCAGATAATGTTTACATGATTTGTCTATTTTACAAATGCTTAGGGGTGAAGCTGTAGTCAAATATGCATCTGTTATTTATTTGAGCCTTTTGATAGTCCACGGTTCTTCCTTACTTCAGTCCAATTTAATTTCAGCAAGCAAAAAAAAAAAATCATATTATAAAGATAAGCTAAAAGACTTTTTCCTTTCCTGGTATAGGAGGAAATCAACTATATGGAGGTCTCTGGATAATAAATAACTTTTCCACCTCTTGCTTTTCTTGGCAGGCTTGTGAAACGTTTATTGCATTTCTTTCTAAGGGCTTAAAAGTATCCTTCTCCTCCAGAGAACATTATCCTATGACCCAACGCATGTCCCACTGTTGTCTGCTTCAGCTCTGCTCACATCTCCTGCCCCCTCCCCTGACCCCTGTCTTTCAATGCTGCCTTTGGGTTAACTTCTTCTGACAATTTCAGTTGCCTTTCGTTTAAGCTGTTACACTCCATATGGCTCCTCTCTCTTTGATGTGGCCCAAAACATATTATAGACCACAGAACACAAGCTCAACAATGTAATAGTTCACCCAAGAATCTGCAGTGTTCTACCCAGGGCAGAAGCTTGGTACAACTCTAGAGAAATGGAGAATACCTAGACAAAGAGGGAGACATTCCCCCCACCCTGTATCACTTTAATGTGTAAAGGAAACTATTCTTCAGAACCAAATGGCTACTTTTTACCTGTGAACAAATGCTAGAGCAAACCAACCCTTGGGGATAAACCCAGCAACGAAAACCAGACCCTCTGACCATTGATAATCAGTTTAGTGAGCTTGATTGGAGATTCAGATTTGAGATTTAATGGCAAATCGATCCAAAACAGATTTAAAAAAATAATAATAAATCCCAGAACTAAAAGCAAACAGATTCAGAAAATGTTTTTAAAAAATTTTCAACCATCCCTACCACTGTGTACGGAGAGTTAAACCACTTCAAGGGAAACTGAGTCAAGTTAATACGAAAATAGAGAAGGGAATAAAAAACTGTTCATCTTTATCTGTTACAAATGCTGGCGAATGTTGGAAATGAAATGGATTCCTCATTTGGAGATTAAAGATTCTCTCAGCATTTATAGACTTAGTTTTGAATACAGTTGAGAGAGAGAGAGAGAGAGAGAGACAGAGAGAGATAGAAAGACAGAGAAGAGGGAGACAGAGAAGGAGGAACTAGGCTACAGGGTATCAAGACACTGTGTTCAATTCAGATTGCACAGTTGAGCTGCAGAATATCCTCAAGCAAGGGTCCCAACCTCTGTGACCATGTGACTCATCAGCTAAGCAAGGCTAATTAGGACCATCCACCTTCTCCACCTAAAAAGCAGAGTTCATGTTAATTAACTTGGACATTTTGAACAACCTGAGCTCCACACACGAAAAAGTGAAAAGGGCATTTCATGGTTGTTAGCAATTACCTGTGAAATTATTTAAGTCATCAGGACTGCTACAGATCTGCCTCTAGGAGAGGTCTCCCATGTGGCTGCATTGACCATACCTTGTATGTTTTTAAAGAAAAGGATCTCTCCCACTCCACTCTCATTTCTTTTTCTGTCCTCTTTCACTCTTGTCTCTTCCTCTTAAATATTCTTGTTCTCTAAAACTGTCACTATCTTTTATGATTTTATATTGTCTTCTAAAAGCTAAGAAGCCAATTATAGTAAAATTTGATGTACCGTCCTCCACAGTTTCCCTATCTATCCCCAAACCCCAACAGATACCTCATATTCTATTCTTCCTCTTACTACAGTAAATCATATTTCCTTATCATGTTATATTAGTAAACAGTTATCTGTTCTTTTCTACTAATCCCATGAAAATAGATTAATATAGATGCATATTTATATAGCAATGACATCTAATTCTGGACAACTGAAAGAACACTCGAGGATTGACTTTAACGTCTTGTGTTTTAATGACTGCATGTGTGTGCGCGCGTGCGTGCACACACACAGAATGCTAAAGAGTTAGCTTTATTCTAAAGTAAATATGTCATGAAACTATCTCACTGGATATAAGTCCTTGTGTTGTCTCCTGGCACTATTGTTTTCTCTCCCCTGGAGTGCTTGTAAAGAGCAATTTTACTGTGATTTGCAAGCATACCTCACCTTCTTCTCTGACTTTTGGATAGTCTTGTATTTTAAAAGGTTAGGTTATATATCAAAAGTGTACTGCAAAGTTATTAGCTTGATCTTTGAACCAGAACAGGTTATCTGGGATCCAATTCATAATTTGTCAGTAATATGTAAAACAAGTTGAGGGGAAAAGGGAAAACAGGGAAACAAAAGAAATTTTTTCAAAAAGCCCTACTTAAATAAATATTTTTATATCAAACCTTTAAATATTATTAAGTAACTGAAGATGTTTTAGGAGAGACCAAACTAAAAATCATAACTATACTCACACTATAGTATGCAGCCTTAGAAATTAAGTTTGAGGAACTCTGAAAATTATCTTACAGGAATCCCTTTAAAATATCACCCCTGGAGCGTCTGAGTGGCTCAGTCAGTTGAGCATCCAGCACTTGATTTCAATTCAGGTCATGACCCCAGTATCATGGGATCAAGCCCTGCATCAGGCTCCATGCTGAGCTTAAGATATTCTCTCTCTCTCCCTCTGCCCCTCTCCCCTGCTTGTGTGTTCTCTCTCTCTCTCTCAAATTAAAAATAAATGCCACTATTATCCATTCACCAGGTTTATTCTGTTATAGTAATAATAAGTTTACTTATTAGTCAACCTATGGATTTGGCTACTCTGTTCCAGGTTCTTTAGTAGTTTCTGGGAATAAATCAATGAAAAGATAGTCTTTTATCACAAGGGCTAATAGTTTAGCCAGAGTGAAATACAAGCACCTGAACAATTTCAATACCATAGGAAACATGCTCATCTTTGCTGATCTACCTGAGTCATGATTAGAAAGGGTCCAGAAGTAAGAGCATTCAGGCAGAGAGAATGTCAGTAAAAAAGAAAAAAAAAGTCTTCAATGCCACATGTCAGTGAAATAATGAGTGGGTTTTAGTACAATTACAGCGTGAGTGTGGCATCTCACAAGCACAGAGCTTCAGAATAAAGCAAAGAATGGAGCACAAAGGGCCCTGAATGATGTGGCAAGGAATTTTGCTGCAGATAATGGCAGGACATGGTAATATCTATGCAGTGAAATGATTAAATTCCTGTTAAAGTTGCACTTTAGAGAGATTGCTCTGGATGAAGTATTGAAAGATCTATGTGAGAGATTGTCCCTTGAACACAAAAGATCCAAACATATGGATATATACTGACTCCTCCCTAAAACTTACCAAAAGGAATAATGTAACAAGAATGGTGTGAAGCCAAGAGGAAAATTTAAAAAAGAACAGGAAATAGAACAAGGAAAGAAAATAGATCTTTGCAAGATAGCAAGAAGAGTATTTATGCAGTGCAGAGAAAACTGAAGTCTGAATGCCTGCAGGGAGGGATGGGAATGAGCATCAGAATGATTCACAGGAGAATGCTACACTTAGGAAACACTACACTTAGAAAACAGAGACTAAGGGTGTCTGAGATTGTGGGGAGAATGATGTAGCTTCAAATAGCATTGATTTGAAGCTTTTATGAGGAGTCTAGGTCTCAAGTCTCCACTCCAGCTCATACAATTCTTCTCAACCTGGAGGACGATCAGATATTTATTCCATTAAGAAATGGACGTGGAGGGGCGCCTGGGTGGCTCAGTCGGTTAAGCGTCTGATTTTAACTCAGGTCATGATCTCACAGTCTGTGAGTTCGAGCCCCGCGTCGGGCTCTGTGCTGACAGCTCAGAGCCTGGAGCCTGTTTCAGATTCTGTGTCTCCCTCTCTCTCTGACCCTCCCCCATTCATGCTCTGTCTCTCTCTGTCTCAAAAATAAACGTTAAAAAAAAAAAAAAAAAAAAAAAGAAATGGACGTGGAAAAGCTCTAAAATCAGTACCACAAGATTTAGTGAAGGGTGGACATGAGATCCATTTAGGAAAAAAAAAAGGTCAGTGAAATTCTACATCCTAAACAGTGAGAACTCTCTTCTTTGAGTCACAGAATACTGGGAAACAGATTTCTTTCTGGAAAACTAGCTAGCCTAGAGAAAAGAAATGCAGACATGGATAGTTATGACTTCCCAAAGAATTGATCAAGTTTCCCTTAATCATCCTACCATAAAGCCAACTAAATGACAATCATCTCTCCCCACAACACACACACACACACACACACACACACACACACACACAACCACACACACCATAAACACACATGACACAGAACTTTCATACATCTTTTATTGCCTCAATCTCAAGTATGAACAGGGAGGCAAGAAAACTGCACATGCAGACACATGAGAGAAGCCTCCTGCATAAAAAGGCAGAAAGGCAGAGACAAAAGAAAAAAGAAAAAAAAAGACAAGAAAAAAGGAAGAAGAGAAAAGAGAATAGAGGAAATATAAGAGAATACTTCAAAACGGGATTCTATAATTTATATCCTAAGATAAAAGATATTACATCTATAACAAGAATAAGAAGTCATAAAAATGGAAGAGGATGAGAACATGAGATTTAAGTAGAATAAAAGTGTTGAAAGATAAAAGTGTTGAAACTGTCCCAAATAAGAAAACAAAAACATAGTTGGAAAAAAAGAGAAAAGAAAAAGATAAATCCAGTAGGTCCTACATTTGAATTATACTAGTACTAGGGAATACTGATTTATTGTAGAGATACAGTAACATTTCCCAGAACTGAAGAACATGCATTTCTCAACTAAAAGTACTATATGAATGCTCAGGAAAATAGCATTTCCACACCAAGTTACACTATTGTAAAATTTCAAAATGCCAGGGATATAGAAGAAATACTTACATCTTCCAGAGGAGGAAAAATAAGTCACAGAGAATGAAGAAGGGCAATGCTGTCATCTCACTTATATGTAGGATCTAAAAGTGTTGAACAGATAGAAACAGAGTAGAATGGTGGCTACCAATGTCTGGGTGTGGAGAAGATGGGGAGATGTTGGACAAAGGGTACAAAGCTTCAGTGATGTGGGATAAATAGGTTGTAGAGATCTAATGTACAGCCTGGTGACTATAGTTAATAATACTGTATTGTACACTTGAAATTTGCTAAAAGAGCAGATCTTAAGTGCTCTCACAAGAAAAATAAAAGGTGATGGATATATTAATTAGCTCCACCATTTCACAATATATACATATATCAAAACGGCACTGTATTTTACATCTTAAAAATGTACAATTTTTATCTGACAATTATACTTCAATAAAGCTGGGGTGGTGGTGGAAGAAGAGCAATTCTAGAAGCAGAGGAAAGGAAATAATCAAGATCCGAGCCAAAATCAATGAAGTTAAAACACAGAAAAATAATACAGAAAATCAATCAACTCAAAAGATATTCTCTAAAAGGATCAGTACAACCTGGTAACCCTCTGTCTATACAGGTCAAGGAAAACAGAGAAGACACAAATAACCAATATTAGAAGTGACATCACTACAGATAACACAGATATTGAAAGAATAGGGGAATGTTATGAACAACTTTACCCTAATAAATACAACAGAGTTGAAATGGACGAATTCCTGGAAAGACACAAACTACCAAAGCTCACTCAAGAAGAAATAGATAATCTGAAGAGCCCCACATCTATTAAAAAAAAAATAGTAAATCTCCTCTTACAAACAAAACTCCAGGTCCAGATGGCTATACTGGGGAATTCTACCAAACATTTAAGAAATAATCTCAGTTCTGTAGAAACTCTACCAGACAAGTGAAGAAAAGACAACTTTTGAACTCATTTTATGAAGACAGTAGTATTTGAATATCGAAACCACATAAACACATTTCTGGGAAAGAAAACTATCTACCAATATCTCTCATGAACATAAATGTGAATGTCTTTAACAAAATTTGAGTAAACCAAATACAATAATATATTAAAAGCATAACACATCATGACTGAGTGAGGTTTATCCCTGGAATTCAAAGTTGATTTAACATTCAAAAAAAGTCAATGAAATTTACTGTATTAATAAGCAAAAGAGAAAAAACACATGAGAACATCAATAGATGCAACAAAAGCAATGGACAAAATTCAACACCTTTCTGACATAAATTATCAAATTAGAAATCAAGAGAAATTCCTTGATCTAATATTGGGCATGTATAACAAATCTACAGCTAACATCATAAATAGTAATGAAAGGCTAAAACCTTCCTCACTGAGATTACAAACAAAGCAAGGAAGTCTGTTTTCCCTCTATCCAACTTTGTACTGGAATTTGTAGCCAGTTAAGTAAGGTAAGTAACAGAAATAAAGGGCATCCAGATTAGAAAGGAGCAATTAAAACGGTTTTTCTTTAAAAATGGCATGGTCTTAAAAAAAATTGAAAAAAAAAAAAAAAAAAAAAAAAAAAGGGCGCCTGGGTGGCTCAGTCGGTTGAGCGTCCGACTTCAGCTCAGGTCACGATCTCGCGGTCCGTGAGTTCGAGCCCCGCGTTGGGCTCTGGGCTGATGGCTCAGAGCCTGGAGCCTGCTTCCGATTCTGTGTCTCCCTCTCTCTCTGACCCTCCCCCGTTCATGCTCTGTCTCTCTCTGTCTCAAAAATAAATAAAAAACGTTAAAAAAAATTTAAAAAAAAATGGCATGGTCATCTGTGGACCTAAAAAATAGCTACTAGAGTGAATAAGTTAGTTTAGGAGGGTTATATGATATGAAATCAAAATTTTAAAAAATTAGTTGTATTTGTATACACTAAAAAGATCATAAGTTGAAACTTTTAAAAATACTATTTATAAAATATCAAAAATATGAAACACTTTGGATATATATATTAAAATATGTGCAAGACCTTTATGCTGAAAAATATAAAACAATGCTAAGAGATATTAAAGAAAATCTAAATAAATGGAGAGGTAAACTGTGTTCATGGATCAGAAGGATCAGTATTATTAAGTTGGCAAGAACTAATATCAAGTGGGCAAAAAATCTAGAGACACTTCATCAAAAACTGTACCACTGACAAGCACATGAAAAGGTGTTCAATATCATTAGTCATTAAGGAAACTACAATCTAAAATCACAATGTGATAACAGTAATATCTAAAATTAAAAGAACTTCCCATACCAAGTGTTGGTAAGAGTATGAAGTTATTAGAATTCAACTTAATGCTGAGAAACAGTTTGGCAGTTTCATAAAAAGTTAAACATATATTTACCTTAGGACCCAGTATTCTATCCCTAGGTATTTACCCAAGAGAGATGACAGCAAATATCTAAAGACTTGTACACGAATGTTCATAGCTTTTTTTGGTGATAGTAAAAAACTAGAAACAACCAAAATGTCCATCAGTTGGTGAATAGCTGAACTGTAGTATATCCTTACAATGAAATATTGCTCAGCAACAAAAAAGAACGAGTTACTGATTTTTGCAACAACATAGATGAATCTCAAAATAACTAAGAGTGAAAAAGAACCCAGACCACAGAATATAGTGTATGATTCCATATATATAAAATTCTAGAAAGGGTAGCCTGGGTGGCTCAGTTGGTTTAAGCATCTGACTCTTGGTTTTTGGTTCAGGTCATGATCTCACAGCTTGTGAGGTCAAGCCCCAATATCAGTGCAGAGCCCACTTGGGATTCTCTCTGCTCCTCCCCCCACTCATGACGTCTCTGTTTGTCTCAAAATAAATAAGATTTTAAAAAACTTAAATAAAATAATAAATAAAATCCTTGAAAATGCAAATTAATCAATAGTGACCTTGGCAGATTAGCGGTTGCCTTGGTATCAGATAGTAGATGGGGCAGAGGGAGGGATTAAAAAGGAACTCAAGAAAACTTTTGTGGATAATATGTTTACTTTCTTGATTGTGGTGATGGTTTCACAGGTATAGAAATATGTCAAAATTTATCAAACTGTACATTTCAAACCTGTGACTTTTATCGTATGTCAACTTATCTTTAAAAAAGTTTTTAAAAACTTTATAAGTAGAAAAAGAAAACTGCGTAAAAAATGTTTTATTAGAAAAAGAGGTCTCAGGGCAGCTGGGTGGCTCAGTCAGTTGAGCGTCCGACTTCGGCTCAGGTCATGATCTCGCGGTCTGTGAGTTCGAGCCCCGTGTTGGGCTCTGTGCTGACAGCTCGGAGCCTGGAGCCTGCTTCCGATTCTGTGTCTCCCTCTCTCTCTGCCCCTCTCCTGCTCCTGCTCTCTCTCTCTCTCTGTCAAAAATTTAAAAAAAAAAAAGGGGCGCCTGGGTGGCGCAGTCGGTTAAGCGTCCGACTTCAGCCAGGTCACGATCTCACGGTCCGTGAGTTCGAGCCCCGCGTCAGGCTCTGGGCTGATGGCTCGGAGCCTGGAGCCTGTTTCCGATTCTGTGTCTCCCTCTCTCTCTGCCCCTCCCCCGTTCATGCTCTGTCTCTCTCTGTCCCAAAAATAAATAAAAAACGTTGAAAAAATTTAAAAAAAAAAAATTAAAAAAAAAAACATTAAAAAATTAAAAAGAAAAAGAGGTCTCAAAATGAAGAGAACAGGAAGCTGTGACAATATTCAAGTTAAAGGTAATGTTCTGTACTAAGGATTTGGCAGATGAATGGAGAGAAGTAGATTTTCAAGCATTTATTAAACTTTAGTAATCAGGACTTTGTTCTTGCTTGGTGGGGTGGTGGTGGTGTGAAAAGATCAGTAAAGAATGATTTCACATTCGGAACCTGGACTGCTAATTGGCAGGAACACCAGTGTGGGAGCAAGGGTTGGCATGAAAAAATTATGAGTTTAGTTTTCAATATATTGAATTTGAAATACACTCATATAGAAATGTCCAAAAGGGTATGGAAACCAATTTGACAATAAATTTCATATATGAAAAAAAAAAAAAAAAGAAAAAAGAAATGCCCAAAAGGTAGTTGTGTAATGGGTCCAAAATTCCAAAGGGTGAAGTCCTCACCAGATGGATGATAATTGAAGCAAAGTATTAATTGGTGAGATCACCTAAGAAAAGTTGAGATATGATTTAAATGCTGAGGCCCAAACTGTGAGAAGTACTAATATTTCATGGTTGGGAAGAACCGAGGATCTCACTATGTAAATAGAAATTCATTTTGTTAATTCAACTTTCAAAACATATACTTAGAAATTATAATTCATCAGAATCAAAGAACTTCCAAATCCAAAAATAACCAGTCCACGGTGGCTCGCTATGAACTGGTAGACATTACCAACAGAATAGGCATTCTGCTAATACTTGGAAGAACCACTGTTCTTAGTTATTAGGTAGGAAAACTCTATGATCGACATTTAGTCATGCAAACAATTCAACACCCCTCCCCCCCCACACACAAAATAACATCTGCTCTTATAGGAATTCTCAATAAATGGCTCTCGTTTAGACTTTGCACTAATTATGGTAGTTATAATCATGTGATTAAGAAGGAAAATTAGCAGAATTCCACACGGCATTTTTAGCCTCATAAATTTGAAATAAGAGAATTTTTCAACCATATTGCTGCTCATGTTTAACCTCCCCGCACCTGGTATAATATTCCATGCTTGGAATATTTAAGCAATATACTTGTAGCTATTAATACCAGCTTTGACTGGAACCAATATAATGACTTGAGATTGTTCATTTTTGCTGAAATAAAATTTAAAAAAAAGTAATCAAGTGACAGACGTATAAATGTGCTATTAGGTTTTCATGAAAGATATTTCCATGGATATTATAAATATTGAACAGAAAAGCTATAATGTTGGGCTTGAGTATAAAGCTAAATGTGAAATAATAAGTGAAAATGCAAATAAATGATTAGTTATCCATTATATATTAACTACCAAGAAATACATCCATTAAAGCTCATACATTTCATTCCTAGGGAAGTCCTAATCAGATTTAATTAACTCTTATTTTAGAAATTTCTAACAAGCTTGGTTAACTGGTTTACTGCCTAAAAGCAAATTAGAAGTAATAAGCTGGCTGCAGACAGGACCTCATTTTGAGACATGCACGTTAATGGCAGCAAGCTGTGATGACAGATAAAAAGGAATGTGAAAGAAAAAAGGTTTTAGAAAGCAGAAATCAGGGCTCCAAGAGTAGACCAGTCTGTGGCCATTTAGCGTGGAGTAAGCAACTTGCTATATTTCACTGGCCTCTGATGGTAGCACTATACAATGACAAATGATTATAATGTAATAGTCACCAAAAGGTTAAATATAGTAGTACTATATGAAATGTGTTAAAAAATATTTTAAGAGTTAAAATTGGTTAATAGCTATGATTCTATTGTTTGCAAATATTGCATATGCAGAGTTTGTTTTCTAATAATGAAAAACCCATTCATGAGTAATACTATATGTCTTTAAAGACTATTGATGATTCGTGGTTTCATATACAAAGTACTTGTTAATTGACCCTGAGATGATCTCTTTGTGTTATTTAGAACTCCTTCCTAACATCTGCCTAGCATCGCAGTTATTTGTGTAGAACTGTCTGAGCTGGTTAGATTATTAGCTACTTGAATATAAAGAATAAAAATCAGACCCTCTAATTCATCCTTGTGTCCCCTCAACTATATTCTGCAGTGCCTAGCACGCAGAAAGTGGTCAGTAAAGAAAAGTGACTTACAATAGACACACGTGCATCCTTTATTCTTTTAGTGACAGTAAATAGTGTCGAAACTTATATTTGGATAACACTGTAAAAAGTAAATTCACATTAAAAAGTCAAATACATTTAATCACAAATTCAAGTTAACTAGGAGAAAAGTCAGTTTAAATGGGGAAATGAAGAAACGTATAAATTATTGAATATCCTTAAGGAATTACAGTGCAGACAGAGTTAGTGTTGCTTATTAGTAAATTTCAAGAATGTATAGATTGAAATCATTTGTTAATATTATATGTCACAGTAATTTTACAGTCTTAGGTAGATTGCAATCTGCATTTCGTGTTGAGAAAAGGCTTTAAAACCAAGTTTTGCTGTAATATGCTCCCTTACTAAATATTTTTAAATTTCTAATTAATGAGGTGCAAAATAAATGATTTTCCCCTATATATATCCAAAAGCCATGAGTTTTGGTTCTCTTAGGCAATTCCTATTTAGTTCATTTTATATTCCAGAAATTGTTAAATGGAATATTTAAAGCTTTGAGAGACACTTACATAAATGTGTTCATAATCTTACAACACTTTTAGTCTGAAAAATATTTTCAATATCTCTACATAATAGTCATGCTCAGGTTTAGGGCTCAATCACAATATACTTGTCATTATTTAGGATTTATTCAGAAATAAATTAACAGTTGAGCATCATTAATTTCATAAAAATAACACGTCCGATACACTATCAAGCATTTTTTGATGCTTATAGTAAAATACTATGAAGAGGCAGAGAGTAGATTTTACTTAATAAGAGAATGCTATTTGACTCTTGTGTGCAACTTTCATATCTAGGTATAGTTTTGGGGTAATAGCAAATGAGATAATTTGTGAACAACAGACAAATCCTCAGGACTCAAATCACACCAGAAGTTTAGAGGTTTCCTGTGATTAACAGAAAGTTTTTCATATCTGAAGTAGGGACAATTGGTAAACATAATAAACATTCTAGTATAACTCATGGAGGAAAGTAGATAGCAAGATGTACAAATATCAGAGCTGAATCAGCTTGATAAGCAAATAGCCAATCACTTGTTATTACTCTTTTTGTTTGTTAATCTATTAAACTTCGTTATTAATATAATAATGTGGGTGATCCTGTTTTAAATAGATGATTATTGGAACAGGGCATTCACTCACTCATTCAACACTAAGTGTCTAAAATGCGCCAGTCACTGGCCAGAAGCAGAAGACAGAAATACAAATATGACATTCTTTCCCTTAAAAACCGTATTGTCATCTATGAAAAAAATAGTTGAAAAGCTGGACTTTATTAAAATTCAAAGCTCTCCTCTGCAAAAGACAAGGTCAAGAGAATGAGAAAACAAGTCACAGACTTGGAGAAAATATTTGCAAAAGACACATCTGATATAGGATTATTATCTAAAATACACAAAGAATTCTTAAAACTCAACAATAAGGAAATGAACAACCTGATTAAAAAAATGAGCAAGAGACTTACCAGATACCTCACCAAAGAAGATATGCAGATGAAAATAAACATATGAAGGGACACTCAACATAATATCTCATTAGGAAAATGCAAATTTAAATAACACTGAACTACTACCACATACCTATTAAAATGGCTGCAATCCAAAACACTGACCACACCAAATGCCGACAAGGATGTGGAGCGATAGTGTTACCAAAACCCAATAAATGAGCTATGCTTGTCACTCAAAAGGCCAATACTCAAGAGACAAGCTTTGACTGGAACGGAATATGAGCTTTATCAAGAGGCTGGCCACCTAGGGAGAAGGCAGACTCTTGTCCAAAGTCCAACTCCAAAGTTTCTGCCTGGTGCCGAGATTTTTAAAGGGCTTTAATCAATTAAAGGAGTGCACAGGTCTCTGACATTTCTTGATTACATGCAGATTCGATGATGCCAGCTACAGAGTTATCTCAGTGCTCAGAAGTTGCACAAGAAGTTCTAGTTCCTTGGTACCCAGGGGTTGTGTGAGAGTACTCTGTTCTTCTGCAAAGGAGGGCAAGGTCTACAGATGCACAAAGGGAGGTCAATAAAGTCATCTGTGTGACCTTTTGCTAAAAGAGTGCTGGGCTAGGGGCGCCTGGGTGGCGCAGTCGGTTAAGCGTCCGACTTCAGCCAGGTCACGATCTCGCGGTCCGTGAGTTCGAGCCCCGCATCAGGCTCTGGGCCGATGGCTTGGAGCCTGGAGCCTGTTTCCGATTCTGTGTCTCCCTCTCTCTGTCCCTCCCCCGTTCATGCTCTGTCTCTCTCTGTCCCAAAAATAAATAAATAAACGTTGGAAAAAAAAAAAAATTAAAAAAAAAAAAAAAAGAGTGCTGGCTAATCAGAAAGCTGAGGGGGCTTCAACAGCACAACAGCACAACAGACTTGCTGGCCCCTATGACTTGGGAACGTTCTGTTCCTTCATTCCCCAAGGCCAACAGTCTACAAATCTCCAAGAAAGTAAATTAGTTCTGTTACAGATCAAGGGCCTTAAAGTCAGCAAGCAAGGAGTGTGTTAACTTGAAGCAAATTAACCCTTAAGACCAGCTGGAGTGCTGTTATAAAGGGAACTCTCATTCATTGCTGGTAGAAATGCAAAATGGTACAAACTGTTTGGCAGTTTCTTGCAAAACTCATCATATTTTTACCATGTGATCCAGCAGTTGTACTCCTTGGTATTTATGCAGATGAACTGAAAACTCACAGCCACACAACAACCTGCACACAGATTTATAGTTGTATTCATAATTGCCAACACCTGAAAGCAAGTGCGATCTCCTTCAGTAGGTAAATGGATAGGCTGTGGTACATTCAGACAACAGATTATTCAACACTAAAAATAGGTGAGCTATCAGCCATGAAAAAAAACATGGAAGAGCTTTAAATGTATATTGCTAAGTGAAAGATTCAAACTAGAAAAGATACATGTTATACGATTCCAACTCTGTGACATTCTGGTAAAGGCAAAACTGTGGGGTAAAAAGATCAGTGGTTGCCAGGGGCCCAGGGAAGGGTGAAGGTATGAAAAGGCAGAACACAGATGATTTTTTAGAGCAGTAAAACTATTCTCTATATTATACGCATGGATATTTGACATTATACACCTGTTAAAACACACGGAATATATACACCAAGAGTGAACTCTACTATAAACTACGGACATTGGTGATAATGACGTGTTAATCTAGGTTTATGGATTATAACGGATAGGCCACGCTGATGATAGTGGTGCAGTTTAAGGTTTTAACAGCACCATGCTTACCCTAATAGAAAGAAAGATGGAGTGACAGTATTGGTATTACACAAGATAGGATTTCAGACCAAAGGATTTCAGCAGGGCTAAAGAAAGTCGTTTCATAATGATAAAGGGGCCAGTTAATCAAGAAGAGATAAGAATGTTAAGACATTTATACACCTAAGAGCTGAGCCTCAAAATACATGAGGCAAAACCCAGTGGGAAACACAAAAAGAAACAAATCCAACAGTTTAGTTAGATGTTTTATTACCCCTTTTCAACAACTGATTGAATAAGTAGACCAAAAAACAGTAAGGACACGGAAGATTTGAACACTGTTAAACTTGATCTCATTGGGGCGCCTGGGTGGCTCAGTCGGTTAAGCGTCCGACTTCGGCTCAGGTCATGATCTCACAGTCCGTGAGTTCGAGCCCCGCGTCGGGCTCTGTGCTGACAGCTCAGAGCCTGGAGCCCGTTTCAGATTCTGTGTCTCCCTCTCTCTCTGCTCCTCCCCTGTTCATGCTCTGTCTCTCTCTGTCTCAAAAATAAATAAACGTTAAAAAAAAAAAAAAACATGATCTAATTGACATTTATAAAACACTCCATTCAACATCAACAGAATATACACTGTTTTCAAGTGCTCACAGTACATGTACCAAGAGAAATCATAGTCCAGTTCAAAGAGAGCTGCATTTTTTCTGCATGTTGAACTGAGATGATTATCTGTGCTGTTGGGACAGAAGGTGGGGTAAAGAGAGGGTTATGTAGAGAGAGGTCAGAAGTCAAAGCTTGATTCGGATACAATGGTCAAGGAACTTTACGAGGCCAGAAAAATTTAATTTCCAATTCCCAGCTATCTGTTTAGTATATGCTCCCTCCCTTCACTATGTAACCCCAAAACTCAGTGCATTTCTTGTATTCACAGCTGCCTCTTATGAGCAGTAGAAGGACAGGGAAGACATAAAATAAAGGAGAAGGAAATGCTCCCACATCTGACTTGAAGCCAGGGCAGAGATAAAGCAGCCTCAAGACTCAGAGTAATGAGAACTCAACAAAAGCAGGAAACTGGAGTCAGAAGTGACTTGCACAAATGTATTTGCAAAAACCCTGAGGGCATTGGACTTTCCATAAAACATAGTTGCACAATTTGACCTGACCCAGTCCTATCCTGATGCTTAGGAGCAGAGTGACCCCAGCGAACATCTGTGTTACATTTCTTCTCACCCCAGCAGTCACCATAAGAAAAAAGAAACCATATAAATTTAACTTCTGTTGTGAGTGATTCCAAAGCCCTCTAGAAGGCAAAAGTGGCTACAAATAGTTTTTAAGCAATGATTCCATTACTACCCATCACCCAGTTAATTTGAGCAAGTGTCTCAAGAACAGCAGTAACAAGGTGATGCCGGCAGTAAAATAAGAATGAGAAAAAATGTAAGATATTGCTCAGGGAAGGAAAACAGACATGTAGACAAGGACTTACTTTTCAAGGTGTGCCTGAAAGCTAAACGCCAGGTGTGTGTCTGTCTGTCCCCACATATCTAACATTTTTCAACTGATAGTATGTGGGAGCAGAGAAATGCTTATCAAACTATCTTTTTGGCTAATACAGGCAGAAGGTAAAACAAAACGTGAGTTTCAGGACAGTCATGGCATATTCAAACTGTTTAAAAGCATCTTCACAGAGGGGAGGGTTTAGAGCCTTAGTTACCTAGAGAGTTCAAAAAGGATATCTCACCAAAATTCTCTGCAGTTGAATTTCTGAGAGATACTGAATGTTGGTACCACTTTTCAGTTCCTACTAGTCAGTTTTCTTGTGCAAGCTAGAAAGTTCCCTGGTCTCACTGCTTGGACCACAAGGCCGCCATGCAAAGAACATCTGCACCACCCAAGACCTCTGTGACCCCCGACTACAGTGGGACAGAGGCAGTAGTGAACCCAGGTCCCAGGGCAGGAAGGATCTTTTAACGGTCTGAAATCAGAATGTGACACTCTTACGTCTTTGGCTTGTTCTCGTCTGTATTGCCTGGATATCACTCCATAGAGTGGCGAATTGTCTAGATTACTCACCTTTCTCCCTCCAGTACCTGTCACAGTGCCTACACAGCACGAGAAGGTGCTGAATAAATAGTTGTAGAATTGGACTGTGGCCAAATTCAAAGAGCATGAACAAGTCTGAAATACAACAACAAGAACAGTTTGATTCTGGCCATGACAGAAGCTTCACCCATCAAGTGGTAATAAATCAGGTGTCCCTGTGAGAGATGCAGTTGTGATTTTTCCCAGCTATCAAAGCACGACAATTCCTTAAGCTCCAGCGACATATGGCCAGCAAGGGTAGTTAATGTTACAGAGATTTAGGAAAAACCCTGTGTGGGTTTTTTGTCAGCAAAGTATGTAACAAAGTTCAAACTGTAGGCCAACCTGTGAAGGAAGCAGACAGTTTTACAAATGATCTCCTTCCTCTTTCTGTGCCTTTTTATCCTTTTCCAGCACTGATCTCCTTTTTTCCTATTTTGTTATAGCCCTCCTTCTCCCTGTTCGTCTCCTTTCACCTAAATAAGCCAGATCCACATAACCAGCAGCCAGATAATACTAAACATTTCCTATCTTACAAGAGAGCAATTGGTAAGTACATTTTTAGCAAGGTGTTATGACTGCTGAGTACCTCTTGTGTTACCCTTCTCAAGTGTTTTGCATTTGCGGTGGAAGAAACCATTTTTATCTTAACTCAAGAGAATGCATGAAAAGGAATATTTAAGGGATCAATAAATCTGGATAAACAAAATTTAAAGAGGAAGGCCATATAGTAGGGATTTTAATTCAACATAAAAAATTTGTTTTCATTTAAACTAAGTAGGAGAAAAGGAGATCAATTTGTTTGATATGTGGTACTTTCTGCTGGCCTTAAAACAGTTAATCTAGAAGAGCATTTTCAGTAGTATAGTAAGAAATCTAAATCAAATATCTAGTAGTATCACTATGAAGTTTTACTTCATCTCTATGAAAACAGCACATGACCTCACATTTGTGTGCTTCTTTATTAGACATTAACAGAAAATGTAAATCATAGTGTGTCTTGTAAAAACAAACAAACAAAAAACTACAGCAGACATGGTGGAGGATTCTCTATTTCCCCTTTGCCTTCAACTATGGCTTTGTCTCCCGATTTTTCTCTTCCCTCCCACCCACCCTTTTTTTTCTGGCACTACCTCTCCTACCCCCTAAACCTTGACTAACCACCAAACCACAAGGCTTGCAAAAAACAGCTCTTGGAAAGTACTATCAGACAGGATGGCACCAACAATCCTGAAGAAACATGAAAACCAGAACAATCTTCTAACAGCAAGTTTCTCAGCAATTAAAGACAAAACTGCTACCTGAGCCAAATCACAAAGATACATATTCCCCTCCCCTCTTTACCCTGTAAAAGTTCAGCCCTGAGTCAACTCAGTCACCTGGTCATCAGGTTTTCATTGCTGTACACCAACAGAATAAAGCTTTCAAAGCCTATCTGAATTACTTAATGTGTCTTCTTTTGAAAGGCAAACCATAAGAGACTCTTAAAAACTGAGAATAAACTGGGGCGCCTGGGTGGCTCAGTCGGTTGAGCATCCGACTTCGGCTCAGGTCATGATCTCAGTCTGTGCGTTCGAGCCCTGCATCGGGCTCTGTGCTGATGGCTCAGAGCCTGGAGCCTGCTTCCGATTCTGTGTCTCCCTCTCTCTCTGCCCCTTCCCTGCTCATGTTCTGTCTCTCTCTGTCTCAAAAATAAATTAAAACATTAAGAAAAAAAATTAAAAAAAAAAACAGAATAAACTGAGGGTTGATGGGGGGGTGGGAGGGAGGGGAAAGTGGGTGATGGGCATGGAGGAGGGCACCTTTTGGGATGAGCACTGGGTGTTGTATGGAAACCAATTTGACAATAAATTTCATATTAAAAAAATAAAAAATAAAAGTTGGAAATGGAAAAAAAAGAAAGTCTTAATGTGAATGTTAACATTCAAATATAAGTTTCTGTGCATTGAATAATACAAAGTCATATGTATTGCAGATTTTACGAAAAACATCCTCCACGTCATTACTTCCTGGGGTCAAGACATCAGGTAGTGCCGCATAGGGGTTTGACTAAGGTGTGGCTGCTCAAAGCAGATAGTAGATTCATTTCTCCCCTCCATCTGATTCATCTATCCCCAGTTGCCTTATCTTTGCAAACTAAAATTATATCAAAAAGTAATTTGTCATGGACTCCTTCGGATCATTCCTTAACAATTTGCAGACATAACAGATCTACAAAACCTACTACTTAAAATAGAGCCATCAATCTGCTTATTCTTAAGCTATGACCAACTGCCGAATCTGCATGCATGACATAATTTTTTACTTGTTAAAAGTCCCTACTTTATTTTGATGGATTCACAGTTTCCTCGAGTTGAAAAGGAGAGTATGAAAGTCATCATTCATTTCCACAATGATACTTCCCTCAGAATATACATAGCAATAATAGCATCTTTACACTGCAGAGTATGTCTTACAATTTACAAAACATACGATAACACAGCCTTCCCGGTGTGAGCATGAACACAGACATACAGAGACATCCAGCCTCTCCTTAAATACTGCTTATAATGGTGGGCTCCTTACATTTAAGTCTTGTCTACTTCTTCGAATAGAAATTGTGCCAGCCAGTGAAAAACATAGTTCTCTTTACTGATAGCTGACTCTCAGTGGTTCCAATCTGTCATGTGCACAACTGAAGGAAGTCCAGTTTTCCCTGGATAATTCCTGGAAGTTCTCAGGGGTGCCTGTAGTCCTTGCTCACCCCTCTATCCAGCCCACCTGAGATGTTTCCATAGCAATGCCAGACATTTCTACCAAGACTCTACCCCAACCTCAAACTCTGTTTCATCACTGGAACTGGATGCCTTCCCCAGAATCTCAGTCTAGAAACATGTGCTTGCTTACAAAAAACACACCTTCTGTATTATTCTCGGTCTGTCAGAGAACTTGTGGCAAGATTGCTTAGACACAGGATTATTAAGGCAGAATGGTTCTTTAGATTCACACACACATTCTCATTTCCCTTAAGGCACAAACAGCTAGAATGATGGGGTCAAGACAAAATACAGGATTAACCACCAATGGATAAACGAGAACTGTCATTACTTTCTAGCATGCAGACCCAGTTACTGCACCTGGGCCACATTTTCTTAAATGATCTGTTCTCTCACAGGGCCAACTTTGTCTTTTCTTGCAATCTGACTTCCACAGAGCTACTCCATCAGTAATATTTTTAAAATATGCCGCAAACCTGGTTTTGGACAGGTTTAAACTGATGAGTATCATTGAATACTCAGCAGAAGAAATACTGTTTGGATTCATCACCAGAAATCTGAGCTTCTGCCAGGCCAAGACTCCTTTTTACATTTCTTCTAAAAACAAAAATATTCTAAAAAATTAAATTAAATTAAATTTCAAGAAATCCTACATCTTATCACCCCCCACCCTTTCATTCAAGTTTTGCCCTTTGGAGAAAACTTCCTCCTTGTGAAAGTCTATTCAGATCCTAGATACCTAGGAACATTTACTTCTTTCTATCCTGAAGATACCTTCCCATTTCTCATAGGGAACAGTGATGGATCATTTATCAGGCTGGATGAGCTCTAGTTTGCTAAGGTGACCTTTAAAATGCATAGCTCCAGCTAAAGTCCAACTCTGATGGGATACAGTTGGATGTGTCCCTGCCTTAATCTGGGCACCATATTTCTATCAAAAAGTCCTAAGATTGGTTTTTTGCCTATCTTTCAGTAATAGGAAGATACTGAACTAGTACTTTTAAATTTCATAAAGGTTAAACTCACCCTAATCAGATCACACTACTCTTCACATAGTTCTCGTCAAAGTCACCAATGACCTTCATTTGCTGAATTTAGTGACCAGATGCAACACTCCTACATCCAGCTGCTCACTGGCCAAACACACTACCAGGTACCACAGACTTTATATGTTCAAAAGAGAAACTATCATTCCCTCTGCTAATATGCGCCACCCACACTCTTCCACACTGGAGCCTCTCGGTTATTGTTAATGTCTTCCTTCCACTTCCTCAGACCAAACACTTTGGTATTATCCTTGAATGTTTTTTTCACACCCCTTGTTGGAATTCATCAGCAAATCTGGTCAGTTCTTTCTTTTAAATATATCCAGAATTTCTGCAGCGAAGGCAGTCCTGAGAGGAAAATACATTGCAATCCAGGCCTATCTCAAGAAACAAGAAAAATCCCAAATACAAAATCTAACAGCACACCTAAAGGAAATAGAAGCAGAACAGCAAAGACAGCCTAAATCCAGCAGAAGAAGAGAAGTAATAAAGATCAGAACAGAAATAAACAATATAGAATCTAAAAAAACTGTAGAGCAGATCAACGAAACCAAGAGTTGGTTTTTTGAAAAAATAAACAAAATTGACAAACCTCTAGCCAGGCTTCTCAAAAAGAAAAGGGAGATGACCCAAATAGATAAAATCATGAATGAAAATGGAATTATTACAACCAATCCCTCAGAGATACAAACAATTATCAGGGAATACTATGAAAAATTATATGCCAACAAATTGGACAACCTGGAAGAAATGGACAAATTCCTAAACACCCACACTCTTCCAAAACTCAACCAGGAGGAAATAGAAAGCTTGAACAGACCCATAACCAGCGAAGAAATTGAATCAGTCATCAAAAATCTCCCAACAAATAAGAGTCCAGGACCAGATGGCTTCCCAGGGGAGTTCTACCAGACGTTTAAAGCAGAGATAATACCTATCCTTCTCAAGCTATTCCAAAAAACAGAAAGGGAAGGAAAACTTCCAGACTCATTCTATGAAGCCAGTATTACTTTGATTCCTAAACCAGACAGAGACCCAGTAAAAAAAGAGAACTACAGGCCAATATCCCTGATGAATATGGATGCAAAAATTCTCAATAAGATACTAGCAAATCGAATTCAACAGCATATAAAAAGAATTATTCACCATGATCAAGTGGGATTCATTCCTGGGATGCAGGGCTGGTTCAACATTCACAAATCAATCAATGTGATACATCACATTAATAAAAGAAAAGATAAGAACCATATGATCCTGTCAATCGATGCAGAAAAGGCCTTTGGCAAAATTCAGCAACGTTTCTTAATAAAAACCCTCGAGAAAGTCGGGATAGAAGGAACATACTTAAAGATCATAAAAGCCATTTATGAAAAGCACAGCTAACATCATCCTCAACGGGGGAAAACTGAGAGCTTTTTCCCTGAGATCAGGAACACGACAGGGATGTCCACTCTCACCACTGTTGTTTAACATAGTGTTGGAAGTTCTAGCATCAGCAATCAGACAACAAAAGGAAATCAAAGGCATCAAAACTGGCAAAGATGAAGTTAAGCTTTCACTTTTTGCAGATGACATGATATTATACATGGAAAACCCGATAGACTCCACCAGAAGTCTGCTAGAACTGATACATGAATTTAGCAAAGTTGCAGGATACAAAATCAATGTACAGAAATCAGTTGCATTCTTATACACTAATAATGAAGCAACAGAAAGACAAATAAAGAAACTGACCCCATTCACAATTGCACCAAGAAGCATAAAATACCTAGGAATAAATCTAACCAAAGATGTAAAAGATCTGTATGCTGAAAACTATAGAAAGCTTATGAAGGAAATTGAAGAAGATATAAAGAAATGGAAAAACATTCCATGCTCATGGATTGGAAGAATAAATATTGTCAAAATGTCAATACTACCCAAAGCTATCTACACATTCAATGCAATCCCAATCAAAATTGCACCAGCATTCTTCTCGAAACTAGAACAAGCAATCCTAAAATTCATATGGAACCACAAAAGGCCCCGAATAGCCAAAGTAATTTTGAAGAAGAAGACCAAAGCAGGAGGCATCACAATCCCAGACTTTAGCCTCTACTACAAAGCTGTCATCATCAAGACAGCATGGTATTGGCACAAAAACAGACACATAGACCAATGGAATAGAATAGAAACCCCAGAACTAGACCCACAAACGTATGGCCAACTAATCTTTGACAAAGCAGGAAAGAACATCCAATGGAAAAAAGACAGTCTCTTTAACAAAGGGTGCTGGGAGAACTGGACAGCAACATGCAGAAGATTGAAACTAGACCACTTTCTCACACCACTTACAAAAATAAACTCAAAATGGATAAAGGACCTGAATGTGAGACAGGAAACCATCAAAACCCTAGAGGAGAAAGCAGGAAAATACCTCTCTGACCTCAGCCGTAGCAATTTCTTATTTGACACATCCCCAAAGGCAAGGGAATTAAAAGCAAAAATGAACTATTGGGACCTTATGAAGATAAAAAGCTTCTGCACAGCAAAGGAAATAATCAACAAAACTAAAAGGCAACCAACGGAATGGGAAAAGATATTTGCAAATGACATATCGGACAAAGGGCTAGTATCCAAAACCTATAAAGAGCTCACCAAACTCCACACCCGAAAAACAAATAACCCAGTGAAGAAATGGGCAGAAAACATGAATAGACACTTCTCTAAAGAAGACATCCGGATGGCCAACAGGCACATGAAAAGATGCTCAACGTCGCTCCTCATCAGGGAAATACAAATCAAAACCACACTCAGATATCACCTCACGCCAGTCAGAGTGGCCAAAATGAACAAATCAGGAGACTATAGATGCTGGAGAGGATGTGGAGAAACGGGAACCCTCTTGCACTGTTGGTGGGAATGCAAACTGGTGCAGCCACTCTGGAAAACAGTGTGGAGGTTCCTCAGAAAATTAAAAATAGACCTACCCTATGACCCAGCAATAGCACTGCTAGGAATTTACCCAAGGGATACAGGAGTGCTAATGCATAGGGGCACTTGTACCCCAATGTTTATAGCAGCACTCTCAACAATAGCCAAATTATGGAAAGAGCCTAAATGTCCATCAACTGATGAATGGATAAAGAAATTGTGGTTTATATACACAATGGAATACTACGTGGCAATGAGAAAGAATGAAATATGGCCCTTTGTAGCAACATGGATGGAACTGGAGAGTGTGATGCTAAGTGAATTAAGCCATACAGAGAAAGACAGATACCATATGGTTTCACTCTTATGTGGATCCTGAGAAACTTAACAGAAACCCATGGGGGAGGGGAAAGAAAAAAAAAGAGGTTAGAGTGGAAGAGAGTCAAAGCATAAGAGACTCTTAAAAACTGAGAACAAACTGAGGGTTGATGGGGGGTGGGAGGGAGGGGAGGTTGGGTGATGGGTATTGAGGAGGGCACCTTTTGGGATGAGCACTGGGTGTTGTATGGAAACCAATTTGACAACAAACTTCATATATTGAAAAAAAATAAAAAAAGCAAAAACAATAATAAATATATCCAGAATTTCTGCAAGCACATCTCATATCCCCTCCAGTACTGCCCTGATTCACAGCATTTCTCACCTGGCTTTGTACAGGGCCATACTAACTGGTCTCCCTGCTTGTCAACCCAACAGCCAAATTGATCCCGTTAAAACACAAGCTAGCTCATAGCACTCTTTTCAATATTCTCTGACAGCCTGGCATGTCTTTTAGAGTAAAAGCCAAAAAAGTCATTATAGTGGCCTACCAAGTCTGGCAAGCCCTGCCTCCCTTTCTTTGCAATGCTCTTCCCTCACTCTCTATGCTCCAGCCACCCTGGCCTCCTTGAGTCCTTGAACACACCGAGTACACTCCAAGCTCAGGCCTCCTGGAATATTCCTTCCACAGATAGTCCCATACACTGCTTCCTCACCTCCTTTGAGTTTCCATTCAAATATCATGTTGAAGAAGAAGAAGAAGAAGAAGAAGAAGAAGAAGAAGAAGAAGAAGAAGAAGACGGAGAAGAAGAAGGGGGAGGAGGAGGAGGGGAAGGAGGAGTAGGAGGAGGGCAAAGAGGAGGGGGGGAGGGGAAGAAAAGAAGAAGAAGAAGAAGAAGAAGAAGAAGAAGAAGAAGAAGAAGAAGAAGAAGAAGAAGAACAACAACAACAACAACAACAACAACAAGAAGGGGAAGAAGAAGAAGAGGAGGAAGGAGTAAAAGAACTAGAGTTCTGAAGTACTACTACTAAAAATTATTTCCAAGAACAGGTAAAACACAATTGTTTTTCTACCATAATACCCAAGAGAATGTTTTAGTATTCCAGGATGAGAAGTATTTTTTAGAATTCTAATTAAAAAATAGTCCAAAACGTGTTCGATTTTTATATTTTTATTTTTGTGGTGGCATTCCTGTAAAATTCGTGTTTTCTGAAGTGTTCTCTTAGGTGATTTGATTGACCAGGATCCCCTCATTAGATGCCCACTCTGCACCCTTGAAGGTATACCCCCACCCAGTGGATGTCCAGGACTCCCTACCTCCATACCTTTTCGCATGTGGCCCCTCCACTGACCTCATCCCTACCCACACTCATACACTTACAATTCTCCATATATTTTGTGGCCCTGAGCAGATGCTACTTCCTCCATGAAGTTTTCTGTAATCTCTGCTGCAAAAAGGCACCTCTTCTTCCTGGGAACCCAGAGCATTGACTTGTACTTCTTAGTGTGTCTATTCTTGTAAATGTTCTTTTTGTGTGCCCTATGTGCCTTAAATGGGTATTATGTGTTTCTTGACATTATAAGCTATCTTTTATTTGCTATTTTATTCCATGCGGGATTAGAAGTACCTCACATAAAGCATAATTTCAAAAAATGTTCATTGAATAGATAAAAATGGGATTAATAAGTACATTAAGACACATTCTTAAATTGTCCCTTTATAAATTATTATTTTTAATTAGACTTATTTAAATAAAGGTATCATTGTTATCTCAAACTAATAATATTAATGACGATAGTACTTGAATTGCCTCCAATTATTTTGAGGTCATTATTTAAAAGATGTTTTCATTATTTAAAAAAATCTACTACTAATATTTTCCTTGGCTTTTTATTTTCAGGTCTGGTTGCATTTATGTAAAACACATAGTATATATAATATACTGTTTGTATATATTGGATATGGATTCATTTGCATAAATATTCAACAATGTTCATCTTTAGCACAGAACATGTACACATCCACAAGTTATATTTTCTATGTAGGCTTGTGTTTGTGTGTTTGTGTAAGCATCACATAACTTTTCAAGTAGGAATATTGATCAAAAATGGGAGTAACTAATATAAAACCCCAAGGCATTTCCAAAGACCAGAATACTTTGAAGTATTTCAGCAAGAACATATTGACCTCTTTTGGGAAAAAGATTGTGTGCGGCAATCAGACATGACTATCTAATGTTGAAGATCAAAGGGTATTGACTGAAATCTGCAGTTGCCATAGCTACTGAGCCCTGTGAATTTACTATAGTTCTCTTATTACAAGCACAAGATTCACAGTTAAGACCTGCTTTATTGACTGGAGGGGTTATCTGTTCACTAAATCTGGGAGTTTACTGTAATGATTTTCAGCCCACATTGTTTTGCTAAATTGAATCTGAGTCAGTGAAATTAAAATTAAAATACAGTGTTCTCAAGGCACACATTCATAATCTACCCAAACTCCATCAATCTTTTTAGGATGTGCAAAATATTCCAAGAGCAATTTCAATCTTAGAGGATAAGATGTTTATGAAGTATTTTTATATGGGGCAAGTTCTCAATTGACTGTAGCACCTGAAACAGATGTTCAGTGGTAAGGCCGACAAGTAGAACCAAGCCAGCACGTCGCAAATTGCCCTACTTGAAATAGCTCAATGCCTTTTCCCTGGTGACACCAGGTGGATTTCTGAAGCTAGGTTTTGAATCCCAAAATCTCAATCACCAAAGTATGTCTGGTTATCCGAAGCTACTTTCTGAAATGTCCTGAATGTAAAATTTTTAACATAATCCTACATTTGACCGCCTTCTCTATAACGGACTTGGTTCTCAATTTATTAGGTTTACTATTCTAAAAAACACTTAATTAATTCATCTAATTTCTGAATAGATATCTGCCTGTTGGGTCGCTGCTCCCAATGAGGTGTTTTCATAACCAACTGGGAATGGTTGGCAGAGAGGAAAAATGGAGAAGAAGCCAGCCAGTAACTCTCCAGCTACTTGTTGTGGGAGTAACTGAACTCTCTCCAGTAATCAGTTGCCTTTATGTTCATAAATGTGCCCTTGTGTTCACCTCCTTGGGCCTTAGGGGAAAGAATTTCCAAAACCTTTCTTGTTTATTATTCTGAAAATAAAATATGCAGTAAAAAGCGCATCTACATGGAAGTCCAAAAATGTGATCTTAGCCAGCTTTGAATTCTTGGTCAAATCAGAGTTTCAGTTTCTCCACTGGATAACAAGAACATAACAGTTTCTACCTCATGGTGTTCTGTAAATACATAATAAATTATATGAGGTGTGTAGCTGAGCCACTGATGCATAATGAGTACTCAGCAAAGGTTATTTTCAGGACTTAGTATTCTGCTAAAAAGTGTTTAAAACTAAGAAGAGAAAAACAATATGAAGAAAAAATTCTTGTGATTCCAAATATCATTTTTAGAAGGTACAAGGAGGTCACTTCTAAATTTATTATAGAATCCCCTCTTTCCCTCTGATCAGGCAACACATTTTAAATTTGTCCTTAGAAGGGACGCCTGGGTGGCTTAGTTGGTTAAGCAACCCACTCTTGATATAGGCTCAGGTTGTGATCTCACAGTTGTGATCTCATAGTTGTGAGATGGAGTCCCAAGTTGGGCTCCATGCTGACTGACCATGGAGCCTTCTTGGGATTCTGTCTGTCCCTCTCTCTGACCCTCTCTCACTCACTCTCTCTCTTTCTCTGTCTTTCAAAATAAATAAACATTAAAAAAATAAATTTACTCTTAGGAAACATTAATCTTTTGGGAAATACCACAGTTATACTGTAGAACTTAACAGAAATACTTCACAGTAATTAGAAACACTTCTCAAAGTTCAGATCATTTAGGATAAAATGAAGTACTAGAACACAGTTTTTGGCAACTCATTATAACTAACGTTTACTCTTGTTCTCCATTGGGAAAAAACAAACAAACAATAACAAAAACCAGAGCTTTCTGCTCAATTTTTAAGCTCTTTCCTGGGGTGCCATCAGCTGCCTTAAAAAGAAAGAAGCAAAAAAGCAAAGAAGCACATTGGAACTCCAAGGCTAGGGACTATGATTTCTTTACTAATAGTGGCCTAAGTCCATATGGTTTTAACTAGATAAACATATAACTGTAGAACGTATCCTGGTAAGAAATAAAGTTTTTTGTTTAACATACAAAAGCATCACACCTTTATCTCCTTGCCTCTAAGCATTCTCTCTGTTCATCAGTAACAAAGAGCATAAGATGATATGTTGCCATGTGATTAAAAAATCAGAATCAGCTTAATATCCATTTGGAGCATAATTCAACACCTACATCTGTTTAAAATACTGCAGGGTATGATCATCAAACAGAAATGAAGCTGGAAAAGTGGTGCATGGAAAATTTCCATTTTCTCAGGCTAAGTGGATTCACCCAATTGCTCACTCATCCTTAAGTCAATAATTCTCTTCTCTTGCTCAGGTGATTTACAGCCTTCAGGTGATGTATTCTAGAACACTGTGGGCAAATCCCTTGCATCCCTTCCCAAGACTTTCTATTTAGGTTTTTATCTGCACCAGTTGCTTCTGCATCAAACCCAAGGAAAAGCCAAACTGGAGTTTTCATACTAAGTGTACATATAGGAATCAAGAAAACACATGAAAAAAGCAAGTTACTATTGTGATAAATAGAAGTGAGTGCATTCTGTTCTACTGAGAATTAATATTTTTCTCAGTTATTCTTATTCTGAAACAGCTTTGCTGTTATTTGGCAAGATTTAGGTACACGGGAATTTTTTTCCAGTTGGCCCATGGACAATTTTTATATGAGATAGAACAATAATTGCTGGCCAGGGTATTGAGGCCCAGAAGATAATTAAATAATGCAAAAGGAACAAAGTGGAATTTGCAAGCTGTGTTACTACTTCCCAGTATCCTGCTCTGCAGAGAACTCAGATTGCTACTCAATGGTTTTATTATATAACCTTGCTGTGAACAACATATAAACTATAATTTAACTGGGGTTTTTAATCTAAACAAATAAAAACTTTAAAAGAAGAAAACTATGATGTAGTGTCTAAATCTTCCAAATTAGTTACACTGGAATAAATAGATATTCTCTGAAGTGCTGTAACTTAGGTCTGTAAGTCTAAGTCATGAAGAGCGTTATGTTTTGAGGTACTCTCCTCTTCCATTAAAATGGAATGTACTGGGGACCCAGAAGTTGTGTACACAGACACAAACTTATCAGCAGAGGCCTTCTAAGTAAACACAGAGATTTTCTAAGTAACCTTGTAAGGTAATCAGTGATTTCAAATATTAGAACTTCCCTAAATTTGTTCTCTTTTTAATTCTAATTTTATAGATTTTAGTCATGCTTGAATCAAAGAGTCAAATCTAAATTATTTTTCTTCCCTGAAAACAGATTTGAAACTGTGGCATAGAAATTCCAATGGTCAATAAAATCTCCCCCTGGAGCAACCAAAGCAAAAAGATTTGAAAGTGAATACTTCTGGCAAGTATCTTTTTTGAAATCCATAGTTCACAAATATTGTCAGAAGTGGAGCACCTGGGTGGTTCAGTTGGTTAAGGCTCCGACTTCCGCTCAGGTCATGATCTCATGGTTCGTGAGTTCAAGCCCTGTCAGGTTCCATCTGGCAGTGTGCAGGAGCCTGCTTGTAATTCTCTCCCTCTCCCCCTCTCTCTCTGCCCCTCCCCTGCTTGTTCTCTCTCTCTCCCTCTCTCTCTCTGTCTCTCTCTCTCTCAAAGTAAACAAGGATAAGCTTTTAAAAATATTGTCAAAAGTATTTGTTTCAGATTGTTTAGATGATCAAACAAAGCTTTACAAAGAAAAATAAAAATGAGATGAGAACACTCCCATAAGTGGTTCAAATGGACTCAAAATGAGAAAGATTGAAAATAGTTCATTAATATATTGTTTTAGAGTAATAATTATTCTATTGAAACTGGATTCAAGGATATAGAGTAACAACAGACCGCTAATATACACACATTGGTACGCATATACATATGTACACATATATTAAACCACCAGTAAGCTATCTACTCAAAGGAACTGAATCGCAAAGACGGATGAGCTCTCCCTAGTTGATCTGAGTCTAGCTACTACTTTCATCCATAGGTGCAATGACCATGTCTGGGCATGAGTAAGCAGAGTACCTTGCCTGCCATAGGCCAGGGGGAGCGGAGGGATGATATGCCGGGGAAGGAGAAGTCAGCCAGACTTTCAGCAATCTCATGAGACTACTTGAAGGACTGGAATCTAAAGCCATCTCAAATGCAGAAATAGGTCCTCCCAAGTGGACCTATTGATTCTATCTCACAAGTTTGTAGGGGTTTAGGATGCTCAGTGCTGGGATGCAAAGCAAGGAAGGATCTCTTACAGTCCTAATGGTGCTTAGATCCCAAAGCCTCACTAGAAAGAGCTGTTCTATACACATAGAACAGATTTTGCCGTCAGGACATTTGACACAACAGGTGAATTGAACTTAATAAAGTTGTAACCCAGCCTCAGATCTAGCTCAACTCCTGACTGGATCAAAGGAATCATCCTCTTTCTCTAGGTCTCTGACAAAGAAAAAAGCAGGACCTCTCTGGGGAAAAGAAGATTTATTCTAGTACCTATGGGCCCTTTAAGACACAGTATCTGCCATACAATTTAAATATTATAATATAGTTTTTAGGAGAATATGACCCACAATTGAGATTTTTTTAAAAAAGTTTACAGAAGCAAAACCACAGATGGTCCACATGCAAAAATTAACATAAAAGAACTTTTTAAATAAAACAAAGTTTTAAACAACTTAGAGGAAAAGATGGGGAATTTCAGCAGAGAAATGAATACTCTTATAAGGAAACAAATAGAAATTCTAGAAGCAAAGATACAATATCTGAATTAATGATTTGTTGGAGGGGCTTAATAGAAGTGAAGAAAAGCTTAGGATAAATGCTAAGAAAACCATACCAAAGCCTGTAACAGCCACAATTCCTAAAACAAAAACCAGAAAATCTTTAAAAAAAAAAAAAAAAAAAAGTAAAATCAAAATATCACATTACATTTAGAGGAACAATGATAAGAATTAGAGCTGACTTCTCATCAGAAATAATGGAAGCTGGAAGAAACTGGATTGATACTTTAAAGCGCTGTAAGGCAGGGGGTGGGGGGTGCGGGGGAAGTCAATCTAAAATTCCATACTTCACAAAAACATCCTTCAAAATTGAAAGTGAAATAAAAATATTTTCAGATGAACGAAATCTGAGGCAATTTGTTACCAGCACACGTGCACTACAAGAAACAGTAAAGGAATTTCAGGATAAAGGGAAATTATTCCATATGGAAGCCTTGACCTTCAGAAAGGAAGGAAGAGCTCCAGAAATATACAATGCATTTTTCATTTACAATACTCATTTTACTGGTTAAAGCAATAACAGTTATGTGTTATGGGGTTTATAAGATACACAGAAGTATGTGAAATGAAATTATTTGCAGACACAAGTAACAGAGAAACAAATTCAATTATGGTGATTCATAGCTAGACATAATTGTGCTTTTAGTTATTCTGTTGACAAATTGATTATTTGACCATATAGAAATTCATATGCCAAAATTTTGCCACATAGATAATATGGGATTTGAATTGTCTTTTTTAAATTAAAAAAAATTTTTTAAGCTTATTTATTTTGAGAGAGAGAGAGAGCACAGGCAAGGGGCAGAGAGAGAGGGAGAGAGAATCCCAAGCAGGATCTGCACTGTCAGCACAGAGCCCAACACAGGGCTCAAACTCATGAATCATGAGATTATGACCAGAGCCGAAAACCAGGAGTCAGACACTCAACCGACTGAGCCACAGAGGTGCCCTGGGACTTGAATTGTCTTAGAAAATTCAAAAACTGTACCTTAGCCTGTCATTACATAAACTGTTATTATTTCTTCCAGATCGTTCATAGGCTTTGTAGGGAGAAAGACATGTACATGAGGCGAGACATGTGAGAAAGGGGTATAACAAAGAAGACCTCAAAAATAGGCTCCAGCAGTTGAGGGCTGCTGAGAGCACTGGATCTGGGACCAGACATGTGTTTTCTGAAGCTGATGCGGTAGAAGGCCACCACATTCCTAAAGGGCTTCCCCCCACATTCTAATTCTTTGAATAATAAACACTCATTTCTAGAAACCCAACTTCCCTTCATCTATTCATAATTATGATCATGCATTGGCCCACCCAAACTTCACAAACCTTTTTTAAAAATCCACATGGTTGTTCTTATACCAAAAACTTTCATTCATATGGTTTTCCTCTCTGACTATCCCAGCGGGTCTCTCACATTGAGTGTCCAAGCCAATTTTTTTTTCTTTACATTACTTACTTTTATAAAAAGCTATGCAGAGTTCCTTTTCTTTCAGAGACTTATTTAGTTAGATTTAACCTTTGAGTTTTATATGTCTTCGATATCACCAATGTTTATTTTATTATGATTTACTCATATGTGATGATTTACTTAGTGATTTGAGGTCTCCTTTGTGTTTTCTCTTCCTACCCCACCCCTTCATCCCCCCTCCTTCTGATTACCTTGTTGAGTACTTCTCTTTTGTAGGTTTCTGTTGACCTTCCTGTATCCCATTATACTTATTTTTCTTTCTTTCTTAGTTTCCCTTAGTTATAACACCCTTTCTCAACCGTTAAAGCTTTCCTCCTGTAGAGACTCTAAACAGATCTGTTTCTTCTAAAACAGGTATATCGAATCTCTGTTTCTTAACAAGAACTTCATAATATTTCACTAAAATTTGAAACAAAATAGCTTTCCAGTACACTTCAGATGTCTGTAGCCTGGCTCCTCTGACAAGACCACATGTCCCTGGCACAACTTTTTTATTACTATGGCACTTTATGCTTGGTCAAATTTATCAGAGTGAAAGATCTGAATTGAACTACATGGATTTGACCCAGTTTACCACTCTTAAACTGTAGTTCTGGAATGCCCAAAAGCTCGCAATATCCTGGTAGAGGATCTCTGAGGTAAAATTATTTTCATAGTATTAAGACATTACTTGCTTTCACATTGCTCTTCTGCCATAAATGTAGACTGGAGGTTCCCAGAGACCACTTGACATGGGATGACATCCTTGCTCTACTGGCTAATGAACTGTGTACTTGTATATTCTTTCTTCTCTACAGTTTTCAAAAGTAGTAGGTTTAGGACATAAACATGTGTTTTCAGATATTTATCTACCTTTTCCTCAGTATCTCCACTACTCTCTTGTTAGCTATCTTCTGTTATAGCTGTTAAGATCTTCGTAACCACTTCATTCAGTAAATCATCATATTTGGAATTCTAAAGTTTTCCCTGCCCCTATGTGGAAACACAATAAGTACATACACTTTATGGTCTTGTTTTGCAAATGATATTTCAAAATTGTTTTACAAAGCTTTCTAAACTTTTACACTTATCTAAAGTTATTTTATGATTCAAAAGTATTTTGTTCTAGGGGGCACCTCAGTGGCTCAGTCAGTTAAGTGTGGGACTCTTGATTTCGGCTCAAGTCATGATCTCATGGTTTTGTGAGTTCAAGCCCCACATCAGGTTCTGCACTGACTTGGCTGTCAGCTATGCACTTGGCTGTGCAGCTATGATTAAAGATGCTTAAAATTATTATTAAACAAACATTAGAGTTCCCAGACTTACAGAAGGGAGGAATACACTCAAGAGATGTTGAGGAAATGATAATTAAGAAACAAAAACATGACAAAAGCTATCTTTAATCTCAGTTGTATAGATGTTGATAATTTACTTTTTGTGTCTTATGCAACACTGTATTTTTTTTATTTTTATTTTTTAATATATGAAATTTACTCTCAAATTGGTTTCCATACAACACCCAGTGCTCATCCCAAAAGGTGCCCTCCTCAATACCCAACACCCACCCTGCCCTCCCTCCCACCCCCCATCAACCCTCAGTTTGTTCTCAGTTTTTAACAGTCTCTTATGCTTTGGCTCTCTCCCACTCTAACCTCTTTTTTTTTTTTCCTTCCCCTCCCCCATGGGTTTCTGTTACGTTTCTCAGGATCCACATAAGAGTGAAACCATATGGTATCTGTCTTTCTCTGTATGGCTTATTTCACTTAGCATCACACTCTCCAGTTCCATCCACGTTGCTACAAAAGGCCATATTTCATTTTTTCTCATTGCCACGTAGTATTCCATTGTGTATATAAACCACAATTTCTTTATCCATTCATCAGTGGATGGACATTTAGGCTCTTTCCATAATTTGGCTATTGTTGAGAGTGCTGCTATAAACATTGGGGTACAAGTGCCCCTATGCATCAGTACTCCTGTATCCCTTGGATAAATTCCTAGCAGTGCTATTGCTGGGTCATAGGGTAGGTCTATTTTTAATTTTCTGAGGAACCTCCACACTGATTTCCAGAGCGGCTGCACCAATTTGCATTCCCACCAACAGTGCAAGAGGGCTCCTGTTTCTCCACATCCTCTCCAGCATCTATAGTCTCCTGATTTCTTCATTTTGGCCACTCTGGCTGGCATGAGGTGGTATCTGAGTGTGGTTTTGATTTGTATTTCCCTGATAAGGAGCGACATTGAACATCTTTTCATGTGCCTGTTGGCCATCCGGATGTCTTCTTTAGAGAAGTGTCTATTCATGTTTTCTGCCCATTTCTTCACTGGGTTATTTGTTTTTCGGGTGTGGAGTTTGATGAGCTCTTTATAGATTTTGGATACTAGCCCTTTGTCCGATGTGTCATTTGCAAATATCTTTTCCCATTCCGTTGGTGCAACACTGTATTTTTAAATGGCATTGGGGTGATGATTCAGTCACAGGGTCATTTTCAAACCAAATATTTAAAGAAAAGCAATTGCTTATTTTAAATGCCAAAACCCAGGATCAATACAGTTGTAAAATACTGTAGAAATAAAATGGGTCTGGAGCAATGGTTCTCAAACTTTAGTGGGCGTTACAAATAGTTGGATGGTTCTTTGTTTATTTTTGAGACAGAGGGAGAACATGAGTGGGATGAGGGGTGGAGAGAGAATCCCTAGCAGGCTCTGCACTGTCAGCAGACATGGGGCTCAATCTCACCAACAGTGAGATCATGACCTGAGCCAAAATCAAGAGCCCAGTGCTTAACTGATTGAGCCACCCAGATGCCTCTTGGATGGCTCTTTGAAACACAGGTTGCTGGACTGTACCAAAGAGTTTCTGATTAAGTAGGTCCGAGGTGGGCCTTAATTTGCTTTACTAACTAATTCCAAGGTGAAGTTGAAGCTGCTAGTCTGAGAGTCACAACTTGGGAATCACCAATCTATAGCAATGATTCTCAAATTTCAATGTGCAAAAAATCCTTGGGGAGTTTAACTGCAGAGTCTTGGGTTCCTCCCAAGCCCTCCCCACCAACTCTAGAGAGTGACTGAATAGGTCCGAGTAGATCTGAAAAGGCTGCAAATTTCAGAAGTTCTCCAGGTGATTCTGATGACAACAGACACAGAACTTCGCTTTAGGTTTTTAAAAAGCTCCCCAGATGATTTAAACATTCAAGTCAGGGCTAAGAACCAGTGCTTTGGCACTCTCTTTCAACCGATTTGGCAGGACTTCTAACCATTCCACATTTTTGCCATCCTTCCCCTCGGCATCTGGAGCAGTTGGTCTGAGGCCCTCCACAGACGACTGCCCTACGTGTTATCTGCCCAGCAACTTCCTCCTCCCAACCTCTCCTCAGCTACCACATATCCATCTCCTTGCTTCACTAGTAGTTTGGAGGTATCTGATCCATGCTAAACCATAAAACTTAGGAGTTACTAGCAGCTCTTGCCTACGTTGTGAACAAGACAAACAAAAACAAAAAACAAAACAAGAAAACCACACACACACACACACACACACACACACACACACACACAAAGGTAAGGAACAGAAGAATAAGGATGCCCCACAAGAAAGGAGAAGTAATAGTACTCGAATCCCTGGATACAGCTGTTATTGAGGCATGGGTATAATCTAGTCTATTTCTTTTATTTCTTTTTTTATTTTTTTAATGTTTATTCATTTTTGAGAGAGAGAGAGCGAGTGGGAGAGGGGCAGAGAGACAGGTAGACACAGAATCTGAAGCAGGCTGAATCAGCACAGAGCCTGACATGGGGCTCGAACCCACAAACTGTGAGATCATGACCTGAGCTGAAGTTAGACACTTAACTGACTGAGCCACCCAGGTACCCCAAATCTAGTCTATTTCTGTGAGACATCTCATATTCTCAAAAATAATACATACTTTTTGTATTTTTTATGCTCATTTGACTTAGAGACATATAACTTGCGGTCAAGAATTTAACTAATGACATGTACTAATTTAACTAATGATATGTACCCTTCATTGACAAGACCCAATCCCCAGGACACCCTTTGGAGGAGGGCAGATATTTTGTGGATAAGAAAAAGAGGTTCTGAAGGATTAAGAAACTTACCTGATGTCACACAAAAAGATAGGACCAGTAGCAGAAATGAAAACTTAATTGGTATCTTTCTTTTACACTCCACAGCCTCTCTAAGCATGACTTTGATCTACCTAAAACATCCAAAGGCAACAGAGTGGCTTCTTGTAAAGTGGTGTGAATGGAAATCCTAAGCCAAACCTTGTGAGAACAGATTGAAATTTCCAATGATTATTTAGCTATTGCCAATCTAATGAATTAAATAATATGTTTGGGCTTGGCAGACAGACATCTCCAAAATCTGTCCTTCATGATTTCCACTCCTCCTTGGGAAAGGTCAAGTGCACTAATGGCTGTCTGGAAAAAGAGTCCCTGACCTATCGAACAGTGTACTCAAGTGTATTGTTAATGTCTGTGGAATCCACAAGCTGGTCACAATCCTTGCTGAACCATGGCCCAGGCACATGCCTTGACTTTTATGGCACTTGAATAATGATGTTGTACTTTAAAGAGTGTGAGGGGTTTTAAAAATTCTGGTCCTACACCAAGTTTTTCCACTTCATACAAAAGGAATTCTTTCCAACTATCTACATGAAAGGGTGCAGAAACCATAGAGAAATACAAGAGAAATTCTTCTTTGTCTATACTTTTTCTATCTTCAAACATGACCTACTGTTTGAGATGTTGGACGTACTTTAATGACCCCATCAGAATTTTCAATTGTCAGAGCTGTCTTCTGAAAGCTGGAGTTTTGCTACAAAAGAGATGTCTAGAAAAATGAATGGATACTGCAAAGTTACTAGTTATTTTCATTAATCTAATTTTTCCAGACAAAATTTCAAAAACCCTTAGAAAAATGTGCGGTAACAAAATCCCACAGAGATTTTCAAATGAATACAAAGCACAATTTCCACAATCATGCACCCCATACACAGGAAGAGCAGTAGTGGTTTTTTTCCTCCAGTTTAGTGTGGGCAACTCAAAATACTGGGTGGTGTGTGTGGTTTGGAGGTTGTGGGTTAACTAGATGCTTTCTTGGTGGGAGAAAAAAAGGGTGTTCTGAATAATTTGATCCCAGGATGATATCGTGAAATTAATCACAGAAGTTTTTTTCCCTCTTATAGAAAGGGAAATGTAAGGAGGCTTTAGTAGTAAAAGATATGACTTATAAACAGACTTTATAAACAAAAATAAGAGCAGTTATATATGAAAAAGTTACCCTAACTTAACAGGTTTTGCTTAATTAGCTTTCTTCTGTTTTAACATACTAAAACTAAGAAGTTTTCATTTTTATCTTCGCCTGTTTGGACTGCTATAACAAAATTCCCCAGACTGGATGGCTCATAAACAGAAATTTATTTCTCACAGGTCTGGAGGCTGGAAGTCTGAGATCAGGATGCCAGCACCATCAAGCGGGGACCCTCTTCAGGGTCGCGGACATTTACTGCATCCTCCTATGGTGGTAGCGCTATGGAACTCTGTTGGTCCTCTTTTATAAAGGCACTAATACTAATCACCTCCCAAAAGCCACACCTCCTAATACAATCACCTTGAGGATCAGGTTTCCAGCAAGCGAATTTGAGGGAGACAAACATTCAGATTATAGTAATTCCCTTTCAATGCAAAAAATAACAAGTGTCCTTTATGGTGATTGTGCTGTGTGTCAGACTCTGAGCTAGGCTGTTCATACGTTATCACAGTTAATCATCACAACCATCCTATAAGGGGATTGTTATTATCCTAGTTTGTATTATTAACTATTGCTGTGTAACTATCCCCCAATATCCTAGCTTAAAACGATAACCATTATTATCTCATAGTTACTGTGAGTTAGGAAATCAGTCACAGCCTAGCTGCGTGTCTCACGCTCATATTCCTGGTTCTTGGCAGGCCCCTTCACTGGCTTAATGGCAACTTGCTTCCCTCAGGGCAAAAGGAAGGAGCAAGAATGCACCCTTAAGAAGTAAGCTGTTCTGTGATGAAACAGACATTCATTTCTAGGCTGTTGGAGCTCAGAGATCAAGTTCTTAATCAATATGCAACAGAAAAAAATATATTTTAAGAAATTAACCTGTTTCATGACAAACCCTTTTGATGACCATTTCCCCTTCTACAGGAAAAAGCTTAAGACCAACTATTGGCGGTAACCTATATTTTTCAAATGCACTGCACTTTTAGACATAGACCTACTGCTGGGTTTTCAGTATATTTGTATACATGTCAATATCTAACAATTTTCTCAAGCCCATCCCTCCTTCAGGTTTGTATATTAGATGATAAAGCAAGAAATGACTGAAACACATTTTGGTACCTTTTGTGGACTGGGATTCTTCGAAGTGCGTATTTGACTTAGGGTTACTGTGAAAGCATATACGATTTTGCACAGGGTCAGCTTTATTAGAGAAGATTACAAACATCCAGCCTCAATCTAGTTTTTACACTACAGTTGAAGGGCTAAAGTTTCCTTCTTTTTTTTTTTTTTTTTTAAATCTGAACAAGGAAGCAAATGCAGAACTTTTAAAGTTATGAAACTATAGTCATTTATGTTCGGGATACTGATACCCTGGTATTTCTTACTTAGGTTGAAATGTTTGCCACAATTTGAATGAGTCCAGAGAGCAAGTAAAGAAAGGACTTTCTAGGTTCAGGTTTTATCCCAACACAGGAATTAGCAACAGGAAAACCAGAGAGGCTTTCAGACAACTGCATTATCGGTTCACTCCGGCCCTCTGTGCAAACCAAATGGCCCGTATCCCAGTCAGCGCAGAGGGATTATCCAACTGTCACCTCTCTCCCAACTGAATGTTGTGTCACAGCTGAACTACAACATTATGGCTTTCACTTTTATGTATTGTTCCTGTGAACAATACATACATTTGGCATTACCTACAGTCTTAAGATACTCACCTGCATTTCTTTAACACCTAACACATTGCCAGCTCTTAATAAATGTTTAAGAACTGCCCTGCCATTTTATGAACACATGGATGGTTTGAGCTTTGGATTTTCATCTTTATATTGATTGGAACCAGCTGGTAACATAAGTGACAAAATTCTAAGAGACAGGTTGCTTGTTCACAATATACTTCATTCAAGCAAAAAGAGAAAAAGGTATAAATTTTTCAAGATGATTATTCCTTATGGGATTTCCAGATCACTAGCATCTAAACTTTGGCAATTATTCTTTAAATCACACTTTTGCTTTTCACTTGTCCATGAAGCTGACTGAAAATCCAATTTGTGCTGGAAGACATTCTCATCATAGAAATTAGATAAAAATATTTTTCATACTTGTGAATCTAGGCATGTCTATTTAATAGCCCCACATGGACCATTAATAAGGTGAAGGAAGCAAAAATGTATTTCTCTTTAGAGAATGCTATTACTATTAGCAAAGAACTTGATGTGATTGTACCTCTT
Source organism: Neofelis nebulosa (assembly GCF_028018385.1). Lineage (NCBI taxonomy): Eukaryota > Metazoa > Chordata > Mammalia > Carnivora > Felidae > Neofelis > Neofelis nebulosa. The sequence continues at coordinate 80,604,097 of NC_080783.1, read as the reverse complement.
ATTGTAATTCACATTTCTGTATTTCCAATAAGTAGCTATATCTAATCCACCAAATACTATTATTTGGAAAACTGTCATTTATACTCAGTAAATTTCAGAGTAACCATTTGTCATTATTCCATGTGAAAATTAAAAATGACAGTATTTATGAATCACTAGCAAATCATTAGCATAAAAAATAAACATGAAAAATTAAATAGCTTAATTGGCTATAAATAGTTTTAATATAAATAGCCAAATGACATATCTTCATATAATTATTTAATTTTAAATTTGAAAAAAATTGTATTGAATTTGTACAGCACAATTAAGTAGGCCTGACATCACCAGGGCTTGGGACCAAAGTTTTCTCTTCTCAATCCATCTTGTCCTGTTCTTGTTTTGTCTGTTTTGAACTATTTTGGAGAAGAGCAAATTGAGACTGCTGAGTTTTAAACTGGCAGAAAGGAAAGAAGGGGGATTTGTGTGGTGCAAGGAAAAGCCAGGAGTCAGTTTTGTTCACCCTTAGCCTTGACCCTGCTACTTATTGGTTTGCCCCCAATCAAGTGTGAAGACACTGTCAATGATTCCCATTTGGCAATGTGTTCCCCTTGATTTGCTTTGCTTTTAATCATCCAGCCTTATGTTCACCATGAAGAAGAAGAACTAACATTTATTAAGTGGTGAGCACTTAGCTCACTCTCTAATTTTCACCACTATAATCTTAGAAGGTAGACAGTAGTATTATCCTCACTTACAGAGGAGACAAGTGAGGCTTCAGAGTCAAGTAACTTATCCAATTTCATAGAAGTAGTAAGTGGTGGGGCGCCTGGGTGGCTCAGTCGGTTAAGCATCCGACTTCAGCCCAGGTCACGATCTCGCGGTCCGTGAGTTCGAGCCCCGCGTCAGGCTCTGGGCTGATGGCTCAGAGCAGGGAGCCTGCTTCAGATTCTGCGTCTCCCTCTCTCTCTCTCTGCCCCTCCCCCGTTCGTGCTCTGTCTCTCTCTGTCTCAAAAATAAATAAACGTTAAAAAAAAAAAAAAAAGAAGAAGTAGTAAGTGGTGACTCAGCCAGAGCCCAGGTCTTCCTAACTCTGTACGTGCAGTCTAAACTTGCTCAGTATTTTTGAGATGGTCTCTGGGGACTAAGGATGCCATCCATAGATCGCAGTGAATATAATCAAAAGGGAAACAGTCATGATTTTAGGTTTATTAACAAACTATTTTACTCAAATATTAAACTTACATCTCATCATACATTGCAAAAAGGTGAGTAATATTCAGCTGAATTACAGTTAGCAAGATGACATCGTACCTATAGGATGGCCTAAGTACTCTTTAAGACTGAGATAAAGCAGCAAAAAAAAGTTTCTCTTTAATTTTAAGTATATCCATGAAAATCTACAATGAGATTCTGTCATTTCAATATACACCGTAAGATATTTGTTTTACTATATCATGTTTTCTCAACCAAACATCTGAACAAAATGGCATCTCTGTCATGAATAAATCCTAACTTCACCCTCTCCACGAAATTTTTAAAAGATACACCATACACAAAACCATTCAGAAATTTGTAATGCTTTCTTGCTTTTTGGGTTAATTAGATCAGGTAACATATCCATAAATGTGAGTGTTTTTGTTTTACTTTGTTTTGCTTTTTGTAAGCATTTGGTCCACCTGCCTGATCAGTAAGCCGTGAATGAAACCAGAAACCTTGCCTTATGGCTTCAGTTATGGGTGAAAATGCAACAATATTTTCTATTTTACAAAATCTGTCACATGGTTGAACACATGCAGCCAAACTGCTGTGCCTTAGCCGTGCAACATGGCATGTTCCTCTCATTCATTAAAATGATTTCCCACCGTTTTAAGGAAAGAGCCTAGACATTAAAGACGAATGTTCTATTTCTATATGTAGATTTTTTTTTAACCCTCTGTTGTTTACAGCCAAGATTCACATTCTTGGCTCTGGAGTCCAGACAACTCTCACATTAACTTGTTTCAGGACATGTGCTCTACATTTGTTTCCTAGGACACAAATAGCTTGGGCATGTGCTGACTAAAACTCTTAACACCAAGGGGATTTAGTTAGATTCATATAGCTTGGCAAATATTTTGCTACAAAATTCGGGTAAAGATCACAAAATAATGCCTTTTTCTTCTTCTTAACCTCTTACCATTAGACAACTTTTTGGATTGTTTCCAGCCAACTTTATTAAGAAATTGAGTCAGCTTTCACACCAGAATGAATGTATAAAAAACTAAGTTCATGGAATGCCTTTTTGATTAATCTGAGAATACATCTCCGCATCCATTTAAATGCTTTAATTAATGAGGATGAGCCTTCTGCCTATAAGAGAAATTCTGACACAAGAGGGCACAGTCAAAATAGGAAAGTAGAAGACTTTCCTTCAGGAATGCTGAATCTGGGGAAACACGGAGGGGCAGAGCCATAATATTGTTTTATATTAACATCTCAGTTACTACTTTCCAAAGCATTCTCACTCAGTATTGGCAAGCTTGTGTCAAATATCCAAAGAGAAATAGAAAATGGTGATTATTCCACTTCCCTTACAGATTAGTTGCCAAATTTATTTTTTCTGAGGTTGTTTAGTGGGCCACAAGAGTAAAATAATGTTTACAGTGCCCAAATATTAGAATCTCAGTGATTATCAGCCAGAGTCCCATTAAAATGAAAGGTGTTTGGAAAATACATTGCAATTCCAAAGAAAAGGCCAAACTACTCAACTCTGATCTTAAATGAAGTTCTGAGAATGGAATAGAGATTGTTTTTTTCTTGCATTTTTAAGTGAGATTTGTCATTGTGTATGTGTTTTCATTAGAATTTTTGAATCACCTCCTTTTTGATTTTTTTGGCCTTTTGGAAATTTTTGTGTTTATTTATATTTGCTTTGAGTCCTTATTTATGTACATTAACATACATATTTACATACACATATATGAAATGTACATGCATATCATATATTGTTCATATACACAAATACATACGTATATATATTTGTAAGAAATGTTTCTACTGCCACTTCCCACTAGTGATGAAAACATGATTTCAATGATTGCCTCTGTAACCTACGAGCACTTTCAGATAGTACTTTATTTGCTCATTATAAATTCATTCAACAAATGATTTTATTTTGCCGTGTGTCAACACTAATGAAAACTAGATAAAACTCACCAGTGTCTACCCTGCAAACTGTGAATTAATGGTGCTTTTCTTGAAGATGAAACAGTAAATATTCATTATAATTTAAGCCTGGATATATAAAAGTCAACAGGACCATAGGACACAATTCTGTTAACAACAAGTTTTTGTAGGGGCATGTGGGTGGCTCAATCAGTTGAGAGTCGGACTTGAGCTCAGCTCATGATCTTGCAGTTCGTGGATTTGAGCCCCATGTCAGGCTCTGTGCTGACAGCTCAGACCCTGGAGCCTGCTTCCGATTCTGTGACTCCTTCTCTCTCTGCCCCTCCCCACTCTTCTCAAAAAATGAATAAACATTAAAAAATAAAAATAAAAAATTATTGTAAAGGATTGGGTAAAAAGGAGAACATTTCCTTGCAAAAAGTCTTACCATTTATGTAAATAAAATGATAATAACAGAATCAGACTCATCTGGGATATCTTCCATTCTCTCTTTTTGTATGTTCTAACAAAATATCCGTATTCAGTAATTCTCCAACCATTGAGAACACACATAACCTTGCTCTTTCTCTCAATTTTTCACACTCACTTTGGGTACTGAATTTGTTTATTTATTGAAATACACACTACAGAATATATCTTTTTCTAGCTTTATTGAGATGTAGTTGACATATAATGTTGCATGAGTTGAAGGTGTACAGTGTAATGATTTGATATACCTACATATTGCAAAATTATTCCAATAATATTAATTAACACATCCATCATCCCTTGTACTTACATTTTGTGTGTGTGTGAGTGGTGAGAACTTTAAAAATCTGCTTTCCTGACAATTTTGAAATATATCATACAATATTGTTATTATAGTAACCACGTAATACATTACATCCCCAAACTTTTTCATCTTATAACTTGAAATGTGTACCCTTTGACCACCTTCACCCATTTTCCCCATCCCACTGCAACCTCTCCCTGGCCATCAACAATTAACAAACTGCTCTCTTTTCTATGAAATCAGTTGCTTTTCATTCCACATATAAGTGAAATTAAACAGCATTTTTCTTTCTTTCGGACTTATTTCACTTAGTATAATAATGCCATCAAGGTTTATCCATGTTGTTGCAAATGGTAGAATTATTTTCTTTTTGGTGGCTGAAAAATATTCCATCAGATATTTATCTCAGGCCTGATTCCCTGGTCAGGCTTCCTGGTGGGGTGGGTCTGGATGCTACACTCAGCAGTTTGGGCAGGGCTGAAGATTTGCTTTCCTGACCTGGTGGGGCTGTAAAACAGGCTCCACAGCTGGTTTAGTCAGTTGGCTAGAGATCCAAACCAGGCAGAACTGCCAACTGAACTCCCTGGCCAGAAAGGGCCACATCTGCAGAGCCACTGGTTGGGAGCTCTGCTCAGGCATTTGCAAGGAAGAATGCAATGCACCAGATCTGAGTGCTGGTTGCTGTTAAGTCCCACCTCCGTGTTCCTATCTATCTGATCCCCTGTGGTTCTACATGACACAAGATCTAAGAGGGCCTCTCGGGAAGTATCCCACAATGCCAGGGGAGCTTGTTGTTCACCTGAGGCTCTCCATCCACAGAGAAACTGCAGGTCCAGGGGACTCTTGATGTGGCTCTGTGCTGGCCTGGGGAGGGGCAATGCCATGACAATAGAGCAGCTCCTGTCACTCACCCCTGCATTTGAGGATCTTCTTAATGTTCCTGAGGTCAGGAACAACCTATGATGCCATCTTGCTGATGTCATCATCTTCACTCTCTCTTGATGTAATCCTTTGATCTGTGTCTCCCCTGCATGCCCAGCTAGATCTGTCCCTGACTGTGACTGTTGTGTGCGCAAAGTTACCAAAGGTAAATAGAAGCCAGATGATGCTTCCCTCGTCTCTCCAAGAGGGAAGGCAAGCTGAGCTCCAGCACTACAAAAGAACAAAATCACACCTTCTCTGAACACTTGGATTCAAGTGTAGGTACAGCCTCAGGACCCACTCCAGAGCCAATGAAAAGGCAGGCCCTTGGAAAGGCCAGAAGTCAAGTAGGCTAGGAAGGAAAGCAAGGATGAAGACCACTTCAAGGGAACAAGAAGCTGGTAATGAGACATGCCCTAAGGCATTTTTCTTTTACCACAGACACATACCCCACTTTCTGACATCAGCCACATTGCTTCACTCCTCTTGGCACCCCTGAATAAACCACAAATATAGAGTGCAGACAAGGGACTAGAACACACTTCTTAACAATTCTAAACTATTTTGGATAATCAGTAAGTTACCTTATATTTCCTATTTTTAAGGTGGATTTACCATTGAAACTCTGGACATATTAAGAAAAAAATTTTTGATAATTTCATGGTTTTGGATATTAACTTGAATTATTTGAACACATAATAGGTATTCAATAAGTTTATTAATCCCTTAGTTTAAATGCAGCAGAAGAAATCATATATCTAAATATCCATTAACTACTACTAAAAAGTACTCAATATTAAATAGTTTATAAAGTAGGAGGTTTTCTTATTTTTCAAGGAAGCATTATTGCATTAAGTAATCTCCATTAGTTTTATCAAAAGATTTCAAAAAAAAAAAAATTGTGAGGGGCGCCTGTGTGGCTCAGTCAGTTAAGCATTCGACTCGGTTTCATCTCAGGTCATGAACTCACAACTTGTAATTTCGAGCCCTGCAAGAGGCTCTGTGCTGACGGTACAGAGCCTGCTTGGGATTCTGTCTCCCTCTCTCTCTGCCCTTCCCCTGCTCTCTCTGTCGCTCTCAAAAATAAATAAATAAACTTAAAAAAATGTGAGATGGGTGATTTCTACACTTTGTCTTATTAGAAATGCTGGTTGAGAGAGCTGGGGGCTACAGATCACTACCCAACCCAGTTACAGGTTTAAGAAGTAAAACCTGAGTCTAGTCACTCTGAACCCAGCAGTGCCCAGATTCTTCATGGAACAATTTTATTGTTTCTCTTCAACATCGTGGAACAATTTTAATTTTACCAAGTGGTACACAGTATGTTTTTCTTAAGATTTTAAACATGTGAATAGTCACGTTGTTCTTTACCCTATCTGATTTCTGATGTGAATCTAGCCAAAATTTTATGACTAACACATATTTCTAAGCCAGCGTCTAAGCAGTATTATGTAAGCTATAATACAACTGAACTCAAACTAGAATATTCTTAAACCAAAATACATATCTTCCCAAAGTCTTATCTGTTAGGAAAACCAGTGTGTATATTTCATTGAATCCACTCTTTATAACAGATATATATTTATTTCAAAGTCAATGTATTTTAAGTGAACCTTCAAAATGCTTCTCTTAACCACTTTGTTATGTTCTCACCAGAGTATATTCTTTTAATGATACTCCATTACTAACTGTGTGGGTACAAGAGGATTCCAGAAGAAAACAGAATCTTTCAAAATTAAAGGTATTCAGAACGAACCACGATCAGCACTTTATAAAAATAGAACTACATACATGCACACACACAACAAAAACAATTACTCACACATCTCTTTTTATCCCACAATAAAACAGATAAAACAATGAATCCATTTACCACTAAGCAAATGGGAAGAGACACAAAATAGCTCTTTATGTTTCCCAAGAAAGTCATGGATTCTATAACCTTTTGTCTCTCCCTCTTTTTAACCACAAGTTATCATTTGAGTAGTCCTCAAAAGGCTAGAAAAGGGGAAAAGATGAAGCATTCTTAGAGTTAATTTTTTTTTTCTTAAGACAGTGGGTATACTTGTCTTACTATGGAGCACTTAAAGTAAAACCAAGAGAAATAATAATGCCTTGTATTTATTAAGCATCTATTATATGCCAAACACTATCTTAGACTCTTTACATCTGTTTCATCTGAATCTCCCCACTACCTTACAAGATACACGTCAGTTTCTATTTTTACAGAAAATCAAACTGAGTATCTGAAGTAAGTAAATGCTGGCAGTGGATAGTTAATTAACTTGGGCCACCTGTCTAACTTCTAAAACCACACTTCCTCTTCACTTTGTAATCTTGACCTTAACCTCTGTACTTCTTCTTAAAATACAGGACATTGGGGTTAGCTTTGTAGAATGCCATAATTTTGGGTCCAGGATATTTTCATATCCTCTTAAGATATTCAAACATCAAAAGCATACGGCACCTGGGGCTCAGTCAGTTGAGCATCTGACTTTGGCTCAGGTCACGATCTCACGGTTCATGGGTTTGAGTCCCACATCGGGCTCACTGCTGTCAGCCTGTCAGCGCAGAGCCCGTTTCAGATCCTCTATCCTCCTCTCTCTGTCCCTCCCCCACTTATGCTCTCTCAAAAATAAATAAACATTTAAAAAATAACAACAACAAAAGCACAGGTGTCAAAAAATATTCCTATTTCTGTTCCTGTTTTCTCACTATTCCAAGCTTCTATTCGTCACAATGCCAAAGCAACACCCTCTTTTAATACAGGACTAGTATTATCACATTCTGTAGAGTTCACGACTCCTGCTTCTCATTCTCATACCTGTCACTCATTCCTGAGAACACTTTTCTTGACCCCTCATTCCTGGGGTAGGTATCTATGCATTTTTGCTACAATTTTTGTACTACCTTTTTAGTTAAGAGTCTCCTCACTTGAATTGCAGCAGTTATCAGCCTTGGGGGTCTTCCCAACAAGTTCAGGGACATAATTAGTTCTGTTGGGAGCTGGTTTGAGTAGCTATTTTCTGAATTCCCAAAGAGAGAGTGTTTGGCTGACACCACTCTAGGTGCAAGAGAGATGAGATAGCATATTCTATTCAATGGATGTCTTAGAACATTAGGATTTAATTCCCTCCCAGAAACCTATTGAGAAGGCTGGTACAGTGTCTTCTATTTAGTTTGGGTCTACTCTGAATAGTCTCCTAGAATCATAGCATTTTCAAATCTGTCAGGAAAATATTTTAAGATATCTCTGAGTTTTGTTTCCTCCTTTTATATCTGTTTCTTTTTACTTCACTTGGTCAGCTACAGACCTTATACTCATAGCTTGGGACAGTCTTGTGACAAGATGTAAAAAAGAAGAAATTTATGAGTCCCAAAGCAGGAGAGGATTCCAGGGTATCTATAACATGTCTTGGCAAGGGGGTGAGGGATGAGGACCAGGAACAATAAAGCTTTCTCCACCCCTTCCACAGAAAAGGAAGTGACTCTGCTAAATTCTGAGCTGAAGGGAGGGCAACTATGGATTCTGAAAACAGAGGAGTTTCCCAGCCCAGGTTCTAGATCCTGTAACTGGGTGTGAGGAAGAACTGGGAAAGAAATGGTGGCTTGGACAGGCAGGACTATTGGGAGATGTGCAAAATATCCTACCACCCTAAATGTTATCTGGAAGTAGAAGAGAGCCTTTCTAGGGCCAGTGGAACGGACGTCCCATCAAATATGGCTGTGGAACCCCAACCAGTGACTGCTTCACTTACTGCCAGCACAACCCAAGTCTTAACACAATGTAAGATGCCAGAACTCAAGCGTAACTTTGAGGAGCAAGGATGTAAAACTCCAGGAAATGCCAGCATTAGGTTTCCTATTGATGGAACAGAATGGGGGCTGAAAGTAAAATTTATAAAAAAAAAAAAAGTAACGTCTGAGTTTTGCACTTTTACACCAAGGTCATACCCATGCTGGTCTTCAGCACAATTCCAGAATGTTAAAAGGGCAGATCTGTTTGTTTTTTCTCACATATGATTAAATTTCAACTTAGAAAAGTGGTTTGTCACATCTAGTAAGGAGCAGGCCTGGGACCTGAGGCTTCCTGGTTCCATTTATATATTACCTAAATTTCAAAAACAGTTTTGCTGTTATAAAGTTAACCTGAGCTCACCATGCAAGATTCAGTCAACATGAAAAAATATGGAAATCTCAATGAAAATCATCTAGAAATCTCATGACTATTCTTGCAGACCTATCTCTGTGCTTTCTTATGGATACACATTTATGTAGGTAAGATAGTTCTCTAAATGTTTTGAAACCAGTTTTTGCCCCTCAGCAATGCATTGCAAACATTATTCCATGTCAATAAATATAGGTCTACAGTGTTGTAAATAGATAGATAGATAGATAGATAGATAGATAGATGATAGATAGATAAGCAAGCAAAAAGGGTAAAAGATACCTTGCCTGGCAGATGTACATTTAAATTTTTTTTTTAATTTTGAAGTTTCTTTATTTATTTTGAGAGAGACAGCGTGAGCTTTAGTGGGGCAGGGGTAGAGAGGGAGGAGAGAAAAAAATCGCAAGCAGGCTCCATGTTGTCAGTGAGCCCAGTGTGGGGCTTGAACCCACAAACCATGAGATCTTGACCTGGGCTGAAATCAAGAATTGGCATTAACCAACTGAGCCACCCAGGCGCCCCTTTAATTTTTTTTTTCTTTGAGACAATGTGTGAGCAAGGGAAGAGAAGAGGGAGAAGGAGAGAGAGAATCTTAAGCAGACTTCATGCCGAGTGAGGAGCCTGACGCAGGGCTTGATCTCACAACCGTGAGATCATGATGTGAGCTGCAATCAAGAGTTGGACAGTAAATGACTAAGCCATCCAGGCACCCCGGGAAATGTATACTTTTAATTCAGTATAATAAACACTGAGGGCCCCATTTTATGCCAAACTCCATGCTAGGTGTTAAGAAAAGAGATACACAGAATATAGACACTGACCTGGTGTAGTTCCCAGGTCAGTAGGGGAAGTAGGCAAATAGAGCAGTGAAACCCCTGAATATAATAGGTGTACAAAACATGGTCTGCTGGATAATTTTCACTTTTATTTGTACAGTACATCAACGGATGTTTCTTTCTACTTCTCTAGTTCCTATTACTACAGTTTCTGTGCACATTTTGCATCCATATTCTGAGACTCCTGTCTTCTCACCGAGTGCTTCTGATTTAGCTTTTAATGTCTAATAATTATCATCAAATAATTTACTTGTTAGATGTTTACAAAAATATGAATAAGTGCACCAAATGTATAAAATTCAATTACCATAATGAAGAAAAAATACCATTCATAACTAAATGACTGGAACACTTGTTAGTCATTTCATTTTGGCCACAACACAGAGAATTAGAATGTGAACAACATATGTGCACCTGGGTGGCTCAGTCAGTTAAGTGTCTATTCTTGATTTTGGCTCGAGTCATGATCTTGCGGTTCTTGAATTCGAGCCCTGCATTAGGCTCTGTGCTGATACTGCAGAGCCTGCTTGGGATTCTGTCTCCCTCTCTCTCTGCTCCTGCCCCACTCACTCTGTATCTCTTTTTCAAAATAAATAAAAATAAACTTAAAGAAAAAAGAATGTTATCTACATAGTTCATGATGGATTATCTTTGTGGTATTATTTCAACATTTTGAAGGTCACTAATTCATGAAATTGTTTTATATGATCCAAAACAGTGACATTGATGAAAATTTCTGCCTAGTAGGCCACAGAGATAGAAGATCTATGATACTTATTTATGATATTTGCATACTCAGAATGTACTTTATAGTTTATGTATACTGATTAACATTTCCTCAGCATGTATAATGTCTTGTTATATTTGAGGATAGAAAACTTACATACATATTGTGAACTAAGAATAGTCATACAAACTGAATACATAATTTATGCACTTAGAATAGGCAAAATAACTGTTCAGTTTAGATTAAGTTAATTGGGAAAAGATTGCTGGAGGAAATGAATTGCCAGTTGCATTTTGAAGTAGTTAATAGATATAAGCAAAGAGGAAAATACACATATAGAGGAGTGGAATTCAAGATATGCAATTTATGGCATATTGGGTGGGCACACTACTCTTCTGAGAAGTATCTATCCATTCTTTTATTCAATGGACATGCAGTGAACACAATTTATACCAGGAACAATGTTAGTTATGTAATACAGCATTCCTATCTTCAAGCTTACAGTTTCATGCAGGAGACAGGCAAGTAAAAATATGGTAGGACACAGGAGAGTAAGAAAAAATCAATTCACTTCCCAGATCTGTTGGATACAGGTAGGAAACAGAGAAATGAAGTTAGGAAAATCAGCTTTGGACTGCCTAGTAAGCATCAGCTAATAATAACAGACCCCGCCCCTCTCCTTCATTCTTCATTAAGCTTCTCTAAAAAGAGGTCTGTATTTGCATTTAACTCCTTGCAATCAGGCTTCTGTGCCTATAGCTCTATTATTCTATATAATCACAAGTCTTCAGGACTCCTTGGTTCCCAGTCCCTAGCTCTTTGCTCATTCCCTGGAGTGGCTGGCCCATTCTTTAACCTCTACCTCCCTTCCAGAACACTTTCTCTCCATGTTTCCTGTCACTTCAGGAGGTCTCTGAGGTCTCTTCTCACTCTGCTTCCTTTTTTCCATCTCCTCACTGCAGGCATTCCTTGAGTTCCTATATTTGGTCATCCTCCTTTCTCTATACATGTCCTCTCTCCTGACAGTGTCATTAACTTGTATGATCCCTATTTTCTATAGGTGATTCCAAATTCAGTTTTTAGAATCCTAAATTTTCTTCAGATCCTCCAGTATCCAGCTTTTGCTGAGAAAGTTCTACCTTGACATATTGCTTTGGCAACTTGTATTAATCATGTTGTTTTGTTTGTTTGTTTTCTGTGTTTTATGATGCTCTTGCATCTGGGGACTTGCTGAATGGGAGAGACTTCCCCACGCAGGGTTAACTAATTCCTAAAGATGGCAAACAAGGGCGCCTGGGTGGCTCAGGGGCACCTGGGTGGCTCAGTCGGTTAAGCAGCCGACTTCGGCTCGCAGTCCATGAGTTCGAGCCCCACGTCAGGCTCTGTGCTGACAGCTCAGAGCCTGGAGCCTGTTTCAGATTCTGTGTCTCCCTCTCTCTGACCCTCCCCGTTCATGCTCTGTCTCTCTCTGTCTCAAAAATAAATAAACGTTAAAAAAATTTTTTTAAAAAAGATAGCAAACAACTTGTCTTCTACCACACCTTTGGTATCCCAAAAAACCAATTCCAAGTTTTTACTCCAACCCACCTCCTGTCAGGCTCCTATTCCCTTGTCCTAACTCACCCTAGGGCCAGGTGTACTGGACACCTAGAAACCACCACTGTATTCAAACTATCCAATTCGTAGCCTACTTAGCTGCCTACCTTGCCTTGCCCTTTCCTTCCCTTGAAAACAACAATAAAGGCTTTTGCCCATGCATCCCCCTTGTTCCTTCTGCCTCCTGACCAACCCTAGTGCATTCCCATAGAGTCCTATATGGCATGCCATGCTTCCTATTTCTAGGTATCTGTGAATATAAAAACTTCTTCTTCTGTGATAATCATTCTCATGCCTACGAGTATTACCATACCTGATTAAAACAAACCCAAGGCCCAAGGAACATTTTAAAACACAACCGAGGGGGAGCAGGCAAGATGGCGGAACAGCATGGACATTTTTTATGTGTCTTGCAGCCATGAAATACAGCCAGACCAACACTAAACCATCCTACACACCTAGAAAACTGATGGGAGGATTAACACAACAATCTGCACAACCTGAATCACAGAATTCAGCAGGTACATGGTGTGGAGAGGTGAACGAGGGGAGAGGGAAGCTGGCGGCAGGCAGGGAGCCTCCTTTGCAGGCAGAGAGAGGACGGAGGTTGGGGCGGGAGAGAATACGGAAAAAGTACCCCTCCCCAAAAGCACCTGGAGAGAAAGTGGAAGATTGGGAACAGCCACAGGGACTAAACTAAAAATGGAGAAAGGAGAGGGTTTAAATTCCATTAAGACTGTAAACAAGGGGAGCACAAAGGCTGCAACTCCACAGCTCGATACCTGGCAGTGCTCTGGTGGGAAAGGCGAATCCCCAGGAACAGAGTGGGGTCCGGGAGATTCTCAGGCCACATGGGGAAAAGCAGTTCCAGTGTTGGAAGGACATTTGGTAGAGACTGTTGAAGCCACCTGGTCCCAGCAGACCCCAGAAAAAGGCCACATTCGCTGGTGCTGGAACAAGGTCATTAACAGTGAAGACTGGTGCCAGATGTGTGTGGTGATTTTCCATAACACCTGAAAAGCTGCTGCTACCCTATCTCGCGAATTTTTCTGGGGCAGGCTGGCACTTGGTGACAGTCTCAAGGCACCAGCAGCAGCAGGGTCCAACAGGTGTTCCTGGGTGCAGCCGGCATTTGGCCATTGCTCAGTGAGACCCTCCCACAGAGGGGCAGAATGGGTCAAAGCCGAAGTCCTTCGGAAGTAAAGGGCTGGGGAAAACAGCCACATCACAGACAAAATTCGGGAGACCGATACTGCCTGGGGCTTGGTCACGAACAGTGAAGAAGTGGGAAGTGAACGAAAGCTGAAGACAGAGGACATGCGTGATTGCTGATCAGAGAGAACAGAGTGCTGATCTAGAGACTGGGTAGCTGGGTGACGCCATTTTCACCACTCCTGCGCATGCACGTAGGTACCTAGGAGCGCTGCCACAATCCATCCCAGTAGGCTATCATCGCCATCTAGTGGAAACGGAGCTATTACATTGAGCCCCGCCCAACAGGGCCAACCTCGCTCTTCAAGAACACAATTCTCATCGCTGGCTTAGTTTATGGACTATAAAGTGCTACGTAGTCTGACTTCGAAGGGAAAATGAAATAATTTCAGTCCTATTTCAATCTGTTAGTAGGTCCATCTATTCAATTTTCTTTCTTTTTTCTTTGTCTTTTATACAATTCTTTTTTTAATACAGAAAGAAAAAAATTCATTTTCATTTTCAATTTTTATTAAAAATATTTTTCTTTAATTTTTTTACTGTATTTTTTACTTTTATGTAAGTTTTTTCAAACTCTATCTTCCATCATTCTATTTTAGTCTACTTTAGTGAATTCACCTTTTAAAATTTTCAAACGATTTCCTTGTTTTTTTATCTTTTTTTCTCTTTTTCGTTTCTTTTTCTTGAATGCAGAAAGTGAAAGACTTCATTTTCACTTTCAATTTATATTAAAAATATTTCTCTTCAATTTTTTTACTATATTTTTTGCTTCTATGTAAATTATTTCAAATTCTGTTTTACTTCCATCATTTTATTTTAGTCTACTACAGTGTATTCACTTTTTAGAATTTTCAAATGATTTCTTTTTTTCTCTTTTTCCTCTTTTTTGTTTCTTTTCTTTTTTCTTAAATACAGAAAAAGAAAAAAATTCATATTTATGTTAACTTTTATTAAAAATATTTTTCTTTAATTTTTTCATACTATATTCTTTACTTTTGTGTAAATTTTTTCAAATTCTATTTTACTACCATCATCTCATTTTAGTCTACTTCAGCGTATTCATTTTCTCAAATTCTCAAACAATTTCCTTCTCCCCCGCCTTTTTTTCTCTAATCTGTCAAACCACTTTAAACACCCAGACCGAAACACACCTAGGATATACCATCATTTATTAGATTTTGTGTGTGTGTGTGTGTGTGTGTTTAATTTAAATTTAAATTTTTAAATTTTAATTTTTTTAATTTTAATTTTTCTACTTCATTAATTCCTTTTCTCCCTTCAAAATGAAAAAAAGAAGGAATTCACCCCAAAAGAAAGAGCATGAAGAAACGACAGCCAGGGATTTAACAAACACAGATACAAGCAAGATGTCTGACACAGAATTTACAATCACAATAATAAGAATACTACCTGGAGTCGAAATAGATAAGAATCCCTTGCTGCAGAGATAATAGAAGTAAAAAATAGCCAGAATGAAATTAAAAATGCTATAATTGAGCTGCAATTACCGATGGATGCAGAGGCGGCAAGGATGGATGAGGCAGAACAGGGAATCAGCGATATAGAGGACAAACTTATAGAGAATAATGAAGCAGAAAAAAAGAGGGGGATTAAGGCAAAAGAGCACAATTTAAGAATTAGAGAAATCAGTGACTCCTTAAAAAGGAACAACATCAGAATCATAGGGGTCCCAGAAGAGGAAGAGAGAAACGGGTAGAAGGGTTATGTGAGAAAATCATAGTGCAAAACTTTTCTAACCTGGGGAAAGACACACACATCAAAATCCAGGAAGCACAGACGACCCCTATTAGATTCAAGAAAAACTGACCATTAACAAGGCATATATCATAGTCAAATTCACAAAATACTCAGGCAAGGAGAGAATCATGAAAGCAGCAAGGGAAAAAAAGTCCATAACCTACAAGGGAAGACAGACCAGGTTTGCAGCAGACCTATCCACAGAAACTTGGCAGGCCAAAAAGGAGCGACAGGATATATTCAGTGTGCTGAATCAGAAAAATATGCAGCCAAGAATCCTTTATCCAGCAAGGCTGTCATTCAAAATAGAAGGAGAGATAAAAAGTTTCCCAGACAAACAAAAATTAAAGGAGTTTGTGACCATAAACAGGCCTTGCAAGAAATTTTATATAGATATATATCTATATCGATATATATAGATATATATCTAGATATCTAGATATCTAGATATACATATATATATCTATAGATATCTATCTATCTATATATATAGATAGATAGATAGATATCTATATATACCAAAAGCAAAAAAGATTAGAAAGGACCAGAGAACACCACCAGAAACTCCAACTCTACAAGCATCATAATGGCAATAAATTCATATCTTTCAGTACTCACTCTAAATGTCAATGGACTCAATGTTCCAATCAAAAGACATAGGGTAACAGAATGGATAAGAAAACAAAATCCATCTATATGCTGTTTACAAGAGACCCACTTTAGACCTAAAGACACCTTCAGATTGAAAATAAGGGGATGGAGAACCATCTATCATGTTAATGGTCAACAAAAGAAAGCTGGAGTAGCCATACGTATATCAGACAATCTAGACTTTAAAATAAAGACTGTATCAAGAGATGCAGAAGGGCATTACATCATAATCAAGGGGTCTATCCACCAAGAAGACCTAACAATTGTCAACATTTATGCACCAAATGTGTACACACCCAAATATAGAAATCAATTAATCACAAACATAAACTCATCGATAGTAATACCATAATAGTAGGAGACTTCAACACCACACTCACAGCTATGGACAAATCATCTAATCAAATAATCAACAAGGAAACAATGGCTTTGAATGACACACTGGACCAGATGGACTTAACAGATATATTCAGAACATTTCATCCTAGAGCAGCAGAATATACTTTCTTCTCCAGTGCACGTGGAACGTTCTCCACAATAGACCATATACTGGGACACAAATCAGCCCTAACTTAGTACAAAAAGATCGAGATCATACCGTGCATATTTTCAGACCACAACACTATGAAATTCTAAATCAACCACAAGAAAAATTTTGGAAAGGTAACAAATACTTGGAGACTGAAGAACATCCTACTAAAGAATGAATGGGCTAACCAAGAAGTTAAAGAGGAAATTAACAAGTATATGGAAGTCAATGAAAGTGATAACACCACAACCCAAAACCTCTGGGACGCAGCAAAGGCGGTCATAAGAGGAAAGTACATAGCAACCCAGCCTTCCTAAAGAAGGAAGAAAGATCTCAGATACACAACCTAACCTTACACCTAAAAGAATTGGAAAAAGAACAGCAAATAAAACCCAAAACCACTATAAGACAGGAAATAATAAAGATTAGAGCAGAAATTAATGCTATTGAAACCAAAAAAACCCAGTAGAGCAGATCAATGAAACCAGAAACTGGTTCTTTGAAAGAATTAACAAAATTGATAAACCACTAGCCAGTCTAATCAAAACAAAAAAGGAAAGGACCCAAATAAATAAAATCAAGAATGAAAGAGGAGAGATCACAACCAACACAGCAGAAATACAAACAATAATAAGAGAATATGATGAGCAATTATATGCCAATATAATGGGCAATCTGGAAGAAATGGACCAATTCCTAGAAACATATACACTACCAAAACTGAAACAGGAAGAAATAGAAAATTTGAACAGACCCATAACCAGTAAAGAAATCAAATTATAGTAATCAAAAATCTGCCAAAAAACAAGAGTCCAGGGCCAGATGGCTTTCCAGGGGAATTCTACCAAACATTTAAGGAAGAGTTAACACCTACTCTCTTGAAGGTGTTCCAAAAAATAGAAATAGAAGGAAAACTTCCAAACTCTATTTATGAAGCCAGCATTACCTTGATTCCAAAACCAGACAGAGACCCCACTAAAAAGGAGAACTGTAGACCAATTTCCCTGATGAACATGGATGCAAAAATCCTCAATAAGATATTAGCCAACCGGATCCAACAATACATTAAAAAAATTATTCACCACGACCAAGCACGATTTATACCTGGGATGCAGCCTGGTTCAATATCTGCAAAACAATTAACGTGATTCATCACATCAATAAAAGAAAGGACAAGAACCATATGATCCTCTCAATAGATTCAGAGAAAGCATTTGACAAAATACAGAATCCTTTCTTGATAAAAACCCTCAAGAAAGTAGGGATAGAAGGAGCATACCTCGAGATCATAAAAGCTATACATGAACGACCCAACGCTAATATCATCCTCAATGGGGAAAAACTGAGAGCTTTCCCCCTAAGATCAGGAACGAGACAGGGATGTCCACTCTTGCCACTGTTATTCAACATAGTATTGCAAGTCTTAGCCTCTGCAATCAGATAACACAAAGAAATAAAAGGCCTCCAAATCGGCCAGGAGGAGGTCAAACTTTCACTCTTCACAGATGACATGCTACTCTATATGGAAAACCCTAAAGATTCCACCAAAAAACTGTTAGAACTGATCCATGAATTCAGCAAAGTTGCAAGATATAAAATCAACGCACAGAAATCGGCTGCATTCCTATACACCAACAATGAAGCAACAGAAAGAGAAATCAAGGAATCGATTTTATTACAGTTGTACCAAAAACCATAAAATACCTAGGAATAAATCTAACCAAAGAGGTGAAAAATCTATACACTCAAAACTATAGAAAGCTTAAGAAATAAACTGAAGAAAACACACAAAAAAAGGAAAAAGATTCCATGCTCCTGGATAGGAAGAACAAATATGGTTAAAATGTCGACACTACCCAAACCAATCTACATATTCAATGCAATCCCTATCAAAATAATACCAGCATTCTTCACAGAGCTAGAACAAACAATCCTAAAATTTGTATGGACCCAGAAAAGACCCCGAATAGTCAAAGCGATCTTGAAAAAGAAAACCAAAGCAGGAAGTATCACAATCCGGACTTCAAACTATACTACAAAACTGTCATCATCAAGACAGTATAGTACTGACACAAGAACAGACACTCAGATCAATAGAACAGAATAGAGAACCCAGAAATGGACCCAGAAACGTATGGCCAACTAATCTTTGACAAAGCAGGAAAGAATATCCAATAGAAGAAACACAGTCTCTTCAGCAAGTGGTGCTGGGAAAACTGGACAGCGACATGCAGAAGAATGAACCTGGACCACTTTCTTACACCATACACAAAAATAAACTCAAAATGGATGAAAGACCTCAATGTAAGACAGGAAGCCATCAAAATCCTCAAGAAGAAAGCAGGCAAAAACCTCTCTGATCTTGGCCGCCACAACTTCTTATTCAACACGTCTCCAGAGGCAAGGGAAACAAAAGCAAAAATGAACTACTAGAACCTCATCAAAATAAAAAGCCTCTGCACAGCGAAGGAAACAATCAGCAAAACTAAAAGGCAACCAACAGAATGGGAGAAGATATTTGCAAAAGACATATCAGATAAAGGGTTAGTATCCAAAATCTACAAAGAACTTATCAAAGTCAACACCCAAAAAACAAATAATCCAGTGAAGAAATGGGCAAAAGACATGAAGAGACACTTCTCCAAAGAAGACATCCAGATGGCCAACTGACACATGAAAAAATGCTCATCATCATTCATCATCAGGGAAATACAAATCAAAACCACAATGAGATACCACCTTACACCTGTCAGAATGGCTAACATTAACAACTCAGGCAACAACAGATGTTGGCGAGGATGCGGAGAAAGAGGATCTCTTTTGCATTGTTGGTGGGAATGCAAGCTGGTGCAGCCACTCTGGAAAACAGTATGGAGGTTTCTCAAAAAACTAAAAATAGAACTACCCTACGACCCAAGAATTGCACTACTAGGCATTTATCCAAGGGATACAGGTGTGCTGTTTCTAAGGGACACATGCGCCCCCATGTTTATAGCAGCACTATCCACAATAGCCAATGTATGGAAAGAGCCCAAATGTCCATCGATGGGTGAATGGATAAAGAAGAAGTGGTATATATATACAATGGAGTATTACTTGGGAATCAAGAAGAATGAAATCTTGCCATTTGCAACTACATGGATGGAACTGGAGAGTATTATGCTAAGTGAAATTAGTCAGTCAGAGAAAGACAAAAATCATATGACTTCCCTCATATGAGGACTTTTAGAGACAAAACAGAAGAACATAAGGGAAGGGAAACAAAAATAATATAAAAACAGGGAGGGGCACAAAACAGAAGAGACTCATAAATATGGAGAACAAACAGAGTGTTACAGGAGGGCTTGTGGGAGGGGGGATGGGCTAAATGGGTAAGGGGCACTAAGGAATCTACTCCTGAAATCATTGTTGCACTATATGCTAACTAATTTGGATGTAAATTAAAAAAAATAAAGCAAGTTAATGAAAAATAAATAAAATAATATATAAAATAATAAAACACAACTGAACCTATATCTTCGAAAATAAATTTCTCTTCCTCCTATATTCCCTATTTTTGAATTATTACCATGATTCTTGAAATCAATAAGACCCAAACTTTCAGAATCACTTTTGGCATCTCTTTCTCCCTTGCTACATACATTGTATTGCTTATACAACATCAAGTCTTGTCTCTGCACAATCACATCTTCCTCTTTCCACTGACACAGCCCTGATGTGATCTTCTATGGTCTCTCACTGAAATTATAACAGCCTCCCAATCAAGCTTCCTATTTTCTACTTCTCCCAGGTCCAATCCATTCTACAAAATGGGACCAGGTTCATTTTCCAAAAGCCATCCCCAGTCATATCCCCTGCATGTTCAAAAACCTCCCACGACCCCTCATTCATTGCCTACTGCATAAAAACCATATTCTGAGGCTAATTCAAAAAAATATAGTCCAAGAGATAGAATAAAAAGCAAGAGAAGTCAGTGTCTTAAAAGCTAAAGGGAAAACAATCAACTGGATGATATTAGGAACATCCATTTCCATGTTCCATTTAGTTAAAATATTGCATTAAAATGAAACACAAATAATCATATATACTAGTAATCATATATCTGCAATCATATTGCAGATAGAGGTAAAGACATTGCAGGACCACATAGTGCTTTGTTAAGGAATATCCAAAGGAGAAGAGCACTAGGGGTAGAAGGTCAAAGCATCTTTGCCTTTCCAACTTGTGATGGCCTCAGAGTGATTGTCAGGTTTTTTGTGTTCATTGATTCCATGTTCATGGTAAAACTATCAGTCTCCTTGAGTAAAGACCTCTTTATCTCAAAAACCCAGAGATAAATTCTGCATTCAAACTGGAATACTATACACTAGTCCAAAATTTTTAGTATAATCTCAAAACAGAAGAGCATCTGTTCACATGGAAAATAAATAATGATCATGATGCAGTGTTCCTCAGAAATGTATATTGACAACAGGCTCTAGTCTAACAATTTGTATGTGTTGGCACAACAATAAAACTGCATTTAGTAATATGGAAATTCTTAAGTCCATTAAAGCAGGAAACGTGTATACCATTATATAGTATATGCTAGAAAAATATCACTAGAACAAAGCAAGACATTTGTTTTCCTTTTTCCTTGGTATTCACTTTTTTCTCCCCAGTGAGACACAAGGTATTATTGGTTATAAGTAATTTACAGTCACATTTTGGCTTTTATAACAGAATGAGAAATGCATAATAAACTATGTGGATGTTGAGATATACAGATATACAGTGAGCATATCCCAGACTGAAAATAAAACAAAACAAAACCTGATCCCACCACCTCTCCAATCTCAAATTCAAAGACTTGTGTTTTGCTCTAACAAACTACTGTGGGACAGTCACGATATTATGGGGCAAGAGAGCACCACACTGAGAAATGACAAGGTAAAAATCTATGATGTGCAATTGTTCCGAAGGCTAGTGATGCCTGCAGGCTGTCCTGAGGAATTTGATACTCCACGTATTTTCAAAGGAGCCCAGAGCATCAGTACAGGTTCCCAACTGTCACCTCAGTATTTTGGGATCACTTCTAAGGAATTTCACAGTCAAAACAATTGTTTGAACATATGGTTGCACTCTCAGAAAATATAAACTAAAAATTCAGTATGAACGTAAGTGAGAACCTTTAAAGCAGAAGGCATTCAAGTGTAGGGTTTTTTTTAAATGTACTTTTATAATTACTTCATAGTATCAAGGCAGACCTCATTTGAGTAAAGAAAAAAATGGGACTTTTCTCATGATTACTGAATGTGTTACTGCTGATTTTACTTAGCATAGGGCATTTCTCTCATCTCAGTAAGCTGTGTTACCCTATTTACAAAACCACACATATGTTGATTCAAAGGAAAAGACAGAGAGAATATTATGCCAAAGGGATAAAATCATATTTTTCTCTATTTGTAGAATTTAATTAACATCAATCCATTTAATTTCATTGAGTACCTAGTATTGCGAAAATTATATTCAGTAAGAATAAATGAAATAAAAAGTAAAATCATCATCCCACCCTTTAGAGTCTCGCACCTGAATACGAGACCAAAGAAAAGTAGAATGAAAGTCTACCAAATGGAATGATTGGCACTACGGTAAAGGAAAACAGAGGGTCCCATGGAGCACAGGAGAAGGGCATCTAAGCACTTCTGGGGTTGAGGCTCCCTGAGCTGAGTGTCTAAGGACATGAAGGAGTTAACCCAGTGACAGAGGAGAAAATGAGCTTTCCAGACAGGGCAGGAGCAAGTGCGAAGCCTGGAACTGTATGAGAATGTGAGAGCGCCTGCACTCGGAGTCAATGGGGGTGGGGTGGTAAGTCTTTGAGGAAGGTTCAGATCTCATCCCAAAGCACTCTCAAAATCCATAAGACTTGCCTGGGGCATGTTTCTCAATGCATACCCCATGACCACAAACACATACTTATATCAGATGTTCAGTTGGTTACAAGCCTTCTACAGCATTAACCTTGGGAGGGCTGCATAGCACTTTGGCATTATAGAGACATGGTTTCAGGTAAGGGCACTGGAGCTTCTGGCTCTAGAACTTGGTCAAGGCATTTAATATTCCTGAACCTCCATTTCCTTCATTTGTTTATTTGTTTATTTATTTATTTAGGGAGCACGCATGAGTGGGGAAGGGCAGAGACAGAGGGAGAGGGAGAATCCTAAGCAGGCTCAGTGCTGTCAGCACAGAGCCTAACACGGGACTCAAAAGACATGACCATGAGATCTTGACCTGAGCCAAAATCAAGAGTTAATCACTTAACTGACCGAGCCACTCAGGCATCCTCCTCCATTTCCTTTAGATGTAAAATAGGGATAATTCCCCTTCAAATGGTTACCATTAGGAGTAGATAAAAGGAAGCACATGTCACATTGGAGATGTTCAGTTATGTTCTTCTCTTCCTCTTTCTCTTATTAGCTACCCTTTAACTGTACTGTAACAGGAAGAGTTCTCTAGGTAGGTCTGGAATACTCTGAATTTTTTTCTTCTCTTCCCAGTGATAAGCCTCATATAAGAAAAAGCATTGCAGTGGATGGGTTATCTCATGAGGGCTAGCAAACTATTTACAATAGAGAAAAACACTTATATAAGGATAGAGATTCACATGAGTGAGTCTCAAATTCACTTAATTCAGCTCAGAAGCCAGTGAGCTTTGGACATGATTTTGAACCCATCGCTTTGCTTCCTGTTTGGACAGCTTCAAAAATATTTATAAAGCAGAGTTCAAGGTTCAGCCACAGATACACCATTTCCTCAGTACACAGAAAAATGCAGGAAAATGATCTAGAATGGTGCAGTTAGCTCTGGCCTAAATGCATATTCAGACTCAGACCATGTCATAAATACACATATAGAAACTGTAGTGCACAAGACTTTATTTGACAAGACGCCTTAAAATAAAACTAATGGGGGGTGGTTTGGTGTTCGGGTAGTCAGTTGAGTGTCCGACTCCTGATTTTGGCTCAGGTCATGATCTCACAGTTTGTAAGTTTGATCCCTGCACTGTGAGTGCAGAGCCTGCTTAGGATTGTCTCTCTCCCCTCTCTCTCTCTGCCCCCACCCTGCTTATGCTCTCTTTTTCTCAAAAAAAAAAAATAAAGAAACTTAAAAAAATAAAATAAAATAAAATAAAATAAAATAAAATAAAATAAAATATAAAATAAAATAAAATAAAATAAAATAAAATAAAATAAAATAAAACTAATGGTAATACAGAGCCACAATCTGACAGTTCATTCATGGAAACTGATGTGTTTTATTTTTTATTTTTTTGTTGTTGTTTATTTTTTTTTAATATAAGAAATTTACTGTCAAATTGGTTTCCATACAACACCCAGTGCTCATCCCAAAAGGTGCCCTCCTCAATACCCATCACCCACCCTGCCCTTCCTCCCACCCCCCATCAACCCTCAGTTTGTTCTCAGTTTTTAACAGTCTCTTATGCTTTGGCTCTCTCCCACTCTAACCTCTTTTTTTTTTTTTTTTCTTCCCCTCCCCCATGGGTTTCTGTTACGTTTCTCAGGATCCACATAAGAGTGAAACCATATGGTATCTGTCTTTCTCTGTATGGCTTATTTCACTTAGCATCACACTCTCCAGTTCCATCCACGTTGCTACAAAAGGCCATATTTCATTCTTTCTCATTGCCACGTAGTATTCCATTGTGTATATAAACCACAATTTCTTTATCCATTCATCAGTTGATGGACATTTAGGCTCTTTCCATATTTTGGCTATTGTTGAGAGTGCTGCTATAAACATTGGGGTACAAGTGCCCCTATGGATCAGTACTCCTGTATCCCTTGGATAAATTCCTAGCAGTGCTATTGCTGGGTCATAGGGTAGGTCTATTTTTAATTTTCTGAGGAACCTCCACACTGCTTTCCAGAGCGGCTGCACCAATTTGCATTCCCACCAACAGTGCAAGAGGGCTCCTGTTTCTCCACATCCTCTCCAGCATCTATAGTCTCCTGATTCCTTCATTTTGGCTACTCTGACTGGCGTGAGGTGGTATCTGAGTGTGGTTTTGATTTGTATTTCCCTGATAAGGATTGACGTTGAGCATCTTTTCATGTGCCTGTTGGCCATCCGGATGTCTTCTTTAGAGAAGTGTCTATTCATGTTTTCTGCCCATTTCTTCACTGGGTTATTTGTTTTTTGGGTGTGGAGTTTGATGAGCTCTTTATAGATTTTGGATACTAGCCCTTTGTCCGATGTGTCATTTGCAAATATCTTTTCCCATTCCGTTGGTGCCTTTTAGTTTTTTTGGTTGTTTCCTTTGCTGTGCAGAAGCTTTTTATCTTCATAAGGTCCCAGTAATTCACTTTTGCTTTTAATTCCCTTGCCTTTGGGGATGTGCCGAGTAAGAGATTGCTACGGCTGAGGTCAGAGAGGTCTTTTCCTGCTTTTTCCTCTAGGGTTTTGATGGTTTCCTGTCTCACATTCAGGTCCTTTATCCATTTTGAGCTTATTTTTGTGAATGGTTTGAGAAAGTGGTCTAGTTTCAACCTTCTGCATGTTGCTGTCCAGTTCTCCCAGCACCATTTGTTAAAGAGACTGTCTTTTTTCCATTGGATGTTCTTTCCTGCTTTGTCAAAGATTAGTTGGCCATACGTTTGTGGGTCTAGTTCTGGGGTTTCTATTCTATTCCATTGGTCTATGTGTCTGTTTTTGTGCCAATACCATGCTGTCTTGATGATGACAGCTTTGTAGTAGAGGCTAAAGTCTGGGATTGTGATGCCTCCTGCTTTGGTCTTCTTCTTCAAAATTACTTTGGCTATTCGGGGCCTTTTGTGGTTCCATATGAATTTTAGGATTGCTTGTTCTAGTTTCGAGAAGAATGCTGGTGCAATTTTGATTGGGATTGCATTGAATGTGTAGATAGCTTTGGGTAGTATTGACATTTTGATAATATTTATTCTTCCAATCCATGAGCAGGGAATGTCTTTCCATTTCTTTATATCTTCTTCAATTACCTGCATAAACTTTCTATAGTTTTCAGCATACAGATCTTTTACATCTTTGGTTAGATTTATTCCTAGGTATTTTATGCTTCTTGGTGCAATTGTGAATGGGATCAGTTTCTTTATTTGTCTTTCTGTTGCTTCATTGTTAGTGTATAAGAATGCAACTGATTTCTGTACATTGATTTTGTATCCGGCAACTTTGCTGAATTCATGTATCAGTTCTAGCAGACTTTTGGTGGAGTCTATCGGATTTTCCATGTATAATATCATGTCATCTGCAAAAAGCAAAAGCTTGACTTCATCTTTGCCAATTTTGATGCCTTTGATTTCCTTTTGTTGTCTGATTGCTGATGCTAGAACTTCCAACACTATATTAAACAACAGCGGTCAGAGTGGGCATCCCTGTCGTGTTCCTGATCTCAGGGAAAAAGCTCTCAGTTTTTCCCCGTTGAGGATGATGTTAGCTGTGGGCTTTTCATAAATGGCTTTTATGATGTTTAAGTATGTTCCTTCTATCCCGACTTTCTCCAGGGTTTTTATTAAGAAAGGGTGCTGGATTTTGTCAAAGGCCTTTTCTGCATCGATTGACAGGATCATATGGTTCTTCTCTTTTTTTTTGTTAATGTGATGTATCACGTTGATCGATTTGCGAATGTTGAACCAGCCCTGCATCCCAGGAATGAATCCCACTTGATCATGGTGAATAATTCTTTTTATATGCTGTTGAATTCGATTTGCTAGTATCTTACTGAGAATTTTTGCATCCATATTCATCAGGGATATTGGCCTGTAGTTCTCTTTTTTTACTGGGTCTCTGTCTGGTTTAGGAATCAAAGTAATACTGGCTTCATAGAATGAGTCTGGAAGTTTTCCTTGCCTTTCTATTTCTTGGAATAGCTTGAGAAGGATAGGTATTATCTCTGCTTTAAACGTCTGGTAGAACTCCCCTGGGAAGCCATCTGGTCCTGGACTCTTATTTGTTGGGAGATTTTTGATAACCGATTCAATTTCTTCGCTGGTTATGGGTCTGTTCAAGCTTTCTATTTCCTCCTGATTGAGTTTTGGAAGAGTGTGGGTGTTTAGGAATTTGTCCATTTCTTCCAGGTTGTCCAATTTGTTGGCATATAATTTTTCATAGTATTCCCTGATAATTGTTTGTATCTCTGAGGGATTGGTTGTAATAATTCCATTTTCATTCATGATTTTATCTATTTGGGTCATCTCTCTTTTCTTTTTGAGAAGCCTGGCTAGAGGTTTGTCAATTTTGTTTATTTTTTCAAAAAACCAACTCTTGGTTTCGTTGATCTGCTCTACAGTTTTTTTAAATTTTTTTTTTTTCAACATTTTTTATTTATTTTTGGGACAGAGAGAGACAGAGCATGAACAGGGGAGGGGCAGAGAGAGAGGGAGACACAGAATCGGAAACAGGCTCCAGGCTCCGAGCCATCAGCCCAGAGCCTGACGCGGGGCTCGAACTCACGGACCGCGAGATCGTGACCTGGCTGAAGTCGGACGCTTAACCGACTGCGCCACCCAGGCGCCCCTCTACAGTTTTTTTAGATTCTATATTGTTTATTTCTGCTCTGATCTTTATTACTTCTCTTCTTCTGCTGGATTTAGGCTGTCTTTGCTGTTCTGCTTCTATTTCCTTTAGGTGTGCTGTTAGATTTTGTATTTGGGATTTTTCTTGTTTCTTAAGATAGGCCTGGATTGCAATGTATTTTCCTCTCAGGACTGCCTTCGCTGCATCCCAAAGCGTTGGATTGTTGTATTTTCATTTTCGTTTGTTTCCATATATTTTTTAATTTCTTCTCTAATTGCCTGGTTGACCCACTCATTCGTTAGTAGGGTGTTCTTTAACCTCCATGCTTTTGGAGGTTTTCCAGACTTTTTCCTGTGGTTGATTTCAAGCTTCATAGCATTGTGGTCTGAAAGTATGCATGGTATAATTTCAATTCTTGTAAACTTATGAAGGGCTGTTTTGTGACCCAGTATATAATCTATCTTGGAGAATGTTCCATGTGCACTCGAGAAGAAAGTATATTCTGTTGCTTTGGGATGCAGAGTTCTAAATATATCTGTCAAGTCCATCTGATCCAATGGATCATTCAGGGCCCTTGTTTCTTTATTGACTGTGTGTCTAGATGATCTATCCATTTCTGTAAGTGGGGTGTTAAAGTCCCCTGCAATGACCACATTCTTATCAATAAGGTTGCTTATGTTTATGAGTAATTGTTTTATATATCTGGGGGCTCCGGTATTTGGCGCATAGACATTTATAATTGTTAGCTCTTCCTGATGGATAGACCCTGTGATTATTATATAATGCCCTTCTTCGTCTCTTGTTACAGCCTTTAATTTAAAGTCTAGTTTGTCTGATATAAGTATGGCTACTCCAGCTTTCTTTTGGCTTCCAGTAGCATGATAAATAGTTCTCCATCCCCTCACTCTCAATCTAAAGGTGTCCTCAGATCTAAAATGAGTCTCTTGTAGACAGCAAATAGATGGGTCTTGTTTTTTTATCCATTCTGATACCCTATGTCTTTTGGTTGGCGCATTTAATCCATTTACATTCAGTGTTATTATAGAAAGATACGGGTTTAGAGTCATTGTGATGTCTGTATGTTTTATGCTTGTAGTGATGTCTCTGGTACTTTGTCTCACAGGATCCCCCTTAGGATCTCTTGTAGGGCTGGTTTCGTGGTGACAAATTCCTTCAGTTTCTGTTTGTTTGGGAAGACCTTTATCTCTCCTTCTATTCTAAATGACAGACTTGCTGGATAAAGGATTCTCGGCTGCATATTTTTTCTGTTTAGCACACTGAAGATATCGTGCCAAGCCTTTCTGGCCTGCCAAGTTTCAAAGGAGAGATCAGTCACGAGTCTTATAGGTCTCCCTTTATATGTGAGGGCACGTTTATCCCTTGCTGCTTTCAGAATTTTCTCTTTATCCTTGTATTTTGCCAGTTTCACTATGATATGTCGTGCAGAAGATCGATTCAAGTTACGTCTGAAGGGAGTTCTCTGTGCCTCTTGGATTTCAATGCCTTTTTCCTTCCCCAGTTCAGGGAAGTTCTCAGCTATAATTTCTTCAAGTACCCCTTCAGCACCTTTCCCTCTCTCTTCCTCCTCTGGGATACCAATTATGCGTATATTATTTCTTTTTAGTGTATCACTTAGTTCTCTAATTTTCCCCTCATACTCCTGGATTTTTTTATCTCTCTTTCTCTCAGCTTCCTCTTTCTCCATAACTTTATCTTCTAGTTCACCTATTCTCTCCTCTGCCTCTTCAATCCGAGCCGTCGTGGTTTCCATTTTGTTTTGCATTTCGTTTAAAGCGTTTTTCAGCTCCTCGTGACTGTTCCTTAGTCCCTTGATCTCTGTGGCAAGAGATTCTCTGCTGTCCTGTATACTGTTTTCAAGCCCAGCGATTAATTTTATGACTATTATTCTAAATTCACTTTCTGTTATATTATTTAAATCCTTTTTGATCAGTTCATTAGCTGTTGTTATTTCCTGGAGATTCTTCTGAGGGGAATTCTTCCGTTTGGTCATTTTGGATAGTCCCTGGAGCGGTGAGGACCCGCAGGGCACTTCCCCCGTGCTGTGGTGTATAACTGGAGTTGGTGGGCGGGGCCGCAGTCCGACCTGATGTCTGCCCCCAGCCCACCGCTGGGGCCAGTCAGACTAGTGTGTGCCTTCTCTTCCCCTCTCCTAGAGGCGGGATTCACTGTGGGGTGGCGTGGCCTGTCTGGGCTACTTGCACACTGCCAGGCTTGTGGTGCTGGGGATCTGGCGTATTAGCTGGGGTGGGTAGGCAAGGTGCACGGGGGCAGGAGGGGCAGGCTTAGCTCGCTTCTCCTTAGGTGATCCACTTCAGGAGGGGCCCTGTGGCAGCGGAGGGAGTCAGATCTGCTGCCGGAGGTTTGGCTCCACAGAAGCACAGAGTTGGGTGTTTGCTCGGAGCAAGCAAGTTCCCTGGCAGGAACTGGTTCTCTTTGGGATTTTGGCTGGGGGATGGGCGGGGGAGATGGCGCTGGCGAGCGCCTTTGTTCCCCGCCAAGCTGAGCTCTGCCGTCCGGGGGCTCAGCAGCTCTCCCTCCCTTTGTCCTCCAGCCTTCCCGCTTTCTGAGCAGAGCTGTTAACTTATGACCTCCCAGACGCTAAGTCGCGCTTGCTGTCGGAACACAGTCCGTCCGGCCCCTCCGCTTTTGCCAGCCAGACTCGGGGGCTCTGCTTGGCTGGCGAGCCGCCCCTCCACCCCGGCTCCCTCCCGCCAGTCCGTGGAGTGCGCACCGCCTCGCCGCCCTTCCTACCCTCTTCTGTGGGCCTCTCGTCTGCGCTTGGCTCTGGAGACTCCGTTCTGTTCGAAACTGATATGTTTTAAAATGTAATTTTTTGGAGGTGCCTGGGTGTCTCAGTTGGTTAAGCGTCTGACTTCAGCTCATTCATGATCTCATGGTTCATGGGTTCAAGGTCCACACTGGGATCTGTGCTGACAGCTCAGAGCCTGGAGTCTGTTTCAGATTCTGTGTCTCCCTCTCCCTGTCCCTCCCCCACTCATGCTGCCTCTCTCTCTCAAAAATAAATAAGCATAAAAAATTTTTAAAAAGAAATAAATCAACATTTAAAAATGCAATTTTTTTCTACTTTTATAGAGGTAATGTTGCTCATTTATCTTATATTTAGTAACATTCCAGTAGGTCTACAGTGACACCTGTAATGAAACCTAATAATATTTCTGTAACATAATGTATAAATATTCACATCAGTAAAATAATTAATGACCAAAACAACCTCACATTCAGTTCATGTTTGGCCACAAAATAAGTTCAAATCACGTCAAGATTCACAACCAAATAAAAAGGAAAAAACTTATAGTTTTCAAAGCTTTTTGACTTTCGGAAACATGGATAAACTACTGAGGACCTGTAATATATCTTCCTTCAGGGAGTTTTCAATCCTATTAGGTTGCTATATTAAAAAATCCACACATCTCATGGGCAAGATCCAAAATAGCATTTAAAACCACTTGGTCAAATCATAAAAAGTCATAAATTACTTCAAATTATGCTATCATATTTAAACTTGTGTTGATAATATAAGAATTGTGCACAAGTTATGGCTTTTAGTTTATTGTGATGGTCTTACGTTATTTATGGGAAAAAATATCAAGTTAGAAGAAAATGTAGTTTGCCTACTTATTTAATAAATGTTTTCCAGGGTTGACAGAAATGAAATTTAAGGTAAATTGTTTGCAAATTAAGGAAAATAAGACTTCAAAAAAAATCACTGACATTTTAGCTCCCGAAAACTGTTGAGTAAGGAATCATTGAGCATGATTCTTCTAGCACATTCTCTCCTCTATTTTAGATGGTTTGCCAGGGCCCTGGAGTACTATAATATCTTGCTGAGAAGTAGAACAGTCAAATGGATGCAAAGGTTTTATGTGATCAAAATGAAAAAGAAACAGTGTGCTAGAATTTCCTGTGCATTATTACTAAAAACACTTTTGGCTGGTTATATTTAGAATTTTCCCAATGTATGTATACCTATGCTCAGAATATCTTTGCATGTGATATTTATGTAGTGATCTCATGGGCATTTATTTATTCAGTTTCCTAATGAAGGGTAACAGAATATGCTACCCAAAATATGCCGCTTTGGCATAAGAACTGTTTTGAGATGAAGCAAACACAAAAAATCCTCCTACCCAGCCCCTATTTGTGTAAAATCTGGACATAAACTTTCAAAGATGTCCCTCCCGCACTCTCTACCAAAAAGGACAAAAGTTAATCACCTAGAGAGATTAAGACTCTATCAGTCTATAGACAGTACCAGAGGAATCTTACATAACAAACTTTCTAACTATGCTTTATCTTTTTCCTTGGAAGCCTAAAACTGTTGTCCTTTGTCCTGCCATGTTTTCCAGAAATTTGTGTGTGTGTGTGTGTGTGTGTGTAAGATGCTATATAAGTCAAAAGTTCAAAGCCACCTCAAGTTACTCATTTTCCCCTGGGTATCTCCCGTGTGTATATAAGGCAAACATGTTAATAAACTTCTTGTTTTTCTCTTATTAACTTGCTTTTTATTACAGGTGTCTTAGCCAAGAACTCAGAAGGAGAGGGGGAAATTATTTTTTTTTCCGTATGCGGAAAACAGAATAACTTTTGTTGACCTTAGTAAGTCAGCTCCCATCTTATATAATGTACAAATAGATGCTCAGTTAATACTACTTTAGTATACCACTTGGAAGTAATGAGACCAAATTCAAATCAATAATGACATCAAAACTACTAATCCCAAATAATTAGTGAATTACTTCTTACTAGTTCATCACTTTGTATTATCCCACTACAAGAATATAGTAATACTCAAATGCTCTAGTCAGCTTTACTGAATATACTAGATCTACATAATCTGTGATAATTGTCTGATCAGTATAAGTAACATATTTTGAAGAGAGCTTCTTAGCCTCACTTACCCTAATATGAAGATATGCAGCTGTTAATAAAAGGGAAATGAAGATCAAAAAGCATTCCAGTCTACAAAAGACTCACTAGCTTCATCGCTCTACCCTTCTTTGAATAATTCTATCAAATGCTTAGTCTTTCACTTTAATAAATGCAATCTATTTATTTTGGTAATAGCATCTCAGGACCACTTAAACCATACTTGAGCTTCACAGTCTAGGCAGACATTTGACTACCTAGAAGGACTGTATCTGTATCTCTAAAAAAGCCAAAGTACACAGTGAAAACCAATAAAGGAATTGATTAAAAGAAACACACATCAATCCTTTGGGCAAATGGGAGCATGTAGTGAAAATTATGCTTTCATCCACACATCTGGTTTGCTAATGTATGCAAGTAAGGTTTGTAACATCTCTATAATTATTCCACTTAAAGTAAAGAATGTCCTCAATTCATCCAATGTGGGGCGGGGGAGGAGTGAGGAAATAGTTGCCAGTGTGGAATGATTGCATAAAATAGGGAATAAGCACACAAAAGTATGGCTTTTAAAATTTTATCAATTTCATCTTTAATGCCTAGAGGTTTCAGTTTCATGATAAGAAAACATTTGAGTGCCTGTTATACACTAGGCACTGGGCAAGAAAGGACCCAACACATAACCTGTGAATAAAGTACCCACACCCAATATTCTTAGTGTATAATTGCATATTATTATTATTTTTTTTTTTAAAGAAAGATTTTATTTCCAACGTTTTTTATTTATTTTTGGGACAGAGAGAGACAGAGCATGAACGGGGGAGGGGCAGAGAGAGAGGGAGACACAGAATCGGAAACAGGCTCCAGGCTCCGAGCCATCAGCCCAGAGCCTGACGCGGGGCTCGAACTCACGGACCGCGAGATCGTGACCTGGCTGAAGTCGGACGCTCAACCGACTGCGCCACCCAGGCGCCCCTAATTGCATATTATTTTAATAAATAGCCATGGGCTTCTAGAAATAAGGGAAAGTGATTCTGAATGTGTTACTTTAAGTTCCAGCTCTTTGAAGCTATTAATACATGTTTATATTTTAACATGTTTTTCCTATAAATTCATCTTGCTTCCAATTGTAGCAGTATCCACAAGAACATGTTGACTTCAGGACACATGGCTTTTAAATAATGACTGTACTACAGGATTTGGCACTGCCGCAGAGAACCAGGATATTTGTTGCAGAAGCATTGTTTTTAAGCACTTCTTTATGAAGAGAAAGAAGAGAGCCAGTTCTCTGATGGACTCACTCTTTCCCACAAACCCCGGCCACATGTTTATATGAAGAACATAACGGAACACCTCCACTCTGAAGCCCTAGCATCACCAAAAACAAAAATTCCCACCTCTTGAGTTCCTATCACTTAACAAGAGTGAAACAAACCTAGGGGGTGAACACACTAGATCAACCGTTATTCGGCAGGCACACGCTGTGCAAGGAAAGGGTCACAGTTAACTATTCAAACACGTGGGACCCAGAGTGTTTAGAGATTAGCTAGGTGATGACAGAGCATAGCCATCGGTATTCACATTCAGTCTTTAAAAGCTGTTGAACAGAGGGGCACCTGGGTGGCTCAGTTGGTTAAGTGTCTGCTTTCAGCTCAGGTCATGATCTCCTGGTTCATGGGTTCAAGCCCCACATTGGACTCTCTGCTGTCCGGGCAGAGCCCACTTCAGATACTCTGTCTCCTTCTCTCTCTGCCCCTTCCCCACTCATGCTGTCTCTTTCTCTCTCTCTCTCTCTCTCTCTCCCTCTCAAAAAGAAATAAATAAACTTAAAAAATTAAAAACCATTGATCAAAGACTGCAGGGCCCTTGAGATAAACGTCTTCTTTGAACATATTTATAACAGTTCATTTTCAGTGTTTAATTTTCAGACCTATGAATAGGAAAATTTTCTTTCCATGCTTTCTAATGGAGCTTTAAGTAGTCTATGAAACTTGAAGCAAACCACAAATCCTCTGTAGATCTGTTTCCAGCACCTGTAGGATATATAGAATAATACTCCTGTGCATGGAAAGAACCTGTTGGTATACTTGAGATTCATCCACAATGCAGGGAAGATTATTTACAGCAAAATAGGTCAGACATTAGACCTGTTCATTAACAAGTTCTGGTGACTGGCCAGGCAGAGAGATGTGTACATAACTGGAGTCTGGGCCAAAATGTAAGTCCAGTCCTTGGATCCAGGAGCCCCATTAAAAAACTGACAGCTGTGTTACAAGAGTGCACAACAAGAACGATAACTGGATTTCAACACTAAGTTTTTGCTTCCTATTCAAATAGATTTGGAGAAAATGCTAGACAAGAGTCAACAGAGGTATCCAACTTTCCTTGGGTAAGTCACTTAACTCTCAGTGCTATTGCATCATCTATAAAATTGGGACATCAGTGG
The DNA here is from genome assembly GCF_028018385.1 of Neofelis nebulosa. Taxonomy (NCBI): domain Eukaryota; kingdom Metazoa; phylum Chordata; class Mammalia; order Carnivora; family Felidae; genus Neofelis; species Neofelis nebulosa. The sequence continues at coordinate 80,569,881 of NC_080783.1, read as the reverse complement.
CACCTGTCTCATAGTGTTCATGGCAACCCGTAGTCATAATCTAAGAGAGAGCTTATTATTAGGAAGTCACACTACAAAAGTAGTCTACATTCAAGCATCTAATATCTGGAACACTCACATTACTTCTGTAGGTAAGTCCTTGTCCTGCTAGGATAAAAATGTGAATGCAAAACTATGAAAGGAAATTTACTTCACTTACTAGTACCTATCTTTAGGTTCATGAAGTCTCAGTCCTGACAAACTGAGGGCCAGAGAGTTAAAAGAAAATGTGTTTTGTTTGGTGGGTATAAGAAGTTCAGAATAAGAATGTAACAAGAGAAAGCTAGTCTGATTAGTGAGTTCTGCCTGAATCCTAGAAAGAAAGAGCCCTCATTTGCAGGAGAGAACACCCACCTGGAGAGGGGAAAAATTATTATCACAGCCTCACTTTGCACAGCACCAGCCTGAAGCCCAGCTTCTATGATTAGTGCAGACAGACTTAATGAAAACAAGTCAATAGGTCTAAATACAAACACATCACTTTCTTCCCCTGGTCAGTCTTTTTCTTTCCCCTCTCTCCTTTCCCCTTTCCCCTTTCCCCTTTTCCCTTTTCCCTTTTTCCTTTCCCTTTCCTCCTTTCTCCTCTCCCCTCCTCTCCCCTCCCCTCCCCTCCTCTCCTTTCCTTTTCTCCCTCTCTGTATATTCATCGGCGTTCAGAGGATGCATATATTTGCTTCAGGCAACTGTCTGAGTCCTATCAGTTTTTCAACAGAAAATGTTTTGAAGGCTGGTTTAGAGGTGTGCCCAATGGCATGTTGGTGAATATCTAAAATTTTATAAACTAAAATGAAATGAAAGACTGTATGAAGCCATCTACCTAAATATTGAAAATAAGCATTAAACTGCCTCAATGCAGGTAAAGGGAAGTGACATGCATTTATAGCAGCTGAATAGATGATATAGGCAGAAACAGCACACAGGGAATTTAGAGTTCATTTCGAAAATTGGGTAGACTTCACTGCATCAATGCTTGTAGTGAGCTTATCTCCTTTTTACAGATGTGGAACCTAAAAGAATTTGATAAATTTTCTTTCTGGGGTCTATATTAAGAAAGGATATCTCTTTTACTATAGGCAAAACATGAAAAAACATTTAAAGGTTATATACATACGTGTGTGTGTGTGTGTGTGTGTGTGTGTGTGTGTGTGGTGAATATATCCCTATCCCTGTTCTGAGTTGATCCTAGGAGAGATAGCTGCCCAATAGCATTAGCTATGCCTTTCATACTTGGTTATATCATCATCGTCTCCATGAATATTCATTTCTTAAACTAGAGGGTAATTTGCATATACTGCTGACAAGAGGGAGTCAATGGGTGAGTGACAGTGTCCAAATGAGTCTCACCAGCATTGCAGAAAGACTTTTCTTTTTTTTTTTTAATTTGGTTTATGTTTATTTGCAGAAAGACTTTTCAACACAGAATTGAAACTACATCTACTGCATCTGAACTGCAGATGAGTTCACATTTATTAGTGAGTTGAACGGGTTCAGAGCATGCCACCCCAATGTAGTCCTCCAGCATAGGACTATTTTGAGCTGAAGGCATTTGAGACAAAGCACAGGCTGAACTCTTTGCCTTCCCTTTATCCACCTGTAAACAGAACATACCATGAAGGGGATAACAACCTTGTCATCAGAGACAAGATGGCACCAAGAGTCTACACGAACAAACCTTACTAACTAGCCCTTATCTTCCATTAGTTTCCCCATATATTTGCCTCCCCAAAATTTGCTGCCCTTAGAAGTTCAAAGTTCTTTTTTTCTTGTCACTCCTCTACAAAATTGTTGTTCTTTTCTAAGATGCTATATAAGCCCAAGTTCTAACCACCCCTTTGAGTTACTCATCACTGAGTATTTTTGTGCGTGCAAGATACATATGTTAATAAACTTGTTTGTTTTCTCTTGTAATCTGTCTTTCACCCATCTAATTTGCACAGCCTCAGTCAATGAACCAAAGATGGGTAGAGGAAAATGATTTCTTCCCCTGCAACAGAATTGAAATTAAGAGTTTATGATATAATCTCTGCAGCATGTGGTGCAGGTCTACCACAAACAATAATCGCATGCTTAACTGCTGATACATTTGAGACATCTTAACAGTTACCAAGAATTTATGACAGGCAGAATGAGAGAGGCAGAGAGGAGTGAACTGTGTACATCCCACTGAGTCTTGGATCTTTCTTTTTTTTCTGGCTCTTTTGTTTATCAAAACCTTAAAAGTACAAAAATGATGAAAACTAGACCTCTTGTTGAGAAGAAAGGCTGAAGGCCACAGGTAAGATGGGATATTGGGAGTTTCAGCTTCTCTTAAGTGGTCGCATGAAGTACGTCTGTCTACATGCCTAACTTCATCCAGAGCAGAAATTCATCTCTCCAGTAGCGCAAAACAATCCCACCCACTACCACACACACACACACACACACACACAGACACACACAGTTTCCTCTGGGCATTTGATGACTATTTCAGGAGATGATAAAGTAGCCCCCTACATACTCCAGATATATCAGGAGTTTGGCATACATTACTTCCTTATATCCTCCTGTAAACAGCGTAAGACATTATAATCATCCCATTTTACACAGCTAGCAAGTGGTAGAAACCAATGTTAAAACCAGGTCTATATGACATACGCTTCCAACCACTCCCCTCTTCATGTTGCCTACAATGTATGATAAGAATGCCTCTAATTTTGCCAAAGAAGATATGAGCATAATTTCCATGTAAAATCATTCCCACCTGTCTATACCCAGTTTAGTGGATCAAACTGAAAGAAAAGTAAAACTAAGAAAAACATTTTAAGGAAATCATAAAAATTGAGATTCTATTCAAATAATTCATGAAAATGACTCATCCCACACTCTTCCTGTAAGGAGTTCTCTGGCTCTTTACTGAGCCTAGTTTTCATTTGCTGAGGTTACATTTCATTGCTACAGAATTCCTTAAAAATAAAAACATGAAACATCAAAGCACAAGTTGTTGTCTGACCTATTTTTGATGATCATTGGAAACAATGAGGTTTCTATGCATTTCCCTCTCCTTTATGCTCTTTCTTTGTGATTACTCCCATCTTTTGTAATTCATTATACCCCAAGGCAATTACTGCATTTTGTGAAATGTACAGCATTAAAAGGAATTTCCATGCAGGGTTACAGAAACTGAATGCCACATTTCTGAGTAAAGCACCCTTCCTTAGGGCATTGTGGATTAGCCTTTCCATGCCAACAGGGTTGGATAGAGACAGTTTCTTTAGCAGTCCACAATGTATTGAAAAGACCACGAACATATTTTTTTTTTCTTTTCAGACCAGTCCTTTGGTGACTGCCCACGACAAGTTACCTCTTGTATTCCTCTCTTTCTAAACCCATCTGCTGCTCATTCAGCCACTTAGCTGAAGGTGTCAGCCTTTCAGGGAGAAAGGAAATTCAACATGGATCAATCTGAAATCTTCCTGTGATCGTGAGGTTGTACCCACCCCTAACCAGGATGTATCAGAGCCTAGCACCTTGGACTTTCAAGTGTAGGCATTTGAGCCAAGTGCCGCTATGTAAAACCTACATTGTCCATGAACAAAGTAACCCAGCCCCTTCTCAACCAATGTTGTGCTTCAGCATACATGCCTTAAATTTCATGAGCTTTGTTTAAACAGTGAAAATTAAAGATTTTTTGTCTTATTTTATTTACCTGAATTAACATTTCTGAGAATTGGATCATAATGAGATTTCTACAGATTTGTTTTGTTTGTTTTGCTTACCAAATTCTTAATAAGCTAAAGAGCCAAGGATGTGTGGCATTGATTTCAATATTACATTAAATCTATAATAAACATTCATTATAAAAGAAGACAAAGGGGCTCTTTAACACCATTCCAAGGCTTTTCTAAAGAGAAATAAGAAAGTGTATGGTGGAGGAAAAGGGGGGCAGTCCTGGGAAAAAAATCACCCCAGAGGAGTACTCTTCAAATTCAGCAATTTAAGAATGGATACGTTGAAGTCACAATCAAGTGCTCAATAAGTAAGGAGCCTAACTAAATCTCCCTGTCTGACAAAGAACAAGTTGCAGAACCTTCTGCAATTAAGAACCTTAATTTTCTCTTCTGTAAAATAAAGTTTACAATGCCTTCTTCAGAGAGCTGTTGAGAAGGATACATGAGGTCACATATGTGAAAGTGCTCTGTGAACTGAGCACTGAGTGAACTGTGTATTCCTACGGTAGGAATACCATTGTCAGGAGGACAGAATGTAATGGAACTCTGTTCTTGACCTGCCCGGCAAACTGATCAGAGAAATCCATGTCTTTCTTTCCCTTTTCTCAGGTTCTTCTCTCCCTTACCATGAGTGTATGTATGTGTGTGCATTTGCGTCTGTCTGCGTGTGTCTGTGTGTGCTGTTCTGCTTCTCAACAACATTTGTCTCATAATTCTGCTACTGACACTACCTTTTGCTAGATAACATTCAGTCTTGACTACTTCTGAGTGAGGGCCTCCTTTGCTTGTGTATCTCTTCTGCGAGCTTGTACCTAAGTTCCAAAGAAGTGAACTGACCTTTTTAATATTTATGTATTTTTGAGAGAGAGAGAGAGAGAGAGAGAGAGAGAGAGAGAGAGAGAAAGCATGAGTGGGGAAGGGGCAGAGAGAGAGGGAGACACAGAATCTGAAACAGGCTCCAGGCTCTGAGCTGTCAGCACAGAGCCCGGCGCGGGGCTCAAACCCACACACTGTGAGATCGTGACCTGAGCTAAAGTCGGACACTTAACCAACTGAGCCACCCAGGCATCCCTAAACTGGCCTTTTTAAAAGACACTCTATGGTACAGTTATTTTTAGCTAGAGAGCCACTAGCAGTTTCTCCTTTGTGGCAGAGTGCATCTTTATCAGTCTACCAAAAGATTTGAGTCTTCTTTTCTATATGAGTGCAAGAGGAGTCTACATGCTACACTAGGTTCTGAAAATAAACACCTCAACAAAAATAGTCATGTCCCTACCCTTGTGAAGCTTGCAGCCAAGTGGTAAATAATAACAGTAATGAGGATATTACAAGCAGTAGCTAACATTGGTTGAAAGCATACTGTGTGCCAGGAACTGTTCTAAGCACTTTAAACATCTTATCGTATTTAATCCTTGAATAAGTTGTCTTTACTCACCATCTCTGCATCTGCATCTTCTCCTCTTCTTTCCTGAAATGACACAATTTAGGCTTTTGTTCCCGTAATCCACTGAAATCACGGTGCTCAGGGTCACTAAGTTTCATCAAGTTGCCAAATTCAGTTGAACCCTTGTCAGTCCTCATCTTGCTCAAACTCTCAGGTGGATTTGACAAAGTCGACCTCTCCGTCTGTCTTGAAATACTTCCTATACTTGCCTTCCCGAACACCACTCCCCTGCTGTCCTCTTGTCTCATCGGCCGCTCCTCTTCCATCTCCTTTGCTAGTTCCTCTTCATCTCCCTGATGTCTCAATGTGGGAGTGTGTCAGGCCTCAGCTCTCAGATCTTTTCTCACCTCTGGCCTCATACCTTCCTAGGTGATCTATTTGCTCTTGGTAATTTTAAACTCCTTCCATGTACCAATCCCTCCAGCGTCCTTTGTGTCCCTCGAATAGTAGACTGCCTACTCAGCTATTCAATTTGTTTGCTAGGGCTGCCATAACAAAATAACACAGACTGGGTGGTTTCAACAACAGAAATGTATTTTCTCAGACTGTTCTGGAGACTAGAAGTCCCAGGGGTCAGCAGGATTGGTTTCTTCTAAGGCCTTGCTCCTTGGCTCCTCTGTCTCTACTTGGTCCTCCTTCTGTGCATGTCTGTGTCCTAATTTCCTCTTCTTATAAGAAACCAGTTGTGTTGGATTAGGACCCACCCATTTTACCTTGATTACCTCTTTATAGACCTCTCTCCAAATAAAGTCAGGGGTTAGGGATTAGGACTTCACCATATGAATTTGGGTGGATACAATTCAGCCTGTAATAAAACCAGATACTCAACTTCTCCACTCCAATGAATAATGGGAATCTCAGACTTCACATGGCCAGGACTGATCTTTACATCCCATCCCACCTTCACCCCACTGCACCCTCCAAAAACCTTGCTTTTTTTCTCAGTGCTCTCCATCTTCATTCAGTTTCTAGTCAATGTCCCCTCCTGTCTAATACATACTCTCAGTTACTCTCTAGCCCCACGACATGCTACATCTTTATATGTTTATTGTCTCTTTCCTACTAAAGTGTAAGCAGGACTGGGATTTTGTTCTGTCCTTTACCCTATCTCCAGTACTAGGAATCATGGACTGACAGACATAGTAGTCCCTCATAACTATATGCTGAATGAGTTAATATAATTATCACAACTCTATTAGATAGGTAGATTAGTATTTCCATTTAATAGATGAAGAAATAAAAACTCAGAGAAAATACATAACTTCCTTTGGGTCATGGAGCTAGGATTTGGAACCAGGTAATCTGAATTTATATCACTGCTAAGCAGTCAACATTCCAGTGTGGCACCAATGCTATTTGTAGAGAAGCACAGAGTGAACTGGAGCCCTTAGGAGGGGTACCTAACACAGGAGTTTCAAAGAGGAGACAACTAGTAAAAAAGCAATATAGAAGAAAATCCCAGGCCTCATGAGGTAACCTGACATATGCAGGTGAGATAAGATCCTAAACCAGGTTGGTGCTCAGTAATCAGTCAAATGAATGAGTAAACTAAATAAACAATTACTATATTATATAAACCCAGAGGAATCAGAACATATAATCATGGAAGGGGACTATAGTACTCAGCACTCTATTTATTTGTGAAACCATTAAATTTAAAGAGAAGGAACAATTGACTACCACAACAACCAGCCACAGCTCCCAAGCTGATAATGAAGCTGTCAGAATGGACCACTCCAGGCCAAATATATTATGATACCAGTGTTGGTCAACAAGGTTACAACAATAATTAAGATCTAGTTCCAACTTCATTAGGGCCTTGGGGAAATGGTAAACTTAGCAGAAACTTGCAATGTGTAGCAGACCTCGAAGATTCTGTGAGGAAGTTTATAATTCCCTAGTGGAAGTAATCAAAGCCAAGGTTTGTTTGTTTGTTTGTTTGTTTATAATTCACAACAGAAAAACAACAGGAATATTGAACTGAATGCATAGAGAGAAAGAGATGATTCTCTAAAACCAAAATAAAACCTTTAAATAACCGCACTGTGTAAACTTCAAACCACATTTATTTCACCAAGGAGAGCCCATTTTACTATTCATTGTGCTAATTTAACAATGAAAACTCATTTCTGACATTAAATGTAATGTTTAGTAAGATTTCAAGAGTTGATGAAGACACGGATGGCTAGGAAAGGTGAGAAATTAACTTCTGAGGTGTGCTTCTTTCTGAAATAATGCTATCTAGAATCTGGATTCTCATCTAGGGCACTGATTGCCCCTAGAGTTGACGTTATATAGCCTTTGGAGCCTATAACCAGTCTATGCTGAAGTTTTAAATGTTAATGATAGGCATTGTAGCCTACAGGAGCTGAAAAGGCTGCAAGTGTTAAGGCCAAATAAGTACTTTAAGAAAAAGAAACATGGCACCAACTGGGTCAAATGATACCACACCAAATCCAGCCTGAGAAAAATCCTTTTTTGAAAAACACACTATTGGAAGATAATCAGACAACCTTTGTATGTTCCAAATTTATGAATTTGAGCCATCAGAGCAGTGTGCTTTAGACCCACTGATAGTGCTGGGAAGACTAAAAAATATACTTATGGGATGTGTTTGTCAAATTCTGTGTAAAACCCTATGGGAATATTAACTAGAACTAGACTGAATTTATAGATTAATTTGAGAGGAATTGTTGCCTTTAGGCTACTGAATTCAATATCCATGATCACAGTACAACTCTCTATTTAGTTTTTCTAGTTACACATCCTAGAGTAGAACTTCTCAACCTTAGTAATATTGACATTTATGGCTAGATAATTCTTTGTTGCCCTGTGCACTGTAGGATGTTTAGCAGTATCCCTGGCCTCTATCCATCTCATAACAATAGTATCCCCTGACCAGACATGACAATCCAAAATGTCTCCAGACATTGTCTAATTGCCCTAGGGGCAAAACCATCTTCTGTTGGGAACCACTGCCCTAAAGAAACTTTTACACATATTATCAAGGAGGTTTGGGCAAATATATTTATTGTAGCACTGTTTGTAATAGTAAAACACTAAAAACAACTTTAGTAAAAGTAAGGATCAATACAACTTGGTTTATTCCTGTAATAATTTTTTTTTTTTAAGCAGCAGGAAGTAAAAGAGAAAAACTAGATCAATCTATCTATCTGCCTACATACCAATCGATAAATGTGAATAAATTAAAAAAATATAAAAGTGGGGCGCCTGGGTGGCTCAGTCGGTTAAGCGGCCAACTTCAGCTCAGGTCATGATCTCGCAGTCCGTGAGTTCGAGCCCCGCGTCGGGCTCTGTGCTGACAGCTCGGAGCCTGGAGCCTGTTTCAAATTCTGTGTCTCCCTCTCTCTGACCCTCCCCCATTCATGCTCTGTCTCTCTCTGTCTCAAAAATAAATAAACGTTAAAAAAATTTTAAAAAAATATAAAAGTGAATAAAAAAGGTTGCATAAGACAACATAAGTACAACATAATACTGCTCATATTCATTTTAAGTACTTAAAACAATTCAGTACTTAAAACAATTCTAAATATCCAAATGATACTTTAAATTGTTAAAAATCTAAAAATTCATATGGGAACACTTTCCATAAATTTCAGGATAGTTGAAGAGACAAAGGAAGAGCTTTAGCTTTAGTTTTCTCAATTTTATTTCCTTAAAAACAAAAATGATATGAAAAAAATTATGGCAGATATAATATAGTTTGAGTCTGGATGGTAGACGTTATGAGTGAGCATCTGCTATACTATTTTCTGCACAATTCTACACACCTGAAGCACTTCAAAATAAAAAATAGAAAATTTAGTCATATTTTAGAATAAATCCATGAACTATCTTTTGAAGGACTGCCTAAATTGGAAAGCTTTTACTTTCTCAAGAGTAATTTGTTTTCAAGTATTTCATTAGACTTTTTAAACAGTTTCTGAATTTCCCTCAACACTTATTTGTAAATGAGAGTTAAACATTTGTTTCAAGTCAGTATTATTCATCAGTCAATAATGCAAATCCCGTAAGATTCACTCATAGATTAGATGCTAGATCTGCCACAGGAGCCTTTAAATTGTCCAAATATAAAGCACTCTTAACTGAACTTACTAACATTAAAAGGCTCAAACTTTGACAGAGTATTCAGTATTTAAATTATAGTAGGTAGTGGGCTAGATCCTTACTTAGGAATGCTTAACATTGGCAGTGATGACCATCTCTCTTCCTGGAATTAAGAAAACTAAATACACTGACTGACTTACAGATCAGTTTTGCAATTACGTTTTACAGAGTGCTATAGTTTTACAAATGCCCTTCTCCCACTTTGACAGACACAATGAATTCACAGCTATAATTAGAACTTGGCCCCTCATCTTTTCATAGGACCTATTAATTATTTTTCATTTTTTATGAAATAGTTTTCTAAAGAAAAAGTTTTGAAAGGAAAAAATATATTGTCTCGCACTGAGATTGGCAATCTCTGAAAAGGCTGCAGCTATATTTAAGTCAAAGGTCAGTTCAGATGGAAGTTTCAACTTATTTTCCAATTTCTACTCTTTTAAAAAGGTCATGTGACTTAAAAAGCTATTCCTTTCATACAGCAAGAAAATGGATGGTCCCAAATGATGGGAGTAGGTGATAATAATCATAATTATGATAAAAGCACCATCAATGTACTCTCCAGGAAGATATTTTATATGACATCAAGAGCTTGGTACAAGAAATGAAAAGAGAAAAAAAAATGTGCTTGTACTGCCAGTGTTCAGGCATTTAAAGCCAATCATATGTCACTGATACAAAATAGCATGTTAACAAGTGTCAAATTCAGAAATCAGTAAGAATCTCCCCCACCCCTTTAAGGGTACAAATTGAATACATGTATCAAACTCCAACAACAAGAAATGTATCCATTTCTAATCAATAGGTGCTTTAATTAGTAATGTTGGTTTTTTTTTAAGATATGTACCTTTTTTTCATTATCTGTAAATTATTCTGTTGATCTGTACTTGGATGAATCTTCTCTACTTAATATCCAGAGAACACAATGTAGAAAGTTCTTGTATTTATGACTCATAATATCAAAAAGATATTTTTAACATCTGTATTTAAGAGATTTTGAAGAAATTACCACAGGGAGTAATTCCTTCGAGGCCAAAGATTGTATGAAGTGGTTCTCACTGCACAGAGGTCATCTGAAACACATGGAAACCTTGGACATGGCCTCAAACTGACCACAGTGGAGAAGGTCAGACAGTGTCTGTGGCTAAGGAATCTGCATGCCCATTGTGCTCTACTGAAAACAAGGGAATTAACTAGACGTTTACCAACTGAATGTTGAGAACCCCAGCCATTTTCCCTTGCTTGGTTCCCAATTCAGGCTAACATTCTCTGACTTTAATTTTCTGAGGAGTCTAAACTGTCCAAGGGAAGAGACCTAAAGATACTAACAGCTGAGATAAGAAGTTTACTGGCTTCAAATAATCATTATGCTCATGGATTCTGTGAGTCAGGAATTGGGAAAGGTATAGCAGGGATGACTTTTCTCTACTCCACAATATCTGGGGGTTTTAGCTGGGAAGGTTTGAAGGTGGGGGGTGACTCATGCACTGGGAGAAGAAATCATCTGGATGCATTTTTACTTACATATCTATTAATACCAGGTCTGAGCCGGGACCTCAGCTGAAACCACAGTCCTGAAAACCCACACGCACCCTCTCTATGGTGGCCTGGGTTTCCTCACAGCTTGGTGGCCTCCATCTTTTCACATGTTGGCTCATGGCTCCAAATGTAAATGTTCTGAGAGGACCAGAGCAAAGCTGCAATTCAGGCATACTATTTGGGTATATGACATATACCCCTGTCCTATTTGGTTATGTGGAAGTAAATACCAGAACAATCAACTAAATATATTGGAATAATTGTTTCTGGGTAAGCATAAATGGTAAGGGAGGGAAACTATAATAAAAATTATGGAATAATAAAGTGTAATCAATATCACATAATAATATGCAAGAAATATTATGGAAATACATTGCTTTAAAATCACATACATGTTGGGGCGCCTGGGTGGCGCAGTCGGTTAAGCGGCCGACTTCAGCCAGGTCACGATCTCGCGTCTGTGAGTTCGAGCCCCGCGTCGGGCTCTGTGCTGACAGCTCGGAGCCTGGAGCCTGTTTCCAATTCTGTGTCTCCTCTCTCTCTGCCCCTCCCCCGTTCATGCTCTGTGTCTCTCTGTCCCAAAAATAAATAAAAAACATTGAAAAAAAAAATTAAAAAAAAAAAAAAATCACATACATGTTATAGAAGCAGAATTCTAAGATGGCTCCCATGTGCTCCTTGGTGCTAACAGTATGTAATCCCCTCCTCTGAGTGTGGACAGAACCTGTGACTTCCTTTTAACCAAGAGAATATGGCAAAGGTGATGGGTTGTCACTTTCTTGACTATGTAACATGATCTAAGACTCAGTCTGAAGACTGGAGAAAAAGCCTCTATTGTTGGCTTGGGAGAAGCAAGCATGTTGGAGAAAGCCCTATGATAAGAAACTGTGGGCCACTTCTAGGCTGAACAACCAGCAAAAAGCTGGGGTCCTCAGTCATACAGCTGCAAGGAAATGAATTTTGCCAACAACCCGAATAGCTCGTTTTACTCAGCTGTGATTGGATTATTTTGTGTTTTGTCTCTCAGTGGAAATAACCAACACAGCTAATTACAGGCATCATTTCAAGAAGTGCAATTGAATGTACCCTTTTGATCAAAATTCAGGTCATTAGCTCTTCTAGGACTACTCACAGACCCTGACGACATAGTCCTTTGTTTTTATCCTTTGTTTTGTGACTGACGAGATTAGTCACAGATTTTTCTTTACTCAGATATCAGACTATTCCTTTGATAAGAAAAAGATGATATTTCAACTAATCATCATGTCTTTTTAACTATCAATTATGTTCTAATCATTGCGACATTAAAAGGAATAAAAAATATACATGTTTCTCCTTTCCAGGAACTTATAATCACAGTGGAGACATAGTGCAAAACATGAACAAATAAAAGGCAATGCTCAACAGTAAATGAAGTCAATTGATTGAGTAAAGTCAACTGTTGATAACTACCTAAGTGTGGAGAAAGGAGAGATATGTGGTCTGGAGCAGCCTCATGGAAGGCTTCACAGATATACTGGAATTGGATCAGACCTTCCAAGGGGAGTAGGAGTTTAGCAGCTCAACAGGAGGAGCAGGCATTCCAGGTGGGGATAAAAAGTGAGCAAAAATTGGAGGTCAAAAACTCAATAGGTGCTCAGGACAGAGTGAACAGACAAATTGCTTAGAAAATGTAGAAGACAGAATTGAAAAAAAAAATGGGAGCAACGCCTCAGGGTCTAGAACTATCACTTACATACTATAGACACTCAAAGAGTTTCTAAATAAAAGGCATGAATGCCAAATTTGAGCAGGAAAGTGATTTGACCAGTTACAGTCTTAGAAAGACTTATACTACTCCTTTGGTGAAGGAGGGAAGCCCGGGCAGTTGCCCAGATTTCCAGACATAAGAATTTAGTACCTGAAGTGAAATGGTAATGGTGTGACATGGGCAAAAAGAAACAGAAGAGAGAGTTAATTCTTAGAAATAAATGGATAGAATTTGGTTACATAAAACAAGAATAAGAAAAGTGTTCATTAAAATTAATGTCAAGGATAAGAAGAGAGGTTCTCATTCCCAGATGTTTTGCCTCTCCCATCTCCTTCCCATTTCATAGACTGTTGATACAAAAAGGAATGGATTTAGACAAATAAAGACAATATTATACTTTGTAATTTGGAGTTGGTTGGGGGAAGCTTTGAGCTCTGTCGGCACAAGAGATGCACTTACTTTTAATGCATCTGAAGAGACAAAAGGCATCCTACAGGGCATCTCTGAAAATTCTTCCCCTCCTGATTTCCAGGCAAAGGAATTTATATGCTGATGGTTTCCCTTGAGCATTTTTTCTTTCTCATGATGAAAATTCAGTCAGTGGTCTCATTCAAAGCAGACTTTCCCTAAGGCCACACACATCCAGCCTGCCAGCCTGAACTGCCACCAACCTCTCACTCTCTCCCTACCTCCTAGACGCTTCCTCTAAATAAATTACAACAGGAAGGGAGAGAGCAGTACTTGGGCAAAAATCTTCACAATGTAAATACCACTTACAGCTGACAATGCTGTTTTGCATATGCAGCATCTGCCCCAAATTAGAAATACTTGTGAATGGAATACCACAAATGTCTTTGAAGTTCATTACCATTGAGAGTTAGGCACTGAGGGGGCCTATTCCTTGTTTATGGAGCATGTTAAGGTCTCTTGGAGACTGAGGGAAGTGGAATAACCACTCTGGTTTACATTATAAGATGGTTCACAGAGATGAAAGGATTGTGTGCAATGAGTCATACTGCCTCTGTTATTACCACCAGGGCAGATATGGCAAAGAGAAAATCAAGTTAATCTGTCAGAACCGTGGGTTGTGTCTATGGGGATCGTTACACAAGATAATTTCATGTTCTTGGAAAGGTTTAAGTTTGCTGAGGACTTGATGACCCCCTGGCCTATTCCAAATCTATGGCTTTTATAAGGTTTTGCCACATTTTTCTTTTTCTCCCTATAAGAGTGTAATAATGCCCGTGCTTATTTAATGAACAATTGTCTTATATTTAGTATAAAATAGTCTGCTCTGAACCCATAACTAGGAGAATCTCAAAGGAAAAGGAGTCTAGGAGAGAATGACCAACTCATGTGTCAGATAAGGCAGCAAATAGAAATTTAAGGACACCCAAAAATGACTTGTTTTAAACGGCATATATAATAAGTCAAACAGAACAGTATACAGGTGACATGTTTAATGTGTCTGTAGACACAGAGAGCACATGGAGAAAAACTCATGAGATAAACGTGGGTGGATGCAAAGGGATTTTGTACATTCTCCTGCCTGCACTTGGGTCCACCATCTTTTTTCTGCTACAGTGGGGTGTGGAGAGCACACATTTTGAAAGGCATTTGTAGCGATGGCTCTGATTCTTAGGTTTCTTCGGTCCAATATCATATTTAAGATATGGTATTCTAGTTTTTATTCTAGTTTTTATTCTCTGTCCTTTAGATCTCCTGTGGCTCCCTACTGAGCCCCCTCAATGACCAATTTTATCTGAGCAAAAAGAAAATTCTGTAATTTAGCAGAAAGTCTCCTCCACTTGAAAGCATAGAAAAATTGTTCCTCAGAACTCCTAGGTACATTTTCCCAGCCCAGGAAGCTGCCTTAACTGCGGCGTGTGTTTCCCTTGAAGGTTTGGCAGAAGTTGACAAAGAAAGTCTTCTTAGGACCCCCTTTCGGTCTTATACTTTTTTCCACCAAGCTATCCACAAAGGCAGGTAAAAATTAATAAGCGTCCTTGGGTATTGATATGAAACTCCAATTAGAGCATAATTAAAAACCTTTGAGGTTTACTTTTATTTTATCATAAAAACGCAACTCAGTTTTTCTCTCTAGACATTAATGTGTTTCTATCACTGATATTCTCAATTGGTAGGCGTGAGGATTGGCATACACCTCCAAGGAGACAAAGCAAATCTGGATGGCATGGTAACAGGGGAGAGGGGCAGGAAGTGGGGACGGGAAGAAAGAAACAGATAGGCTGAGAATCCATCCACAGATAATCACAGTCTGGAGAACTGGATAATATTCAGGTAACTCATACTTGTCTGAAAAGCTTAGAATAAAGCCTGACTTATGGTATCCTATTGCCTCAAAAAAGGTTCAAACAGATCTAGTCCCACATGCTGACCTTTAGTGATGATAATAATAACCTTTATTAATCTTTTTTAAGTGTATTTATTTTTTTAAGAGAGAGAACATGAGAGGGGGGCGGGCAGAGAGAGAGGAAGAGAGAGAATCCTGAGCAAGCTCCACACTATCAGTGCAGAACCAGACATAGGGCTCGGTCCCACGAATCATGAGATCATGACCTGAGCCAAATCCAAGAGTCAGACACTTAACCAACTGAGCCACCCACGCACCCCGATAATAATAATCTTTAATTGCTTCAATTGTATTGCATTCCCTTTCATAAGTCAAAGTACCTCCTGCTTGAGTTACTTATGTCAAAATATAATTTTCATGAAGTTAAAGACAGTTCCCAAATACTTAGTGAACACTTGTCACAAATGTATTTACCTCATTAAAAGGAAATCAGATGACAAAGCTGGTTCAAAGACAGGGGAAATTGCTATATAGTCAATGAAAAACAGAATGCAGAAATGCAATCTCTAGGAAAAGAAGCAAAAATCACAGCCTTTGCTGTTATCTTGTCTACAAGGTGAAATCATCTGCATGTCCACTGCACAAAAGTCATTGACCACTTTTCAATCTTCTACAAGGTAACATCTAACTTTACTGAGTTTGGATCCTAACTAATAATAAGTGTTAGACCATCTACCAGTGCTTCACAAACTTGGGTGCACGTAAGAATCACACTTGAAGGTTTATTAAGCCAGATTTCTAGGCCCTGCCCCGAGTTTCTGGTCGGGGTGAGTCCTAAGAATTGGCATGTCTAACAAGTTCCATGTGACACTTCTGCTGCTGGTAGAGGGACCACACTCTGAGAATCACTGCTCTAGCTAGACATTGAAAAGGCTTGCAGTAGGGGCACCTGGGTGGCTCAGTTTTTTACACATCTGACTTTGGCTCAGGTCATGATCTCATGGTTCGTGAATTCAAGCCCCGCGTTGGGCTCTGTGCTGACAGTTTGGAGCCTGGAGCCTACTTCAGATTCTGTGTCTCCCTCTCTCTCTGCCCCTCTCCCACCTGCACTGCCTCTCTCTCTCTCTCTCTCTCTCTCTCTCTCTCTCTCTCTTTCTCTCTCTCCCTGTCTCTCTCAAAAATAAACACTAACGGGGCGCCTGGGTGGCTCAGTCGGTTAAGCGGCCGACTTCGGCTCAGGTCATGATCTCACGGTCCGTGAGTTCAAGCCCCGCGTCGGGTTCTGTGCTGACAGCTCAGAGCCTGGAGCCTGTTTCGGATTCTGTGTCTCCCTCTCTCTGACCCTCCCCTGTTCATGCTCTGTCTCTGTCTCAAAAATAAATAAACGTTAAAAAAAAATTTTTTTTAAATAAATAAATAAAAAAATAAACACTAACAAATTTTAAAAAAGAAAAGGCTTGTAGTAATATTTCTGCCATATTTTCAAGAGTCACATATGTCAGGATACATCATGAAAGACTTTAAAACTGACCAACAAGATTATCGGATATCTTCATGGAAAACTAGGCCTTATCTATAATTCCAGATTTTCTGAATCTTTGGGGGTGTGCACCTTTCTTATCTTTGAGCTATTACAGAACTCTGTAATTTGTAGATAACTAATAGCAATGCAAATGATTCCTGTCCACAGACATGCATATTAATTATGTCCAGGTGGAAATACAATTGATTTCCCTCCCCCACCCTCCACACTCACCCTCTGCAAAAAGCCACTTTTGCATTTATTTGTGAATTTTCAGTATTCCTTGTGTGTGTGTGAACTTTCCTTTGAAATGCTTGTCATATTTTATTGGTTTCTTCAATTAATGAGTTAGCTGAAATCTTTGGCACACACTTATTTTATATTTGCATGAGTCATAATTATACCCTTTAAAAACTATCTCTTAACAGGTACTTTTCCTTAAAAATAATCCCTAAGTTTGGAATTTCACGTTTTGTTGATACCATTTTCACTGCAAACAAGTGAATGTCTTCTTCCAGTACAGCTGATTTGTGTTTGTTTTTATTTCCTAACACTTAACAATCAGTTTTAAAATTTAGTCTACTGGGTCACTGACCAGACTGGGATCCTATAGATTCCAGCTGCCTCTTTCCTTTAAGAATAACACAGCTGCTCTTACTTTTTAAATCCTTCTTTGTTGTAATTTATCTAACCCCGTGAATTCATATTTGCTCCTTTCAACTTGTATTATTTCGGGGTATAGTGTGGCTATTTCTACTATTCAGGCTGTTGACCTCAGCCCTTAATTAACAATGGCAAAATCACAAAACATTTGCTACCTGTTTCCAAGCCTGGAAATTCTTAGACATCTGGAGTGTGAAGAGGAGGCAAATTTTTGTGCCAATTTAGAATCCTTTGAATTTCTAGGGTCAGCAGGAAATCTTAACTGGCTGGTGGGGTCGCGGACAGATATTTTAAACTCTAAGTTCACGACCCTGGATGCTGCCAAGCTTTTACTCTGAGTTGCTTCCTTCCAACAGAGCATCTGTGTTCTATAAGAGGAGCTCAGATTCCCTGCACACACACCCCAGCCGGAAGAAACCCTTCCTGGGCCCCCAGCTCTGGAATCCATAACAGACTCCAGTCCTACTCTCACAGCTCAGATCCCCCTCCATCCCCCCTCTTGGCAAGTTCATTTGGGAGACAGCAACACCCAGTTTTACCCAGAAATAACTGTCCATGTTTCACTATTTCCCTGATGACTGAAAAAAGCTGTAGTGTGTACTAGGAGGAATATGGAGGTCAGACTAGGCCCACTCTATGCAATGACTTTGTACCAAAGAAGAAATAATACCACTCATTTCTCCTGGGTTTAGAAAAATAAGACCCTGAATTTTTTTGGTTAATTGTCTTCTCAAAGTTGTCGCTATATATGCAGGGTCTTTCGGGTTAATATTTAGCCTTTTGATCCCAAGTAATTATATTTTCATAGAAAATATGATGCCATATTTTAGCTAATATCTTAAGATATTTTTCAAAGGAAAGCATAGGCCACCTTAAAATTTTCTTTATGCAAAACTCTTCCCTCAGTATTTCCCGAGTGTCCAAAAGTTCCTAAATACAGGCAGGTGGTCCATGTTCTGACATGTCTTCTCAATCTCCCCTTGTCATTTTTTCTATGTAGTCAACAAAAGGAAAATACAATGAAAAAGAAATCTTGCACCAAGTTCCCCAATCAAGTGAGAATTGCAAATGGAGGTATTATTTAAATATCAGAACGTACCTCTAATCTTTCAGTTACCTGGGATCACCTTGACCTTTTAGATCCATAAAAATATCATTTCAAACTCCATAGATATATAACAGGGAGGGAAAAGGGTTGCTCGATAAAATTCAGGATTGTCCTAAGTATTGCCTGAGAAATACTTATACTAAAGAATTACTCATTATTTATATGAAATCTAAATTTAATTGGACATCCTAGATTTTGTTTACTAAGTTTGGAAACCTAGGAAGGGGTAACTCTTTGTGCCCAAATCTGGAGATCCTTCAGGGGAGAGAGGGCACATGGACTGCAGGTCCTCTTAGGCTAGAATCTTCTGATTTAGCTGCATTATCAGGCTCATTCATCTCTCCCCTTTTTCATTGACCCAAGCACCAGAAACAGCCACCTTTCCTTGGTTTTTCCAAATTGTCACTCAATGCAAATTAAATTTTTACTGAATATTCAGAGCTGCAAAGGGAGGTAGCTTTTACCTCACAGTTTTTCAGTCACCCTTACCACTGTTCATTTCCTTTCTGTGGGTCCAGCATTCTGATGAGTTTCTGGACCCCCTCGATCCTAGCTCATCTGTCCCAGGCACCCAAATTCCTATACTTTTCTTACTGCAGAACAGTTTACAGCAAAGCTAATTCCATTAGCTTTGCTATTGGGTTTGCTCAAAGGCTTTCAACTACAATGTAAACATGTGTCTACATGAAGAGTAGTCATTCCTTCCTGAAGTGCAAGTTCATCATCAGCACTTAGTTTTTTGTACTCCCTTCAATCTAAGGGAAGCAATAACATTTTGTAAAGTTCAGGACAACAAGGCTCAGGAAAAAAGAGAAAGTTAGGATTAAGCATCCCCAAAAAGAACTAAGGCACAGTCTACAGGTGTGTAAAATGTTAAAATAAATGTTAGCAACTAGTTCTCTATCTCCACTAAGCCTGTAGCTAGAGAGAAATGGTCAAATTGTTGCAGGTTGGATGTTTGTCATCTGTATAAATAGGCCTGCAGAGGCTGCCTGTACCAAAGGGATCACATTAAGAGAGATAATTCAAGTATCATAAACATGAGCCACCCTTCAACATAAACCTTCCAGTGACTAATCAGAGCAATGCCCCCTTCCTCTGAGACTCTCGTGGGATACCTCATGATTACATACACTGCCACTAAAGACAATTGAAAGTCGCATCTTCCTGGGGCCACTGATGCCAGTGCCTTTCATGAGAACTTGGATGTTGTATTAATCATATTTTTAAATTTTTTTCTATATTTTTATGACGCTTTAACATCTTGGGACTTTGCGGTACTTGAAAAAGACTGCCCCTCTCCTACATAGCTATTTCCTAGCAAGAGAAAACAACCTACCTGTAGGCAAACCAATCAGTCCAGAATCCATGCCCACATCCACCTCCTTTTATCAGACTACTCCCTGTGGTCTGAGACACCATGCCCCCTGCCCCAAATCACCCCAGAACCAGGTGCTGACAATTAGAGGCTACCCTTATAGCCCAGAGACCAGAAGAACTGCTCCAACTATGCAACCCTGAAGGCGTACAGGTTTACCTTCTCTCTCCCATCCCTTACTGTGAAAATCACAATAAAGACTTTGTCCAAGTTTTCCCTTGCTCCTTTCTGCCCCTAACTAATGCTGGAGCTCCCCATGTAGCCCCGTGTGGCATGGTATTCCTCCTCCTCTATGAGTACTATGAGTAACAAGCTATCTTGTCAAAGGCAATCATCTCCTAATCTGGTGGCCTCACAATACCTGAATAAAAACAAAGTTCCAGATACATTTTAAAATAAATGTCTGAGCCAGAGATGTTCTCTACCAGGGTTCCCAGACTGATCAATTCTCAAGGTACCCTTGACATATTGCAGACCCTGGAGGTTTCACTATCACCATGGCAGGGAGCCAGCCATGGGAGAAAGTCCTTTCTCCTCACCGTTGTCATCTATGGCTCTTTAGCTCCTGAGTGCCTTTTGAACAGTGTCTCCAGGGGTGCCTGGGTGGCTCAGTCAGTTATGTTGGACTTCGGCTCAGGTCATGATCTCACAGGTTGTGAGTTTGAGTCCCTTGTCGGGCCCTGTGCTAATAGCTCAGAACCTAGAGACTGCTACAGGTTCTGTGTCTCCCCCTTCTCTGCCCCTCCCCAGGTTGTGCCCTGTCTGTCTGTCTCTCTCTCTCTCTCTCTCTCAATAATAAATAAGTGTTAAAAAAATTTTTTTTGAACAGTGTCTTCAGCTTTTCTGTCCTGCTACATAGAGCTCAGACACTATTTTGGGGAGCAGGGCTAGGGCCCACTCCCCTCCATTCTCACCCCTACCACCCAACCACAGGACCACACAAAAATTTCTTGGCTGGGGCTCTTTCGCAGGCCAGTACATTGATATAAATTGATGCATGCAAGTGTTTGTTTCCTAGATTCCGAGAAAGATGGGTGCAACTATTACTGAAGCAGAGGACGCAGCTACTGGAAGGAAAGATTCTCAAAATTCGTATGTTGGTGAACATTAGGATGAATTTCCAGATGGATTTAAACATCTTCCCAAACTTTGAAAATAGGATAATCTACCAAATGTTTGATTGAAATAAGTCGTAAAGGTCACTTATGACCCTACTTTATTCTATACTTTATTGGGTTATAGAAAATATATATTATAATGTGTATATATTCATACATATATACATGTACCACATAAACACATATATGCATATATACTATATATTCATAATTATATAAAATTAAAGTATGTTATCAAACAAAATATACTCACTCAGAGACACGTGACTTCTCATGAGCACAGGAGCAGCTTGGATCACAGTCCTCATCACAAGATAGAGCCCAGGAAAACAGCTCAGCTGGAAGGAGAGGATCTGAATTAAGATACGTTCCCAGCAAATCTGCAGCAATAGTTACTGTTTCCCTTTCTTGGGACATCCAGACCGATTCCACCCCAGATATGTGTCTTAAGGCAGAGCCACAGGCAAGCCCTTTCCAAACGTGCTTCTCCAAAAGAAATTGTCCAATAGGAATCATACTTGGGTATTAGGGCAATGAGTAGCTCTTCATCAAATTTCTATTTTCTTAAAGTTCAGACTCCTCACACAGTTATATTCCCCAGCTATCCATTAGTCAGGTGTGCCTCTGTGCCTAAATTCTAACCAATGGAATGTAAACAGAAACAATCTGCACCACTTCCTGGCTAATGCTTTTAAAAGGTGGATCTGCAAGTTGGATGCTACAGGTGACAATGATGGTAAAGTTGTAGACAGCAGGTGACTGGGTCCTAATGACACCAACTGGATGACAGCTGACTCTACCCAGAAATACTTAAGAGTTTTGGTGAGTAAGAACTAAAATTTGACTATATCTGAGCCGTTTTATACATGGAGATCTATTTGTTGCCACAGCCCAAACTTCCCAATGAGAGCAACAATTTTAGCAGCTTGAACCATACTTGATATTTTCAGCAAACACCAAGAGTCATTTTCTGTTTCCTTTGACTCTCCTGCATTGGGATGGCTGAAATCCCATAGGCCATAGAAATTGCTGAGGATCAAAGATGTTCCATTCCAGGTAACGCTTCTGCAAACCAATGTTTAAAGAGTCTACTTCAAGGATTATAAAAAGAATATGCTTTGTGATTGCTTTTAATTGGTGCCTGTCATCTGCTTGATAGAATTTTATTAACAGAAGTGTAAACATACATTGCAATCTGTAGAACACAGGAATATTAAGCAGCTTATGAAATTCAATCAAAGTTCTTTTTATCTGTAGTGTTTGCTGATAACTCATTAAATGTTTCTCAATGTTACATGTTGTGCAGCAGAAATTTCCTTGCAAATAAAAGTGATAATGTAGAGATGTTAACACAGCAAAGGAGTTGAGGGTTGCTCAATATGGAACAAAATAGGAACTATCTACCTCTATCAAAGACTTCACCGCATACAAGAGAATAAATAGTCCTTAGATCTTACTGCTTTTTTAAATGAATCAAATCTGCAAAATAGTTCTTCTTGCCCACCATCCCAATGTTATCAAAGCCATGTACTCTTCTCAGACACAAGCTCACACACACTTTCACACACGCTTTCACACACACACACACACACACACACACACACTTTTATAGGCTTTAAGTCTTGTATATAAATCCAGGAGATTTTACACTTAATCTAAATTCAACTAGAGATAGAGTATTCTCAGTGTCTGTAGTCCATTTGACTCACTGGAATGCAGTTGAATTGTAACATTCTCATGCTAGTAGATCTGCCCCCAAATAAGGCAGTAACACAGACCTCATTATTTGTATACCCTCAGCAACTTAGGCACTGATGTTTTAAGTGACAATATGACCAATAAACCTCAGTTTCTCTTTTGGTTAATGTGTTTCAATGAGACAGAATCAGATGACTAGGATGTGGTTATATTAAAAACAAAGCTGAATTAGGCTGACAGAATGGAAATCCACACCTAGGCCAATTTTGCACTGCCCACATTGCCCTGTATGTATGTTTCCCATTTAACTGGGTGATGGCTTCCCTAAGCAGACGACCAGAAGACATCAGAAGTCTTCTGGAGGCAGGTGACTCTATTTCACTTCTGCCACTTTGGCAGACACCTAGCATAGGAGGTGACATACTCTGCAAATCTCTGCCACACTGCCCCTAACTGACACCAAGAGAGTCTGTCTCTAAGAAATTAGTCACAACAATCTTCCAACTATTGGAAAAATCCCTTTACTTGATGTCACAGAAGTCAAAGTTATTGGAGACCCACAAAACAGTATGGAGATTCTATAACGCTGAACCCCCGTCATGATTAAATTTTCATAACTAGCCACATTAAAATCTGAATAAACAATATTCTGTTAAATATCTGTTAAAATAATATTTATCACATTGGAATGCAACTTTGAATCTGAATGTCTGGTATGTGTCTGTTGAAACTACAGATAGATAGCACCGAGGAGTCTTTCTGGGTTCATTACTGTATTGTTTTCTTCTGTCTTCTGGGATGGTCGTGATAAGGGAAATCCCAATTTCTGCAGTTCAGGGCGGGATACTCAGCCCTGAAGCGCCTTCTTCACCCACCACTATAATTCCCATCCATCCTATCAATTTTCTACTACCATAGGAACTAAGATTTTATTGCCAAGTGATGTAGAGTTTAAATCTCTGGAACATAAAAGGACTCCACCTTTCCAGGGGATAAAACTCATCCCTGAAGAATCCCACAGCTCATCTCCCATCCCCCATGCCTGCTTCTTCAAAGCAACCGTCAGTCATGTTTTCATGTTCCACTACATCACATTCTCAAAAACTCACTCTGCTCAAATTGGTAATGTAGCTTTTCATTTTTAAGGGCTCCACAACTAGATTGGTGGTGCCTCTCACTGGTGAATATCATTCACCTTTTCTTCCCCAGCACATAGAAAACAGTGCCTGCCACAGAGTAAGGGCCCAGTAAATGCTCAATGAGTGACTTTTTAAAATCACTTTAGAAGGACACATTCTTAAGCAAAACACCACAAATATTATCTCTTGCCTTCATTGTCATGTTCTCTCTTTCCTCCGTTTTGTACACACTTTAGAGGAGCAACCACACTAGAAACTGATGCCCTCTTTCACCTGTAGTAAATTTCACTCTAATCTGACCTGCCAGCAAAATGACTTGGGGCTGGAACACAATCCCATAATCCAATGGGGTAATGTGCATTTAGCAGGTAATAGATGCTTCAAAAATCCATTTTAGCTTCCTTTAGCTTTGGTTACAGCAAAATAAATAAGAGCCCTTGGCTACTCTTCCTTCTCAAATAAATACAATGTGAATCTAGAAGATAGTAAATTAAGTTTCAAAAGCAGCTGGTTGACCTTATATCTCCTATCAGGCAAGTGGTCGCCAGAGTAAATAACACTCATTTCTCTCCGCGTCAAGACTTGGTAAGTTTAGACTGCTCTGAGTGTGGCCGTGTGTTCTCCCTTCCTCTCGTGCCGAGGACCTCACCGACAGCTTGGGCTCTGGGTCTCGGAAAACAGACCTCATCTGGTTTACATTTCCTTTGAGCCCCACTCTGAAAGCTAATGGGGAGATTTCAGATTTCTTTGCTAACACTATGGACTAAGTGATGAAAATCCCAATGGAATTCAGACTTCCTCAGTATTTATGTATGTCTGTAGGGCAATTGTGAGTTAATAATCTCTTCCTGAAACCACTTTATATTTAACAATTATTTCTGGCATTACTCCCTCTTTCCCAAGGAAATTTCCTTCATTTTTTTGCTAGTCCATATTTAAAATGGTCTTTGAAAAATGCTACAGTATTATTTGGCTTTTGAGTTAATTTAAACTAATTATCAATGTAATAATAATAATTTAATAATTAATTTAAATTATTAATTTAATTAAACCAATTCTTATATTACACATATATAAAAATATCTGTAAAGAACTAGTTAGGAAATAGGAAACTTTTCGGAAGTACTTAGTATGAACTATCAAATTATTTAATGAAAACAAAGACATAGATCTCTGTCTCTTTTTCTCCTTTTAGTTTCAACAATAAATATATTCGTCCAATGGGATTGAATATAGTTCAGTTTAGAACCATCCTCTGCCATGCAACTGTCAAATTCTTCAAGATATATACAACTTTGGACACCTCGGGTATTCTGTATTATTTAGAAATTAGGACTTCAAAAGCTTTCTAAATAACCCATTGCATTCACATAGTTTTTTCTACTGCAGATTGACATAATTGTAAACTATTAATGACCTAGACCTCTTTCATGTCTGTTTCTTTGCCTTTGGAATTTTACCTGAGAAGCTCACATATGACATTACAAAGTGCAGGTGTTAACACAGACCAAGGAGATGCCTAGTTTATCAGATGTAGTTTGGAGGCGCTGATTTCTTCCATCTCTTTTCAAGTCTCCTGTCCTTCCTGGTGCTTCACAGCTGTCCAGTAAACTGCATAACTAGGAACTGGGCAACATTTCATTTGAAGTCACCCACATCAGCTTATCTTGTTTTATGGGACACTCTTCATGCTCAATTACTGCTATTCCTCATGGGTGCTCTGGTCACCCAGGGTGGTTGAGAGGAGGCAGGGCAAAGGGAGTAGATAAGACCAGGATTCTATGATTGCTTCCACCATTAGCTTGTTATTTGAAGAAAGCAGGCTCAGCTACTCTATCTTTCCAATAAAAGGGATAAAATTTATCTTAACCATTCCAGAGGGCCATTATAAGGTTAAAAAGCATTGCGTAGATTTTTCAAAATGCATTCAGTATGCTATTATTTGATGATACTACAAACCTAAGGAGAAAATAGACAATTTTTTTCAAAAAGCAATTCATAAAAGTAAAAATACTAGCAGCCAATAAACATGAATAAGTATTAACTTCTTTAGTTATTAAAGAAATGCACATGAAAACTGTTAAAGTTCTAAACAAAAAATGATCTCGGAGGTTGGTGGGAGTGTTGAGAAATGGGTTTTCTCACACATCTTAAGTGGAAGCATAATTTGGTTTAGCAATAAAAGGTTAACATTTCTCAAATTAATACCAGTTAGTATGTATAACTTCCACTGAGGACTCCTACCTACAAAATCCTATTTTCAGAAAGATCATCAGACAAGTTCACAAAGACCTGCATATGAGGATGTCTGGTACAATATTTATAGTAAAGTACAGTA
The DNA here is from genome assembly GCF_028018385.1 of Neofelis nebulosa. NCBI lineage: Eukaryota > Metazoa > Chordata > Mammalia > Carnivora > Felidae > Neofelis > Neofelis nebulosa. Next base: position 80,543,999 of record NC_080783.1, on the reverse strand, counting down.
AAAGAGTATAGTAGTGAAAACTTATCATTTTGACCATATACAAATGATATGATGGTGGGAATTCTTTTGGGTGCATTTAAAGAAAACTGGGAAAGCACTACATGGCCAAATGGATTTATATTTTTTTCCCGAAAATAATGTGTAAGAAGTAAATACAGACTCCCTAACAGTACACAGGAAATACATGAATTTGAACCACACTTTCAAGACACACCTTCTTGCTCCTAGTTATTCTATCTCATACTATTATCCCCTCCATTGCTAAATTAAGATCACAGCTCTTAGCCTATTCCAAATACACTCCTACTTCCCCTCCCCTCCCCTACTGCTGGCACACATATGCATACACACTGCCCCAACATTTTAATTATGAATACAAAACTCCAAGGACGATGATTTAGCTATAAATATGAAACTCAAGGAAAAATATCAAAGACTTTCTTACTTTGGGTTAATGGCAAAACAAGATATCTTGCTGAAGACTAAGTCTCATTCAGGAGGGATCATCTTGTACAATGGTCTTTCCTACAGATGTGAGCCTTGAGCACTAGACCTGTTCTTATTTTCTTTCTTAGTCATTTTGTATCCTTTTAATTATTCATAAGTGATACAGAAGAAACTGTTTTGTTGGGAAAATATCAGAAGGAAAAGAGAATGACATTGTCTTTCAGTACATCAGTATACTCCAGTATTTTTAGGAGTACCTAAAACAGTAAATACCCAAGAAATATTTACTAAGTGAGTAAATATTCTATCCTATGCTAAAGATTCAAATCATGAGAATGGACCTTGCTGAGAGCCCCATACATCCACCAAGACTGATTCAGAGCTGAATACATAACAGGAAGAAAATGGCAGAGGGTGACTTCCTCTCCTCTCCTCTCCTCTCCTCTCCTCTCCTCTCCTCTCCTCTCCTCTCCTCCCCTTTCCTTTCTCCCCACCTCTCTCTTTCTCTCCCTCTCTATTTCTTTCTTTTCAAGAATTCCCTCATACTTCATAATAACTGAATGAGGACTTGAAGTATTACAGAATCTCTACTCTGTGTAGTGTTCCACATTACAACTCAGATCCACCAAAATAGGTTGTTAAACAAATCTTTCCTTTTCCTGAGAAACACTGATTAAAATGGAAGAATATTAGTATTGTTTCTATCAGTTCTTTGTTTCCTTGACATACTGAAACACCGTCTGGGAATAATGGGCTGCAGACTGTGTTCATTACCTTAAAAGGAGAGAAGATGAAGTCTGTGATGGTTCATGTGTCACAGAATGTGGGGTCTTTTTTTCACCTCCTCCTCAAGTTATTCTCCATTCTGAAGCCTTGGCATTTTCGTAACTCTTAGAATTGTCCCAACAAGTCAGTGTAACTAAACCTATCATGATTCATGGAGGTACCTAATTCCATTCTTGTTTATGAAGCTATTTTCCTCAATGATAGTCTGTGGCAGTGGGAAAAAAAAAAAACAGTAATTTAGTGTCTAACCCACTACTTTCCACTGAGCCTTATTTCTTCCAAATATAAAGAGTAATGAGATTTTCACAGAGCAGTCACCAAAAACCACTCTGCACATAAAAGCGGGGGTTGGGGGGGGGGGGGGATCTTAGACCAGGTCTTCTCACCCAAATAAAACACAATATTGAATTAATTATGAAGTTCTTCTAAAATGGCTGTATTTTAATATAATGTGTTTATTTTATACTTTTCCTTCAGTTCACCAGTTTTATAATTAATCTTTAAATGAGAAAATCTGCATGTTGTAGGTTTGTCAGTATCATAGTCTATATAATAATCTGTATTCTTACAGCCGCTCTGATCTTCCTCATGCGCTATTCCCCAGGGCAGCAGGGAACCTAACCTACTTTACTAACAATAACTCAGTTTACAATTGTCTCTTTCAGATAAACGTTGGGTTGTCCATAATTGTGCTCCCTATTCCTTCTCCTCTCTGCGACCTTCAGTGGTTACATTCTTCATCTGCCTGTTGTGACATGTGTTTGCTTGCCATGTTGGCATTTGCAGCTAGTGAATCAGATGCTTCCCTAGATGTGAGTTTCTGCCATCATGACCCACCCTCAGTTCACAGCGCCATTCTTATCCACTCTGCAGACTGGTGGTGACTCCAGAAGGCTGTTCCTCAAATAAAAGGCAATTTGATGCCCATATTTTAATTTGCACTCCCCCCTTGCTCAAACTCACCCATCAGTGCCATTAGCTATTTTCTGCTGCTCTACCAATTTTACTTTGATATGGCTTTCCAGAGTGGTGTCAAGACCACCCTTCAAGGTGAATCCCAAATAGGAAATGAAGCAAACTCTCTTCTGATTTCAATTTTCCCTTCAACCCATCCAATACACCCTTCACCCTAGCATCATGGGTACAAAAAGCATGCTTGCTTCACTGTCTGTCTCCCTAGCTTCTATGATTTTTCTCCCTATAACCCGCCAGGGATGTTTCCATATCCTCTTAGAGTCATAAATGATGGATAAAGTTCTGAGAATGAGAAACTGAGAAGACAGTATGAATCTGAACGTTTTAAAATGTGCTTACTAAGTTACAAATAGAATTACCATTGATCTAGCAATTCCATTTCTACATATATCCTTCAAAGAATTGAAAGCAAGGACTCAAAGAGATATTTGTATGCCCATGTTCATAGCAGCATTATTCAGAATAGCCAAACGGTGACAGCAACCCGGTGTCCATCAACAGATTGATGGATAAACAAAATATGGTGGGTATATTCTCTATGTACATACAATGGAATATTATTCAGCCTTAAAATGGAAGGGAATTCTGACACATGCAACAACATGGATGAATCCTGAGGACATTAGGCTAATTAAAATAAAGGCAGTCACAAAAGGACAGATACCGTATGATTCCACTTACATGAGGTAGCTAAAGTAGTTCAGTTCACAGATATAGAAAGTAGAATGGTTGTTACCAGAGACTAGGGGGAAGGGAAGATAGAGAATTATTATTTAATGGGTATGGTATTTCAGGTTTGCAAGATGAAAAGAGGTCTAGATGCAGAGGTGGTGATGGTTTTACAACAATGTGAACATACTTAATAGCACTGAACTTAAAAATGGTTAAGATGGTACATTTTATGTTTTGTATACTCTACCACAATAAAAAAATTAATGTATTTATTATGCTGGTTTACATCAGCAAGAACCGAACAGAAAACACTTTGTGAGATCGCATGTTGAGGAAATAAACATGTATTTCATTCTAAGAGAAGGGAAATCATGGAGGAGAAGTATCTTTAATAAGGGAGAGTTTTCTGGAAAATCCTCAAACCAGAAGATATTCAGGTTCGTTTCAAAACTAATACACTGCTACTAGTGAAGAAGGAATTGCTCTGCAGAAGTTATTTGCTGAGATCATTTATAACCAAAGAAAGAGCATAATATTCACTTTTCCTGAAATTTATGCTTTGCATTTGCCCAAAGCTTGGCTCAGAAAGATTTTCAGAGCGCATCATTCAAGTTTTAGTGTCTATAAAAGCTTCTCCCCGGAGTTGTGAAATCTTCCATTGTATCCTCAATTCCTAGAATAGTACCTGGTACATAGGATACCATGTACAATAGTGTATAGATACGTAGAAGGAAGAAGGGAAGGAAGGAAGCAAGGGAAGAATTCCTTTCATCGTATGCATATAATTCTTTTCAGCCAAAAGAGCTTATGATGGTTAATTTTATGTGTCAACTTATCTAGGCTATGATACCCAAATATTTGATCAAATATCAGTCTACATGTTGCTGTAAAAGGTATTTTTTAGATTTAATTAACATTGATGTTAGTAGACTTTGAATAAATCAGATCACGCCATAAAATGAGGGTTGACATCATCCAATCAATTGCAAGCATTAAGAGAAAAGACTGAGGAGGGGTGTCTGGGTGGCTCAGTTGGTTAAGCGTTGGACTTTGGCTCAGGTCATAATCTCATAATTTGTGAGTTCAAGCCCCACGTCGGGCTCTGTGCTGACAGCTTGGAGCCTGGAGCCTGCTTTGGATTCTGTGTTTCCCTCTCTCTCTGTCCTTACCCTGCTCTGTTTCTCTCTCTCTCTCTCTCAAAAATAAATAAACATTAAAAAAAATTTTTAAGAGAAAAGACTGAGGGAACCCTGAGGACGAAGGAATTATATCTCCAGACTGGACTTGAGCTGCAATATCAACTCTCCTCTGGGTCTCCAGTCGCCAGCCTGTCCTGTAGATTTCAGATTTGTAAGCCCCTATAATCATATGAGCCAATTCCTTGAAATAAAACTATCTCTTTCTTTCTTTCTGAATACACACACACACACACACACACACACAAATATATAGTATATATTCTTTCTGAAAGAATATATATTATATATATAACACGGATATATTTATTATATAGGTACACACATATGCATGCATGTGCACACATACATACACATAAGTATACGTGTGTGTGTGTGTGTGTGTGTGTGTGTGCATGTGTATATACACACACATCCTAGTTCTGTTTCTCTGGAGAACACTGACAAATACAAATTTTGATACTGGGACTAGGATTCCATAAGTCCTCATGTGCTCCTTGTCCCCCGCACCATGGTCATGAAATCAGGAGAGTGCCAAAATTAGGATAACACAGCTACTGGATAGATAGCAACATACCCATTAGAACAGGAATTGATTGCCAGATTCATTCACTCAGAAACTCTAATATATTGGTGGAAGTTACCTGGAAGAATACATTGAGAATAATTCGGAGGCCCAATCCAGGCTCAGCAGGAAAATACATTGTGATTGAGGACTGGAACCTGTCCTGGATCCATGCAGGGCCATGTGTTCATCATTCTTGCTTTAGATAACAGAACACAATACTTTTTCTTCCGACAGAAATAAGCACAGAGAGAGATCTCAGTGACATGACACTCATCTTGAACAGGCCTCAAATATTTTCCCTTCTTGAGGGTATATAACTAGTTCTATTTGAAGTTGGACACGGAATTCATTGTCTTTACTTGACCTGCTGTGTCCATGGTCTTTCCTCCTCTCAGAGAAGCCCCAACCCAAAGCTCTCAGTTTTACAGAAGACAGACAGGGGGAAATTGACTTTCACCCTAGCTTTCACAGCAATATACTCCCCCACTCCAAGGAAGTTAACCTCTTGCCCTAGTCCACCAAGCCAGTGGGAAATAACCCCTCAAAGGCCAAATTTGCCATCTGTAGATTCAGAAATTATACTTCATAGAATTTGTTTACATACAACAATCTATTTTCTTTTCCATGCCTAACTCTCATAATTCTGTAATGACTCTGATTTACAATGTTATACTGTCGACTCAGTTCAGAAGGATCTTCATTTGAGTCCTTTCAAGGAAATGCCACATGAGGTTAGCTGAAAAACTAAGAGCCTGTTACAGGAGCACAGAAGTTCTAACTCTTGACATTCCAGAAATCCTCATCGATAATGACATATTTTTGTCCATTCCATTAACTCACTCATTCACTTATTCACTCACTCATTAAACTATGAGCATCACATATCAGGTACCAAAACAGCATGGGCCCCGTGTCGAGGTGGTGGAGCCTAGTGGCAGAAGACAAATAAGGAAACACATATAATACTCAGCAATACGTGTTATGACAGAGTGGTGCATCATTCCAGTTTTCCCTAAAAGCACAGAAGAGGGCTACCTGACTACCTAGAAGTAAGGAGTGTTCAAGAGGTCTTCCTTGGAGAGAGCAACATTTCATCTGAGTCCTAAAAAGCAAGTAGAGGTGATCTAGTTGAAGAAGACGACGTAAGCAGCTTTAAATAGAGGGGACAGGTACAAATCTAGGTCAGACAGAACATGGCCTTTTCCCGGAACTGCTAGAGCTGAGGGTATGCAGAGAGAAGAGATGAGAGATGAGACTGGGGAAGAAGGCAAAGGCATCTTCAGTGTTTCTCTGAATGATCTTTGTGTCTCAAGGAGAAGAGACCTTTGTACTTAAAGAGAACAGAAGTCATTGAACTGAATAAAGCATGATGGTGGCAAAGTCAGTCCTAGTTTATCTCCAACTTGCGTTTTAGAAGGATCACTCTGGTTTCATTGAGATGGAGACTCATCTGACACAAGCCAACAGTGATTTCCCACGAAAGAAGTGTTGAGGGACTGAAGTAAGGGAGTGGAAAGGCTATGCGCCAGCAGGGGAGAGATTCAGGAAACAAGAAGTGGAAGGATTTAGCATACGGTCAAAGGAAAGTCAAGGGAAAAGGTAAGGTATCGTGACTTAAGTGAAAAACAAAGGTATGCCTGCTGCTGAAAATTATGCATTCCCCAAACCGGGGAATATGATTCCCCAAATCATACAGGGTATGTTTCTTGAAAGACTATTTATACTTGCAAATGAATTAAAAAACCTGGTGCCTGTTAGTATGCTGCATATTAGCCATACCACAAGTAGGCAGATGGGAAGGATGTCTGGGAGAATGGAGAGGCATCTTCACACTAGGGTGCTGGGAAGACCTATCTCCAGTTACTCTGGCTCCTGCACAACAGATTCGCCATCAAGCTGTGATTATCTGAGCTTCTGGAGGAGCAGGAGTAAAGAACCAAGAACTTCGAAAAGCATCAGCATTTGACTTTCAAAAGCATTTTTCAAATGGCACGATTACCAGTCTATCTCTATTCAGGGAATTCATATTATAAAACCCATAATTAAGGCTGATGCAAAGATGTGACTTGAAAGTTGGAAAACTACTTCCACGTCCTGTTCCCCTGCTCTACTCTCACTAATCATTTCTCTTGTGTCTGTGTCTGTGTCTGATCACAGCATGCAAATCTCTGGGATTATGAAATTGCCACCTTCTATTCTCACTCTCTCCAACCATTCCTTTTTGGTGATTTGACAGTAGATAACCCAGGCAGGTTCAGCTACATAATTTGCAAGGCCCTGTGCAAAATAAAAATGCTGGGCCCCTTGTCAGAGAATTATTAAGAGTTTCAAGACAGCAACCACAGAGCATTGAACCAAGTGTGGGGTTCTGAGTATGGGTCCCAGTGGGACTGCACAGATCACACATCCATAAGTCTGGCCTTGAACGTACAACCCTGTTTTATTAATGTAAAACAGCTGAACCAAGTTGTGTTGTAGGTGGTGCAGAGGGTGGGAGAGAAAGAGAATATCAAGACTTCATATCTTGTAATGCTTCTTAAAATAAAGGAAATACCTCTTTCAGTGTCTGTTAAAATCATAACCAACCTAAATCCATCCATTTGTGCCATCACTGGTGGTCTACCCATTAAGCAGGTGAGTTAACCATGGGAACAACTGCAAATACCGTTAGCTAGAGTGAACGACATTCCTGTTTGAAATTGAAACCATCAGTGGATATATCTGCTATGAAGACAGATTAATTATAGCAAACATGCTCCCAAGCACTGTATGGGATGCTCAAGAAGAGGGAAATTGAGAGCATTAGCTTTGAACTACATTCTCTATGGCACTTCAACCAAATACCAGTGGTGAGGATCAATAATGAGCTAGAATCTTCACTTCAGAGAGCCATCTCCTTTACTTCAGTTCCCTGACTGAGACCTCTGTCATTGCAAAGTAGAAGAGACATAAAAAAAGACAGGGGGAATGGTCTAACCCTAACCTGAACACTATCTCACCTGCAAATTGGCTGGCCTGGGAAACTCCAAGAAAACAGAAGCTGCAGGAATCCAAACCTTCATTCACTGATCAATGCATTTTTATGTCATCCACTTATTTATTCAGTAAATTCATTAAATTTGAAACGTGCATACCCATATTTTGGGCAGACCAAACCGGAAGCATACCAAGAGCTCATGATCTACACTACATAACTAATTTGCCTTAGGTAGGAAAATTCTCACAGTGCAATCATAACATGAGGTCAGATGTGGAAAGTCACAGGTAACTGGGATTATACTTACTATTAGGGTCACCCGTTCAGCTCCTGAGCGGTCCGTTCAGACACCCAAGGGTTCTTTGCCTACTTAATGCAAATTAACCCAGAATGCCACACTGAAAGCAAAGTAACTGGTTTGTTCAGATTTAATATCAACTTAATACTACTTTAAAATTGTGTTTTGTATAGTCACATTACAAATGATTATGATCCTAAGAGCTAATCAATTGCAATATGTCTATGAACTGGCTTCTCATCCTGGGTCTCAAAGATGTCCTGGGACTAAGGCAGATTTAAGAGAAATGGCCTGGAGGGATTTGATGCTAGCCAGTCCTTCCTCCCATTCCTGTTAGTTTAATTCCTAAGAGATGGCATTTGGAGGCATTCTTATCACCTTCTTACAGACTGAAGCAGAGCAAAAGGAAATGAAGTAGCAACTGCTCAGAGTTGGGAAAGAAATGTTCCAAACTGGTAGATTAGGTGGTATGTCTAGCACATTTTTCCTATTAAGAGCCAGCTGTAGTGTTTGGGGGCACAGTTTACCAGTTCTAGAGGGCAGTGTGGGTAATAGGATGGCCTCTGAGATTAGCAAGATCTGACCTTCTAACTCACTAGCTATGTGACCCTGGGAAATTCATTTAATATCCCTAAAGTTCAGGTTTCCTACCTATAAAATTGGAATGTTGGGGTGCCTGGGTGCCTCAGCCAATTGAGCATCCAACTCTTGATTTCAGCTCAGGTCATAATCTCCTGGTGTGAGATCAAGCCCCATGTCAGGCTCTATGCTGACTGTGGAGCCTGCCTGGGATTCTCTCTCTCTCTCTCTCTCTCTCTCTCTCTCTCTCTCTCTCTCTCTCTCCCTCTGCCCTTCTTCCCTGCTCACTCTCTCTCTAAGAAAATAAAAAAGTAAATAAAAATATTTTTTAAAAATAATAATAATAATAAATAAATACCTGCTTGTAGGACTGTTCTCTGGTTTTAGTGAGTTAATATATTCAAGACCCCAACACAGTTCCCAGCATACAGCTGACATTTGATAAATTACATTACCCTTTTCCACTCTCCTTCCTTTGGACTTTGTCCTCCATGCTTCCTGAGATGACCAAAAAGATGTAATTTCTTCTCCCCAGAAAGTCATTACAGTCTTTTTTCAGAATGAAGCAAAGATGCGATGTGAAATGTGCTATCTTCCAAACCCCAAATTTCTGCATTTAAGCCCTGCTAGCCCCCAACATGTGCTCCTGAACCAAAAGTTTATGTCCAATGATTTTCACTTATTACCCTGCTAAATCATGTGCCTTTTTTAGCAGGGAGCAAATCAACAGGAAACTTCTTGGTATCCTGAGGGGCTGTACCTTAATACATTCTTTCACTTCAGTGACATGAAGACATTCCATACGGGAGCACATACTGTTCTAACAACAGTATTCATTAACCCCACTGCATGACTAGTGCCAAAGACATCCTGTGAAAAAGAAGTGATTCACAGTGTAAGGTGCTCATTATCTTTGTGCCATTAAATTGTATTTTAGAAAATGCATAGGAATACAGCCCTATGTATAAGCACACATGCACACACAGAGTAGACAATACATAGCCTATTCTTTGAAAGAGCTGCTATGGTCAGTGGTGCTTCTAGAAACTAGAAACCAATGGCATTACCCTAAGTAGATATAGACAACTATAAAGTTTAAACTATTTTCCTATATCTAGTACTATACAGCCCGACCCCAATGGCAGTTTCCCAAATGACCTGTATCTGTGTATGTATCTGTGGCAGACACTGCTAGCTGGCTATCTAATACAGATTCTCTTCTTTTTCCATATTAATATAAGCTTGGTTTTACTGGGGGCAGCTAGATACACATTTTCTAACCTACCTTGCAGCTAGGGTGATGATGTGACACCAGAAACTTTCTGGGGATTACTCAGAAAGTTTTGCTTTCCTGATAGAGGTGCTGTCACATTTCCCTTGCTGTTTTCTCCTTCTGCTGACTCAATAGCTGAAGCCACAGCAGCCATCTTGCCACTAGGAGGGAAAATCAGGAGAAGGGCGGGGATTGCAGCCTCCTAGTTCCTGAGCCACTGCATCCTTGAAGACTGCCCTAATTTGTTTAAGCCTTGGAGACTGGGTATTCTTCTGCAAGCATTCCCAAACTGACACAACGATCTTCTTACTTGGCCAGAAATGTCCAGTTTGCTTAAAGTACCTATGCTTAATAACATGTGCCATATTCTGACTATCACACCTGTTAAGATGACCAAAAGAGAGTTTGTAAGCATGTTTTGAAAACTGTCAAGCACTTGAACAAGAATATAGCAAAGATAATGTCATACTCATCTCTCTATCCCCAGTAGCAGGTAGGGTGTCTGACCTTGGTTCTTTGTTTTGCATTTCAGATACAGGAATAATTTCGTGGTTTTTTAATCAGATTAGCTGGAGGATACCTCAGAAAGCAGAACCAAGCCCTGACTATCCTGTACAAGAACGGCAAATATATATAGCATGCCTGCCCACACTGCTCTTTCTCCTCAAATCACAGACATAATCAACCAATCAAGCAATCAATCAATTGCCCCAATGAGAAGACATAGTGCCTTAGACAGTCACTACAAATCCAACAATGTCTTAAAAAACAAGTGATTATTTTCTAACCTACAAGAAAAAGGCAGGTGCTAATAAGAGGTCAAGTTCAGCCAGGACTGAGCATGAGATCATTAAAAGCAACACCATAATGTAAGAACAAATTGAAATATCAGGTCCTGTATGAAGGAAAAATGATAGAAAGAACCATCCAGGAACACCAGGACTGTTGCTTGGGCCAGGCAGGGAATGGAGGATGGCTGAGGTCCAGTCACAAGGAAACCTAGCCAACCAGGAAGTAGCTGAGTAGCTTTATTTCTACATGTCTGCCATCCACCACCACTTCACACCCTTGGTCTAACCTCTCCTTGTACATAGGCATTCTTTTCACTGTTGTTTTTTTTTCTTTTCTTCATCACTTCATAATTCTCTCCATTGAGGTGTAGCATGACCTAGTAGAAATGCTTTGCAACCCAACAGATCTGGATTCAAATACTAGTCCTTATAAGCAGGGGGAAAGTTGAGTGAGTTGCTAAATCTCGTCATCTCCACATCTCCACATCTCACCAAGGAGGATAATAATCGAGCTTCATAGGCTTGTGGTGAGCATGCGACATGCTTATCTACATAAAGTACTTAACACAGGGTCAAGTTTATTTTAACAGCTTTCCTCAGATAAAGTAAGAGTTCATTTGTCTTCCCAGATCCTTGACGCATTGCCATCTCTCAGGAATAAAGAAGTTTCTGAACATTCATTTTGGTTCCAGACGTTTCATAAGGATGCGATGAATATTCTAACCCAAGAAGGAAGAGAAGCCTACTTTGAGCAAGTAAAGTCATAGGTCTAGTTTGAATGAGGTACTTTGAATCAATACCCACAATGGTAACTTCACCCTATTCTCAGATAAGCAATAACCATCAGACATGTTATAGTTTAATAAACTTTTTAATGAAAGGACCTCCAGATTCCACTTATATTTTCCAGTGAAATTCTATCTACTCCAATAATTTTTAAACATATGGAATTTATTTTCCCTCACACCTGGCTATATTTAATTTGTTATGAGAGGTTCCTGACTGTGTTATGTGACCTATTCCCATGATGCTTAAGAATTAAATGTGTTTCCTGCTTTTCTGAATTCCAAATAAACTGAATAAAATAACCAACCCTTGGATACACAAATGTAATATCCTGAGCCTGCAAACATACACACACACACACACACACACACACACACACACACACAATTTTGTTCCTGTTTTCTATTAACTTGTAGTTTGTGGGTATGGTGGAACAGGAGAAGTAATAAGAACAAGGAAATTATGAACCACTTAAAGAGAATTACTTGAATTTTTCATATTGTGGTTATTCTTAAATGTTCTCATCCATCCTAATAATTTAGTATGTTACTGACACCTTAATAACTTATTCATTTGATTTGTCTGGTTTTTTCCTTATGAGCTAAATACCATGAATATTTAGAAGAGCATTTCAAATTTGAAAAGGAGAAATCGTTTTTAAGATATTAACAACAATAATATAATACCCTATTCAAGTAGAACAGTATATTTTGGGAACTCTTAGATCTACCTTAAAAATAAAGGCTCAAATGTAGTTGTTCAATACCCATTTTTTAAAATCATGACTATTCTGCATTCATTACTATGATATATCAATTCCATCTCATGAAGACAGTCTTATATTCTATTTCCACAGTTTCAGCTATTAAATGGTATTTTTTAATACTGGATATACATACAAATTGTGTTTCATATCTAGTTTTGCAGGTAGTACAGAACAGTGAAGAAGCATCATCTAGCAGCCAGACATATGAAATGTGGTTCCTTCTACCACTTACTGTAAACATATTTTAGACAAGTCATGTTGTCTCTCTGGGCCCCAATCTACTCATGAATAAAATGGAGTTAATATTTTACCCACCTCAAACCAAGCAGCTGCACTACATGATCCAGTGAAGAGCTTAAGAGTATGATTTGTGGGGCACCTGGGTGGCTCAGTCAGTTAAGCCTCCGACTTCAGCTCAGGTCATGATCTCACAGTCCGTGGGTTCAAGCTCTGTGTTGGGCTTTGTGCTGACAACTCAGTGCCTGGAGCCTGCTTCAGAGTCTGTGTCTCCCTCTCTCTCTGCCCCTCCCCTGTTCACACTCTCTCTCACTTAAAAATAAATAAACATTAAAAAGAAAATTTTTTAAAGAGTATGATATTTGTAGTGTCAATTATTGGTTGTGTAGCCTTGGGCAAGTCACTTAATCTCTGGAACTCTTATCTTCACTGAGAAATGAAGGTTAAACTCAGTGATGCCTATAAGCACTTGATATGGTTCCTAAGCATGCCATGGTACGAGTATGGTATATGGGTCAAGTACCATGGTTTGTTCACTGACGTATCCTGAGGACCTAAAGGACCATCTGACACATGGAAGGTGCTTAGTAAATATTGTTGAATTAATTTTAATCCATATAACATCTGGGGTTACTCTGACCTTTAAAATCTAAATAAGACTGACTCAAAACACCATCTCACATTCTTTGGAAAATTCAATGCCTCATTCACGACTTTTACAAATGTATGGAATCTCGCTATTTTCTCTGTCATATCTGGTTCAGATTTCCATCTTCTGCTGTTGTTTCTTTTTTCTTTTCTCAAATATAAGACTTGGCTGTATTTCTTGATTTCATGGTTAGTTTCCTTTAGTTAGATCCACCATACATATACCCACACACCCTCAACACAAATAGGCAGATACCACTCATATGATGAAGCTGTGTGTATCTGACTCATAGGAAGCATTTAGGAGCGATGGTGAGATGGACTCAGTCACAGAGCTACATACAAGACAATTTACACTTGAATGTTAAGCTTTTTTTTTTTTTTTTTTTAAGAAAAGTCCCTGGGCCGACATAGGGGAAGGAAAGAAAAAATAAGATAAAAACAAAGAGGAAGGCAAACCATAAGAGATTCTTAAATACATAGAAGAAACTGAGGGTTGCTGGAGAGGAGGTGGGTGAGGGGATGGGCTAAATGGGCGATGGGTATTAAGGAGGGCACTTGTTGGGATGAGCACTGGATGTTATATGCAAGTGATGAACCATTAAATTCTACTCCTGAGACCATTATTATACTCTATGTTAACTAACTTGGATTTAAATAAAATTAAACAAACAACAAACAAACAAACAAATATCAGTCACAGAAAGTCCCTGGGCCATAGAACTTTCTTGCCCTAATTAAAAAAAAAAAAAAAAAAAAAAAAAAAAAAAAAACCTATTCACAAGAAATAATTATGAAAACCCCTATCATCAATTCTTTTCAGTATATATATTTTATTGTTCTTCTCATAAAAATATTCTCCCATCAGAATGTTTCTCATATGTATGACACTTGTTTACTAACAAATGTTTATTTATTTACCATGATTGAAGATAAAAACAAAAAACCTTAAACACTTTCCAACTCTCCTTCAGTTAATCTCACAAATACACATTTTTCCATCAGTCAGGGCATATCGGAACCCATCTGACAATGCGTATGGGAATCTCTTTTATGTGTATTCTGTACAACCTGCGCGAGACATCACAGGTTTCATTTCTGAAGCATTCAGCAGTTTGTTTGGGAAAATGCCATTCAGAGAACCAAAAGACTGTCTGTCTGGATCCAAAATTAGTCTCTTACTCTCCATATGTATTGCCACCAGGAAGACAGTCTGGAGGAATGTAGCAGAGCATTTTTCAGAGTGTTCTTTCATAATTTAAAAACTGTTAAGTCTTAAAATGAGACTGTAAGGATATGGAAATGAAGCATTATACTAAATGTTCTTTTCAGGAAAACGGATCATTTACTATAAGAGAAATATTCTACTTCATGTTATTTCCCCTACTCTCAGGAATATTAATGATATGTCAGGAGTTCTTATTCTTATTCCATTTGACATGTATAAGAGCAATCTCCTTGCCAAGGGAGACCTGCAGAGGTTACCTACAAGGGGAGTTTTTGGGGTTAGAGCCTAGGGAGGAAATGTCAGAAGTTTTTCCAAGCCCATAGAAGCAGGTTCAGTATTGGATGTTCCCTCTTTCTCTTGGAGAGATCCAGAGACCCAGAGTAGCATTGCTGGGGATGGAAGGGCCAAAAAGATGTGGCATACTCTCAGAGATGTAAGAACTGGAAGACTGTACTGGAACACATACATCTTCCCCATTTCCCAAGAAACAATCTTTGTTCACAGGAACATCATCTTATGTTTATACACCATCTTCATGAGTGAAGTGATTCATTCAACAAACCATGTCTAAGGTGCCATGCTAGCTGTTCACAAGAGAGAGAGCAGAGTGTGGTTAAGACCATGGGCTCTGTAGCTAGACCCATCTTGGCTCTGTGCCTGCCAGCTCTATAACATTGGACACACAGACTTCTCTGTGTTTCGGTTTGCCCTTGTGTCAATTGGGATTAATAACTTACTCCCTGAAGTAAAAAGAGAGACACAAACGGAGAGAGAGGATAAAGGGACGTACAGTCTAGCAGAGAAGACAGACAAGTATACAACTAATCCAACTAATACCCAAACATCCAAATTATGATATGTTGAAATAGATGCACAAAGCAAGTACCTACAAATCCCAAGAAGGTGGAGGTTAAGGCACATTCTTTGCATCTAGAGCGTAAAAGTAATGACAATAAACCATTCTATGATAATATAGCAAAATGATCATCCAAAATGACACAGGGATGGAGCCTGAAAATAAAAACAAGAATATTTATAAGTCTACACAGAGATTCTACTGTGTTTTTCTTCCCAGCTGTCTCCAGAAGTTTGAAATATACAATACATAAAACCAAGTTATTATGTACTATTGGATTCAGAACCCCAGGTAAGCTTACTCTACTAAAACTTCATTGTCAGTGAGGCAGTCCATACCACCAAAGACAGATGCAAACCACTAGCAAAATAATCATTATTTGCAAAGGACATATTCTTACCCATGTATCATATAAATCACCTTGAAAAAAAACTGTATTCAAAGTCCCCCAATCCTAAAGTCTCCCAAATCTCTGGGAGAGAGATAGTGAACGTCCCTCCATAATAATCACATCAAGCTCCATTAACAATACTGTTTTTATCACATTTCCCTCTCTTAGGGACCTAAAAATTCAACTCTGGACTCTGAGACAACCCATAAAAACTACAGCAATAAAAAGCAAAAAAGTGCAGACTTTTAAAACAGGCCTGAGAATGTCATTGTTTCCTGAAGGTAGAAATACAATGATATAAAACCCTGGTTTAGAAGCAAGGAAACCGCTAGCAGCTGGCATGGAAATTACCCCATTATTTATTACTGTTATTAGGTGAGATTCTTATGCCACATAACTCAATAGAGAATAACATCTATTTGATTGCATGGGATGAGAGTCTGGTCCATTATTATTAATTTCCCTACTCTGTAGCCATTAAGTGACTGCTCCTTTGGACCATAAAGAGTAGTACATGAATAACAGAAAAAGGTTTTTACCTTTCTCAATAAGGTAATGGATGCCAGCCACTGTACCAATAAAAGATTCAGCCACCTGCTTGGATATCTCTCTGCAACTGGGCTTAAGAGCAAACAGCATTGGGTCCAACTGGTGCCCACTGAGATAACATTACTCCTTACCCAGGTTGTTAATCAGTTCAGAAATCTGGATTTCAATTTGTGATTGTATTCATGTTTACTCTTGAAGCTTTTCATATATTTAAGGATGACTAGCCTTTAGAGTAACTCTTTTACCCTTCACTCACCCGCCATTGTTGACTCGGGGCATTCATCCTTTAAATAAAATTTTAGATAATCAAAGATTTCTACTTTAGACACCAAATTTTTGCTATTTTAAACATCTCTAAAATCAGTATTTCTGTAACAATAGGAACACCTTTCTGTTTATTTTTTTAATTGAATATGTTGAATCTAAGTTAACATTTTCTTGATGACTATTCTTCAGATTGGTTGTTGTTTTAGGCCAAAGCTGCAAAGGCAAGTCTTGTGTTCAGTGCTTCGATCCTTGTATTAGGGTTCTTGTATCTATCCAAATAGACAGATAGACAAACAGACAGATAGTTATAAAAGGAGATTTAGTATGACGGATTGGCTCATGCAGTTATGGAGGATGAGAGGTCTCATGATCTTCCATCTGGAAACTGGAGGCCCACGGAAGCCGGTGGTGTAGTTCTAGTCCAAACCCTAAGGCCTGAGAACCAGGAAGTCGATGGTTTAAATTCCAGTCCAAGTCCAAAAGTTCAAGAACCAAAAGCACCAATGTCTGAGGACAGGACAGGATGAAAGTCCTAGAGCAAGTAGAGAATAAATCTGCCCTTCCTCTACCTTTTTTATTCAAGTCTTTCAGCATATTGAGTAATGACCACTTGCATTCATAAGGGGGATTTTCTTTACTCAGTGTATAGATTTAAATGCTAATCTCTTCCAGAAACATCCTCACACACCTAGATATAATGTTTTCATCAGCTATCTGGCATTCTCTTAGCCCAGTCGAGGTGACATATTAAATTAGCCATCACAGGTCTCAAGGATCAAATGCAACTCTTGTGCCCATCTCCAAGTTAGGGGCCTACTGAGTCCTCTGCCATGGGAAGCTCTTGAAATCCTCTTGTGGGTACCCCCAACACCCAGGGGTCTGGAAAACTCTGATTTTCCCTCATGTACTACAAACTGCCATCTCAGGACAGTCTGCTAATCAATATTGTGTCTCAAGACCTCTTGGTCGTGTACTGCAGTCCATTTCCACTGGGTTCTACACTCTCCCCACAGACATTAGTGGGATTCCTCATTACCAGTGCTCAGAATTCCTCACTGACTCCTGGTCAAGCCTGTCCTCAAACTTGGCCAGCATGCAAAAGTGACTTGCTTCAGCTCTTCCTGTTCCTTCAGACTGCAGAGATCTCCACAGCCTTAGGACTCACTCTGCCTGGGACAAAATAGAAGTTAATAGCATTTGGTTCCTGGAGATAAGTCAGTGGAACTTAAGTCCAATGATCCAGACCCAGATGCCATTGCTGACCTTCTTTAAGGCCTCCTGAATCTCTTTCACCTAATTAGACCAGGGATTGATGTTCCAAGGACAGCTTTGGGAGCCCATGTAGTACTGAGATTACAGACCTCCAAGCTCACTGCTGTTCTCTGTGTCTTTCTCTCTCTTTCTCTCCCTTTGTGTCTCTCTAGTCTCTGCTTTTGTCTCTCTCTCATCACACACACACACACACACACACACACACACACACACGCGTGCACACACACACAAAACTCGCACACACTGGAAGGAAACCAACCAGACCATCATTAGCATAAGCCTGCATTGGAAAACTCCTGGAATGAGACAGCCACAAAGGAGCTCATTCTAATGCGGGGAAGGAGGACAGAATATTTTATGGATTTTAGCAGGAGGGGTATTGGCCAAACTATAGCTACTTTTAAGGACAGAGACATTATAGATTAGTGGCTATTACTTGAGAACTCTGTATCTTATCGAGAAGAGTGGAGAGGAACAGTTAGAGGTAAGGACAAGGTATGAAGGCCACAGTAATAAAGTCTCAAGTCCTATGGGACATCTACATATATTTTTATTGTAATAAAATATAAATAACGCAAAATTTATCATCTTAACCATTTTTAAGTGTACAATTCAGTGTTATTAAATAATTTACATGTTATGCAACCATCACCACCATCCATCTCCAGGACTTTTTCATCATCCCAAACTGAACTGCCATACCCGTTAAGCAAGAATTCCCCATTACTACCTCCCTTGGCACCTGGCAACCAGCATTTCACCTTTTGTCTCTATGAATTTGATGACTCTAGCTGCCCCACCTAACTGGAATCATATAATGTTTGTCTTTTTGTGACTGGCTTATTTCACTTAGCATAACATCTTCAAGGCTCATCCATGTTGTTGCATGTGCCAAAATTTTCTTTATTTTTCAAGGTTGAATAATATTCAATTGTATGTATACACTAGTAGGTATAACATTTTGTTTATTCACTCATCCATCAGTGTACATTTAGGTTGCTTCCACCTTTTGGCTATTGTGAATAATGCTTTGGGGAATCTCTATATACTTAACTTCACAGAGTATCGATGCTAGAGCATCGAGCTGAGAGCTTTCTATATGCCAACTATCAAAAATATCACCAAAAGTATATTGGTAAGACAAAGCTGAGGTTCTTACTCACTGCTATAAGGAAAAGCACTACCTTTACAGAGTCTTTGTAGTATCTCAGAGAGAGAAGGGCAATGTTGTGATAATATTGGAATTTAGATTTAAGGTAGGTCTTTTTTTTAAACACAATTTATTGTCAAGTTAGCTAACATACAGTGTATACAGTGTGCTCTTATCCCATGATTCATCGCTTACATACAACACCCAGTGCTCATCCCGACAAGTGCCGTCCTCAATGCCCATCACCCATTTTTCCCTCTCCTTTTAACACAGAGGGGTTGACCGGGATTGGGTATAGATCATGACATCATAGTTTAGAATTACTGGGCACAGCAAAGAGAGTAAGGAGTCTAAGAGCTCTGAGGTGTAAACTGCCATTTGATGCTTTATGTTGAAGAGTTATTTGGTCTTTCAAAAAGTTCTTGGAATAAATAATAAATTTATTTGCAACTTTTATATTCCAACCAAGAGTTAGCTGGAATAGTAAAGTTATGTTGATGAAAACAGCAGAATAGTAAACTCTGTTGAACGTAGTAAGCAATAAGTAAGTAAATAAGTAAGTAGATGGTTTTGATTTTCACACCAATAACTTCCTCAACAACACTGGATGGAGAGATACTACTCCTTATTCCCCGGCAACTTGCCCAAGGCCACCAAGCTAGAAAGTGCACGTATGAGATCAAGTACCCAGGCAGTCTGACAGAGAACCAGTGATCTTAACCACTACTTAACAGTGCCTCCAGAGCCTACTTTGGCACATATTGACACAGGGTGTAAGACTAGGTCGTTGCCAGGTCAATAGCCTTTGTTCTAAATAGGTACTTTACAGAACCTGGGCCCAAACTTGTATTGCAGCCCATGACTGGAAGCTCTAACAACATCCTTTCTGTCATCCAGGACCCAGGCCTCACCCCCCAACCTGCTGATTTCCTCCTGTGACTTAGCTTCTCTCCTGCAGAAACAGCCTCCTCACTCCATGTATTGAACTCCATTTCAGTGCCCCTGCTTTGGCCTGGTACTGGATTGGATACTCTCATCCCCTCTATTTCCAAAATTTCAGCTGATAATTTTGTGCCTCCTTTGATAAAGTATGCCTGTATCCAACAATCATCTCTGGAGCCAGCTTCCAGAAACATTATTCCCTCCCACTCTTGGGGGTGCTATACACAGTGGTTTTCTGTTGGTATAAAGCTATAATTCCCAAACAATGGCCTGGGGACCAAATTTGGCACACTGCCTGTTTTTTCTATGTCCTGCAAGGTAACAATGTGTTTTGCATTGTTAAATGATTGGGAAGAAATAAAAAGAATACTTTTTCATGACATATAAAAAGTATATTAAATTCAAAATTTAGTGTCTACAAATATTTATTGCGATACAACCACATCTATTTGCATATTTGCACACTTATTTGCACAATTTGCATATTGTTTATGTCTGCTTTCAAGCCACAGTGGCAATGCTGAATAGTGGCTACAAAGAATACATGCTCAAAAAGCATTAAAAAATTTACTATTTGGTCCTTTACAGAAAAAGTCTGCTAATCCCTGGTTTTGGGCCTTTGCTGCCAAAGACCTGAATTCAAAATAACATGAACTTCCAGCTTCTCCACCTTTGCCAGAGCACAACTAGCTCCCCTGTAGGAGTTCCAAGATCATAGACAAAGGTGTATTCTGCTCCTTAGAGTCCTATGGAATGTCACCACTACTGTAGCATTGACTCTGCTGTTACACTTCAATATTTTATGTGGCGAGAAGGTTCCCATAGCAACGTGCAACAGCTCTGGTCAAGTCACTCCCATCCCCTGCTCTAATCAATCCTAAGGGATTTTTTTCCTTTGCCATAGTACAACTGGTTCAAAAACAGTGCAGTTAAAATAATAAAGTTGCCTTCCTGCTTTGCACTTCACAGACTGTCACTCATACAATAACCAAGTTACCTGTAGCTTCCTTGGCTGGAAGTTGGGACCAGACTTCTCCAGATCTGAGTGAGAGAATACCGGTGTCCCTACAGCATTCTACATTTTTCCAGAATTGCAACCCACCAACTCACGTCTGAACGGCCAACTCTTTTGCATTGAAGTGTGGAAGTAAACCAAGACCAAGCAAATGAGAAAGGCAGAGGTTATTTTTCAGAGCTTACTATAGCAAAAGAATCAGCCACCAACGTTTGTGTTTTGGCAGAGACTCAAAGGCAGGCAGGGGTGTGGAAAAGCTTTCCAGTAGAGAAAAAGGGAAGGCTGAAAGTGTTCCCTGATGGAGGCTATTGGTTTCGGGAAGCCATAGGGGGCCACCCAGAAGCAGGGCATCCCATGTAATTGGTTAGAGGTGAATATTTGGCTTTCTCTGGTTGGTCCTACATTTGAAGTGGGAACAAAATTTAGGGAAGCCATCAGCTATTAATCAAGTCTTGACCAGTTTGTACTAATTACTATAAAAGTTATTGTTTAGGTTCTTGGATTATTATTAGAGGTTGCAGTCAGTCTTACTCCATATCTGCCGTACAGCAGGCTGGCTTTCCTGGGTTGTTTATTGTACATAAGGGGGTTGATTTCCCGGCAGGTCAGCATTCTATTTTTATATATGATCTGGCCATTGTCCATTTATATATTCAATTTCTCAAAGTGGGATCCGTATGGGAGCTTGCTTTTGTCTTCTTCTTTGTGTTCCATGGCATGGTTCCTAACATAGTGTAGATGCTCAATAAAGTTGCAATAATTAATGACTTCACGGGGGGTATTGGGAGTGGGGGAATCAGACTCAGTTGATTGGATGAGCTAAATGTCACCTTGCAGGGAAAAAAACCTGATGAAATTTGATTTAAAAACAGAAGGTATGGGTCACAAGAGGAGTTATGGCGAAATCTCTTGTCACTGCTTCTCCATTAATACCTTTGATGCCTAAGTTTAGGTTCTGGCCTCAGAAAACACTTCTTTGTAAACATTTGCTTCAAGTTTCCTGGACTTTTAAGTTTTCCACGGGAAATGTGCAGCAAAATGAAATCTGACGCTAGTTTTAAGGTATATATAGACATGGAACAAGAGGTACGAAGCATGGATCTCTGTGTTGGGTGGACAAGACTATGTAGAGGGGCAAAGACTTGGGGATGTAGAGTGGTAGAAAGACAATGGGATAGGGTGAAATGGTATCTTTGGGGACAGTTTTGAGGATGAATGCTACCCTACTCAATGGCTTCTCTATCTACAACCAACCCCCTCCCCCTGAATCTGGCCTCAATCTTTATTCCCTGACTAATTTCTTTACCCCTGTATAGAAAACTGACAGGAAGTCAAGCTGAGTACCAAGATATGCCTTGCAGTTTTTTGTTTTTATCTTCCCCACTTTTCAAGTCATCCTATCTTGCTGGCCTTAAGTTCATCTTTTCTTTTTCAAGTCAGTTCTTATTCTACCATCTTTCTTGACCCAGTCCAAAACCAACCTCTAAGATGCTTCCTCTGGCCAGAAAAGATGGAAATATTGTATGCATATCCTCGACATTTTGATGACCCTCATTGACACTGCCATTTATTCACTACTTGTGAGCCTATCTCTACAAGTAGATGGCAAGGGTGATGGCTTACAGTTCCTTGCGTTGCTACAATGTCTACTTTGAGTTTCAAACATGTGGGGCAGAGAATAAATGGCAACTTATTGTGGCAATTATTAAGAGTCCCTGGCACTTGACAGATGAGTTTTAATAAGGCTTAGCTCAAATAATAAACCCAGGACATGGCTTCCCCCAAATAAACTCATGATCTGTTTCTTGATTATATACTAAATTAATTGATCCTACAACAGTACTTAGTTTCCTTGTTAGTATTGGCTATTATTTCACTGGTCAATGAAAACAATATTGGAAGTTTCATAGTTTCTCATTTCCAATATACCTTACAAAAAGAAGTAACTGAAATGGGTTACTTAAGTGAATGTTTTCTTATGTTCACTGATCACAGTAAAATACTTCACAACCATTCAGTTTCTTAAGTTTTTCCAAATATAGCAATATTAGTTTTATTTTAACACTAAGTATCATTTAAGCAACCATCTGCCAGCACATGTTTTCATATAACCTTTCTCCAATGATTCCAGTGAGTTTTGCCAAACTGTTCACAAAAGTAGTCTGTTACAGTAATTCAGTTTTAACTAGGTGGTTGTCATAACTTTGATGTCTTTCTCATTACAACTGCTTTACTAACATAAGGAAAATTATATCAATTTTTCCAAAAATTCTTATTTCTAATATATAATCACTTTTCCTACCCAAAGGCTAAGCATCATTCTCTGCTTTACTTATGTAAAATTTAGTTGATGATGTCACATTTCTGAAATTAATTTCTATAAAATTTAATCAATTTTTATTATTTTTATATGAACCCTTCTCTATATGTATTATTATACTTATATGAACCACTCTGTATTTATATGTATAAATTTACCATAGAAACCAAAAATCTAAATAAATTGGTTGGAGGAGTTCCGGAAGATGGCGGCGTAGGAGGACGCTGGGCTCACCGCGCGTCCTGCTGATCACTTAGATTCCACCTACACCTGTCTAAAGAACCCAGAAAACCACCAGAGGGTTAGCAGAACGGAGTCTCCGGAGCCAAGCGCAGACGAGAGGCCCACGGAAGAGGGTAGGAAGGGCGGCGAGGCGGTGCGCGCTCCACGGACTGGCGGGAGGGAGCCGGGGCGGAGGGGCGGCTCGCCGGCCAAGCAGAGCCCCCGAGTCGGGCTGGCAAAAGCGGAGGGGCCGGACGGACTGTGTTCCGACAGCAAGCGCGACTTAGCGTCTGGGAGGTCATAAGTTAACAGCTCTGCTCAGAAAGCGGGAAGGCTGGAGGACAAAGGGAGGGAGAGCTGCTGAGCCCCCGGACGGCAGAGCTCAGCTTGGCGGGGAACAAAGGCGCTCGCCAGCGCCATCTCCCCCGCCCATCCCCCAGCCAAAATCCCAAAGAGAACCAGTTCCTGCCAGGGAACTTGCTCGCTCCGCGCAAACACCCAACTCTGTGCTTCTGCGGAGCCAAACCTCCGGCAGTGGATCTGACTCCCTCCCGCTGCCACAGGGCCCCTCCTGAAGTGGATCACCTAAGGAGAAGCGAGCTAAGCCTGCCCCTCCCGCCCCCGTGCACCTTGCCTACCCACCCCAGCTAATACGCCAGATCCCCAGCACCACAAGCCTGGCAGTGTGCAAGTAGACCAGACGGGCCACACCACCCCACAGTGAATCCCGCCCCTAGGAGAGGGGAAGAGAAGGCACACACCAGTCTGACTGTGGCCCCAGCGGTGGGCTGGGGGCAGACATCAGGTCGGACTGCGGCCCCGCCCACCAACTCCAGTTATACACCACAGCACGGGGGAAGTGCCCTGCGGGTCCTCACCGCTCCAGGGACTATCCAAAATGACCAAACGGAAGAATTCCCCTCAGAAGAATCTCCAGGAAATAACAACAGCTAATGAACTGATCAAAAAGGATTTAAATAATATAACAGAAAGTGAATTTAGAATAATAGTCATAAAATTAATCGCTGGGCTTGAAAACAGTATACAGGACAGCAGAGAATCTCTTGCGACAGAGATCAAGGGACTAAGGAACAGTCACGAGGAGCTGAAAAGCGCTTTAAACGAAATGCAAAACAAAATGGAAACGACGACGGCTCGGATTGAAGAGGCAGAGGAGAGAATAGGTGAACTAGAAGATAAAGTTATGGAGAAAGAGGAAGCTGAAAGAAAGAGAGATAAAAAAATCCAGGAGTATGAGGGGAAAATTAGAGAACTAAGTGATACACTAAAAAGAAATAATATACGCATAATTGGTATCCCAGAGGAGGAAGAGAGAGGGAAAGGTGCTGAAGGGGTACTTGAAGAAATTATAGCTGAGAACTTCCCTGAACTGGGGAAGGAAAAAGGCATTGAAATCCAAGAGGCACAGAGAACTCCCTTCAGACGTAACTTGAATCGATCTTCTGCACGACATATCATAGTGAAACTGGCAAAATACAAGGATAAAGAGAAAATTCTGAAAGCAGCAAGGGATAAACGTGCCCTCACATATAAAGGGAGACCTATAAGACTCGTGACTGATCTCTCCTTTGAAACTTGGCAGGCCAGAAAGGCTTGGCACGATATCTTCAGTGTGCTAAACAGAAAAAATATGCAGCCGAGAATCCTTTATCCAGCAAGTCTGTCATTTAGAATAGAAGGAGAGATAAAGGTCTTCCCAAACAAACAGAAACTGAAGGAAGTTGTCACCACGAAACCAGCCCTACAAGAGATCCTAAGGGGGATCCTGTGAGACAAAGTACCAGAGACATCACTACAAGCATAAAACATACAGACATCACAATGACTCTAAACCCGTATCTTTCTATAATAACACTGAATGTAAATGGATTAAATGCGCCAACCAAAAGACATAGGGTATCAGAATGGATAAAAAAACAAGACCCATCTATTTGCTGTCTACAAGAGACTCATTTTAGATCTGAGGACACCTTTAGATTGAGAGTGAGGGGATGGAGAACAATTTATCATGCTACTGGAAGCCAAAAGAAAGCTGGAGTAGCCATACTTATATCAGACAAACTAGACTTTAAATTAAAGGCTGTAACAAGAGACGAAGAAGGGCAGTATATAATAATTACAGGGTCTATCCATCAGGAAGAGCTAACAATTATAAATGTCTATGCGCCAAATACTGGAGCCCCCAGATATATAAAACAGTTACTCATAAACATAAGCAACCTTATTGATAAGAATGTGGTCATTGCAGGGGACTTTAACACCCCACTTACAGAAATGGATAGATCATCTAGACACACAGTCAATAAAGAAACAAGGGCCCTGAATGATACATTGGATCAGATGGACTTGACAGATATATTTAGAACTCTGCATCCCAAAGCAACAGAATATACTTTCTTCTCGAGTGCACATGGAACATTCTCCAAGATAGATTATATACTGGGTCACAAAACAGCCCTTCATAAGTTTACAGGAATTGAAATTATACCATGCATACTTTCAGACCACAATGCTATGAAGCTTGAAATCAACCACAGGAAAAAGTCTGGAAAACCTCCAAAAGCGTGGAGGTTAAAGAACACCCTACTAACGAATGAGTGGGTCAACCAGGCAATTAGAGAAGAAATTAAAAAATATATGGAAACAAACGAAAATGAAAATACAACAATCCAAACGCTTTGGGACGCAGCGAAGGCAGTCCTGAGAGGAAAATACATTGCAATCCAGGCCTATCTCAAGAAACAAGAAAAATCCCAAATACAAAATCTAACAGCACACCTAAAGGAAATAGAAGCAGAACAGCAAAGGCAGCCTAAACCCAGCAGAAGAAGAGAAGTCATAAAGATCAGAACAGAAATAAACAACATAGAATCTAAAAAAACTGTAGAGCAGATCAACGAAACCAAGAGTTGGTTTTTTGAAAAAATAAACAAAATTGACAAACCTCTAGCCAGGCTTCTCAAAAAGAAAAGGGAGATGACCCAAATAGATAAAATCATGAATGAAAATGGAAATATTACAACCAATCCCTCAGAGACACAAACAATTATCAGGGAATACTATGAAAAATTATATGCCAACAAATTGGACAACCTGGAAGAAATGGACAAATTCCTAAACACCCACACTCTTCCAAAACTCAATCAGGAGGAAATAGAAAGCTTGAACAGACCCATAACCAGCGAAGAAATTGAATCGGTTATCAAAAATCTCCCAACAAATAAGAGTCCAGGACCAGATGGCTTCCCAGGGGAGTTCTACCAGACGTTTAAAGCAGAGATAATACCTATCCTTCTCAAGCTATTCCAAGAAATAGAAAGGCAAGGAAAACTTCCAGACTCATTCTATGAAGCCAGTATTACTTTGATTCCTAAACCAGACAGAGACCCAGTAAAAAAAGAGAACTACAGGCCAATATCCCTGATGAATATGGATGCAAAAATTCTCAATAAGATACTAGCAAATCGAATTCAACAGCATATAAAAAGAATTATTCACCATGATCAAGTGGGATTCATTCCTGGGATGCAGGGCTGGTTCAACATTCGCAAATCGATCAACGTGATACATCACATTAACAAAAAAAAAGAGAAGAACCATATGATCCTGTCAATCGATGCAGAAAAGGCCTTTGACAAAATCCAGCACCCTTTCTTAATAAAAACCCTCGAGAAAGTCGGGATAGAAGGAACATACTTAAAGATCATAAAAGCCATTTATGAAAAGCCCACAGCTAACATCATCCTCAATGGGGAAAAACAGAGCTTTTTCCCTGAGATCAGGAACACGACAGGGATGCCCACTCTCACCGCTGTTGTTTAATATAGTGCTGGAAGTTCTAGCATCAGCAATCAGACAACAAAAGGAAATCAAAGGCATCCAAATTGGCAAAGATGAAGTCAAGCTTTCGCTTTTTGCAGATGACATGATATTATACATGGAAAATCCGATAGACTCCACCAAAAGTCTGCTAGAACTGATACATGAATTCAGCAAAGTTGCAGGATACAAAATCAATGTACAGAAATCAGTTGCATTCTTATACACTAACAATGAAGCAACAGAAAGACAAATAAAGAAACCGATCCCATTCACAATTGCACCAAGAAGCATAAAATACCTAGGAATAAATCTAACCAAAGATGTAAAAGATCTGTATGCTGAAAACTATAGAAAGCTTATGCAGGTAATTGAAGAAGATATAAAGAAATGGAAAGACATTCCCTGGTCATGGATTGGAAGAATAAATATTGTCAAAATGTCAATACTACCCAAAGCTATCTACACATTCAATGCAATCCCAATCAAAATTGCACCAGCATTCTTCTCGAAACTAGAACAAGCAATCCTAAAATCATATGGAACCACAAAAGGCCCCGAATAGCCAAAGTAATTTTGAAGAAGAAGACCAAAGCAGGAGGCATCACAATCCCAGACTTTAGCCTCTACTACAAAGCTGTCATCATCAAGACAGCATGGTATTGGCATAAAAACAGACACATAGACCAATGGAATCGAATAGAAACCCCAGAACTAGACCCACAAATGTATGGCCAACTCATTTTTGACAAAGCAGGAAAGAACATCCAATGGAAAAAAGACAGTCTCTTTAACAAGTGGTGCTGGGAGAACTGGACAGCAACATGCAGAAGGTTGAAACTAGACCACTTTCTCACACCATTCACAAAAATAAACTCAAAATGGATAAAGGACCTGAATGTGAGACAGAAAACCTTAGAGGAGAAAGCAGGAAAAGACCTCTCTGACCTCAGCCGTAGCAATCTCTTACTCGGCACATCCCCAAAGGCAAGGGAATTAAAAGCAAAAGTGAATTACTGGGACCTTATGAAGATAAAAAGCTTCTGCACAGCAAAGGAAACAACCAACAAAACTAAAAGGCAAGCAACGGAATGGGAAAAGATATTTGCAAATGACACATCGGACAAAGGGCTAGTATCCAAAATCTATAAAGAGCTCATCAAACTCCACACCCGAAAAACAAATAACCCAGTGAAGAAATGGGCAGAAAACATGAATAGACACTTCTCTAAAGAAGACATCCGGATGGCCAACAGGCACATGAAAAGATGTTCAACGTCGCTCCTTATCAGGGAAATACAAATCAAAACCACACTCAGATACCACCTCACGCCAGTCAGAGTGGCCAAAATGAACAAATCAGGAGACTATAGATGCTGGAGAGGATGTGGAGAGACGGGAACCCTCTTGCACTGTTGGTGGGAATGCAAATTGGTGCAGCCGCTCTGGAAAGCAGTGTGGAGGTTCCTCAGAAAATTAAAAATAGACCTACCCTATGACCCAGCAATAGCACTGCTAGGAATTTATCCAAGGGATACAGGAGTACTGATGCATAGGGGCACTTGTACCCCAATGTTTATAGCAGCACTCTCAACAATAGCCAAATTATGGAAAGAGCCTAAATGTCCATCCACTGATGAATGGATAAAGAAATTGTGGTTTATATACACAATGGAATACTACGTGGCAATGAGAAAAAATGAAATATGGCCTTTTGTAGCAACGTGGATGGAACTGGAGAGTGTGATGCTAAGTGAAATAAGCCATACAGAGAAAGACAGATACCATATGGTTTCACTCTTATGTGGATCCTGAGAAACGTAACAGAAACCCATGGGGGAGGGGAAGGGAAAAAAAAAAAAAAAAAAAGAGGTTAGAGTGGGAGAGAGCCAAAGCATAAGAGACTGTTAAAAACTGAGAACAAACTGAGGGTTGATGGGGGGTGGGAGGGAGGGCAGGGTGGGTGATGGGTATTGAGGAGGGCACCTTTTGGGATGAGCACTGGGTGTTGTATGGAAACCAATTTGACAGTAAATTTCATATATTAAAAAATAAATAAATAAATAAAAAATAAATAAAAAATAAAAAAAAATAAAAATAAATAAATAAATAAATAAATAAATAAATTGGTTGATCAAGTCTACCTAAAAATTTTACTTTGTTGCTTGGCATTTCATGGTTGGTTGGTAAATGATCCAATTATTTTGGTACATGGTATATGTGTATGAAGACTCACACATGGTGGTATTTTAAAGAGTAGGATAAAAATAAGTTAAGGGTTTCTAAAGATTCTAGCAGTTGAACACCACAGCAAATTATTTTATCATTTTTTGAGCTGAGGAATGAGAGGCAGAGAAAGAAGTGCTCACTCAGCCTTAGGCATCATATAATTCAGCTGGACCGCTGTCATGCCTATAATTAGAAACCTTCTTCATCAATCACCAATTATAGCAGATGAGAAGATAGAACTAATGAGGCCAGTCCTGGCTATTGCTGAACACATTTAGATAAGGTGCAGCATCTGAATGAATTACTAGATAATTTTGAGAATTTCAATAGATTTCTCTTCTACTTTGAAAATAACAGTGGAAAGAAATCATGCCAAAACTATCACAACAGATGTATTTGTAAATAAATACCTGAAGTAGAGTTTTAGTATAGGGATCAGGAAGTAAAGGTTTATTTTTGTTTCTTTTAAACTTAAGCATACAAACCAAAGCTAGTAGAAGCAAGTGAAAATAATGTGACCACATTATGGAACTTGAAAAATGGAGCAAAGGATGGATAGCCAGGAAATTTGCATGGAAAACAAATTTCATTGTCTGAATGAAAAATTAGACTAGCATAACAATGAAAACAAATCCTAGTGGATGCAACCACAGAATTGTTTTGTGTCAGGTCACATCTGCTGAGCCCAGAAAGCCTGCTGAGGACACTAGTTCATATTAAACATTTTTTTGGTGGGGCTGTCAGGAGAACCACATTAGTGAACCCCCCTTAATATAACTGGTGACTTTGTTTTAAAAAAAAGAAAGTCATTAAATCATTTAAATTTCAAAAGAGATTCAGCTTTTATTTATTTATTTATTTATTTATTTATTTATTTATTTATTATTTTAGAGAGAGAGTATGCGAGTGGGCAGAGGGAGAAAGAGAATCTCAAGCAAGCTCCATGCTCAGTTCATGAATCTTGATCCCTTGACCCTGGGATCATGACCTGAGCCATGACGTTCAACCAACTGAGCCACCCAAGTACCCCACGAGAATCAGCTTTTTAAAAGAAACCTACCAAAATGACATACTAGATTATTATGTATGTCACACAGATCCACTTTAGATGATGCATTTCTGCACTTAGAATATGTCCCACAAGTAAAAAATAACATTCTACGAATACAATAAAAAACCAGGTATTGTCTAGATATGGATTTTTTTATCCCTGAATTGACAGGTGAAACATATGAAAAGCTGATATAAAAAGACTAACAATGATAATACTGATGTTATAGCAGCTAACATTTGTTAGCTTTGTTCCAGTCCCTGAGCTGTGCATGTTAACATTATTATTGCATGGGCAAATACTGTGCAAAGTGCTTCAGGAGGTACATTGCCAATAAATTTAAGAAGGACTCATTGGGGGTGGCGCCTGGGTGGCTCAGTTGGCTAAGCATACCACTTTGGCTCAGCTCATGATCTCACAGTCTGTGAGTTTGAGCCCTGTGTCAAGCTCTGCACTGACACCTCAGAGCCTGGAGCCTGCTTCGGACTCTGTGTTTCCCTCTCTCTCTGCCCCTCCTCCACTCACACTCTGTCTCTCTGTCTGTCTCAAAAATAAGATCAGGAACACGACAGGGATGTTCACTCTCACCGCTGTTGTTTAACACAGTGTTGGAAGTTCTAGCATCAGCAATCAGACAACAAAAGGAAATCAAAGGCATCAAAATTTGCAAAGATGAAATTAAGCTTTCACTCTTTGCCGATGACATGATACTATACATGGAAAACCCGATAGACTTTACCAAAAGTCTGCTAGAACTGACGCATGAATTCAGCAAGTCACAGGATACAAAATTAATGTACAGAAATCAGTTGCATTCTTATACAGTATAATGAAGCAACAGAAAGACAAATAAAGAAAATTTTCACCAAGAAGCATAAAATACCTAGGAATAAACCTAACCAAAGATGTAAAAGATCTGTATGCTGAAAACTATAGAAAGCTTATGAAGGAAATTGAAGAAGATATAAAGAAATGGAAAAACATTCCGTGCTCATGGGTTGGAAGAATAAATATTGTTAAAATGTCAATACTACCCAAAGCTATCTACACATTCAATGCAATCCCAATCAAAATTGCACCAGCATTCTTCTCAAAGCTAGAACAAATAATCCAAAAATTTGTATGGAACCACGAAAGACCCCGAGTAGCCAAAGTAATATTGAAGAAGAAGACCAAAGCAGGAGGCATCACAATCCTAGACTTTAGCCTCTACTACAAAGTTGTATCATCAAGACAGCATGGTATTGGCACAAAAACAGACACATAGACCAATGGAATAGAATAGAGATTCCAGAATTGGACCCACAAAAGTATGGCCAACTAATCTTTGACAAAGCAGGAAAGAATATCCTATGGAAAAAAGACACTCTCTTTAACAAAGGGTGCTGGGAGAACTGGACAGCAACATGCAGAAGAATAAAACTAGACCACTTTCTTATACCTTTCACAAAAATAAACTCGAAATGGATGAAGGACCTGAATGTGAGACAGGAAACCATCAAAACACAAGAGGAGAAAGAAGGAAAAAACTTCTCTGACCTCAGCCGCAGCAATTTCTTACTTGACACATCCCCAAAGGCAAGGTAATTAAAAGCAAAAATGAACTATTGGGACCTCATGAAGATAAAAAGCTTCTGCACTGCAAAGTAAACAATCAACAAAACTAAAAGGCAACCGGCGGAATGGGAAAAGATATTTGCAAATGACATATCAGACAAAGGGCTAGTATCCAAAATCTATAAAGAACTCACCAAACTCCACACCCAAGAAACAAATAATCCAGTGAAGAAATGGGCAGAAGGCATGAGTAGACACTTCTCTAAAGAAGACATCCGGATGGCCAATAGGCATGTGAAAAGATGCTCAACGTCACTCCTCATCAGGGAAATACAAATCAAAACCACACTGAAGTATCACCTCATGCCAGTTAGAGTGGCTAAAATAAACAAATCAGGAGACTATAGATTCTGGAGAGGATGTGGAGAAACAGGAACCCTCTTGCACTGTTGGTGGGAATGCAAACTGGTGCAGCCACTCTGGAAAACAGTGTGGAGGTTCCTCAAAAAATTAAAAATAGACCTACCCTATGACCCAGCAATAGTACTGCTAGGAATTTACCCAAGGGATACAGGAGTACTGATGCATAGGGGCACTTGTACCCCAATGTTTATAGCAGCACTTTCAACAATAGCCAAATTATGGAAAGAGCCTAAATGTCCATCCACTGATGAATGGATAAAGAAGTTGTGGTTTATATATATATATAATGGAATACTACTTGGCAATGAGAAAGAATGAAATATGGCCTTTT
Source organism: Neofelis nebulosa (assembly GCF_028018385.1). Lineage (NCBI taxonomy): Eukaryota > Metazoa > Chordata > Mammalia > Carnivora > Felidae > Neofelis > Neofelis nebulosa. The sequence continues at coordinate 80,511,357 of NC_080783.1, read as the reverse complement.
GTAGCAACGTGGATGAAACTGGAGAGTGTTATGCTAAGTGAAATAAGTCATACAGAAAAAGACAGATATGGTATGTTTTCACTCTTATGTGGATTCTGAGAAACTTAACAGAAGACTGTGGGGGAGGAGATGGGGGAAAAAAAAAAGTTACAGAGAGGGAAGGAGGCAAACCATAAGAGACTCTTAAAAACTGAGAATAAACTGAGGGTTGATGGGGGGGTGGGAGGGAGGGGAAAGTCGGTGATGGGCATTGAGGAGGGCACCTGTTAGGATGAGCACTGGATGTTGTATGGAAACCAATTTGACAATAAATTTCATATTTTAAAAAAATGAAAGAAAAAAAAGGAGTCTTTGGGGCACCTGGGTGGCTCAGTCGGTTATGAGTTCGACTCTTGATCTTGGCTCAGGTCGTGATCTTGGCTCAGACCATGATCTCACAGTCCTGAGTTTGAGCCCTGCATCGGGCTCTGTGCTGACGGCACAGAGCCTGCTTAGGATTTTGTTTCTTCTCTCTGCTCCTCCCCCACTTGTGCTCACGTGCTCTCTCTCTCTCTCTCTCTCTCTCTCTCTCTCTCTCTCAAAATAAATAAATAAATTTTAAAAAAATAAAAGAAGTACTTGTTTGATGGGAAGAAAAGGAGACAAGAGAAGAGATCAGATCAAAGTTCAAACAGAAAGACAAAGCTTATGATTTGTCCCTCCAGTCTTATTTAAGGCAACTGAGAAGAAATGAAAAAAGAGACAATAAAGCAAAGTGGAATGGAGTCATTTGGAGCCGGGAATGTTTCTGAAGGAATCTTTGGGATGTAAGTTTTCTTATAATACCGGTTGCTTAAGGTATGCTAGGTAAGTAAGAAAAATAAGGGAGCCATGTGGGAAGACCTCCCCTCTGTGATGTGAACCTCTGGTCACCATAAAGGCCATAGTCATCCATCAGGTTGTGAGTCCAACCAGCAACTCTGGTGCCTCCCTGGCACCGCAGAACCTGAACCCCAAGAAGGAATACCAGTAATACATTAATTTTATTAATCCCAGGTCTGGCTCTATTTCTACACTGGGCAAAAACAGGGAGGGGGTTCTACTCCTGACTAGGAATCAGAATGACAACTTCGGGGCTTTCAAGACTGAATTTAGAAAGCCAGAGTTAAGGGTAACTGGGTGGCTCAGTCGGTTAAGCATCTGCCTTTGGCTCAGGTCACGATCTCACGGTTCGTGAGTTGGAGCCCCGTTTTGAGCTCTGTGCTGGCAGGTCAGAACCTGGAGCCTGCTTTGGATTCTGTGTCTCCCTCTCTCTCTGCCCTCCCCTGCTTGTGCTCTGTCTTTCTCTATCTCTCAAAAACAAACAAACAAACAAACAAAGCCATAGTTAAACACTCCTTTAACCCACCTGCTTCACTGAGACCCTCAGCTCTACTCACCAGGAATCAAGAAATATTGATTTTTATGTTTTTCTTGATTGTTTTATGTCTTTCTTGATCGTATAAGCCACAGATGGTTTCCCCCAGGTTAATCTTACACCAACTCCTTCCTGTAACTTCCTAACAGTGGAATGTTGGAACTGTGTGTGTGTGGCAACAGTCTGGACAGTCAGCAGTTGCAGGATTAGACCTGAAGTACTAAAATCCTAACTGCCAAATCTCTTCTCTGATCTCTCTTACCTAACAGAATTGAAACTTTTATTTGAGGTCTTCTTTTTTCCTCAGTTGTGACTTGTTTCTAATAAAAACTTTAGACAAAGTTTCATGTATAGATATTCCACTGTGGGAAAAGTTTATTATAAGAATAAAAATATATGTTTAGGAGTCCTTATGCAAGTGAATAACAACTTATTCATTCAGGTAATTCAACAGCTGAGAAATAGAAAAGCGTTTTTAATTAATTATATCAATTAGAATTTATTTTATTTACAAAAAAAAATCCCAACTCAAACTACTTTTAACAATATAGGAATATATTCTCTTGGGTAACTGAAAACTCCACATTTTGTGTTTCAGGCAAGAGCTGATCCAGCAACCCAGCAATGTCACTAAGGACCCAGTGTCTCTCCATCTGCAGGCTCTTTCTTGCATGGTATCTGCCTCATCCTTTATCACGCTTCTGACCCATGGCTGCAGTTTCCCAGACATTAATACAGGCTATATGCAGGTTTTTACTTTCCTTTCCCAAACACAAAAGTCTTGAACTTCACAGTGAACAAACCAGTTCCAGTCAGATAACTGCCCTAAACCAGTCATTGTGATCAAAGGGAAGGGATTTGGCCAGAGAGCTTACCCTACACCAAGTTATATCATTGTCCTCACTGATTCAAGACTGCATCAGCACTCAATGATGGGTAGCAGTAGTTGGGAACTTGTTTTCAGGAAACAAACTAGAAATAATGAACTAGAAATCACCGGAGTTTCTAGCCATAAATGTCTTCCTGAAGAGATGTGGGTAGGCCACTTTCACTAAATCAATTATCTTTCCATCCTATGTGGTTTTTTAGTGTCCAAAAGAGTTTAAACTCAGTAATACATAGTTGTGAGGGGGGGCGGGGGCGTTGTTTTTTTAATGTTTTATTTATTTTGAGAGAGAGTGCACACAAGTCGGGGAGAGCTAGAGAGGGAGGGTGAGAGAGAATCCCAAGCAGGCTCCACATGTCATCACACGGCCCAACACTGGTCTCAATCCCACGATTCTTGGATTATGACCTGAGCAGCATCAAGAGTCGGTCTCTCAATCAACTGAGCCACCCACGCAACCCTCAGTAATACATAGTTGTAAAGGGAAAGGAACTAATGTGACAGAGGCTGGAAGAAAAAAAGAATGTTTATACAGGTTAGAATAAAAAGGCTGAAAAAGCCGGTGAAGTATATTTTTTTACAGTCAAGGAATATTTACAGTCAATGCCAGAATGTGACTTGATTGTCAATACTGGTCATCCACATTGGATTTACACTGTTGGTTGGGACAGTCATCCAGGGCCGGCTATGTGTGACTAAGAGTCAGGGCAACACTTGGTGGCATGGACAGGCAATGGCAATGTCTGTTCCCACTGGCATTTGCAAGCAGGACTGAGTTTTGTCTTTGAGAGTAGATAGAGTTAGCTCCAAATCTTTAAATCATTCATGATCAAGGGAGAAACAAGTGAGGAGAGGGATAGGGCTTCCTGGGGAAGATTGTGAACTTACCATTAATAGGATATGTGGGATGTCAAGGGTTTGATACAAAAAGTAATAATCAAATAAGCTTTGGGGATCTAATGTACAGCATGGTGACTATAGTTAATAATACTGTATTGTATACTTTAAATTTGCTAACAGAAGAGAAATGTTCTTAGCACACACAAAAAAGGTAACTGTGAGGTGATGGCTGTGTTAATTAACTTGATTGTGGTAATCATTTCACAATGTATACGTATATCAAATCATCAGGTTGTATGCTTTAAAAATATACAATTTAATTTTTCAATTATACCTCAATAAAAATGGGGAGGTGGAGAATCTGAGAAAGACAAAAGATATATTTATGTTAGCAACAATAAATCAATTAAAACATATTTTACAGGGGCGCCTGGGTGGCTCAGTGGTTAAGCGTCCGACTTCGGCTCAGGTCATGATCTCGCGGTTTGTGAGTTCGAGCCCCGCGTCGGGCTCTGTGCTGACGGCTCAGAGCCTGGAGCCTGTTTCGGATTCTGTCTCTCTCTCTCTCTCTCTGACCCTCCCCCGTTCATGCTCTGTCTCTCTCTGTCTCAAAAATAAACAAACGTTAAAAAAAGCATATTTTACATGTGACAGAGAGAAAAAGAAAAAGAACCAAAGTAGGAAAGATACAGCCTTAATTATAATCTGTTTTCTGAAGCAGGTCATAGAAGCTGAAAAGCAGACATAGCACATCCAGCCCCAGACAGGATTTGTAAACACTGTGCTCTATGCAGCAACCCTGGGGCTTAAAAACTGATCTTGGAGCAGAGTAGGTCTGAATTAGGGATGAGAGAGAAAAATCCTTCATTAGAGAAACGTTCAAATAGAGAAGTGTACAAGGAGAGGAACAAAGCCTGGTAATTATTGTAAGACACTGAGGCAAGATGGAAAAGGAGATGGTGAAGCATAAAAAGGTTCTGTCTGGAAGTGGGAAAATGTCATGGGCTGTCCAGCGGCCCCCAGCCTCTTCACCTGCTGTTGGTCAGGGTGAGCAGTGGGATCCTACCTGTGGCTTCTATCACTCTGCCCCTGGCCACGCCAGCTTATGGAACTGGAACCAGGAAAGCATCCTGAACCCAGAGAGGAGGTGAAGCTCCATCTCCACTGCCATCTCTTATTGGCCTTGAAGTGTTGGTGTGCAGCCTGGGAAGCTGCCTGTGGCCACGAGGGAGCACAGTGGTCAGTGTGTGTAGATGGCTCTATGAAGACCAATCACTGCAGTCACCAGGGCAACATCCACCACCCAAAGTCTCTGACAGTGGGACTGGCAGCAGGTGACACTATTAGTTTCCTACAGTGGCTGTAACAAAATATCACAAACTGAGAGGCTTAACACAATAGGAATTTATCATCTCAAAATTCTGGAGGCTGGGGGGCGCCTGGGTGGCGCAGTCGGTTAAGCGTCCGACTTCAGCCAGGTCACGATCTCGCAGTCCGTGAGTTCGAGCCCCGCATCAGGCTCTGGGCCGATGGCTCGGAGCCTGGAGCCTGTTTCTGATTCTGTGTCTCCCTCTCTCTCTGCCCCTCCCCCGTTCATGCTCTGTCTCTCTCTGTCCCAAAAATAAATAAAAAACGTTGGAAAAAAAAAATTAAAAAAAAAAATTCTGGAGGCTGGAAGTCCAAAATCAAGGTGGCTGCAGGGTCAGGCTCTCTCAGAAACCCATGAGGGAAGGAATCTTTCCCCTCTTCTTCCTAGCTTCTGGTGGTTGCTGGAAATCTTTGGCTGTTTCTTGGTTTAAAGCTGCATGACTCCAATCTCTGCCTCCATTGTCACACGTGTTCTCTGGATGTCTGTCATCACATAGCCACCTTCATATAAAGCCACCAGCCGGTATTGGATTAGGGGTTCACCCTACTTTAATAGAACTTCTTAATTATATCTACAACAACCCCATTTCCAAATAAGGTCACGTTCTGAGGTACTAGGGTTAGGACTCCAACATATCTTGCTTGGGGGAGAGAGAACACAACTCAACTCATAACAGATACTAACCAGGATGAGGAAAATTTAGCAAAGTAAAAAAATGCTTATCATATAGAATCAAAGATATATATTTGTTCTCTGAATTTGGAAAGATGCAAAAATTTTGTATCTATTTCATTTAAAGTTAGATCATTCAGATGGGTTCAGTGTGTCTTAGTTCAATCAATAGCTCTATAGAGAATCCACAAAGGCAAGCCTAACTGATTGCTCTTGAAAATATAAAAGGTAAAGATAAAGAAATTTATTTTGCTGCCCAACATTTAAGCATGTTCAGTTGGTCAAAGAAGAAACAAAAGAATAGCAATAGCAAAATCAAATAGAAAATTGCCAGTCACAAAGTCTTTCGAGTTTATTAACTATACAATGAAAAAAAATCAAAAGAACAATATTTAAAGTTTAAGCAGCATTGTTAGCTTTCTAAGGAAAGGAAAGAAATAAGTGAAGGGAAAACATATCAAAATTCCATACCAAAATAAATTTTGTGTTTATGCTTTTATGTGATTGGTATATTTTCTGGTGTATTTTCTAAACAAGGTTTGTCTTCTTCTTGAAAAAAGTCATGTAGTGTAAAAAATATATATTTATTTAAATAATCTTGTTTATTCAATGAGCAAATTCTCATATAATGCTTAGATTCATTTCAAATTTCTATTTTAAAA